>NC_082708.1:139607196-140236066 GCF_030144855.1 Hypanus sabinus | reverse complement strand
TCTATGTTTCTATGGGGACTGTACTTTCCTCAATTGCAGAGCTCTGCAGAGAGTGGTGCAGGCAGCCCAGCGCATCTGTGGATGTGAACTTCCCACTATTCAGGACATTTACAGAGACAGGTGTATAAAAAGGGTCCAAAGGATCATTGGGGACCTGAGTCACCCCAACCACAATCTATTCCAGCTGCTATCATCCAGGAAACAGTACTGCAGCATTAAAGCCAGGGCCAACAGACTTTGGGACATTTTCTTCCACCAGGCTATCAGACTGATTTATTACAAATGATTATAATTTGCACATTGCATGTTCAGACAGAGATGTAACATATTTTTACTCCTCATGTGTGTGAAGGATGTAAGAAATAAAGTCAATTAATTTCCTCAATCTGTGCGGGAGTAGGGGAAGACAGCAATCTTTAGGTCTTGCCAGAGATGTTCGATCAGGTTAAGGTCAGGAATCTGACTGGGCCACTTAAGGACAACAATTATCTTCATTTGAAGCCACTCATTTTTTGCTCAGGTAGTGTGCTTTGGGTCGTTGTCTGGCTGAAAGATGAACTTCAACCTCAATTTAAGCTTTCTGGGTGAGGCTAGCAGGTTTTTATCCAGGATCTCTCTATATTTAGCAGCATTCATCCTCCCATCAATCCTAACCGGGTTTCTTGTCCCTGCTGCTGAAATGCTTTCCCACAACATGATGCTACCCTCACCATACTGTGCAGTAAGGTTGGTATTACCTGGTTGATGTGCAGTATTAGATTTATGCCACAATTACCACTTTGTTTTGAGGCCAAGAAATTCCATTTTGGACTCAATTGATCAGAAGACCTTCTGCCACTACATTATTCCATCTTCCATGTGCCTTCCATGTATCTTCCATGTGCCGCTTTGCAAAGTCTTCATGGGCAAGGATGTGTTGTAATACTCATTTATGTGAACAAAGGGTTGGGGCTGAATACCTTTTCAAGGCACTGTACATGTTCAAGGACATATTTTTCTGTGTGAGTGATTTGACTTCTTTAGTGCAGTGTCTTGTGATTTTGTCATTTGGATTATGAACTGCAGATTCACAGCATTGTGTTTGTCTCATTAAAGAATATTATTATTTAAAAAGATCTGTCATAAGGTACAGAGGGAGCAATTTCAAAGTTCAAAGTAAAAAAGTACATATATGTCACCTTATACAGCCCTGAGATTCATTTTCTTGCAGGCATACTCAGTTAATCCAATATCCATAATAGAATCAATGAATGATTGCACGCAAAAGGGCAGACACGCAGTGTGCCAAATCCAGAGAACTGTGCAAATACATAAAAAATATAATAATTAATAAATAGCAATATATATCGAGAACATGAGATAAAGAGTCCTTGAAAGTGAGTCCATAGGTTGTGAGAACAGTCCATTGATGGGGCAAATGAAATTGAGTGAAGGTATCTCTTTTGGTTCAAGAGCCTGATGGGTGAGGGGTAATAACTGTTCCTAAACCTGGTGGTCTGAGCTCTGAGGCTTCTGTACCTTCTTCTAGATGCCAGCAGCAACAAGAAAGCATGACCTGGGTCCACCACACATCTTTAGAATTTAGTCAAAGTTTTAAATGTCATGCAGAATCTTCCCAAACTTCGAAAGAAGTAGATGTGTTGCCATGCTTTCCTCGAAATTTTACTTACGTGCTGGGCCCAGGACCGTTCTTCTGAAATGACAACATTGAGGAATTTAAAATTACTGACCTTCTCCACCTCTGATCCCCTGATGAGGACTGGCTCATGGACGTCCAGTTTCCTCCTCCTGAAGTCAATAATCAGCACCTTGGTCTTGTTGACATTGAGTAAGAGGTGTGCAAATGGAGATTGTGGAGCAGATGCTGATTTCAATCCAAATTGACTGGGGTCTGCAAGTAAGGAAATTAAGAATCCAGTTGCAGAAGGAGGTACTGAGGCCAAGGACTTGATGCTTATTACTTAGTTTTGATGGGATTAATTTGTAGGATAAATAGCCTTAACTAGTCCTCCATTTGCTTCTCATTTTGTGTATTCCTTTGACACAGAATGGGTACAGATGGAACAAGACCGTTTGTTCAGCAAGATCCAGTTGTGTAGGAGCAGATCAGTTAGTTGCTCTGGTCTCTTCCCATGGTATGGCAAATACTTTTCTTTAAGATACTTGCCCATCTCCCTTTTGAACTGGGGACTCTCCCGATATACACTGCAGGACAAAGGAGGGAGGAGTTTCTGAAATGAGTTCAAGAGAACTTTCTAATGTGGAAATGTGAAAGATAAAATAAGAAAATGCTGGAAGTACTCAACAGGTCAGGTGGCATCTGTGGAAGGATAAATAGAGTTAGTGCTTCAAACCTGAGACCTTTTGTCAGATACAGTACATCATTCTCTTTGCCAGACATTTGCGAGTTGCAATAAGTGCAATTAAACATACTGCTTGTGCAAACTTGCTGCCATGATGATGTCTTCCTTACTTCATCACTATTTCATTTATTTGTAAAATTTTAAATCAGCAAAAACAAGAAGTATAGTCATATAAGTCATGAAGGGTCCCTCTTTCCCTCTCATTTTTCAAACGAGCAGGTGGCAGATATTTTGAAATTAACAACGAATGGCTAAGTGCATTGGAGTTTGTTTTATTATTATTACATGCATTGTGGTGCTGTGAAAAATGTAGATTTGCAAGCCACCTATTCAGATAATTTCGAAACAAGTACACTGAGATAGTACAAGGATAGAATGTTATTGTTACAGTGAAAGAGAATGGGTTGTGAAGGTAGACACCAAGGACAAGGATCATGATAAAGTACATTGTGAATTCAAGAGTTCATCTTTAATGTGCAAGAGGTCCCTTCAAGAGTCTTTTAACAGTGGGATTGATTATACTGGCTGTTTTCCTGAGATAGCGAGAAGAACAGACGGAGACCATATAGCCATGGTGACCATATAGCCTTAATGTTTCTATGCCATTGCAGAGTCACTTATTAGGCCAAATGCTGCTATTATAAGGATAGAATTACCATTAGGATGGGAGAATGTAGAACTAGATTAGCACTTTTGTGATTTGCTTCCTGTCTGCGGCCCATCAGGCTGAGAGGATGGGTTCTATTTGGAGGAAATATTTTTGGAACAAGACTACTTGCCACAGCTGAGAGTATGGAAGTGGAAAAGAAAATTTGAGAACATATGCTGGGTGGGAGAACTCTGGGTAATCAAAAAGCAACTCTAAGTGTTTGGGGAATGGCTGGAGAGTTTAGTGAAGAGGTGGGGCCATGAGAAGTACCTAAGAGTATTACAGTTCATTTATTTTTCCCATGCACCAGATCTTGTCAGTCTTCATTTGTGGTGTCTCCTGAGGCATGCAAAATGCAGATAAGCCAGGATGAAAACTGGAAAACAGCAAAATAAACTGAGGTGCAAATTCTGGTGAAAATAGCTAGCAGTTATTCTCTACGTAATCCCTGCTTCATATAGAATAGAGAAATAATATTTATTTGATTGGTGCAATTAAGGTTTTGATCAATATTGAATGCAGGATATTGATCATGGGTGATTCAATAGCAATCATGGTTAATTGATCCATTTTCAGTCCTTGGTTATTTCCTTGTTCCAATAGGATATATGGAAGGTGGTATGTAAACGTTCCAGCTGTGAGAACAAAAGGGAAAGTGCATTTAATGAAAAAGTATCACAGCATTTAACAACCTCTGTCATGTGCTAAGCTCACTAGGTGGACAGAGAAAAAGATTTAAGGATGCGCTCATTGCAGCTTCATAGAAATGCAACTTTCCTACTCATCCTGGGAGTACCTGGCCCATAAACAGAGCCGAGGGCATATTCAGGATAGTATTGAAAATCTTAGTTCTTATACCAGCAGTATGGTGAAGTCCTGTGTAAACTGTGGACGGAGTGCCCCACGTTCCTAATGAGCACTGTCCATCAGGCACCAGCCTCCTTCAGCTGTGGAAAAGTCAGTGGTTCTCAAAACTCTCTCATTGAACACTACAGAGTGCACAAAGCAGAAGTCATCCCAGATTCTGAAGTTTGTTAAGAAAAAGAGTAATTAGAAACATAGAAACATAGAAAACCTACAACACAATACAGGCCCTTTGGCCCACAAGGTTGTGCTGAACATGTCCTTACCTTAGAAATTACTAGGCTTACCTATAGCCCTCTATTTTACTAAGCTCCATGTACCTATCTAAAAGCCTCTTAAAAGACCCTATCATATCCACCTCCACTACCGTTGCCAGCAGTCCATTCCACGCACTCACCACACTCCAAGTAAAAAAATTTACCCCTGACATCTCCTCTATACGTACTCCCCAGCACCTTAAACCTGCATCCTCTTGTGGCAACCATTTCAGCCCTGGGGAAATGCCTCTGACTATCCACACAATCAATGCCTCTCATCTTCTTGTACATCTCTATCAGGTCACCGCTCATCCTCCATCGCTCCAAGGAGAAAAGGCCGAGTTCACTCAACCTATTCTCATAAGGCATGCTCCCCAATCCAGGCAACATCCTTGTAAATCTCCTCTGCACCCTTACTATGGCTTCCACATCCTTCCAGTGGTGAGGCGATCAGAACTGAGCACAGTACTCCACGTGGGTTCTGACCAGGGTCCTATATAGCTTCAACATTACCTCTCAGCTCCTAAATTCAATTCCACAATTGATAAAAGCCAATACACCATATGCCTTCTTAACCACAGAGTCAACCTGCACAGCTGCTTTGAGCGACCTATGGACTCGGACCCCAAGATCCCTTTGATCCTCCACACTGCTAAGAGTCTTACCATTAATACTATATTCTGCCAACATATTTGACTTACCAAAATGAACCATTTCACACTTATTTGGGTTGAACTCCATCTGCCACTTCTCAACTCAGTTTTGCATCCTATTAATGTCCCGCTGTAATCTCTGATAGCCCTCCACATTATACACAAGACCTCCAATCTTTGTGTCATCAGCAAACTTACTAACCCATCCCTCCACTTCCTCAATCAGGTCATTTATAAAAATCACAAAGAGTAAGGGTCCTAGAACAGATCTTCGAGGCACACCACTGCTGACCGACCTCCATGCAGAATATGACCCATCTACAACCACTGTTTGCCTTCTGTGGGCAAGCCAGTTCTAGATCCACAAAGCAATGTGCTCTTGGATCCCATGCCTCCTTACTTTCTCAATAAGCCTCGCATGGGGTACCTTATCAAGTGCCTTGCTGAAATCTATATACATTACACCTACTGCTCTTCCTTCATCAATGTGTTTAGTCACATCCTCAAAAAATTCAATCAGGCTCGTAAGGCATGACCTGCCCTTGATAAAGCCATGCTCTCTACTCCTAATCATATTATATCTCTCCAAATGTTCATAAATCCTGCCTCTCAAGATCTTCTCCATCAGCTTACCAACCACTGAGGTAAGACTGGCTGGTCTATAATTTCCTGGGCTATCTCTACTTCCTTTTTTGAATAAAGGAACAACATCTGCAACCCTCCAATCCTCAGGAACTCTCCTGTCCCCATTGATGATACAAAGATCATCACCAGAGGCTCAGCAATCTCCTGCCTCATCTCCCACAGTAGCCTGGGGCATATTTCATCCGGACCCGGTGACTTATCCAACTTGATACTTTCCAAAAGCTCCAGCACATCCTCTTCCTTAATATCTATATGCTCAAGCATTTCAGACTGCTGAAGGACATTACTACAATCACTAAGATCCTTTCCTATAGTGAATACTGAAGTAAAGTATTCATTAAGTACCTCTGCTATTTTCTTTGGTTCCATACACACTTTCCACCTGTCACATTTGATAGGTCCTAATCTTTCACGTCTTATCCTCTTGTTCTTCGCATACTTGTAGAATTCCTTTGGTTTTTCTTAATCCTGCCCACGAAGGCCTTCTCATGGCCCCTTCTCATGGCCTTCTCTGGCTCTCCTAATTTCCTTCTTAAGCTCCTTCCTAGTAGCCTTATAATCTTATAGATCTCTAACATTGCCTAGCTCTCTGAACCTTTTGTAAGCTTTCCTTTTCTTCTTGACTAGATTTACAGCCTTTGCACACCATGATTCCTGTCTGTACCAAAACTTCCCTGTCTCACTGGAATGTACCTGTACAGAGCTCTACACAAATATCCCCTGAATATTTGCCACATTTCTTCCGTACTTTTCCCTGAGAACATCTGTTTCCAATTTAAGCCTCCAATTCGCTGCCTGATAGCCTCATAATTTCCCTTACTCCAATTAAATGCTTTTCTAACTTGTCTGTTCCTATCTCTCTCTAATGCTATTGTAAAGGAGATAGAATTATGATCACTATCTCCAAGATGTTCTCCCACTGAGAGATCTGACACCTGAACAGGTTCATTTCCCAATACCAAATCAAGTACAGCCTCTCCTCTTGTAGGCTTATTACATAATGTGTCAAGAAGCCTTCCTGAATACACTTAACAAACTCCACCACATCTAAACCCTTTGCTCTAGGGAGATGCCAATCGATATTTGGGAAATTAAAATCTCCCATCACGACAACTCTGTTATTATTACACCTTTCTAGGATCTGTTTCCCAATCTGCTCCTCAATATCCCTGTTACTATTAGGCGGCCTATAAAAAAATACCCAGTAAAGTTATTGACCTGTTCCTGTTCCTAACCTCCAACCACAGAGACTCCTTAGACGATCCCTTCAAATCATCCACCTTTTCTGCAGCCGTGACACTATCTCTGATCAACAGTGCCACACCCCCACCTCTTTTGCCTCCCTCCCTGTCCTCTCTGAAACATCTAAAACCTGGCACTTAAAGTAGCCAGTCCTCTCCCTGAGCCATCCAACTCTCTGTAATGACCACTACATCATAGCTTCATGTACTGAACCACACTCTAAACTCATCTGCTTTGTTCACAACACTCCTTGCATTAAAATAGACACATCACAAGCCTTCGGTCTGAGTGCATCCCTTCTCTAACAGTTGCCTATCCTCCCTCTCGCACTGTCTACAAGCTTTCTCTATTTGTGAGCTAACCTCCTCTTCCCCAGTCTCCAGTTCAGTTCCCACCCCCCAATAATTCTAGTTTAAACTCTCCCCAGTAGCCTTAGCAAACCTCTCCACCAGGGTATTGATCCCCCTGGGATTCAAATGCAATCTGTCCTTTTTGTACAGGTCACACCTGCCCCATAAGAGATCTCAATGATCCAGAAATCTGAATCCCTGCCCACTGCTCTAATCCCTCAGCTACGCATTTATCCTCCACCTCATCCTATTCCTATTCTCACTGTCGCGTAGCACAGGCAGTAATCTCGAGATTACTATCTTTGTGGTCCTGCTTCTCAACTTCCTTCCTAACTCCCTGTAGTCTTTTTCAGGACCTTTTCCTACCGATGTCATTGGTACCAATATGTACCACGACCTCTGGCTATTCTCCCTCCCACTGCAGGATATCTTGGATGTGATCCAAAACATCCTGGACCCTGGCATCTAGGAGGCAAACTACCATCTGAGTTTCTTTCCTGCGTCCACAGAATTGCCTGTCTGACCCCCTAACTATAGAGTCCCCTATCCTGCCTTCCTCTTCCCTTCCCTACCCTTCTGAGCCACAGGGCCAGACTCTGTGCCAGAGGCACAGCCAGCGCCACTTCCCCCAGGTAGGCTGTTCTCCACAACAGTAGTCAAACAGGAGTACTTATGTCAAGGGGTACAGCCACAGAGGTACTCTCTAGTACCTGAATCTTTCCCTTCCCCCTCCTGACTGTGACCCACCTGTCTGTCTCCTGTGGCCCCAGTGTGACCATCTGCTTATTACTCCCCTCTGTCACCTTCTTGCTCTCCCTGACTAGGCGAAGGTCATCGTGTTGTATCTCCAGTTTCTTAAATTGGTCCCTCAGGAGCTGCAGCTCAACACACCTGGTGCAGATATGGCTGTCCGGGAGGCTGGAAGACTCCAGGATCTCCCACATCTGACACCGAGCACAGAAAACTGGCCAAACACACATACTTCCTATCTTGCCTTGTCCCGTTGCCGCCTAAGCCCATTAAGCCAAAACCCTGTCACTCTGCTGCCTCTCATTCCGCTGCCCGCTCCGACAGTGCCCGCTGGATATGGCTGCCTTCTTTTTAAACCTTTTGTGGTCTACTGGCTGATGTCACATGCCTGCGCAGTCTCACCTCTCGTTAACCTGAGTAGTTAAAAAAAAACTCCCTTCGCTCTGAAAACGAAAAATCAGCAGTTCACTCGCAGCCTTCTTGCTCCGAATGTCTTACAGTACAATGTGATGAGGAGGAGGAGGAGCAGAGACCACCTGGGGAGCTGTGATCAGTAAATCTTCTCTGAGAAAATATTTTAGCAATTTCTGTATTCGAAATTTTTCCTTTGAAGTAGTATTATTTTAGCATTAATGACCTTGAGAAGTTCTTCTCACCAACTCATAGATAGCTGCCCGGTTTCCTCCCTCCTGAGGGAAGTAAAATGTATTGGATCCACTTTGAGTTGTTGCACAGCATGTCCTATAACATGCTGGCATTTATATATAATTTTGTATTTTTATATAATTCTTTATAAATGTTCAATGTTATTTATTGTTTTTGCATGTCACGCCTGAGCAACAGACCAAAGAAAATTCCTAATGGAGGTAAATGTGTAGTGCATTAACTTTCACTTTTGATTTATTTATCCTTTTTGTGTCGGAGCCTCGGGTATTGAATTAGCACTGAACAATAATTTGCCCAATGAAGAATTTGATCTGTTTAACTACAATATGAAGTTTCTCTAAACTTTTTTTCTTTCCTTTTCTTTCTCTCTCCCTCCTGAGCTGCTGCTGCTTCCAGATGGATTCTTCCTTTCTGCCAGCTTCTCATTTCTCCAGCTGGTTTCTCCTGCCAGTTCCACTCAACATGCAGGCACCATGGGTATCAGTTTGGTTGCCCTTTTCTGGACTCACTTCAATGCCTGGTTATGCCTGCCCAAACCCAGGTGTTTTTCATTATCTCCATTTTCAGGATGGCATCCAAATAGATTTTGGGCTTCTTGGCCCATGTTTCCCTCATCTGTCCTCTTTTATAGATGGGATCCTTTCCACTCCTTGAGCTGTATTTATTCCATGAAAATTGTGAATATGTAAAATGTTCTAATTCCTTTTGCAATCTCCCATCCAATTCAATATTCAATTTTAACTTAATTCTTAATTTCATGAGCATCTGGTTTATCTAGAAATTGTTCCAACTAACTTGTTAAACCATTTCAGAAAATCAGGATATGAAAACAACAGCATTATCTTTTTTTCATTAGCATGGCAACTCTTCTGGCAAGAATTCTTCTCATTTTCGCCTGGTTTGATTGTGCTCCTACTCGATGCTTTTGAATTATAACAGCAATAAAGTGCAGTATTTTCCTCCAATTATAAGTGTCAAGCTAATAAACCAGGCTCTTACTTCTGACCTTCCATAAAGATTGGAATGACTTTAGTTATTTTCTGGAGACTTCCAATTCAATGAGCAGCTAAAATGTTCCATTAAAGCAGATAAAAATTCTATCCTGATTTCTTGAATTATTCTGAGATTCTACTCGGACCTTGTGTGTTATAAATATTCATGTAGTTCATAAATTACAATGCAATTGCCGACTATTTCTTTACAAGTACATACTGATCATTCCATTCAGTTACCAGACCATGCTCTTTATAGTGAGCTCTATGCTACATAAAGTATTTAGTACTTTTCATCCATATCAACACTCTTGAATATTGTAGTACTGAAAAAAGAATGCTTTCTGCATAATTAGTTAATTTATTAGAATATGTTTTATTTCTAAATTAAATTTTATTCTTATATGTATCAAAAATACAATAAAATCATTACCTGTCTGCTTTTACATGTATTGTGCCATTTTACTTACACAGTGGCAATGCCTCTCATTAGGTGTTTGAGGGGCTGTTATAAGATTCAGCCCCTTACACCTAGTGATGACTAGATGGTAGACTGGATGAATACCATGGTTCTTCCTCACAGGGCTTTTGAAGAGGCTGCACCAAGCCTCTATGCATGGAGTCACTTGCAACATTTGTGACAATACACTTGTGATGTTGACTTAATGAAATAATTCAAAGTTCAAAGAAAATTTATTATCAAATTACATACATGTCGCTATATGCTTCCCTGAGATTCATTTTCTTGCAGGCATGCTCAGTAGAGCAAAGAAATACAATAGAATTAATGAACAGCCATGTACAAAGACAGACAAGCAGCCAATGGGCAAAAAAAAGACAAACAGTGCAAATGCAAAACAATAAATCAATAGATAAAGAAATAAAATGATTGATGAGTAAATAAATGAATAAATAACTAAATAAATAAAACTGAGATCATGAGTTGTAAATTTCTCAAAGTGAATCTGTTGTGTACTTAATACATGTGATATTTGAGTAATATTGTAAATATATTGTTTGACTAAGCATTTATTGTTTCACTACAGGTTATACATAATAGTACATGAATGTGTCATCACACCGCCCTGTTGTACGTACGCACTTTGCTTAAGGTAAAAATGAAGTTCAGCACACTATTCCCTGCTCTGTGTTTTTAATTTGATTAGTTTAATATTTTGGAGTTACAAAGCATAACAGTGGGTGTGAGGAAACTTTAAATTAACCTGAGATGAGTACCTACCTGTCGAAGCACAGCAAGAAGCTCAAATAAAACAAAGCGCAGGGAGAAACAGTCGAGTAAAAAATAAACACAGAATGTTCTTCGGAAAAGCAGACGTTGAAGCTTAAAAAAGGCAGAAAGAAGGACACATTCATACACACTGTTTATAAACAGTGTGTACTGGGTGATAATAATTTTTAAAAAAGCAGAAATGGATGGCTACATTGGAAAGTTAGAGGCATTTGATTGCACAAGAGATAACTGGAATATATATACTGAGCAAATTGAGCAGTATTTTAAAGCAAATGGATTAGCCAGTGGGAAATAAGTACCAGCTTTGCTGCTTGTATTGGGTTGAAAAGCATACAGTTTGCTTGGAAATTATTCTCCAACCAAACCAGTCAAACTGAGTTTTGCTGATATTGTGAAAGCAATTTAGGAACCACTTAGAACTAAAACCATTGTTGATTGCAGAATGCTTTAGGTTTTACAAATGGAATTCAAAGGAAGGGGAGTTTATTTCACTGTGCATGGTTGAATTGAAGAAAATGTCTGAGCATTGTCAGTTCAGTACTGGGCTTAATGGTGGCCTGGGTGATAATTTAGTTTGTGGAATCTTTCAAGAAATCATTCAAAAGTGGCTCAAAACTGAAACAAACCTCACATTTAAAGGAACAATTGAAATAGTTATGTCAATGGAAACAGCAAACAGAAGCACAATTGAATCGTAATCAAGAATGAACGAGTGTGACCAAAAGTGCAATGTCTGAACGGAAACCTGCCTGGACACACAAATTGTGTTACTATTGTGGCAGGGGATCACTTACACAAGACTAACATAGGTTTAAAGGCAAAAACTTGCAGAAAATGCAACAACGTAGAACACAAACAAAGAGCTTGTCAGGCAGACGAAAATAAATGGACTGTAAAGGGTAGAGAAAAAAGATAAAATCTCAAGCTGCAGTTTAAAAAAAAACATTCTGTCTGTGACAATGGGCCAAAGTTTGTTGCGGAACAGTTTCAGTTATTCCTGAAAATGAATGGAATAAGATATATTACACCTGCACCATTGGAAGTTAGCAATAAAAAGACCCAGATCTGGCAGAAGACAAGAACAGGGGGTCCAGGAAGAGGAATAGTGCTGAAGGAGTCATTGGTGTGGGCTGGAGGGTTTTTGCCAAAGAAGTAGGAACTGAGACTGTGGTGGCAGAAGAAAATCTCAGTGACATGGCGGGATGGTCATCTTGTCTAAAGATTCACTGGCAAAGAAGTGCATTGAGATACTGGTCATGCCTAGAATGAACTCCTACCTGAACAAGGAACTAGATCTGCTGCTTTTTGCCTATTGCCACAATATATTTGTAGTGGGCCACAATAGATCTACAATGATGAAATCTCACTGGCTCTGCACTTGGCCTTTGTTCACCTGGACGATAGTAACACTTACATCAGGTTGCTGTCTATTGACTATTGCAAAGCATACAACACAATCATACCCTCAGTTCTCACCAGCAAGCTTAAAAACCTGGGCCTCAATACCTCCATCTGCCACTGCATCTTTAACTTCTTCACCGGGAGTACTCTGGAGTTATGTGAACATAGCAGTTATTAATTCAACCAAGAACCAGGCTTCAGTTCTTATTGTAAATGTAAATAACTTCAAAAAGCTTGCAGTTAGTCTTTCGGTTTTTTTTTGGTAAATTGCAAGCAGTAAATTGAAATTTAAAGCACAGGCTGTTCCACAGAATAAGAGATTGCTTATGCATAAGCTAAACATTAAAATAATGTGATTATGTTAATTGGCTTGCATCAAACCAGGCAACATGGCTAAATGAATTGCACCATTATAACTTAAGTGCAAGCTGGCAGACCAGATTAATATTGTCACTTAGCATTTCAAACATGGTCATAGATATAGACAATTAATCCAGGTCATACCATCCCCTGAAGCCATCCCAATGATCCAGAAAACTGAAGCTCTCCCTCCTGCACCAGTTCCTCAGTTATGGATTCATTTGTCAAATCATCCTATTCTTATCCTCACTGGCACGTGGCATGGGCTGTAATCCAGAGATTATTGGCTTGGAGGTCCTGTTTTTCAGCTTTCTATCGAGCTCTGCAAGTTTTCTGTTCAGAATCTTCTCCCTTTTCCTAACTATGTCATTGGTGCCAATATGTACCAAGATTTCTGGCTGCTCACTTTCCCCCTTTAGAATGCCATGGACCAAAGTTGAGATATCCCTGACCCTGGCACTTGGGAGGCAACATACTATCCAGGTGTCTATTGCTTCCACAGAATCTCATGTCTACTTCTATGACTATAGAGTTTCTTGTCACTACTGCATTCCTCTCCTCCCCTTCCCATCCAATCCTCAGTGTCAGAGGCCCTGTCGCTATGCAACCCCCCCCCCAAGTAGGTCTTCCCCCTCAATGGTCTCCAAAATGGTATACTTATTATTGAAGGGGAATGGCCACAGCAGTACTCTATACTGGCTGCCTATTTCCTTACTCTCTCCTGACTGTCACCGAGGTACCTTCCTTTTGCAACTTAGGGGTGATTACTCCCTTGTAGCTCCTATCTATCATCTCCTTGGTTTCCCTTGTGAGCTGAAGGTCATTGAGCTGCAGTTCCAGTTCCTTAACACATTCTCTGAGGGCTGCAGCTTAGTGCATCTGGTGCAGATGTGGTTATTTGGGAACCTGGAAGTCTCCCAGAATTCCTACATCTCACACGAAGAATACAACACAGCCCTCTGAGCCATTATCTCTGCTCTAACTCTGCAATAACAGACGGAGATTGAAGAATGAAGAATGAAGCAGAAGAAACTTACTAGGTATTTACCTCACCAAATCCTGTTCTTGCTGAAGCTTGTTGAGCCAAAGCCTCTTCACTCTATCACTGCTCCTCTCCAGCAATGCACACTCCACTTGTCCCTGCCAAAGGAAGCATTGTCAACCAAAACTACCGTTGGAATGATGTCAATGTAATATACTGACATTCAGTTATATCACTACAGTTACCTTTGATCAAAAATGTGATGACCTTTTGGGTGTTTGATCCTCTACTGAGAGTGTCTCCATGAAAATGTCTGCTTGTTGTGATGAATAAAAAACTTGTGTATCATCAGCTTCAGTGTCTCTCCAGTGACTGCAATCACAGTCACAACAGAGACCACAGTTTGTGTAGATCACGAATAACATCACCTCCTTGCGGATGATCAACACTGGTACTCCTCAAAGATGTGTGACTAACCCACTGCTCTACTCTCTCTACACCCATGATTATGCAGATAGGCATAGCTCAAATGCCATCTATAAATTTTCAGACAACACAGCTATTGATGGCAGAATATTAGATGGTGACAAAGAGGCATACGGGAGCGAGATAGATCAACTGATTGAATGGTGTTGCACCAACCATATTGCATTCAATGTCAATAAGACCAAGGAATTCATTTTGTACTTCAGGAGAAGAAAGTTGAGGGAACACACACCAGTCCTCTTTGAGGCATCCAAAGTGGAAAAGGTGAGCAGTTTCTAGTTCCTGGGTGTCATTATCTCTGAAGATCTATCCTGGGCCCAACATATTGATACAATTACATAGAAGACGTGACAGCAGCTATATTTCATGAGGAGTTTGAGGAGAATTTGTATGTTGCCGAAGATTCTCAAAATTTTCTACAGAACTATAGAGTACTGTGTACTGTGGAGAGCATTCTAACTGGTTGCATCACTGTTTGGTATGGAGGGACCACTGAAGAGGTTTATAAAAAGCTGCAGAAAGTTGTAAACTCATGGGGACTGCCCTCCTTAGCATCCAGGACTTCTTCAAGAGACAATGTCTCCAAAAGGTGGCATCCATCATTAAGGACCTCCATCTCCACTACATGCCCTCTTCTCATTGCTACCATCAAGGAGGAGGTACAGCAACATGAAGACACACACTCAGTGTTTCAGGAGCAGATTCTACCATCAAATTTCTGCATGGGCAATGAACACATGAACACTACCTCAGTATTTTTTTCTCTTTCTTTTTTTGCACTGCTTATTTAATTTATTTTCTATACATACTTCTTAGGGTAATTTATAGATTTTATTATTATTTACCGCTGCGAAAGACAACAGATTTAATGATATACTGTAGATTGTTGATGACACCACTGTCATTGGCCGAATCAAAGGTATTGACGAATTGAGGGAGGAGTTTGAAAATCTGATTGAGTGATGCCAGCGAAAGCAGCCTCTCACTCAAGGTCACCAAGATCAAGGAGCAGATCATTGTCTTCTGAAGGAGGAAACTGGAGGTCCATGAGCCAGTTCTCATCAAGGGTTCAGAGGTGGAATGAGTCAGCAACTTTAAATTCTTTGGTGTTATCATTTCAGAGGATCTATCCTGGGCCCAGCACACAAGTGCAACTACAAAGAAAGCACGGTAGTGCCCCTACTCCTTTAGAAGTTTCCTTCAACAATCAAAATCTCAGGAAATCTCACAATGGACATTAAAATGCTTCATTCAGTATTGACAGTCAGTGTTCCTGACTCATATACAGTATAGAACATAGAATAATAAGGCAACAGACCCTCCAGCCCATCACGTCTGTGTCACAGTTGATGCCACGTTAACTTAATTCCCATCTGCCTGCACGTGATCCATATCCATCCATTCCTGCCTGTCTAAATACCTCTTAAATATCACTATAATATCTGCTTTCATTGCTTTCCCTGCATCATGTTCTAGCACTGATGCATCATCAATAACTCTCGGAGATGGGAGGCGAACAATAGGCTTTTATTAGCTGCAAGAGACCATGATTAGCAGCAAGAGACCACCACACAACATTCTGGAGACTGAGAGGAGGAGCAGTGCCTCCAATCGCCTTTATACAGGGCTCTGTGGGAGGAGCCACAGGAGCAGTCAGCAGAGGGGCGTGTCCAGACAGGTATATGTAATTCACCACAAGCACCTACCACTCTCTGTGTAAAAACAACATGGTTTACCCATTTCCTTTAAACTTTCCCCTTCTTAACTTGAAGCTATGCTGTCTAAAATATTAAATCTCCATCCTGGGAAAAAGACTCTGACTCTCTAGCCTGGCTATTCTTCTCATAATTTTTTATACTTCTGTCAAGTTGCCCCTCAGCCTCCACTGTTCCAGAAGAAAAAAACAATCCAAGTTTATCCAACATTTCCTGCATTTCCTGATAGCTACTGCTTTCTAATACAGGGTACACCCTGGTGAATCATTTCTGCACCTTCTTCAAAGTCTCCACATTCTTCCTGACAGGCAGTGACTAGAAATAGAGATAGGGACATAGGGTAACAAAGGAAATGAAACAGATTGGCATTAGGAAGGAAATGGTGATGAGTAGACTGATGGGACTGAAGGCTGACAAATCCCCAGGTCCAGATGGTCTGCATCCTAGGGTGCTAAAGGAGGTGGCTCTGGTAATTGTGGATGCATTGGTAATCATTTTCCAATGTTCCTTAGATTCAGGATCAGTTCCTGAGGATTGAAGAATGGCTAATGTTATCCCACTTTTTAAGAAAGGAGGGAGGGAGAAAACAGAGAACTATCAACATGTCAGCCTAACATCAGTAGTGGGGAAGATGCTAGAGTCCATTATTAAAGATGAAATAGTGGCATATCCAGATAGCAGTGATAGGACTGGGCCGAGCCAGCATGGATTTACCAAGGGCAAATCATGCTTGACTAATCTATTGGAGTTTTTCGAGGATGTAACCAGGAAGTTAGACAAGGGTGATCCAGTGGATGTAGTGTACCTCGATTTTCAGAAGGCATTTGATAAGGTCCCACATAGGAGATTGGTGGGTAAAATCAGAGCTCATGGTATTGGGGGGAAGATATTGACATGGATAGAAAACTGGTTGGCAGATAGAAAGCAAAGGGTAACGGTGAATGGGTGTTTCTCAGAATGGCAGATGGTGACTAGTGGGGTGCCACAGGGCTCGGTATTTGGACCACAGCTGTTTATGATTTACATCAATGATTTAGATGAAGGCATTGAGAATAACATCAGCAAGTTTGCTGATGAGACTAAGCTGGGTGGCAGTGTGACATGTGATAAGGATGTTAGGAGAATTCAGGGTGACTTGGATAGGCTGAGTGAGTGGGCAGATACTTGGCAGATGACGTTTAATGTGAATAAGTGTGAGGTTATCCACTTTGGGAGTAAGAACAGGAAGGCAGATTATTATCTGAATGGTGTAGAGTTAGGTAAGGGAGAAATACAAAGAGATCTAGGAGTACTTGTTCATCAGTCACTGAAGGTGAATGAGCAAGTGCAGCAGGCAGTGAAGAAGGCTAATAGAATGTTGGCCTTTATTACAAAGGGAATTGAGTACAAGAGCAAGGAAATCCTTTTGCATTTGTACAGGGCCCTGGTGAGACCACACCTGGAGTATTGTGTACAGTTTTGGTCTCCAGGGTTAAGGAAGGACATCCTGGATATAGAGGAAGTGCAATGTAGATTCACGGGGTTAATTCTTGGGATGCCCGGACTGTCTTACACAGAGAGGTTAGAGAGACTGGGCTTGTACACGCTGGAATTAAGGAGATTGAGAGGGGATCTGATTGCAACATATAAGATTATTAAGGGATTGGACAAGATTGAGGCAGGAAATATGTTCCAGCTGTTGGGAGAGTCCAGTACCAGAGGGCATGGTTTGAGAATAAGGGATAGGTCATTTAGGACAGAGTTAAGGAAAAACTTCTTCTCCCAGAGAGTTGTGGAGGTGTGGAATGCACTGCCTCGGAAGGCAGTGGAGGCCAATTCTCTGGATGCTTTCAAGAAGGAGCTAGATAGGTATCTTATGGATAGGGGAATCAAGGGATATGTGGACAAGGCAGAAACTGGGTATTGATAGTAGATGATCAGCCATGATCTCAGAATGGCGGTGCAGGCTCGAAGGGCCAAATGGTCTACTTCTGCACCTATTGTCTATTGTCTAAATACACACAGAGTTCCCAGTGTGGTCTAACCAAAGTGTTATACAGCTCTAACTTGACTTTACTCAGCACTGTGACTGAAGAACATAAGCATGCTGTATGCCTGCTTTACAAGCCTGTCTACTTGTGCTGCCACTTTTAAGGGGCAGATGGACATACACCCTATAAATCCTTGGTACATCAATTGTATATGAATTTTGGTTTCTTTCTTCCTGTTAGCAAACAGTCATGCCCTTTATTGCATGGTGATTAATTAGTGGGAATATGGCTGAAACTTGGAGTCTACTTGGACAATCTTACTCCTGTTTCATAGGACAATTAGAAATAGGGGTAAGTTTAAGGTAGATGACTTCTTGAGCTTCCCTATTATTATTCCCATGTTACTTGACTTCCTTAGCATTCAAAATATTTTTTCTGCAAAGAATGTTTAAATTACAGAGACACAGTGGAACAAGTGCTTGGTTAATATCTGTGCCTTAGGGGCACATAGGAGAAAGAAATCACCGTGGCTACTTTTAGCCTTGTGTTTTGACAGAAGGATCTCTCCACCTCATTGCATTTCCTTGTCTGTCAACACATGTGGTGCGGAATAATTTTTGAAAGAATATACAGCTCTCAACCAATCCACCTACAGCCACAATGTTAGCTCAAATAGACAATTTAGCAAGATTACTGCTGTCTTTATTAATATGAAAAGACACTTCTGGATAATGAACATTTTGCATTCCAACATTTCCTTAGATAAATGAATTTCTCTGTGCCCCTGAGAATGCATTTGCAGTATACCAGTTAACCACAATTTTTCCCATTTAGTAGGATAATTTTATCTCATTTATGTCCAAACAAATAATTTCACGTACCCTTAGGTACCTTCTCTGTCCATATAAAGAGCAGATTGCGTTTGCAGAGGATTCTAAATTGAGTGTACTGTAATATTTCGATTTATCTCTCTTTTATTGTCTTAGATGTGTTTCAGTACAAGAGGGAGAAATGAATAGAAGGTTATATGGTAAAATAAGAAAGAGAGGAGGTCTATGTGGACCATAAACACTTTCATAGATCATTTGGTCTGAGAGGCCATTTCCAGTGCCATTTTGGGAATTTGTGCACATCTGTGATTGATGAGTTAAGAGCCTCCCGTATTTTCTAATGGTGATTAAGAAGCAATGTGAACATTTGCAGTCTAAGTGATTTGCTTGGACCTTTAGCACCACTGTGCTTTTAATTTGCTATTAATTGACAACCCATTGAAGTCACATTGACTCATGTTGGAAGAAAAGGACACAAAACTAGAGTTGAAGACAATGAAGAAGGATACTGCAGGATTATATATGCAAGCAGTTGAAGATTAATCCAGGCAGGTGTTAGGTGTTGGAAAGTAAAATGTCAGAGCAGGAATATACATTTTAACAGCATTAGTATACAGAGGAATCTTAAGGTCCGAGTCTATAGCTCCTGAAAGTGGTCACACAAGTAGACTGGCCAGTAAAGGAGGCATACGGCATGCTTGTCTTCATTCACTGGCGATTGAGAGTAAGAGTAAGGAAGTCATGCTGCAGGTATAAAACTTAGCTTAGGCTGCATTTTGAATATTGTGTGTAATTCTAGTTGCCCCATAAAAGCAAGGATGTGGAGGCTTTGAGAAGTGTATAGAAGAGATTTATCAGGATGTTGCCTGGATTAAAAAGTACAATTAATAAAGGAGAGGTTGCGCAAATTCGGGTTATTATCAGAGGCTGGAGGGACACCTTTTACAAGACTTTGTAAAACTATGAGAGGCTTAGATTGGGTAGTCGGTCAGAATCTCTTGTTCCAGGATGCAAATGATGTCAAATACCAGAGGGCCTGCATTTAATCTGTGAGGGGGATGTTTAAAGGAGAATTGCAAAATGTTTTTTCTTACACAGTGATAGGTGTCAGGAATTGGCTGCTCAGGACAGTTGTGGAAGCAAATCCAATAATGACATTTAAGAGGCTTTTATATAGGCATATGATTTTGCCAGGTATAGAGCGATAGGGACCGTGTGCTGGCAGAAGACATGGAGCAATAATTTGTATGAGTTTGGGACACATATTGTGGGCTGAAGGGCCTGTTCTGACACTGCACTATTTTATAGCCTATTTCTATATTCAAAGCAGTGGTATTCTGCATTCATTTGTGCCACAGCTTGTGGGTGGGAAGCCTTGAAAATGATGCTCCTGCAGTGCACCTACCATTTGCCTGTTGATTCATCTGGGTTGCACAAACTTTGATGATAGGTAGACAAAAAGCACTTACGTAGGAGCCATGTCAGGAAGCAGATCTGCAAAATATTTGGTTGTTCTGTCAGCGGATTACTTTGGTTATTTTTCTTGGTTGAGTTTTACACAAGTTCTGAATACATGCTAATCTCTTTCAAGTAAATGAAGGTATCTTTACTATTACATAGCTTTGTGTTACGAAGTCAATAGGATGAAATAGTCTATTATAGGTATTTTAATTCACAGTTGTACTCTATATATTAGATGCCTCATTTAAAAAAATTGTTTCAGCATCTTTTCATGATATGTCAGCAGTGAAAAATTTCAATCAAGAGTAAGATGGTCCTTTATTTGCTAGTTATGAATGCTCAGCACATTATATACAGTCAATCCATTGGCAAATGTCAACGGGAGATGCCAGTGTTGTTTGATAGTCTAATCAGCTTGTGTAAAATATATGTTTTTGTTAAGTGGTTTGTGCTGTTCTGTTTGGATTGAAATGCTGAGTGAATGATTAAATGGGTTGTGATACAAAGCCCATGCAAATTAGCTATTTTTATCTGCAGTTCACAGAAATTGTGATCCAAGCAAAAAATGTATTTGTAAGTGTGGCTTCATGTTTATCAGGTTATAACAATATGAACAATTCATTGTTTTTTTGAACATCAACACCAACACAATTTAAAAATCAGACTTATAAGGACATTGCCATTACCAATAGCCAAAGCATCCAGAACAATGCCTCCCTTTGCTTCACATCATACAACATGCACATTAGAGAGAAATATTGTCCTCATTACACACACTGCCATTTTTCTTCAGTAAAAGTACTGTACATCCAAAGGAAATTTTACATTTTAAATGTAGCCAGTAAGAAATAATATTAATTAGAATCATCCTCAGATTTATTATCACTGACATATGATGTGAAGTTTGTTGTTTAGTAGCAGCAATACAATGCAAAGTTTTAAAATAATATAATTTATCAAAATAAATAAATTCTGTGAAAAAAGGAATAATGAGGTAATGTTCATGGATTTGTAGATCACTGAGAAATCTGATGGCAGAAGGAAAAAAGCTGTTCCTGAATCGTTGGGTTTGGGTCTTCAGGCTTCTGTACCTCCTCCTTGACAGTATTAGTGAGAAGAGGGTGTGTACTGGATGGTGAGGGTCTTTAATGAGATATGCTTCCTTCTTGAGGTACTGTCTCTTGCAGATGACATTGAAGGTAAGGAAGCTTGTGCCTGTGATTGAGCTGGCTGTGTCAATAACCCAGTGGAGCCTTTTGCAACCCTGTGTCTTGGATATTCCATACCAGGCTGCGATGCAACCAGTCAGAATATTCTCCACAGTACATCTACAGAAATTTTGGAAGTTGGAAAATAGGAGAACTTTATAGATATTTAAGCAAATCCAGATTATTTCAATTCCTCATCACTTGGAGAATGACTGTGTCAGTTTGTTTAGTTGTCTTAATATTTAAATAAAGTAGAAATAGGAAGGGGAAATTTGGCAGAATAAATGGCCAGCAAAGTGTGCTATCCATTGTGAGACTCAGTTTCAAATCCAACTCACACAGATGGATTGACTATATCTTACATGAACTCAGCAGGGAATAGGCACCATCTAGCTCAGAGTAAACATGGACCTACAGAATAGGACTAACACTTGATTGGCACAAAATGGGCAGTCTCACCCTAGGGGTTGGGTAGGGAGACAGCTGGTGTGTGGAATTGAAAAAAAAATCACAATAATGCTGTGATAGTGCTGCCAGATCATGGAAATGCTGTTGATTTGCCAAACCTGATCTCTGGAATAGTAGAGAGAGAAGGTCAGGAGGAAAGTAGCAATTTGAATGGAAATTCTTGGTGACCAATCCCATGAGAATGTTGCCAGGGAGACTGGTGGCCAAGTAACTACATCTCAGGGAAATATGCAGATAGATATCAGAAGCTTCTAATGCAATTATGGGGTGCATTAGTGGGCTATGAAGTTGTCTAGTGAAAAAGAGATTTTGAAAGAGTTTAATATTAAAAAAGGTGGTGTCATTGACATTGAAGAGTGTTATCAGGATTTACAGAAGAATCTTGATCAGTTTGCTAAATGTAGTTGGGTAAGTGCAAGATGCTGCATTTGGGAGAACAAATGAGGGTAGAACTTTCACAGTAAACAGTAGGGCACTGGGGAAGAAACAGAGGAATGCAAGATCATAGTTCCCTGAAAGTTGCAGGTAGGTAGGGTGGTGAAGAAGGCTTTTGTTATGCTGACTTTCATTAGCCAGGACAATGAGTGTAGAAGTTGGGATGTTACATTTCATTTTTACGCAATATTAATGAGGCTGTGCTTGAGATATTGCATTCAGTTTTGGTCACCCTGCTATAGGAAAGATATTATTAAACTGGAAAAGTGCAGATGAGATTTATCGGGATATTCCTGGAAATTGGGAGACTTACGGAGAGACCGAAAGCAGGTTTTCTTTCTTTGGAGTGTAGGAGAATGAAGGGTGATCTTACAGAGGTGTATAAAATTATGGATATAGTTGAATGAATATACACAGTCTTTATCCCAGTGTACACAGTCAATAACTAGGGGGCACAGGTTTAAGATGAAAGAGGAGAGATTTAACAGGAACCTGGGTGGCAAGTTTTTCCAGAGGTGGTTAGTGTATGGAATAAGCTTGCCAGAGGAAGTGGTTGAGGCCAACATTTAGAAGTACTTAGACTGGTACATAAATAGGAAAAGTTTGGACGGATATGTGCCAAATGTAGGCAGATTAGTTGGGAATATTGGTTGGCATGGACCATTTGAAACAAAGTGCCTACTTCCAAGCTGTAGGACTCGATAATCCCAAGTACAGTAACAAACAGATATTGGATATAAAAGGGGAAAAAGTGGTGGAAAAACTCAGTAGATAATGCAGCATCTGTGGAGGTAGAATCAGAGTTAACAACAAATTTTTAAATTTTAAAATTCTGATTCTTTCTGAAACAGTTAGCTGATAGATTAAGTATTTACAGTATTCTTTATATAAGATTTCTAATATCTGCTAGTTATTTTGAGAAGAGATGTTTATTATGGTTTCAGTTAAATTACAAACACAAGCAAGAGCCCAGTAACAGAATAGTATCAGAATTTCATTGTGGCCATCCTAGGTTGTTTGTGAAGTCAGGGGAAAATCAATATAGAATATATTGTAATGTGAGCATTATAAAAATAAGTTAATACTAATTAGGATAATGGTAATATAGCAATACTCCTGCTAGGGGAAGTTGTTTGGAAAGAGAGGCTGGTTCTGGAGTTGGGGGGTTTTTTACTTCCATTTTCTTGTCCGGTGTGCATGTGTATAGCTTCTCTGCCATGCAGTATGGTTCAGCGAAAGCCTCTGTATGTAAATATCGGTTTTGCCGTCCCAGCTAAAGTTGTTCCTTTGGGCATGAAGTTGTTGAGTGGTCCTTTTTCAAAGTAGAAGTTACCACATATTTTTGGCGACGAGGTGAACTGGTTTTTTGGATGTGTCGTCCGTTTTGTTTTTGTTGTTAGCTTTAGCTAGGCTACAGTGTGCTAGTGGCTACATCTGAGCGGCAGTGCCTAGGAGGAGCAGCGCAGGGACGAGAGGCAAAGGGCGCCGGTGTCTGAACAGGAGCTGCGTGGGGACGAGGAGCCACGCGTTCGGATGGCTATGTTCGGGATTATCGGTGAATTTGTGGAGGGTAACGAGGACTGGCTGGAGAATGAGGAAAGGTTGGGATACTTTTTCTGTGCTAATGGAATTACTGAGGAGGCTGAGAAACACTCTATTCCCCTGAGTGTGTGTGGGGCAAAGACTTACAAGCTGATAAGGCACTTAGCCACACCGCAGAAACCGGGGGAAATTTCATATGACGAACTGGCCAAGCTTGTGGGGAACCACCACAATCCAAAACCTTCTGTGATAGTGCAACGGTTTAAGTTTCACAGCCATGTCTGGAAGCCAGGTCAATCTGTGCCTAATTTTGTGGCTGAGCTTCAGCAGCTGTCGGAGCTTTGTGATTGTGGAGCAGGGTTGGATGACGTGCTCATTGACAGATCGGTATGCGGCATTAATAATGACACCGTACAATGCCGCCTGCTGGGGGAATCCTCACCGTTGACTTTCAAGAAAGCCCTAGAGATTGCTCAAGGCATGGAGTTGGCTGCTAATAATGCCAAGGATATCCAGAAAGGACATGGGGAGTCGTAGTCGGTGGCAGTGCACCAAGTCAGGAGTGAGACTGGTAAACAGGCAAAGCAGGTGGAACGTTTTCGGTGTGGAGGGATGCACTATGCAAATGTTTGTAAATTCAAAGATACTGTCTGCCATGCTTGTAGCAAAAAGGAACACTTAGCTAATAAGTGCAGGAGTTCAAAGGGTCAGGTTAAGCCTGGGCAGGGGAAAGCTCAACAGGCTCAGGCAGCCACACACCACCTAGGAGAGGCAGATGGAGAGGCAGCATGTGCCTACAACATGTTTGGGGTGGAAACGGATGAGGGACTACCTGAACCATATTATGCCACAGTCACTGTCAAGGGAAAGGACATTAAGTTCGAGATTCATTCAGGGGCTACTGCATCAGTCATTAGTGAAGAGACCTACAAGAGGACATGGGGATCCAACCTGCCTCCCATCAGACCATCTAAGCTCCAATTCAGGACCTATACTGGGCAGTCCATACCTCATTTGGGGGTATTATATGTGGACATTTCAGTCGGGGGTCAGAAGGCTGAAGCCAGGCTGGTGGTAGCCAAGGGCATCATGATACAGGCTCAGAGACAGACAGTTCCACGGATTTTCCAATGGTGCGACAGAGTCCTGTGGGAACACATCCACCAGTGACTGTGCCAGAGAAAGAGAGATGCTGGCAGAGGGGTCGGGGTCCCCTGAAGAGGATGGACATTCTCATACGGACACACAGACCCCTCTCATGCCCCCAACACCAGATCCACCCAAAGCACGGTCACCAGCAGTGCCTGCTGGGTCATCGGGGGGTAGTACGCAGATCACAGCGCACTGGCAAGCCTCCTGACAGACTGAATGTTTGAATGGACAGATTTTCTCGTGTTAGAATGAAAGTTGAATCTGCCACGTTTTTCAGGTGCTTTGTGTTGGTAAACAGTTGCTGAGACACTAGTATAAGTTTCAGGGGCATGCAAGCTCATGACATCACCGTTTTGTTTCCCAGTTCTTTTACGTTTGGGGAATGTTAGAATTTAAAGGGGGAGAAGTGTTGGAATGTGAGCATTATAAAAATAAGTTAATTCTAATTAGGATAATGGTAATATAACAATACTCCCACAAGGGGAAGCTGTTTGGAAAGAGATGCTGGTTCCGGGGTTGGGCAGGGGTTTACTTCCGTTTTCTTGTCCGGTGTGCGAGTGTATAGCTTCTCTGCCATGCAGTACGGTTCAGCGAAAGCCTCTGTATGTAAATATCGGTTTTGCCGTCCCAGATAAAGTTGTTCCTTTGGGCATGAAGTTGTTGAGTGGTCCTTTTTCAAAGTAGAAGTTACCACAGAATATATAACAGTAGAGCGCACTATTGGCCCTTTCGCCCACGAGGTTGTGTTGACTAATATAAACCCTACTCCATAATCAATCCTATCTCTCCCCCTTACACTGCCCATAAGTCTCCATTCCTCTTACATCCATGTGCCCATCTCGGAATCTTTAAATGTTCCTATTGTATCAATCTCTACCATTATCCCCAGCAGGGTGTTCCAGGCACCCACACTCTCCATGTGACCATGACCTATGTCTGACCTCTCCCCTAAACCTTCCTCCACTCACCCTAAATGGATGTTCTCTGGCGCCGGATCTTCAATCGTGCTCACAGAATAACATTGTTGGGCTTTTCTGTCAGAATTCTTGCTTCTGCTGGCATGTTGCCTGGCTGGTGTAATGTTAATGACTTTTCAGTATTTAAAAAGAAACTTGAGGGTGTTTCAGTGCTCAAAAACATAATCCAATTATTTACGAGAGTGAGTGATGGTGAGAAAATGTTCCCAAGAACGGGATAAACACAGAGAGTAGTGCACACTGGAAACATGTACTATATATAATGCAAAGAAGGGACGGAAATCCTCCAGAAAAACTTTTCTCCTTGATAGAGTTTGGACGACCTCTCTACAACAGCAGTGAACAGCAAACTGTGAGATGTGGCAGCAATCAGCACCAACAGTTTGGAATGATCCCGAGATGATCCTGAGGCAAGGGAGGTTAATTTTGTCTTTAAAAAACATGGCTTCAGAGGAACCTAAGTTAGTGGAAGTTGTTAATTTTGTTAGCAATTGAATACAATCATTTTTCACACCAGTAGAATTGAAAATCCCACATTAAATGTATTTTGCATGTTGCATTGCATTTGATATCACTTCCCACACTGAAAACAAAGGTGTTAGGACAATTCAAAGTACCAGTGAATAGCAGGGAGTCAAACTGCCCAATAGATGCAAAAACTCCTTGATGTAGGTGCAAAATTTATCTACTTTTGTTGAAGCCAATTTTCACTTATATAACAACTTTTGATTTGGACATGAGTGGGCTAATGTTATGGCTCAGTCAAGACAAATATGTCTCTCTCCACTGAGCCTTGTACACATGCATGCACGCGTCCAGAGCTGAATGCTTTATGTAGCAATTAGGTGTTAGTATTTCATACAGTACTTTAAAACTGATGCTAGTTTGAATGAATGGTTGAAAGGATATGTGACCATCAGACAGTCCAGTTTTATCCCTTACATTCTGTTAAGATCTAAAGAGGAGGAAAGCCTATTTGAAGCAGGGTCAGGTGAGCTTCCTTTTAGTGATGCTCCACCTGGCTGGTTGCTTGGGTGAAAGGGATGGCCAGTTCACTCTTTGGTGCTATCTATCACCCTGACAAGTTAAAAATAACTTATTTAAGCTCTGTATAGATTTCACCTGTTCAAAAATGATAGACATTTCTTTGACTGAGAGATTTTAATATTATAGTATAGGTTCTTTGAAATAAGGTCTTTATAGCTGGCTAATCAAGAGCAGTAAATATGCAAGGCACATGTCATCTTGGATCAGTGCTAGGCTGGAGGTCATTTGGGCTGCAGTGACGTCCATGTCTGCACTGAAGAGTGTGCCAGACTACTGCAGTGCCTCCTGCTGGCTGAACAGGGAAACAGCTGTTTCAAAGACATTCACTTGCAGTTTATTTCCTCCATCAGTTAGCAACTGTTTATTTTTAACTACAACGAATAATATGTCTGAAACAAAACCATATTTCCTCTGTCTTGAAGTTTACATAGGTAAGCATGTGTTTAAGGGTAGTACTTCCTCTGTTGCATGAACTTAATGTGTAATATTATATGTGAGATAAGGATTTTTTTTACAGAGGGCTGTTCTGATCTTGGAGTCACTGCTGCTAGGATAGTAGAAACAGTGCCTTTAGATTTCTATAGATGTACTGTGGAGTGCTTTCTCACTGGTTGCATTTCAGCCTGCTCTGGAGCCTCCAATGCACAGGATTGCAAGTAGCTGCAGAGGGCTGTAGATCTGGTCAGCTCCATCACAGACGCCATTAAGTATATCTTCAAGAGGTGGTGCCTCAGGAAGATAGAACCCATCATTCAGGACCTTCGCCATCAGGAACATGCCCTCTCCTCGTTATTTCCATCAGGTAGGAAGTATAGGAGCCTGAAGGCCCACACTCAGCAATTCAGAAACAGCTTCTTCTCCTCTGCTATCAGATTTTTGAACAGATGTGAATGCTACCTCATTATTCCTTTCAAGTATTTATTTATTTTATAATTTATTGTAATTTTATGTATTTGCATTGTACTGCTGCTGCAAGACAACAAATTTCACATCTTATAAGACAGTGATTATAAACTTGATTCTGCTTCTGATTTAAACAGATGAGTATTTGGAATATAATTTGCAGACACTGAAGATTGAAAGGTTTGCTCTACTGGCAATTTACTGGGTCTTGTTCATCTGAATCTAGGTCATACCAATTCTATGTGATAATGTAGGTGCATTCAACATTGCTTGCATAATTCAGTAGCATGGAGGCTGCTCATTGCACATACGTGGCCTGTCAGCGGCATTAACAGAGCTCTACCAAGTGGGATATCTTGCAGGTTGGTGGTGGTGGTACATGGAGCTTATAAAAATAGAGGGCTATGTGTAACTCTAGGTAATTTCTAAATTAAGTACATTCAGCACAGCTTTGTGGGCCGAAGGGCCTGTATTGTAGGTTTTCTATGTTTCTATGTCAACAGAGCTCTACCAAGGGGGATTTCTTGCAAGTCGGCAGCGGTTTTTTAAAAAGGGAGCTTCAAGAGCATTTTTTCATTGTACGTGGCCTATCAGCTGCATCAACAGAACTCTATGAATGAAACAAAAGTACAGAGGGAATAAGTGGAGCAGCCTGTGTCGCGAGTAGGCCAGTGGCGAGAGTAGAAGCGACAGGCTTTGGCTTAAAGGAGGCATCAGCTCTGTGTAAAGCGTCTGCTGAAGTTTCCTTTTTGCTTTATTTTTCCTCTCTTATTTTCCATTTAAATGGCTATGGTGTGCTTTTCGTGCTGAATGTTGGAGAACTGGGAGGCCCAGAGTCTCTCGGGGAACTACATCTGCATGAAGTGCATCTGGCTGCAGCTCCTTGAAGACCGTGTTAGGGATCTGGAGCAGCAACTGGATGACCTTCAGCGTGTATGGGAAAGTGAGGAGATAATTGATCAAAGTTACAGGGAAGGAGTCACCAGCATTCTGGCAGACAGGTTTGACACTGCAACACGGATGTGTTTAAACTAAGTAGTTGGAGGGGGAGGGTATGAACTGGAAATATAAGGATGGAGTTAAAGGGAAAGTGAAAATAAGAAAAGTTAAAAAGGACAACAGAATCAATGGGGTAGAAAGCTCAAGAAGAGATCATACAGTATGGCCAAGTGAAATAGGAATTGATATGAAAGGAGAGGGGAGTAACAAATTAAAAGTATTATATATGAATGAACGAAGTATGAGGAATAAAGTAGATGAGCTTGAGGCTCAGTTGGAAATTGGCACGTACGATGTTGTGGGAATAACAGAGACATGGCTTCAAGTGGACAGGGCCTGGGAAATGAATATTCAAGGTATACGTCTTATCGAAAGGACAGACTGACTGGCAGAGGGGGTGGGGTGGCTCTGTTGGTGAGGAATGATATTCAGTCTCTTGTGAGGGGGGGACATAGAATCAGGGGATGTAGAGTCAGTATGGATAGAACTGAGAAATTCTAAAGACCCTAATGGGAGTTATCTACAGGCCCCCAAACAGCAGTCTGGATGTAGGGTGTAAGTTGAATGAAGAGTTAAAATTGGCATGTCGCAAAGGTAATGATACAGTTGTCATTGGGGATTTCAACATGCAGGTAGACTGGGAGAATCAGAATGGTACTGGACCCCAAGAAAGGGAGTTTGTAGAGTGCCTCAGAGATGGATTCTTAGAACAGCTTGTACTGGAGCCTACCAGGGAGAAGGCAATTCTAGATTTAGTGTTGTGCAATGAACCAGATTTGATCAGGGACCTTGAGGTAAAGGAACCATTAGGAGGTAGTGACCATAATATGATATGTTTTAACCTACAATTTGAGAGGGAGAAGGGAAAATCGGATGTGTCAGTATAACAGTTGAACAAAGGGAACTATGGAGCTATGAGGGAGGAGCTGGCCAAAGTTCAATGGAACAATACCCTATCAGGGAAGACAGTGGAACATCAATGGCAAGTATTTCTGGGAATAATGCAGAAGGTGCAGGATCGGTTCATTCCAAAGAGTAAGAAAGATCCTAAGGGGAGTAAGGGGCGGCCGTGGCTGACAAGGGAAGTAAAGGGCAGTATAAAAATAAAAGAGAAGTATAACATAGCAAAGATGAGCGGGAAACCGGAGGACTGGAAAGCTTTTAAAGAGCAACAGAAGATAACAAAAAAGGCAATACGCCAAGAAAAAATGAGGTACAAAGGTAAACTAGCCAAGAATATAAAGGAGGATTGTAAAAGCTTCTTTAGGTATGCAAATAGTAAAAAAATAGTTAAGACCAAAATTGGGCCATTGAAGACAGAAACGGGTGAATTTATTATGGGGAACAAGGAATTGGCAGGTGAGTTGAACAGGTACTTTGGATCTGTCTTCACTAGGGAAGACACAAGCAATCTCCCAGATGTAATAGTGGCCAAAGGAACTAGGGTAAAGGATGAACTGAAGGAAATTTATACTAGGCAAGAAACGGTGTTGGATAGACTGTTGAGTCTGAAGGCTGATAAGTCCCCGGGACCTGATGGTCTGTATCCCAGGGTACTTAAAGAGGTGGCTCTAGAAATCGTGGATGCATTGGTAATCATTTTCCAATGTTCTATAGATTCAGGAACAGTTCCTGCTGATTGGAGGGTGGCTAATGTTGTCCCACTTTTCAAGAAAGGAGGGAGAGAGAAAACAGGGAATTATAGACCGGTCAGCCTGACGTCAGTGGTGGGAAAGATGCTGGAGTCAATTATAAAAGAGGAAATTATGACACATTTATATAGCAGTAGAAAGAATAGTCCGAGTCAGCATGGATTTATGAAGGGAAAATCATGCTTGACTAATCTTCTGGGGTTTTTTGAGGATGTAACTATGAAAATGGACAAGGGAGAGCCAGTGGATGTAGTGTACCTGGATTTCTAGAAAGCTTTTGATAAAGTCCCACATAGGAGATTAGTGGGCAAAATTAGGGCACATGGTGTTGGGGGCAGAGTACTGACATGGATTGAAAATTGGCTGGCTGACAGGAAACAAAGAGTAGCAATTTAACGGGTCCCTTTCGGAATGGCATGCTGTGACCAGTTGGGTATCACAAGGTTCGGTGCTGGGACCGCAGCTGTTTACAATATACATTAATGATTTAGATGAAGGGATTAAAAGTAACATTAGCAAATTTGCCGATGACTCAAAGCTGGGTGGCAGTGTGAAATGTCAGGAGGATGTTATGAGAATGCAGGGTGACTTGGACAGGTTGGGTGAGTGGACAAATGTATGGCAGATGCAGTTTAATGTGGATAAATGTGAGGTTATCCACTTTGGTGGCAAGAACAGGAAGGCAGATTACTATCTAAATGGAGTCAAGTTAGGAAAAGTGGAAGTACAACGAGATCTAGGTGTTCTTGTACATCAGTCAATGAAAGCAAGCATGCAGGTACAGCAGTCAGTGAAGAAAGCTAATGGCATGCTGGCCTTTATAACAAGAGGAATTGAGTATAGGAGTAAAGAGGTCCTTCTGCAGCTGTACAGGGCCCTGGTGAGACCCCACCTGGAGTATTGTGTGCAGTTTTGGTCTCCAAATTTGAGGACGGACATTCTTGCTATTGAGGGAGTGCAGCGTAGGTTCATAAGATTAATTCCTGGAATGGCGGGACTGCCATATGTTGAAAGATTGGAGCGACTAGGCTTATATACACTGGAATTTAGAAGGATGAGAGGGGATCTGATTGAAACATATAAGATTATTAAGAGATTGGACATGCTGGAGGCAGGAAGCATGTTCCTGCTGATGGGTGAGTCCAGAACTAGAGGCCACAGTTTAAGAATAAGGGGTAGGCCATTTAGACCAGAGATGCGGAAAAACTTTTTCACCCAGAGAGTGGTGGATATGTGGAATGCTCTGCCCCAGAAGGCAGTGGAGGCCAAGTCTCTGGATGCATTCAAGAGAGAGTTAGATAGAGCTCTTATAGATATTGGGGTCAAGGGATTTGGGGAGAGGGCAGGAATGGGGTACCGGTTATGTATGATCAGCCATGATCACAGTGAATGGCGGTGCTGGCTAGAAGGGCCGAATGGCCTACTCCTGCACCTACTGTCTATTGTCACTCCTAAGTTGCAGGAGGGGAGTAGCCGGGTGACTGTCAGGAGAAATGGAAATAGGCAGTTAGAGCAGATCACCCCTGTGGCCATTCCCTCAAAAACAAGTATACCGCTTTGAATACTTTTGAGGGGATGATATCCTAGGACAATGCCATGGCGACTGGGTTACAGGCACTGAGCATGGGTCTATGGTGCAGAAGGGAAAGAGAGAGAGAAGAGTAGTGATAGGGGACTCGATCGTGAGGGGAACAGACAGGAGATTCTGTGGACATGAACTGGACACCCAGATGGTACGCTATCTCCCAGGTGCCAGGGTCGGGGATGTCTCAGATCGCATTCACAACATTTGGAGAGGGAAGGGGAGCAGCCAGATGTCTTGGTACATATGGTACCAATGACATAGGAAAGAAAAGCAATGAGATCCTGAAAAGAGAATTGAGAGAGCTGGGTGGAAAGCTGAGAAGCAGGACCGCCCGGGTAGTAATTTCTAGACTGCTGCCTGAGCCACGCACCAGTGAGGGTAAAAACAGGATGATTTGGCAGATAAATGCATGGCTGAGAAGTTGGTGTAGGGGACAGGGCTTCAGGTTCTTGGACAATTGGTATCTTTTCTGGGGGAGTTAAGACCCGTTCAAAAGTGACAGGTTGCACCTGAACCCGAGGGGGACCAATATTCTCATAGGCAGGTTTGTTAGAGTTATTGGGGACTAAATTAACATGGGGGTGGGAACCGGAGTAGAGGGACTCAGGAATGGATGGATGGTAAAAAAGTAAAGATAGCATGCATTCAGACTGTCAGGAAGGGCAGGCCGGTGATGGGACTTAGTCGCAGCCAACAGGCTGAGTATCAAATCATTAGGGATGCAGAATCAGAAAGGGTAGCAAATACAGCACTCAAGCTGTTGTATCTAAATGCATATAGTATAAGAAATAAGCTGGATGATCTTGTTGCAATACTACAGATCGCCAGCTATAATGTTGTGGCCATCACTGAATCGAGGCTGAAGGATGGTTGTATTTGGGAACTGAATGTCCAAGGTTACATGTTATATCAGAGGGATAAGAAGATAGGCAGAGGGGGTGATGTGGCTCTACTAGTAAAGAATGGCATTAATTCAGTACAAAGATGTGACTTAGGATTGGAAGTTGTTGAATCCTGGTGAGTTGAGTTAAGAAACTGCAAGGGTAAAAGGACGTTGATGGCAGTTATATCCAGGCCTCCCAATAGTGGCTGGGAGGTGGACCAGAGGTTACAACAAGAAATAGAAAAGGCAAGTCAAAAGGGCAATATTATGGTAGTCATGGGAGATTTTAACATGCAGGTTGATTGGGAAAATCAGGTTGGTAATGGATCTCAAGAGAGCGAGTTTGTTGAATGCCTAAGAGATAGCTTTTTCAAGTAGTTTTTCATTGAGCCTACAAGGGGATCAGCTATACTGGATTGGGAAAATCCTGTCTGGTGAACCTGTTGGAATCCTTTGAGGAGATTACAAGTAGGATTGATAAAGGGGGTTCAGTGGATGTTGTATATTTGTACTTTCAGAAGGCCTTTTGACAGGGTGCCACACATGAGGCTGCTTACCAAGTTAAGAGCCCACGGTATTACAAGAAAGTTACTGACGTGGTTAGAGCATTGGCTGATTGGTAGGAGGCAGCGAGTGGGAATAAAAAAATCCTTTTCTGCTTGGCTGCCAATAGCTTGTGGTGTTCCACAGGGCTCGGTGTTGGGACCACTTCTTTTTATGCTATAAATTAATGATTTTGATGATGTAGATGGGTTTGTTGCCAAATTTGCAGATGATATGAATATTGATAGAGGAACAGGTAGTGTTGAGGATGCAGGTAGGACGCAGAAGGACTTAGACAGATTAGGAGAATGGGCAAGAAACTGTCAAATGAAATACAATGTTGGAAAATGCATGGGCATGCACTTTGGTAGTAGAAATAAATGTGCGGAGCACTTTCGAAACAGGGAGAAAATCCAGGAATCTGAGATGCAGAGGGACTTGGGATTCCTTGTGCAGAACACCCTGAAGATTAACTTGCAGGTTGAGTCAGTAGTGAGGAAGGAAAATGCCATGATAGCATTCATTTCAATAGGTCTAGAATGCAAAAGCAAGGATGTGATGCTGAGGCTTTATAAGGCACTGGTAAGGTCTCACCTTGAGTATTGTGAACAGTTTTGGGCCCCTCACCTTAGATAAGATGTGTTGGTATTGGAGAAGGTTCGGAAGAGGTTCACAAGGATGATTCCAGGAATGAAAGGGTTATCATACGAGGAACATTTGATGGCTCTGGGTCTGTACTTGCTGGAATTCAGAAGGATGATCTCATTGAGAGCTTTCAAATGTTGACAGGACTAGGCAGAGTAGATGTGAAAAGGATGTTTCTCATGGTGGGGGAATCTAGGACAAGATGGCACAGCTTTAGGATGGAGAGGCATCCTTTCAAAACAGAGATGCGGAGAAATTTCTTTCGCCATAAGGTGGTGAATTTGTGGAATTTGTGGCCACATGCAACTGTGGAGGCCAGGTTGTTGGGTGTATTTAAGGGAGAGACTGGTAGGTTCTTGATTGGACATGACATCACGGGTTACGGGAAGAATACCAGGAACAGGGGTTGAGGAGGAGATAGAAGAAAAGGATCAGCCATGATTGAATGGTGGAGCAGACTCGATGAGCCAGATGGCCTAATTCTACTCTTATGTCTTACGTTCGTATGTTAGTACTATACTGACGGTTTAATACATGCAATAAAGCTTGAATTTCTTTTCCTTTCTTTCTATGTAAGTGCTGATTTCTGGTGTCTCATCACACTGGATACCCTGTGAAACCACGTCCAGGGGACTGTTCTTCATGTGCTATTGGGCAGTGGAGTTATTACAGCCAAATCTAACTGTGTTGTTGTATGGCAGACTTTCCTCAGGTAGAATAAATGACATAAGAATTGTGAGCAAGAAGTCCAGTTTTTTTTCTATTTATTGCACCAGTGACTAGTCTACATGGAAGACCTGGATGACATTCAAGATTCAAGTTTATAATGTGTACATTGAAGCATGCAGTGAAAGGTGTTGTTTGCATTAACAACTAACATATCCGATCTGCTGATTGTAATCTACAGACTGAATTTGAGTTCCGTATGATCAGAGAAATGAAGCACAAATCTTAGCAGGTGACTGAGCTTACAATTAGATTGTTACTTTTGAGAGCATTCTGTATAGTTGTGGTGACCATATTCTTAAAAAAAAACTTTTCTTTAATGGATAATGCAAGGGCCAGCTGAATTGATAGCTGGGATTATATGCTCAAAAGGCTGTAGAAAATTGCACTCTGTGGTTTTGGGCAGAGAATCCTCATACCCAAGGGCACACTAGCAATTAAGCAAGGGCCAGATGAATTGATAGGGTGGATTAGTTTTCAAAAGACTGCAGAAACTTGTGCTTTATGATCTTGCACTGAGAATTCTCACACCCAAAGGAGCATTGACAATATAAACTTTGTTATGTTTAATTGAAGTTAAAAAAAACTGCGGCTGATAGAAGCAGAAACACTCAGTAGGTCAGGCAGTAACTGTGGAGAGGGGATAAAAATCAATGTTTCAGGTCACTGATCCATCATCAGGATTGAAAAAATGAGAAATTAAACTTCATTTGCAGAGAGGGGGAGGAACAATTGAGAGAACAGAGCAACCATCTGTAGTTGAGTGGAAACAAACATTGGATAGGTAAATTAGTACCATTTGGTACCATTTAGTTCATAGTTAAATAAGGACAATTAAAGAGCAAAAAAATCACAAGAGAAACAAGAATTCTGAAATGAAGATCACCAGTTTTTGGACATCTGAAACACAAGATCATAGTTAAAACAGGCAGAGATTATACAAGAATTGGGCATAGTTCACAACATCAGAAGGAGGCTACATCCATATTCATGATTTGCTGATCCTACATATCTGTCAGTACCTCCAGTTGAACTCTCTCTTTTTGTTTGTTTCCCCCCAGCTGTCAGTCTGTGGTTTTGTATTGCCATGTGCTCCTGTCCCCGCTCCTGCTCTACTCCGGCCCCTGTATCACTGAGTACTCCGTCTCTCATCTGTTTCTCATTATTACCTGCATTGCTGCCACCTGTGTCTCATTGTGCTCCACCTATCATCTGCCTCTCTGTTTATTGCTCAGTGTATTTCACCTGTTTGTTGCCAGATTGTGCCAATGAGTTTTCCTGAGCCTTTTCAGCATTTGTACTCTATTTATCTGAATATTGCCTCTGCCTATTTCCTGATTCTGGTTTTTGGATTTCTCTGGATGTTTTGATCTCTGCCCAAACTTTGTTGCTGATTTTGTCTGCACCTTGGGATTTGTTACTCAATTAATATCACTGTGTGCAGAGTACTGGGTCTGCGATTGGATCCCTGCTCTAGTGCCCTGAAAACAGCACATGAAAAGTGAACTGCCAAGAAGGTATTTGGAGCTGATTGGTGTTAATAAGTTCAAGAGGGTTTGATATGTGCCAGGAGAAAAGATAGTGAGGTGGGTGTTAATGAATGGCATCGAAAACTATGATATTTTTACACATTGGAAATGAGCAGTCCATTAGTAAGATTCTTTTCCTGTCCTTTGTGCTGCAATACTTCTGTGTTCATCATTCTCACACCTTCTTTTCCACCCTGGTGATTAGGTTTACTATTTACTGGGCAATTCATTTAGTTGAAAATTTATTTGATTACTCTGACATGCATTAATTTTGCACATCCCAGGAATTACATGTTCTGAAATGCTAGGAATTTATTTATTTTATTTTTTTTTGAATTCTCCAGTCAATTTTGTTACCAAAATTCTTTTCATAGAACATAATGTACTATAGAGTATCACATCTCCATCATGATTGTGTCAATATATACATCCATATATTCTGACTTGTAATGAGTAATAACATGAGGAATGTTAATTTTGTATTAATATTATAGGCCAGTGATTGCACTGGATTGGGTACTAGTTATGTTCTGATTGACAGACCTAAAAGCCTAAATGTGATTAGCTCTTCTCTGTGGGAATGATGTAAAGTGAGGTATAGTGGTCTCTACTGGGCATGAAATACTTTTGAATGAAGTTTGCTAGATACCCAAAACAATCATTGACATGTAATATGTCTGTTGCTGCTAGAATTTAGTCCTCTAAGCATTTCAGAAAAAATATAATTTTAAATGGAAGATTAGATTTACCAGGAGGAAGAAAGGACATACCTTTTGTTATAGAATTTACAGAGAGGTAACTATAATATCAGTGATAGATCTGATCTGGTTGGTGTATTGGTCCTACCGTTCATAGTTACTGTGGTCACCTCCTAAGCCATTGCATTCAATCACCAATTGAATACTCATGAGGCCCACTCCCAAGAGAACCCACTTAGCCCCAGCCAGATCATTCCTTATTACTAACAGTGGTAGGAGATCAAGCTTCTAAGTTTGGCTTCTTGAAATAGGGTATGGACACTGCATCGGAACATACTGAAGCAACAAGAATTGTGTCCATGCACCGTGTGCAAGAAAATCTTTCCCTTTTGACCATTTAAAGAATAGATGAGTCTCTTGCAGAGGTTCACTGTCAAGTGTTTTTAAGTGAGTTTAATTTTTAAGCTCCTATGTTCAGTATTTGAATGCTAAACCCATGTCATATTGTAATAGAATTGTACATCATGGAAATAGACTCTTTGCTCCTACTTGCCCATGCCAAAACTATCTACACTAATCCCATTTCCCTGCATTGGCCCATATACTTTTACCCCTTTCCTATCAATTTAGCTTCCACTCTACTGACTAAGGCTTATTCCTACATTCCTTCCTGAAAACGGGACCTCCAGCTTTCTGATACTTGTGGCTAAAGGTGATGCAGACAATTTCCACCAGAGCCCCAGCAATCTCCTGCCTTTCTTCCCATAACACTCTGGGATAAATTTCATTAGGCCTTGGGAATTTTTAACTTCCTTAACCAGTGAGCCTCACCATCCTTCTCCCTGGTTAATACTGATGTGAAGTATTCATTTTGGACACCTCACATATCTCTTGGCTCCACACAAAGGCTTCTCTTTATGCCTCTAATAGCATTAATTATTCTCTAGATACCATCTTGTTTTATTATATGTATATAACTTGAAGTATTGACACTCCAGTGTTGGTCTGCCGGGATCCAGTTGAAAAGGGTGAAGCTTCCATTCTTGTGGGGGAGAAAAACGTCCATGGTGGGATGGTTCATGGGAGCATACAAGGAGAGAAATGGAAAGAACTATTTGCAAACCTTGTCCATTCACCCTGTGTTCAAAGCTGCTCTTAAGAAGGTGCAAGACCCTCCTAAGCAGGATGACGAGCAGGAACGAGGAACCGTGTGGTACACCCAGTCTAAACCTGTTATGTTACATCTAGAGGAGTAGCTAAAGTGACAGGAAACTCTAAATTTTCCAGAATGCCCAACACCTTGACCATTTGGGTGGATGCTCCTGGTGACCAGGAAGAAGAGTCCTGCTTACCTGCAGGAATGATGGTGAGAGCTGAACACCAAAAATTGTCGGCCCTCTATACAAAGAGGATGTCAGTAACTGTCAGGAACACCTCAGGAAGAGATGTTACCTTCAGGCATGAAATGTCGATTGCACATCTTTTTTTCTGTGATGATAGTGACAGGAAGAGAAACAGTCTCTTGGATCAAGGAAGTTTACACAGAAGTCATTGAACTTCTGTGACTCACCGATAACCAAGGAATAGAAAAGAAGATTAACTGTGAAGATGTTGGACCATGAAGGTGTCTTTTTGACTGACGAGTTTGATGTTGGTTGCTCTAAGAGTACTTGCCACATTATTAGAGTTTCAGAGGACAACCTTTCCAAGAGGAGTCTCTCTGGTTCGCACCGGTGGAGGTTGAGGATGTTTGGCAGCACTTACTTAAACTGAAGGAAGCTAAGTTCAGTCAATGGGGTAGGGGACCTGAACTGCTGGAGGGTATGAGTGATAAACGGGGGGAGGCATCCTCAAATAGACAGGAAAGGTCACAAAAAGTGCCTGAGGCTGAAGAAGCTGACAATGAGACAAGAAGGTCTCAGAGTCAGGAAACTCTCAGATCATCTCAGATATGATGCAGTGGGGAAGCAGAATCCATCCCAATAGTTACTTCCATTTACAAATGGATTGAGGTCCTGAAATCATGAAACTAATTTAAATACTATGTCATTAATAATGGTTTAATAAGTTTCAATCTCATGAGGACAGACTATTTTTGGTGAGGAAAAGTGTAATGTCCTGGTTAAGATTTCCACTGTCATGCTGTCAGGTTACATTAGCATTTTTCTGTAAAAGCAACATGCCATACTGGAAAGCGTATGTTTGGCTTCGGCTAAGGTAAGGACATATGTTGTCCAGCTTTGGAATGTGAGTCAGCCATTCAAGATTGTGGGATGGGAGAGAAGGTTCTAGAGAGCTGTGGGGAAGAGTTTTCTGAAGGATAGTAGCCTGGTTTGGGGTCTTTTGGCAGGAACTGCAAAGCGAGGCACAAAGGAAGATTCCACAGAATGTCATTGGAAGGAGAGTCTCCATTGCAGAAAGTGCTTTGTGCAGATGAACGACTTCAAGGAGGAAAAGCCAATACCGCTGAGAGAGTGTGGTGAACTACATATACCTGTCTGGACACCCCCGCCCCCCCCCCCTGCTGACTGCTACTGTGGCTCCTCCCACAGACCCCTGTATAAAGGTGATTGGAGGCACTGCTCCTCCCTCAGTCTCCAGGATGTTGTGTGATGGTCTCTTGCTGCTGATTGTTCTCTCTTCCAGCTAATAAAAACCTATCTCTTACCTCACGTCTCTGAGAGTTTTTGATGGTGCATCAGAGAGAGCCAGTTTGGTTGAGATGGACTTGGAGGGAAGTTCAGAATGTGGCAGGTGCTTTCACGCAGACTGTGGGTCCAGTGCATGTGTAAGAGATATGCCCCTGAAAACTCCAGTATGGGCATCTGCACATTGGACTGGTTCACTGTAATGGGCCCTTTACTTTTCTTTTTTCCTATTAACTGTTTGATAAAGCTGAAATTGACAAATATATTTTCTTTATAATTTTATGTTATGTATAATCTATTATTTCTTACTGGCTGGTAATTGGTATGGGTAATATTTACACAGCATTCACTCAAATCGAGGTTCCTTTAATTGGAGCATTAGAATATTGGAAAGTTTTTGACCGGAATAGACCAGTTGACCCAACAAAGCTTGCCAAATTCCATCATGACATTCCTGTTTGGTTGAACCCCAAATCGCACTGACCCTAGATGGATGTTGCTTATGAAAGGAGGCTTTCTCACCACTGAGTCACGTGCCTGTGAGCCGAGTTAACTAACGAGCCAAGTTTGCATCTGAGCCCTGGTGAGAGGATTACATTTACAAAAGAGTTTCTTGAATTCTGTTGGCTCGGGTCATTTCATGCTCCTATTTTGCCCTCCTGACTGAACATAGAATGTAGAACATAGAACAGCACAGCACTGGACCGGCTGATGTGAAGATAATCTTGTTGCCAACTTGTACCAAATGTCGTCCTCCTGTCTATCATCCATATCCCTCCAATTCCATCATATTCATGTGGTGTCTGCTTTCTTAAGATTTCTCTTCTATTATCGATACACCTCAAATGACTGAATTGATAACAATTTCCATACCTGATACAAACTTACTTGTTTTTCATGATAAAATTTTGTTTCTTTTGCATGTGAAACTCAAGAAGTCATGAGTGATAGAACAGTCCTATCACCTTAAAGTACATTTAAGGTGTGCATGTACTCACTAAACTGAGCTTATCTTTAAGTTTAAAGAGAACTGCAGCAGAATAATATATTATGCTTTATATCTAATAATATAAGAATGAAAAGGCTGATATGTGAAGTAACCAAATCTAATCCTATAAGGCACTCATTTGTGTATATATATGTCACTGTAAAGATCCAGATAAATAGGCAAGCATTAGCGAATAACAAAGTTTGAGACCCTTCTGAATATTTTCTAGTGTCTCTGAGATTTATCTCAAACAGTTTAGTGGTTCACATCAGTTCAGTTTTGGTACTGCTTGTATTTTTGTCATTTTAACCGTTGTGACAAAAGCAGACAGCAATGCTCTAGGACCTTGACACCTTCAAACATATTCTCAGTGATTGTTGAGATATGTTGATTATATAGTTAGCTACTGAATAATTCTTGTTAATCATTCCCCCTCTTTCCCAGATTGCAAATGGAAAACTCATTAGTGCATTCCTGCTTCATGTAGTTGCTATGTTATGGGGCCAAATGTGAGAACTTTCGGCTTATCCCCTCTATATCTAATAGGCAAAATCTGATTTTAAAATTCAAATTATGCTCATGAATCACTTAAGTTTCACTACCATGGATAAAGATATTTGTGGAACTCTGTATTTTGATGTCCTCTTTCGTCACTCTTTGCTATCCTGAATTTTAATAGTTTTTTGATGTCTGCATATTAAAAGAGAAAGCCACGATTCTAACCTGACTGCTAAGCAATTTACACTACAGTGACATGTTAAAAATGGCAAGAAGTCAGCAATCTTAGCAACTTTGCTGTCTTCAGAATTTCTAAATTTGTACTGGATCTTCTCAAAGAGCTTCTAAACATAATGCCCCTGCAAGTTGGAATTAGCTAAATTTAATAAAAAGGTTAAAATGAGAAGGTTGAGAGGAAACTAGATAGAGTTGAAGGAGGCTGGTTTAGGTGATATAAATAGAGAGATGCCATTTCTGTCAGCTGTAGTGCAAGTACCATGTACATTGATTCAACGTGACTTGTAAAATGTACGGGGGAATGGATATGAACTTGTGATCTGGAACTTGCTCTGTGAAGCTGTAGCAGAAATTATCAAAAGTGTTTTAGAAATGGAATCAGATAGGTACAAGGAAATTAGTAGCAGTTCTATGGGGGGGGGGGAAAAGCAGGCAAAGACTAGACTGATGTAGCAGGAGTTGGAACAGACTTCATGGACACAATGGGATCGTTCTGCATTTCTATTTTGTAATTCTAGGAATTACAATTAATCAAGCTGTAAAGTCATTTTTGGATGAAGCGTATCAGTATTATTGTGCACTTTTCAGTAAGTCTGTGGACAATCTAGACAAATGCAGGAAGCTAGTGATATACTAGATTTGTTTTTTAAAGTATTGTGATGCTTGTGGTGAGGGAGCATCCAGTGCTTTTGAGTGGGAGTAGTGATGGAGGAATGAGGGTTGATTATTTGCTGCAATTTTTCTTGTGTGTTCAGAGTTTTGGTGGTTATTTTTCTTGAAGCTGGAAGTGGTACTGAATCTCTGTGTACGTAAATAGGTTTCCGCCACACTTCCAAAGTAGCTCTAGAAATGGACCAATGAAAATCCCAGCATTTTTAAAGTATATTCTCATTGCCTGTGAAAGATGTTTTTATTTTATGGGGACCTTAACGGCCTTCTTTAGGCATCTATTAAAGTACAACCAAGTTCAAATTGTTCTCATTTGCTGTCTAAGCAATATACAAACATTAAATTTTCAGTGATTCTTTTCTCTTAAGACATCATACAGCTTCCCAGAAATAACTACCAATTAATTTTCATTAAATTCTCATTTACTAGATTGCAAATGTGAAGTTTTCTAGACAAACAATGTGTTGGGAAGAACTATTCCTGCTTCCAACCTCTTTGAGCACCAGCTTTGACATTTGAACCTTGGCAATTCTATTTTCTTGGAGAAAAGAACCACAGATGCAGCGAATCTGGCACAATGACCAGCGAATTCTGCTTGTGCAGAACAGCTCAAACAACATCAGTGGTGGTGATTTTTTAATATATATAGATCAGGTTGTGTCTGTCTGTAAGTTGGATTGGTCCATAAATTTACAACTGTTTGAAGTATGGATGCAGTAACGAGTTTTCTATTTGCACTCTAGAAAAGAGGGAGAAAACTATTTAGCAGGTTAAAGAGAATTAATAACACAAGTTTTGTTGCTCAAAGTTAAATAAATTACCTCTTGAAGCACCTGCTGGTCTGTTACACTTGGGATTAATTGAGGTCAGTTAAATTGTTCCTTCAATTTTATTTCAAATATAAACTTTATTCAAAAAGAATATACAAAAATATGCAACAGTACATGGCTATCCTTGCATTCACAATATTTCTAATCTATATATTCATAATGTTGTCAAATCATTAATTCATAATGTCAAATAGTTACATTGTATCTACAAAGCAACAATACCCATTTTTGTGGCCTCTTTGGAAAATTTCCCCATCAGATATTTGCAAAGGACCTAGTTCCTCAGTGTCCATTGGCAACAAGACTCCATATTGCAGTTCTACCCCACAAAACCTTTGCATTGGCTGCAGTAAACGTCAGTATATTGCACAGTGTGTCCAACCAGTAGCACACACTTATAGTTATCTCATTGCACTAGGAAACCAATATGTTTTGGACAGACCAAAGTATGTCTTTCATTGAGCTGATAATCCTGGATATTTGTCTCAGTCTGCCACTTTGGAAGCAGCAAGCAGATCAGAGAAACTTCTGCTGCTTGGATGAATAAGGTCCTTGCATCCTTTTGTAAGCCTTTGTAAATGCACAATTACAAAGAGGTGGATGAATGTCTTATTCTCATTGCAGCTGTTTCAGACCTAGTGTACACTGGGGATGGACTTGGACTCTGCAGGACAGTCCTGACAGCGGATCCCTCAACACCCAGCCAAACAAGGTCTTTGTCCTCATTGGTGAGTTCTGGCAATAAAGCATCCTGTAAAATAGTTTTGATGATCTCAGTTATTTGAGGTTTGTTAAAATGATCCACTCTTGAAGGGGGGAGACTTTATTTCCTTCATGGTATAAATATACTTTTGATAATGATGTTAAAATAGATAATGAAATTACCTGAAATTTGTGGTACTTCTTTTTAAATAATACTAGCAAAAGAGAGTCTCTTTAAATATGTAGATTATTGCTTTGGTCGGCTTCTTATGTGTTGGCAAGTGTGAAAAATGACTGAAAATAACAAGCAACCACAAAGGACTACCTCATTAGTTGGAATTCATTGGGAAATGTTTTGACCATATTTGTAGTGATTGGGATATGATAGATATCCCCTGGTGTTTCAAGATACCCAAAGCCACCGAGAAAATAATTAACAAAAGATCATTTATAAGCACTTTTTCTCATCTTCTTGCAAATGATGATGAGGATTTAAATGTTCAAAGTTTAGCATGAGATGCCATTTAAAGTAAAATTGTTAATTTTAAATTTGTATCCAAATTAATGACTGCAAGTTTTTTGGAAATTATTCAAGATTGCAAACTGAATTTTAGATGTTGCTTATTTTTACTGTTGAGGACCTTTAAATTTTAATGTTTGTAGTTTCTGAATGTTCATTCTTTTGTGTCGTTTAATGGACTAAAGATCTCTGGCTGACTGCAGGAGCAAACTATTTATGCCGTACATCCTTGGAAGAATCTTTATTACGTAGATATACCCAGATTCTGCTGCTGATTGCTGGCTATTTTTAATATATGAATAAAAAGTAGTCTCTTGGCCACATGAATATGCCATAACATATTGAATTACTGAACTATTTCTCCCGCTCCTTCACTTTACATTGGCATCATAATAATTAGTTTTGTTTAAAATATTTGAGAGTTTGGGAGAAATATTTTGGAAAAGCTGTTTGTACTTGCAAGCCGTCAGTTTGTAGTAAGTTATAATTAATGATCATGAAAATAGACTGGGCCTGTTATGTTAAAGGTCTACTGTGAACTATGAAGCAATTGGATTTTCACTCAATTAGTTCCAGAATATTGGCAGTGCAACAACTTGGGATCAAAACTATCTTACAAGGAAAGTGTGAAAATTAAGATGCAACATTTGCTGGATGAGCTCTGTACCTTTAAATTGTACATTTACATCCAGTCCCATGTTCAGGAGTAGTGTATAGTGGCAAAAGAAATAATAAAGGGGAGAACTAAAAACACTTACCACTGCAATATCAACCACTCTCTGATGCTAAAATCTTCTTCTCAAATGACCTTTAAAACTCCTTCCTCTCATTCAAGTCCTCCAATCCAGGAAACATCCTTGTGAATCTCCCCTGCACTCTCTCAAGCACAATCACAGCCTTCTCATAGTTTGATGGCTGACATTGCACATCATACTTCCAAGTGCATTATCAGCAGTGTTTTGTAGTATTGTGGTGTCTGGTCTCCTGGAACCCCTCCTATGTGAAGTCAGCAGCTACCCTGGGCCGAGTACACCATAAATTCTCATCTGTCCTCATCCACCATCTGTCCCCCTTCGAGTGCTCCCTTGGCTACCAACCTGCACTGTTTCCTGTCCATTTGGGGAGGTTAGCGTTCCATCTGCCGTTGTCTGTGGAGGCGCACTTGCTCTGTCCTTCTCTGTGCCTCCGCTAGGATCAAGCGTCAAGCTGACCGCTATTGCTCCAAAGCCACATGTTACCTCCAGGGACAGCGTGTGGCTTTCAACCCGAGACTTGCCACTCAAGGTGGATTCCCGCAAGCACGCTCCCCCCCCCTCCCGCTTCATCGGCCTCTTTCCCATTGCTAAAGTCATCAGCCCTGCTGCCGTCTGTCTCAAGCTCCCCTCCACTCTCCACCACCTTCATCCCGCCTTCCATGTGTCCTGCATCAAGTCGTTCGTGAGCCACCCCCTGTGTCCTGTTCCCAAAGCCTCGTCCCCAATGGCTCATTGATGGGTCATGGTGCATCAACTGGGTTGGGAGGGCTATGGCCCTGAGGAGAGGTGCTGGGTCCCCACGTGTAACATCCTGGACACCTCTCTCATCAGGAACACCCAGTTCTACCTGCCGTGACACTAGGAGGCGTCCTTAGGTGGGAGGTTTTGTCAGTACCTCCAGTTGAACTCTGTCTTTTTATGTGTTTCCGCCAGCTGTCAGTCTGTGGTTTTGTGTTGCCACGTGATCCTGTCCCCGCTCCTGCTCTACTCCGGCCCCTGTATTACTGAGTACTCCATCTCTCATCTGTTTCTCATTATTACTGTATTGCTGCCACCTGTGTCTCATTGTGCTCCACCTATCATCTGCCTCTCTGTTTATTGCTCAGTGTACTTCAGCTGTTTGTTGCTAGATTGTGCCAGTGAATTTTCCTGAGGCTTTCCAGCATTCATTTCTGTACTCTGTCTGAATATTGACTCTGCCTGTTTCCAGATTCTGGGTTTTGGATTTCTCTGGATGTTTTGATCTCTGCCTGAACTTTGACGCCAACTTTGCACCTTGGGATTTGTTACTCAATTAATATCACTCTATGCACAGTACTGGGACTGTGATTGGATCCCTGCTCCAGCGTCCTGACAGATATTAGATTCAATTCAACTTTATTGTCATTGTGCCGAGCACAGATACAAAGCCAAATGAAATGCAGTTAACATCTAACCAGAAGTGCAAAAGAATAGTGTTATTTACAAAACAACTGCAAATAAAAAGTAAGTGATACAGCACACAAATATAAAAGTACTGAGATATCTAGAGGAACTGGTGGAATCAGACACAGTCATAGGGCCCAAGATACATGTAGACAGGCAATTAATTAACAAGGCACAGTAGGATACAGATCTAGTGTGGGCAAATGGGATGAGTGTAGGTGGGGAGAATAGTCAGCATTGTCTTGGTAGATTGAAGTCTTCATTTTTGTCTTATATAGTTCTATGACCCTCAATACTTCAATTTACTCTCTTTTTCATGTAGTCCAACTGACCTATTTTATGTTTCTTGCACATTATCTTTTTGTTGAAGTCTTTTATTGTGACAGTTGTTTCCAGGCAAATTTGTCTGTGTTGGAGTTTTAATGCTACTTTTAGTGTTTAATTCCATTGTGTCTATTGACATATTGAAGTTGAGATACACTAATATAAGACGTAGGAGCAAAATTAAGCTATTTGACTGAGTCTGCTCCACCACTGCATCAAAGCCTCTCAGAATACATTGCATTTGCCTTCCTTTCCACTGACTCAGTCTGCAAGTTCACCTTTAGGATATCGTGTATGAAGGATTCCAATTCCCTTTTCACCTCTGATTTCTGAATTTTTGTTCTCATTTACATAATAGTCTGTGCCTTTATTCTTTCTACCAAAGCCCCAACACTATTCCATCTACAATTTATTTGCTGTCCTCCTAAGTCTTTCTTCCTTAACACTACCTACCTCTCCACCTATCTTCATATCATCTGCAAACTTTCCAACAAAATCATCAGTGTCATCATTCAAATCATTGACATAATGTGCAAAGATTTGGTCCCAACAAAGACACCTGTGGAATACCATTAGTCACTGGCAGCCAACCAACCAGAAAAGGCTCTCTGTATTCCCACTCTTTGCCTTCTGCCAACCAGCTACTGTTTTATTTATGCTAAAATCTTTTTTTGCTATACCATGGGTTCATAGGCTGTTAAGTAGCATCATGTATGGTACCTTGTCAAAGGCCTAATGTAAATCCAAATACACACATCAACTGATTCTCCTTTGTCTATCCTACTTGTTATTTCTTCAAATAATTCCAACAGATTTGTCAAGCAGGATTTTTCCTTGAGGAAACCATGGAAACTAAAGGCTATTTTATCATGTGCCTTCAAACACCTTGAGACATCCTTAACGATCGACTCCAACATCTTCCCAGCCACTGAGGACAGACTAACTGACATAATTTCATCTCTTCTGCCTCCCTTCTTGAAGAGTGACATTTGCAATTTTCCATTCTTCTGAAACCATTCCAGAAAATAGTAATTTTTGAACGATCATTACTAATGCCTCCACAATCTCTTCAGCCACTTCTTTCAGAACCTTGGGGTGTACACCATCTGGTCCAGGTGACTTACCTACATTCAGACCCTTCAGTTTCCCAAGAACCTTTTCTCTAGTAAAGGTAACTTCACACATTCTATGACCCCTGATACCTAGAACTTCCACCATACTGCTAGTGCTAGTGTCTTCCACAGTGAAGACTGTCTCAAAATACTGAAACAGTTCATCTGTCATTTCCTTGTCCCTCACTACTATCTCTCTTGTGTTGTTTTCCAGTGATCCAATATCCACTCTTGCCTCTCTTTTAGACTTTCTGTATCTGGAGAAACTTTTGGTATCCTCTTTAATATTACTGGCTAGTTTACTTTTATACTTCATTTTTTTTTTACCTTTGAAATGACCTTTTTTTGTTGTTTTTGCCTTCTGTTGGTTTTTAGAAGCTTCCCACTAATTTTTGCTCTATTATATACCTCTCTGGCTTTTATGTGGTTTTGACTTCTCTTGTTAGCCATGGCTATGTCATCTGTCCTTGGAATACTTTCCTCTTTAGGATGTATAAATCCTATGCTTTCTGAATTGCTTCCAAAAATTCTAGCCATTGCTGCTCTGCCAGTGTTCTTTTCCAATCAATTCTAGCCAAATTCTTATGCCCCTGTAATTCCCTTTACTCCACTGTGATACTAACACATCTGACTTTAGTTTCTCCTTTTCAAATTTCAGGGTGAATTTGACCATATAATGATCTCTTTATCCTAAGAGTTCTTTTACCTTCAGCTCCCTAATCAATTCCGGTTCATTACACATCACCCAATCCTGAACAGCTGATTCCCTAGAGGGCTCAGCCATGAGCTGCTCTAAAAAGCCAACTCATAGGAATTATAGAAATCCCCCCCCCCCACCAATTGGGGAAAATCAAGTTGGCACTGGATTCCAATCTATCTGCATATTGAAATCTCCCATGACTATTGTAGTGGTTGGCATCCATCTGTCTCGAAGGGCAATGAGCGATGATGATCATCACAAGCCTGAGCAGAAGGTATGGAGATCATTGAAAAGCTTATAAAGCAATATGTTTAGTGCCAGCCTAGCTGGAGGAGCTGTCAGAAGGACATCAGGCTGACTTGGGGGCTCCACTCTGGATTTGCTGTCTGGGTTAACTCCCGTAGCCATCGTCTCTCCCAAGGCTATTGCAAGGCAGTGGGGCTATTTACCTTTCGCTGGGGATCTGGTTCACGAACACCAGGGTGTATCTACACCCTGGAGGGCCTGTGTGCTACGTGTGCAGGGGCCAGACCTCCTCCCCATCCTCTGTACTTCAGCCCGAGTCTGTAAGGAGTTCAGTTTCCATGTGTCGCCAGTGAGGAGGCACTGCATGAGGCTTGCTGTTGGAGAGGCTGTGTACTGGCAGGAAGAAACTTATTCAGCTCTCCCCTTTGCAAGGCTGCTCACCAATGGTGGAAGCTGAAAGTGAGAGTGACAAGCAGTATCCACCGCACTAGATGCATCACAACAACCATTTTGACTATTGTAACATTGGCCTTTTGGTATGTATTTTCTGTCTTCTGTTGTAATTTGCAGACCACATCCTTAAAACTGTTTGGGGTTCTGTATAAAACTGTCATCAGTTTTTTTTTGCCCTTCCAGTTCCTTAGCTGTATGCACAATTATTCATCACTTTCTTCTATTGTCACTATTGTGACTATTTGTCACTTCTTTCTAATGATTTGATTTAATTTTTTTTTCAAACAGAGCAACACCACCTTCCTGCTTGTCCTTTTGATGCAATGTGCATCATTGGACATGAAGCTCCCAAGTATAATCTTCTTTCAGCCAAGATTCAGTGATGCCTACATCATCATACATGCCAATCTGTAACTGTGCTACAAGTTCATCAATGTGCTGAGAGGGGAAGAAACACATATCATGCAAACAATAAAAGCTAGCAAGGGCATTCAGAACAAAACTGAGTCCATAGACCCAAAGCCCAGATCAGCCAGAGTAGGCCCATAGCCTTAGCCTCAGTTTATCACACAGCAGGGTAAATCGTCATGAAGTTCACACAATCAAAAAATTCACCAAATTCTTGCTTTAAAATACAAACTTACAAAAGACACCATTTCTTATGATAAATACAAGCCTGATCCAGTTTGAGTCAGTCCTACACATTATATTAAGACCAATCCATTATTACAGATAGGACAATCCATAATAACCTTCCAAATATGTTATTATAGGATAAACAAGCAGGAACAACTTAATAGATATGATCATTCCAAACAGGCATAATGTACAGAAGTTAATCAGTGAAAACCACCAGAAATATGCAAAATTAAAATAGGAAATTGAAAGATTATGAAACATAAACATGGTATACATTGTCCAAATCATCGTCTTGGAAGTCCATCAGGAACTATGATGATATCAGTGATGCCTCTGAGAGTGAAACTCAAACTGGGAAGTGCAGATGCACCCGTAGGTTGTGCATGTTATGGCCATTGAAAGGTCAAGTCGATTCTCATAGAACCATAGAACATTTACAGCACAGAAACAGGCCTTTTCACCCTTCTTGGCTGTGTAGAACCATTTCTTTGCCTGGTCCCATTGACTTGCACTTGGGCCATATCCGTCCTAACCCCTCTCATCCATGTACATGTCCAAGTTTTATCTTAAGTGTCAAAAGTGAGCCCGCATTCACCACTTCATGTGGCAGCTCATTCCACACTTCCGCCACTCTCTGTGTGAAGAAGCCCCCTCCCCCCATGTTCCCTTTAAACTCTTCCCCCTTCATCCTTAACCCATGACCTCTGGTATTTTTTCTCCCCTGGCCTCAGTGGAAAAAGCCTGCTTGCATTCATTCTATCTATACCCATCATAATTTTATATACCTCTATCAAATTACCCCTCATTCTCCTACGTTCCAGAGAATAAAGTCCTAACCTATTCAACCTTTCTCTGTAACTCAGTTTCTCAAGTCCCAGCAACATCCTTGTAAACCTTCTCTGAACTCTTTCAACCTTATTAATATCCTTCCTGTAATTAGATGACCAAAACTGCACACAATACTCCAAATTCGGTCTCACCAATATCTTATACAACCTCACCATAACATACCAGCTCTTATACTCAATACTTTGATTTATAAAGGCCAATGTCCCAAAAGCTCTCTTTACAACCCTATCTACTTGTGACACCACTTTTAGGGAATTATGTAACTGTACTCCCAGATCCCTCTGTTCTACTGCACTCCTCAGTGTCCTACCATTTACCTTGTATGTTCCACCTTGGTTTGACCTTCCGAAGTGCAATACCTCACACCTGTCCGCCTTAAACTCCATCTGCCATTTTTCTGCCCATTCCTCCAACTGGTTCAAATCCTTCTGCAAGCTTTGAAAACCTTCCTCACTCTCCACTACTCCTCCAATCTTTGTATCATCAGCAAATTTGCTGATCCAATTTGCCACATTATCATCCAGATCATTGACATAGATGACAAATAACAATGGACCCAACACTGATCCCTGTGGCACACCACTAGTCACAGGCCTCCACTCAGAGTAGCAATCCTCCACTACCACTCTCTGGCTTCGTTCATTGAGCCAATGTCTAATCCAGTTTACTACCTCTCCATGTATACCTAGCGACTGGATCTTCCTAACTAACCTTCCATGCAGGACTTTGTCAAAGGCCTTACTGAAGTCCATGTAGACAACATCCACTGCCTTCCCTTCATCCACTTTCCTGGTAACTTCCTCGAAAAACTCTAATAAATTGGTTACACATGACCTACCACACACCAAGCCATGCTGACTGTTTCTAATAAGTCTCTGTCTATCCAAATACTTGTAGATCCTATCTCTTAGTATTCTTTCCAATAATTTACCTATTATAGATGTCAAACTTACCAGCCTATAATTTCCCTGCTTACTTTTTGAGCCTTTTTTATACAACGGAACTACATGAGCTATCTTCCAGTCCTCTGGCACCTGACCCATGGATATCGACATTTTAAATATTTCTGCCAGGGCCCCTGCAATTTCAACACTAGTCTCCCTGAAGGTCCGAGGGAATACCGTGTCAGGTACTGGGGATTTATCTACTCTGATTTGCCTCAAGGACTTCCTTTCGGTCCTGGTCCTTTTGATTGAAGTCCTTCAGCTGTTGCTCTTTGAATGTGCTGGTGCCTTTGTCGACTGCCAGGTGCGGTCTTTGGCCAAGGCCTCACAACCAGTCGCAGGGATATTGTATGCCTTCAAGGATGCTTTCACACAGTCATTATAGTGCTTTGTGGGGTCTCCCTGCTTTCTGGTGCCATGTGCTAGCTTGGAAAAGAATACCATCTTTGGAAGACAGTTGTCTTCTATCCGAACCACATGTCCAACCCATCAAAGCTGAGCCTTCATGATTAGTGTCTCTGTGCCAGAGCTCTCAGCCCTTCGTAGCACTTCTGTGGTGGGGACTCTGTCTTGCCAATAGATGCCCATGATCTTGTGAAGGCTTCACAGGTGGAACTGGTCAAGTATCTTGATGTGCCTGTGGTATGGGGTCCATGTTTCACAACCATACAGCAGAAAAGTCAGGCTGACTGCTCTGTAAACTGCCATCTTGGTCTTCAGCTGGATGCCACGTTCTCCCCACACACGTGTCTATGCCTGCCAAAGGATGCCCAGCTTTTGCAAGTCTGTTTGAGACTTTTCTCGATCTAGACTGCAGGAGGAGGTGAGGCATCTTCCCAGATAGGTGAAGGTGTCAACATTGTTGAGTTGTGCCCTCACTCTCAATTCATGATTCTGCAGAGTTGGTATGGGGTGTGGGCTGAAGTAAAACTTCTGTCTTCTGCAGGCTGATGGTTAGGCCAAATTTTCTTGCTACCACAGCAAGGCAGTCAGTGAGCTCCTGCAGGTCCCTTTCACCATGCGCTGCAAGAGCGCAGTCATCCGCAAAGAGGATGTAGAGATTCTGGTTCCGTTCCTGGCACTTCTCCTGGATCTGTCTGACAGCAAAGATCATGTCCACTGTCCCTCTGTTAGACCTGAAGCCACATTGACTCTCTGAGACAACATCAATCAGGGAGGTGAGAGACAATCCTGTTCCGTATGGTATGCGCCATGATCTTACTGGCTTTGCTCAGGAGAGATATGCCCCTGTAGTTGTCACAGGATTCCCTGTCCCCTGTTCTTGTACAGTTGGATGGTGTTTGCATCCCTAAAGTCCTTTGATACACAGGCTTTCTCCCAGAACTGCTGCATGAGCTCTGTCAGCCTCTGAAGAAGGGTTTCACCACTCTTCTTGAATCCCATCCAGGCCAGGGGCCTTACCTGGCTGTGGCTGGCTGACCAACTTCCTAGCTTCTACCAGTGTGGGGGGGATCATCAAGGGTCTCCAAGACTGGGCACTGGGGCATGTCTTCTATGGCCTGGTCATCTGTCTGGGATGGTCTGCTCAGCAGCTGGTTGAAGTGGTCTTCCCAGTGTTGGACAATGTCGTCTTTGTCAGTGAGGAGCGCTCCATCCAAGGAGCAGACTGGTACCATGATGTTGGAGGAAGGTCCGCACACTGCCTTTAGACCATCAAAAACGTCTTTGTGTTGCTCTGGTCGGCATAGTGCTGATGCTCTGCCGCTTCGGCCTCCCACCACTGATCTCTCATCTTCCACAGCTCAGCATGGACCTGACTACAGAGGTGCTTCAAGTGGACGTGTTTGGAGACTGACTATTTGTCATTGAGCCAGCTTGCAAAGGCTTCCTGCTTCTGTTTGAGAAAGATGATGGTGTCAGAGTTGTTCACATCGAACCAATCCTGATGCTTCCTCTTGAGATGCCTGAGAACAGCACTTGCAGTGCTGTACAGGGTGTCTCTGAAGACAGCCCATACTATTTCTGGGTCTGTTTCCTCAGGCAGTTGCTCAAGTTGTTCCTCCAGTTTACTGATCAGATCTTCTTTGATGCTGGGTTCACCAAGCTGTTGAATTTTCTGGTTCCGCTTCGTGTCAGCCTGCAGGTGCCTGTGTGCCCTGGCGATCTGAAGTAGCAGTTCACTTCTCAGCAGGATGTGGTCGGTCCAGCAGTCAGCACCCCTCGTCGGTCTGGTGATGATCATGCCCCGGCGCGTTGTGATTATGTAATCAATCAGGTGCCAGTTCTTGGAGCACGGGTTGCACTCAGGTTGCCTTGCGGATGTCTAGAAGCTGAAAGAGGGTGTGAGTGATTTTCAGCACATTTTCTGTGCAGACAGTGAGTAGTAACTGCCCATTTGAATTCCCCTTTCTAAGGTTGTGCTTGTCAATAGCTTCTGGCCAAGACTGATGGTCACTGACTACTCAGGCATTAAAGCTGCCAAGTAGCAGGATCTTGTCATCTTTGGGGACAGAGTGTAGTAGCTTGTTGATTTCTTGGTAGAACAGTTACTTCTGTTCAGAGGTGCAGGTCATGGTGGGTGTGTAGGAACCAATCAGAGTCAGATGAGCCTTGGCTTTCAGAGGCAGCTTCATTACCATCATGACCAGCTTTCAGATCACTGAAAACCTGTGAGAATTGTAATGTCTACAACTGCCATTATTCCAAAGTCTCTACACAATAACATTCAGCTATTAGGTCGACACAGAAATATTTAAGTAATTCTTTAGAAAGCCACAATATTAAACAACACTAGAATAGTCCAAAAATTCCTAGCAATTGAGAATTGATTGTGCTTGGCTATGCCCATACTTCAGGTGAAACCAGCTTGGAATGAGAAAAAATAAAAATTCAACAATTCTACAAATGCTGTTGCAACTCTACTAATCTCTGGTAAGACCGCACTTAGAGTATTCTGTTCAATTCTGGTCACCTCATTATAGGAAGGATGTGGAAGCTATGGAGAGGGTGCAGAGGAGATTTACCAGGATGTTGCCTGGTTTGGAGAACAAGTCATATGAAGCAAGGTTAGCAGAGCTGGGACTTTTCTCTTTAGAGTGTAGAAGAATGAGAGGGGACTTGATAGAGGTCTACAAGATTATGAGAGGCATAGATAGGGTGGATAGTCAGTACCTGTTTCGCAGGGCACCAATAGCAAACACCTGAGGGCATATGTACAAAATTAAGGGAGGGAAGTTTAGGGGAGACATCAGGGGTAAGTTTTTTTACACAGAGGGTTATGGGTGCCTGGAATGACTTGCCAGGGATGGTGGTGGGGGCTAAAACATTAGGAGTATTTAAGAGCCTCTTGGACAGGCACATGGATGAAAGAAAAATGGAGGGTTATGGAGTTGTGTGGGTTTAGTACTTTTTTTTTAGGATTATATGGGTCGGCACAACATGGAGGGCTGAGGGGCCTGTACTGTGCTGTAGTGTTCTATGGTAACAATAACAATAATAAATAAGCAACAAATATTGGGAATATTAGATGAAGAGTCCTTGAGAGTGAGTCTATAAATTGTGGGAACAGTTCAGTGATGGGGCAGGTGATGAAGAGTGAAGTTATCCCCTCTTGTTCGGGAGCCTCGTGGCTGAGGTGCAGTAATCATTCCCAAACCCGGTGGTATGAGTCCTGAGGTTCCTGCACCTCCCCCCACCCTGATGGCAGCAGTGAGAAGAAATCTCAGTCAGGGTGGTGGGGATTCCTGATGATGGACACTGCTGCCCTGTGACAAAACTCCGTGTAGACATGGTCATTTGTAGGGAAGGCCTCACCCATGATGGATTGAGCTATATCTGTCGCTTCCTGCAGGATTCTTCATTCAGGGGTATTGGTGTTTACATAGCAGGCTGTGATGCAGCCAGTTAATATACTCTCCAGCACAGATCCGTGGAAGCTAGTCAAAGTTATAGATGTCGTGTCAGATCCTTTAGCTTGCATTTGACATTATTGGAGCTATGTAGAAGGTCAAAGGCAGAGAATGGAATGGAGAATAAAGTTAAAAGAACTCAGCATCTCCCTTACAGGCTGAATGGAGGTGTTTTGAAAACCAGCTCACAAAGTTCCTAATGTTTATCAATTTGCACATACAGATTTAGATTTTGGCTTAATAACCTTACACTGGTTCATGGATCAATATGGGACCTGGGTTGAGTACACGTTCTTCCAATTACTAATTAGGTTTGTCTGAATCACTTTGGCTTCTAAGTTAACAAGATAGGTTCAATTTGATGTCTCAAAATCTTAGTTAAGCGTGGATTCAAAAGTGTATTATTAAGTGTACCGGAAATGTCAATGATGAATAGTCAGCTGAGTGGCAGCATATGTGATTTGGTAACGGGAAAAGATGCTTATTATCTTCCCTTTTATTTTCTGAAAATTAAGTGATGGCATTGGAAAGGGTCTGAATTTAGCTTATTACAGATGATATGGCACATTTTGCATGCACTCAGTCAGACATGATGAAACCTGCAGAGAATTGCATATGATGTGATATGAAAATAAGTAAAACTAAGATTGAAATGATGTGCATCTCAAAGAATCATATGCATGAACTCTGTTGGTTGTAAACCTCCAGCAGATTGACATTAGCACTACTAAAGAGTATTGTTGTTGAGAGCAGCACATGCAATAAATAGTTTGACATAAGGTGCTGCGAGGGTGGCCAATCCATTTTGCAGCATATGTTTATCACTCAGAAAGAAAGGGATGAAAGCAAAGCTTCAATGCAAGCACTATGCAGATCTCGTTACTTCAGGATTTTGAAATATATTGGAAGCAAAGAGACCCATGGTCATAACTTTGGAGTGGAAAATGCCACATAAATAACTAAAGGAGAATAGCAAAAATGCAGTTTTGTCACAGGGCAGCAGTGTCCATCATCAGGAATCCCCACCACCCTGACTGAGATTTCTTCTCACTGCTGCCATCGGGGTGGGGGGAGGTGCAGGAACCTCAGGACTCATACCACCGGGTTTGGGAATGATTACTGCACCTCAGCCACGAGGCTCCTGAACAAGAGGGGATAACTTCACTCTTCATCACCTGCCCCATCACTGAACTGTTCCCACAATTTATAGACTCACTTTCAAGGACTCTTCATCTAATATTCTCAACATTTGTTGCTTATTAATAAATTATTATTATTTTTGTATTTTTATTTTTTTTCATCCCAAGCTGGTTTCACCTGAAGTATGGGCATAGCCAAGCACAATCAATTCTCAATTTCTAGGAATTTTTGGACCTTTCCAGTGGTGTTTTGTTTTGTTACAGCAATGGAAAAAAAAGGGAAGGAACTCTGAAAAATTTGAACCATATCAACTTGGGCATTATTTTATCCAAAGGCATTTCTTTTAAAACTATATGCAAGTTGAGTAAAGTTTCTCTCAGTTTGGAAATTTTTAAGGTGATATTGAAGTTTTGGATGCGATTGTAATCCACAATATGATGTGATGGTGGGTGTGGAAGGTGAGCTGGATGTCTGGTGGGCTCAATAGAATGAACTGCAATAAATCAATGAATTGATTTTCTGACTAAGAGAAGTTTCAAAGACCCATACTAGATTAGTGGAGTAAGCTACACTTTCATGAATATTCTAACTACCTACCTAGCAATATAGTCCAGTTTTTTTTCTAGCAGTTAATTTATTCCCCCATACACTCCAAAAACATCTTGTGCAGAAGTCTCACACTTGCAAAATTACACCACAGTGATTACTCTTAACTTGTTCCTTAGAGTTCTTCAGATGAAACAATGCATGGGAGAGGTACAAATGCATGAAGGAGTATCCATAGTTGCTTATGTTCAACTTTATTGTCATAGGCATACATACCCAGGGTAGAAATGCCACGAAAATTAGATGTTGTTTTCCTGCAATGGCACAGTATATTATATAGGATTGCAAACATTACTTAACATAAACTTGCATTATACATAACTACTTCTTCACGGAGCAATGTCTTAGAAAGGCAGTATCCATTATTAAGGACCTCTAGCACCCAGGACATGCCCTTTTCTCACTGTTACCATCAGCTAGGAGGTACAGAAGCCTGAAGGCACACACTCAGCGATTCAGGAACAGCTTCTTCTCCTCTGCCATCCAATTCCTAAATGGCCATTGAACCCTGGGACACTACCTCACTTTTTTAATATACAATTATTTCTGTTTTTGCAGGATTTTAATCTACTCAATATACATATACTGTAAAATGATTTATTTATTATTTTTTCTATATTAATTGCTTTAAACTGCTACTGCTAAGTTAACAAATTTCACAACATATGCTGGTGATAATGAACCTGATTCTGACTGACACAACAAAATAAACATAGTGGCATGAGAGAGAGACAAACATGCGATAAAGTCTGCAGTAGGTAGTGGTACCTTCACACAGGTAGGATTGAAAGAATAGAAATTAATGGGACATTATTCAGCAAAGGCTTAACTAAAATTCTGGAGATTGGCAGCTTGTGTCATGTATTCTCCCTTTCAAGCATCACTGCAAAGATTCCACTTTTGCTTTGAATTGGGGCTGATTTGAGTGGCTGAGACCTGGTGAAACACACAGTTTGGAAACAAGGGTAGGTAATGATGCCGAGGACTATTTGAAATGAAACCATTTGCCAGTAGGTGGTTCCCTTCACTAATTCTAATAAATTGGATGTAATATGTCATAAGATTTCACTACAATATCATTAATTAGCTGGTGTGTTTTTCCCTGCGCCATAGTAACTATGTGCAAAAGTAATCAGGTACTCTGTGAAATAATCTTGAACATCCAGTGTATGGATTCAATGCCTTTCTTAAAAGTTAAGGGGCTGAGCTATGACACTAATGAATAAAGATTGCTCATCAAAGCTACAGTACCTGTAATTTCTATCACATCACTGGAGTCATTGCATTATTTGCACATGGTATGATGCTGACAAGATACAGAAAGCCTGTTTGTTCCATATCCATGAACGATGAGAGATTATTCATAACATTTCTTCAGCCTTAAGATGTTCAATAGTGGATTAAGCACAAATTCTTTGCAGGATCATTCCCATAAGCCTAAAAAAAGAAATTGGAGGAGAGAAGTGTGAGAAATGCAGAGTATAATGAGACAGATCTAATAGATCCAAAGAACTTTGAGCAGCAGTCCTGTCACAAGGAATCAACCTTGCAATGCAGGAGTCAGCACATAACTAATGGTGATGAAGTACCAGAATCTTGTTTAATGATTAGAGTGGCTAGAACTGCTAATGAGGGAACAGGGATGAAATAAGAAGCAGTAAATGTAGTACAATGACATGATGTAATCTTTTATTCATTCATGACAAATATGTCAATGAATACAAAATCTACAGTGATCCTGGATGGTAATTTTCATTATTTTAAAACACAATAATTATTGCATGGTCTTTTTTTTAGGGGGACAGTGAACTTCTCATTGGATAGCAATGGCAGCAAGATTTGATTTAATGGAATTGAGAAAGTTCGAAGGGGACACTAGAAGACCTTAGCCAGCAGGATTATGGAAAACCCCAAGGCATTCTATCCATACATGAAGAACAGGAGGGTGTTCAGACTGAGGGTAGGACCAATCAGGGATATAAGAGGAAACATGTTTCTGGTGTTGGGGGAGGTAGGGGAGACCTTCAATGACTACTTTGCTTCTGTATTCACCAGTGAGATGGACTACTATGAGTGATGAACAGACCTGATGGAAATGGGGTGCAGAGTTAACCATTCCCCCGCCCCGAGAACTATGAACTATTGCTGTTGCTCTGCTGCTACTGAGAGAGAGAGATAAAGCCCAGACAAGAACATCTGCTGCAGATAAGAGGGAGAGAGAGAGAGACTGTTGATCTATTGTATTTTGACTCTTCCTGGATTATTTACCTTTCACTACAAGGACTTTACTTTGCTCGTTAACATTCCTCAGGAGACTGCAGGAGTGGCCCGATTTGATGGATGCAGTCATTCAGAGTTGATGGATAGCGGAGACCCCGTTAGTAGGGATAAAAGACAGGTCTGGGGAGACAACCTTCAGACACACCAGTGGACACTGACTGAGTGTTGTGAACCCACAGGAAGGTGGGGTTTTCAGAGACCGAATCAGGAGATCGGTCAATAAAGCTCACAGTGTGAGGGCAGGGCAGGTGGGGACTTGTGTGTGTGTGTGTCTACTCATGCCAGAGTGACGAGTCCACCACAGAAGAATGGTCTAGCTGAAGGATGGAGGGGTCATAACTGAATGGCCACAACAACACAACGAGTTAAGAAAGCCACAGAAGGTTTGCCTGCTGCAGCTGCCTAATCTCTCGCTCTCTCTTTCTCTCTCCAACGATTACAACACAACAACCATAACCACCTCAGCACGCATGAACTGAACTTTATACTCTTCTATGACAATTCATTTGCCCCAGACATTGATAGAGCTTGTTTATTATTGCTTATTATTATTCCTACACTTTTAGGTTTATATTTGCTAACTTGTTTTATATGTATATTTGCATTTTTGATATTGTATTGTGTAGTTTACTAATAAACACCTTTAGTTTTGGTACCACCAGACTCCAATGGATTCTTCTTTCTCTGCTGGTCTGACACCCAGTTACGGGGTACGTAACAGGACAAATATGTGAACAGCATAAAACAGCTGATGTGCTGGAGCTTGTTGATGCTAAGGCAGAGGATATGCTGCAATTTTTTATGATATATTTCTGAATCAGGTTTAATACCACTGGCATATATTGTGAAATTTGTTTAGCAGCACAGTAAATGAAATGTAGAACATATTAGAATACCACCAATGCCACTACAGTATGACAAAGCAGTGTATTAGTTCCTAATAGTTATCGACTGAGGAATTCATACAGTATGCACTGCTGTGTTCTTTTGATTAACTGTAAATGAACAAAATTGCCGCAGACACCAAGTGCAGATAACACACTGCCTTGATTGCCTTCCTGCATGAAGTCATGTCAAAAATAAATGTTCTTTAATTCTGTGTTGGTCAGCCCATGGAATATGCGGCCTCCAGCTCCAGCTCCAGTCCTGATCTCGGCTGCCTCCACCTCCAGGTTGAGACTTTTCTCACTGCTTAGTCACGATGAAGGGTCTCATCCTGAAATGTTGACTGTTTATTCCTGTCCATGCCTGCTGCCTGACCTGCTGAGTTTCTCCAGCATTTTGTGTGTGTTCCTCTGGATTTTCAGTATCTACAGAATCTCGTGTTTATCTTGGTTTACAGCCAGGTGCAAATGGCAGTAAGTTGTGGGGGCCTTGCTGAAAGGATCTTGGAGTGGTGTATGAATGCCTGCCATTTAAATAGATGCCCCTTTAAATGGCATAGCTTCAGGGAAACAGGGTCAGTAAAAGCAAGTAAGCCAATGAGGCTGAAAGTCTCACCGTACATGAGTTTTGTGTATTGGTCTCTGGTTCACAACGGTTACAGGAGTTTTACACTAAGAAAATACAAATCCACCAGAAATGGGCATAAGCTTTCTCGAAGGTATGGAGGCATCCAGAAATACATTCAGTTCCCTGTGTTTTGCTTTATGGCAATTCTGACATCACAAGAATTGTGTGAATTAATTTCTTGGCCAAGTTGTAGTTGTGATCCTTGTACTTTTGCTGAAGTTGTTCATTACATAATAGGAAAATATTCTGGTATCTCCATCTGTTCCAAATGAGGCGTTTCACTGAAAGTAATGTAAAACCTCTGCCAGTCCTTTCACTGATTAAATGAACTCAGTTGTGTCACGTCACAGTGAATCATGAGGACTTGTTGGAGGGGCTCTGTGCTGAGAGACAGGTGCATATGTTGTCTGAGGGATGAAAAGATCCAATTAAAGCTGTTAGAGACAAACTGCTTTATGTCTGACAGGCATGATTCAGGATTTCGTAGCGATGGCAGCTTGAAATGCCAGGCAATTTCAGCCATAGGGGAATTCCCAAACTTTAGTTCAAAAATAAGGATGGCATTACCTATTTGCAAATGGCAAACTTATAGCTGTAGTGGCAGTCATTTCAAATGCAATGTCATTTTAATGGGCTTATGTTTTGCTTATCTCAGAAGATAGTCATAACATAATTTGCAAAATAACAAACACACGAGAGTTATAGTGAGACATTGGCCAAATAGATCTTTATTCCTTGGAGCATAGGAAAATGAGGAAAACTGTATAAAAAATATACCAAGTTATGTAGTGTATGGATAAAGTGGATAGTCATAGTCTTTCCCCCAGTTTAGGGATATCCAAAGCCTGAGGGTACAAATACAAGATAAGTGGGGAGAGAATTAAAAGAGATCTGAGAGGTAACTTTACAATGAGGGTGGTAAGTACCTGTAATGAGCTGCCAGAGGAAGTGGTTGAGGTGGGCACAATTGCAAAATTTAAGAGATGATTGGGTAGGTACATGGAGGGGAGGGGCTTGGAAGGTCACGGGACGAGTGCAGGCAACTGGGACTAGCAGTGAAGATGCTGTGGTTGGCATGGACCAGTTGGGCTGAAGGGCATCTTTCCATACTGTATTACTCTATGACTCTATGAATAGGTAAACAACATGAGTATCATTCTAAATGCAGCATCGACACAGAAGGCTCCTCATGAAAAATAGAAAAGAGGTAGCTGCACGATAGTACAATCAATGCCAATTATGTAGATTTATTTTGGAAAACACTTTCATGACAAGTAAATAGGACAACAGGATTTTAAAGCCATAGTTCTGAGTGACATAAAGGTATGAATCCACATAGCCACAGAGTTTTACTTAAATAACATTATGATGTAATGAGGCAAAATGAAATGTACACATATACTCCAGTGGCTTTGCAGGTTTTTTTCTCTGTATGACTGAAGTTTTACCTTAAAAGCTGCATTTCTCTCAGATTTTCATTTCTGGAACTGAACCCAAGAGAAAAGGTTGACACTTCCTCATCACTTCTATAGTATGAATGTTTCACTTTGCAGTTGAATAAATATTTATTTTGCTGCTTCAGAATCATTCCAATTTAGTGCAGTAAAGGAACTTGTAAGGTTGGTTAGCAGAATTTTTTGACCAACTTAAGGATAATGCTCATCATAATCCTGGCATTTTCAATTGGAAATTAGGGACTAAGATCTTGGCAAAGCATAGGGTTACAGGCTTTCCAGACCAACTTCAAGAATACCAAGCATTCTATCATATCCATTAATAGATCATTTTACTCTTTTCTCCTTTGATGAATTAATTTTTTATCATTTCTCAAAGCCTGATCTCTTTTTACATCAGTAGTCTATGCAATTAGTTTAGTTATGAATATGCCCAATAACTCAAATATGCAAAATAAAAAGAGAAATCAAAGGGCAGAATAGAATGAATTAAATTCAAAAGCATGGATTTTGTGACAAGGAGTTTACAAAGACATTTTGTGCTTGTAAAAATGTGGGATGTTTTATGGTCAGACAGGACTTGAGTGTAATAAAAATAGAAAATACTGCAACAATCAGTAGATTGGTCAGTAGATGCAGAGAGAAACAGTTAATGTTTCAAATTGATGACATTTCATCAGATCTTGGAAATGTTAGAAATAAAATGCAGAGATTATATGTGGGAGAAGAAGAGGGGGGATGAAAGGGTAGGTCTGTGACAGAATGGTCCTGGAGAGACAAATTGAAAATGAGTGGGGAGAAAAGAAGAGAATTAAGGTCTGAAAGACCAGGGAAGGAGAGCAAAAGGAAACTTAATGTTCGAAATGTGAGAGTGATTGTAAGAAATTGTTAAATTCGTTGTTGCCTCCTGAGTGCTGTAACCTGCCTAGATATTAGATGAGGTACCCCACAAGTTTCTGTTAGGTTTTGTTTGAAAGGTTTAGGAAACCAAGGACAGGAAGGTCAGAGAGGGAGTGAAATACAAAACAGATAGGGAAATGGAAGCTCAGGGCTATCCTTGTGTTCTGGAAATCTGTTATGGCAACTGCATTTGTTTTCCCCAGTGTAGAGGAGACCACAGTATGAGCTTAAAATGCAATACATGACGTTAGAAGGAGTGGAAGCAAATTGCTGTCACCTGGAAAGAATATTTGTGTCCCTGGATGACAAAAAGAGAGGAGATAAAAGATTAGCTGTTATATCTCCTGCAGTTGTGAGGGAAAGTCCCATGAAATGTGGAATGGGCATAGGAAGAGATGGGACAAAGGGCTGTTCCTTCACAATGTTGGGAGTAGAGAGAGGGAGAAATTTTTCAGGTGGTCATATTGTATTGAAAATAATGGAGGCTGATGCACTGAATGTAGAAAATCTGGCCAAAGGAACTTATTTTGTTCTGGGAGTGAAGAATAAATTTGAGATTGGAGATGAGGAAATGGAACAGATGCAGTTGAGAGTCTCTCAACTAAGGTAGAAGGAGAAAAGGGAAACAATGGTTAAGGATAAAGGAAAATATACACTCAGTGGCCACTTAATTAGGTATACTTCTACACCTGCTTGTTAATGCAAATGTCTAATTGGCCAATAATGTGACAGAAACTCTATGCATAGATGTATATGTATAGGGTAAAGAGGTTCAGTTGTTGTTCAGTCCAAGCATCAGAACATGAAAGAAGTGTGATCTAAGTGACTTTGACCACACAATTATTGGTGGTGTCAGACAGAGTGGTTTGAGATCTCAGAAAGTGCTGATCTCCTGGGATTTTCATGCATAACAGAATCTAGATACTCCAGGGAATGGTACAAATGACAAAAGAAATTCTAATGAGCGGCTTGTTAACAAACAAGGTCAAAGGAGAAAGGCCTCCTCTGTTCAAGCTGACAGTAACTCAAATAATCATCCTTTACAGCAGTGGTGTGCAGAAGAGCAACTCTGAATGAGTATCTCATGAAACCTTGAAGTGGATGGGCTACAGTGGCAGAAGACCACTCTGTACCTAATGTAGTAGCTACTGAATATGTAAGAAGCACATATATGTGGAAAGTTGTATCCTAAGAATGATTGTGAGGAGGATGGAGATGGCAACAGAACAAAACTACAATGGAAAGAAAAGTAATTAAGAAAGGAATGGGAATATGCTAGCTGATAATAAATATTGGTTCCTAACCTATAACTGAAAAATAAGTTGACAGAGGGAAATTGGTGACAAAGATGATAAAAATTTTGAGTTATTCACATGAGGAGCAAGCAGCACTAATGTTCCAGAAGAAGGGTTAAGAGAGAAGAACTGAAGTGAAAAGCAACAAAGAATATTGCACATACCCCACAAAAGGATGGAATTGGACAGAAATAATTCAGAAGTTAGTGAGAATGCAACAACCAAGGCATTTGTGATTATGTGATTGTCTAGGATATGATACATTGAGTTGGATATTGGCTTCAAGCTTACACAAAAATATGTTTGAGTTTCAGATCTTTGCCATAGATGTTGAAGACCAAAATTCTGTGAATTTTTCAAAGGAAATAGAAGATTGTCACAGCTATAAAACATTACATCAGCACCATTCTTCTTTCACCTAGAACTTGGGTTGCAGAGTAAACTGCACATAAAGTTGGAGACGAATTACACATGTGATTTAAATGAAAAGGTCAGTCTTTTGGCAACAGCTCGAGAAAGTTTCATGGCAGAATGACTACAAAAATGTCAAATTATGAAAAAAAATTGCAATAGCAATTCTGAAGAAAGAAGCAGGACTGCTGAAGAGGAGGGAGCAACTATCTCAAGCAAAGGGTGTAGATCTCAGTCCAAATCTATTGTAGGCTTGTGTACAAATAATCATAGTGATATGTGGATGTGTTACTCTTTGTATGTTAAATTGTACACAATGGGGTTCTGAGAAGGGTGCAAATGTAATTAGCTTGGCAGTGCCATTCCACATGGGAGTGAAGCCACTATTAAAATAGGCAGGGTTTTAATTAGGTTGTGGAGCAGTTGCCAAAAAATTAGCTCACATTTAATTGAAGCTGAACTCCTCCTCTTAGTTTAGTCTCCTAAATTCCTTACCTGGGTCAGAGGAACAAAAGCATTTCAAGACTCTAAGTGGGCTAACTATCAGTCTTATTAGACAACTTGTAAAAGGCACCATTTTGCGGTGTTGTGAGGTGCGGATGTGTTCCTCACAAGACAGCCACAGTCCTGACCTTTCTTATTTTGTCCCCATTACCAGATCCAGTTCTGGAACTTGGCATTGCAATTGTATGGGCTGAGTTGCTGCGAAGTGACTACTTCTAGGGCTGTTGATTTGCCTGTTTAATGGTATGAGGTTAGAGGATAAAAACATTCATGGGAATAGCCCACACTATGTCATGTAAAGTTAATGTTGATGGACATGAATGTCAGGGCTGTTTCTTTTCGATATCGTGATGCAGGAAAATTGAACCTGCAGATAACTTAAAAAGGTGTTGTTTAATCTGTTCACATCCATTTACTGGTTAATAAATCTTCTGGTAATCAATAGACTAAGACATACTGTAGTTATTATTTCACTGCTTTTCAAGGTTAAGGAAGGCCACAGGAGATCATGTAATTTAATCAGTAGATGAAATATGGCAATGTTTTCTGTTCAGTCCTTGTGGCTTGTAACTAACTGATTAGATAATAGGAAGGTAAAAGCACAGTCTAGGTTATTGAATTTGGTCGTACTGGTTCAATGGTCGTGGTGTCTCCTTGCACTAAGGCAGAGACCGACTCTGTAGTGCTACTGAAGGAACAGAGGGGAGTACAATTTGTGCTGGCTTTCTCCACTCTACTCTTTCCATCCAGATGAATGGTCTCAATCTGGAACATTAACTGTTCTTCTCCCTCAGCAGATGCTGCCTTACCTGAGTTCCTGCAGCAGCTTGATTTTTGTTGCTCGGGTTGTGCCAGTGATCTAGATTGTTCTCTGTGGCCTCACAGAGTGTGTCAGTGAACTTGCCTCACAACAGAGCCTCCTGTAGGCTTGAGCCAGCATCCATGCATGTATTTTCCAGCCAAGATCATTGGATGCTATTTGGTAGTGGGAGCCTTGATTTAATTTTACTTTTGTATCCTTATATTTTACATTATACATTTCTGCTCTTCATCTACTTTGCAATAGTAAGACCAATTGTAGAACTTAGCATCTCCCCAAAGTTTATCATCAGGACAATGTGCAAATGAAGAACACATTCCTTCAAAAGCCATTTAGCCCATAACATCTACTCCACCATTCCATTACAGTGACAGAACCTAAAACCACACTTAGGTGCAGACTGCATTTTAAAAGTTATTTGTACTTAGAAAGAAAGCAGACAAAGTACTGTGTGAACACTTAATTTCCTGCAGGTATCACTGAATTAAATCTGAAGGTCCCTTTTTGATGATGAAAATGATTCGCTTCCTGGATTAGTTGACTATGAAAATTGTTTAATGATGGAAAAATCACTTCATGTGATCATCTGTGCCTACTTCTCAGACAGGGGAGAAATAGGATTGATCTACTGTTCTGAAAGGGCTCTGCAGGAGAATAACCCCCTTGAAGAAAATAATTGAATTTATTGAACATCAACTGAGTTGGTAAACAGAAATAAAATACTGAATGCTGATGCAAAAATTAATCTTGAATTATCAAAAGCAGCAGGAATGCCATGAGACTTGCATTTACAGTTGCATAAAACAAATGCCGTGTGTGACATTTAGGCTTGGTGCTCTGTTTCTGTTCCGTTGATGTGATTGTTTTTTGACTCCTTCGATGCTGGAAGTTCCTTTACACATTTTTCAAAGATTAATTTCTAATCTATCAACAGGATTCTTTATCAAACTTCCAGTGCTGATAGTGAAAATAAAATCAAAAGAAGAAAAGTAGCAGCAGTGGTTACCATGAATCAGTGAGTATCAAACTATTTAAAATACACATGAATATTTGTGATGGATCATTTGGTGAGCTAAATCATTTTGAATTTAAATTGCAGAACGTGCACATTGATGTCGATAAGCACGAATGTGAAATATGTGACATCCCAGTTATGTTGTAGCACAGCTATATAGTCACAGTTTAAGGTTAGCGCAGCAGGATAATTTATGATGAATAAATAAAATTTGGCATTGGGTACTTATTTTTTATTGGGTTAATGCATCATATGATGAAGTTTACTGTTTTCAGACTGATGAGATATTATCTAATCCCTTGCTTGTAGCAAGTCAACCAGTTTAAGCCCAAGAGGGCACTAGACTCATTATTAATAGTCCATAGCGGAGAATGAAATACTGGTTGATTTTTTTTCTCTCATCTTTATGATGACGTTACCAAAAGTGCTTGTGGGAACAATAAGGAGGTAATTTTGATTTTGGATGATGAGTAAAATGGTTGATATCAGGTCAGCTGTGATAATATATCTCTGCCCTATTTTTATTCATTTCCATTAGGATTGATTTATAATGGATGATTGATCCAAGTGAGAGAAGCACTTGGCTGGATTTTGACGCCTCCACTAGCATAGTGTAATGGTTCTCAAGCTGCATTTTTCCAATGTGTTAATCTATTCATTTTAACTAGAGTGCTACAGCTTCATTGTCTAGAGGTTATAAAATCAATTGTGCATGAGAACAAGAGCTAAAATGGTGTTGGGTGTTGTACCCACTTCAGGCCAAGGCTGCTCATTTTGTGCAACAGCATGCATTTTAGCAGTGGTAATCACGAGCATTTTAGTATTTGAATGGTAAACTCTGAAAAGTATCAGGTAATCTACAGGCAACTGAAGCTAACCTGTGATAATAAATGTAATCAGACACACTTACTGTGCGCACTGACGTCATCGTGCAGTTTGGGATGAAGGTTTGTTAGGTGGAGAGGAAGATGCAGATGTAGTCACTCCACTGAGATAAATCTGAAAGACCTGGTCAGTGAAAAGGTCTCGCATGCTTGGTTCAGAAGTGAAGAGTACAGAAGGGATGATGCCATGGTAGGTAATGCCTAGAACTTAGCTGTAGTATGACTATACTAATCGGTAATTATTGCCTAATTGGTAGTTGGTTTATTATTGTCACATGTACTGCGGTACAGTGAAAAACTTGAGAGGTTACACTTAGTATAAACAGCTCATATCTGCACGCATACACAGTGTCATGTATTACACACATCACCTACCTAACTCCAGTACTCCTATTCAACATTCATACACCCTCCGTGTGCAAAGCCACACCTTCCTTGTGTACCGTCTGCATAGTCCTCACACAGTCAAACATAGGCACACATACAACACACACACAAATATTCACTTCCCCTCTTCTTGCAATTATACAGTAAACAATTGCAGGGAACTATAGACCAATTCTGGACCAAGCTTGAATCCCTGGAGGATGCCCGACAGCAGTGGCAGAGCTTGAATGCTATCACCTTCTACAAAATGAAACCAAGCGACATAGGTGACAATAAGGTTTTGCTCCAATATGAACTGTGCCTTTTATGCTTGCTTTGAACCGACAAAATAGGTAAAACACCTTCACAAACTCCCACAGCCCTGATAACTCCTACAAATTTGCAATTTCAGTCTCTGAGTGCAACCTGAGAGCATTGGCCAGAGCTTTCTCCATGAGGGTGAACTTTCAGGTAGCATCCGGTGCCTGGCCAAGTTCTAAAGACCTGTGCTGATCAACTGGCTGAAGTGTTCACCAATATTGTTAAGCTCTTGCCTCAGCAGTATGAGGTACCCACCTGCTTCAAGCAGGTTTCAATTATAGTGGTGCTCAAGAAGAATGTGGTCACCTGCCACAATGACCATTGTCCAGTAGTGCTTATGTCCACGGTGATGAAGTGTTTTGAGACACTAGTGATGAAACATAATAGCTCCTGCCTGAGAGGCAAAATGGATCCACTCTGATTTGCCTATCAGAGCAACAGATGCCATCTCATTGGCTTTTCTGGGACATTTGGACTGTGAAGGTGCATTCATTAGGTTGCTCCTTATTGACTACAGCCCGGCTTTTAATACTGTCATCCCCTCAAAACTAATCAATGAGCTTCAAGACCTTGGCCTCAATGCCTCCATTTGCAAACTCTATCCTTGATTTCATTTGTTCCAGACCCCAGTTAGTTTGGATTGGCAGTAACAGATCCTCCACAATCTCCATCAGCATCACCACAAGGCTGGGTGCTTAATCCTCTGCTCTATTGCCTTGTATTTATGACTGCGAAGCTAAGCACAGCTCCAATGCCATATTTAAGTTTGCTGATGACACTACTGCTGTAGGCCGAATCAAAGGTGGTGATGAATCCAGCATATGGGAGGGAGATTGAAAATCTGAGTGGGGCCACAGTGACAACCACTCACTTAATATCAGCAACACCAAAGAGCTGATTATTGACCTCAGGAGAAGGGAACTGGAGGTCCATGAGTCAATGCTCATTGGGGGATCAGATGGCCTCCCTACCATTGGGCACGTCTAAAAGAGTGCTTTGCATAAAAGCATCCATATTCAAGGATCCTTACCAGCCAAGCTACACTCTCTTCTCGCTGCTGCCATCATGAAGAGGTACAGGATCCTCAGGACCCACTGCACCAGTTTCAGGAACAGTGATTAAACCTCAACCATCAGGCTCTTGAACCAAAGGGGGTAACTTCGCTCACCCCACCACTAAACTGCTCTCACAAGCTGTGGACTCAGTTTCAAGTACTCTTCATCTCATGTTCTTGATACTTATTGCTTATTTGATATTATTTTTTCCTTTCTTTATTTGCAGTTTGTTTTCTTTTGCACTTAGGTTGTTTGTCTGTCCGGATGGCTGCCTTCTTCTATTGATTCTGTTGTCTCTTGTATTTACTGTGAATGCCTAGAAGAAAATGAATCTCGGGATTGTCTATGGTGACGTATATATACTTTGATAATAAATTTACTTTGAATTTTGTACTTTTAGATTTGTGGCACAGTAACTCTCATCGTAGAGATGGTGCTGCTTATTGGATCTGTGCCAGGTTCTCCAGTTTTTCAGTTGTGCCTATGCAAGATTGTGTGTATGTACCTTGTGCATAGATTCATGTGCTTAAACAGTATGATAGTGTGGCTGTGAATAACTTCATGACTGGCAAAACCATGATCAGCAGAGCATCAGATTATTGAAGAACCTTATGTGTTGTTGATATCGGCAGTAAGATCTTCCACTTCCAGAGTGACAGGACTTTCAAATCCCATTTGAGCTTTGGAATCCAGATACATCACAGCAACATTCCTAATGTATGTGCCAGCAAACTGACCCTTTGTTGTCGATGGTCATCGCCTGGCACAAATGGTACTTGCCACTTATCAGCCCCTGCCTGAATGGTGTTAGTGTTTCGCTGCACGCAAGCTTAGGCTGTTTCATTTATGAAGCAGTTGCAAATGTAATTGAAAACTGGATCTCCCAGTGGCCATGCATTTCAATTGGACTTCCCTTTCCCATTCTGACATGCCAGTCCATGGCCTCTTCTACTGCCAGGGCGAGGCCTCACTCAGTTTGGAGGAGAAACATCCTGTATTCCATCTGGATAGCCTCCATCCTGATGGCATGAACATCGAATGTCTGTTAATTGCTCCCCACCCCCTCCTTCACTCTTGCCCATTCCTGTTTCCCTCTCTCGCCTTAGCTCTTTCCTTGCCCACCAACTCCCTCTGGTGCTCCCACCTTCCCTTTCTTCCATGACCTTCTGTCCTCTCCTATCCGATTCCCCCTTCTCCAGCCCAAAGGACTTCTCAGCTCTTCACTTCACCCCCTCCACCCTCCCAGTTTCACCTATCACCTACCACCTTGTACTTCTTCCTCCCCTTGCCCCATCTTTGTTCTCTGGCATCTCCCCTTCTTTTCCAGTCCTGAAGAAGGGCCTTGGTCTGAAACATTGACTATTTACTCTTTTTCATAGATGCTGCCTGGCCTGCTGAGTTCCTCAAGCATTTTTAGTGTATTTCCTTAAAAATTGTGGAATCATCATCAAACATCCCTATTTCTGGCATGATTGAAGAGGGGTAATTAATAAAATGACTGATAATGCAGTGTCTAGAAATGAGAAATTCTGGCATTGAAGTGCTTGTGGCCTCCAGCAACCACAGCCATCATCCTTTGAGTGAGTTATGATTCCAGTCATTGGAATATTTTCTCTTCGGTTTCCTTTGACTTAATGTCGTGCTCAATCAAATACGGTCACGATTTCAATGGCACATCTCACCTCCAGAATAAAGCTTGTTTGTCCATATTAGTCCAAAGCTAATATGAGATACGGAGCCAAATAAACCTTGCAATAAAATTATAAATCACTTTAAGGGCAAAGATTATACCTGCTGTGTTACAATGTAACAATCACATGAAACTGCAACACATCCAACAATGTCAGTTTCAATGTGGCATTACTCTGGGAAACATGACAACATTTTGCTGGGAGACCTACATCTGCAGGTCTCACTTTTCAAATGATTCTTACAAAATGCTTCAGGGTTCTTCGTATGCTACTTTAGAGCCACATGTAAAATGGTGGAGGAATTTCTCACCCTTTTCTTTCACAATAACACAGACTGTGAGTTTGGGTTGTATTTGGAAAGACTCCTGAATATTGTTAGCATCTTGCACTTGGACCACGCTGCATATAACGTATTACTGGACTGCAGTTAGATGAGGATGATTGAGTGGAATTGCAAAGAGCTGACTGAGTCTTTGGAGCAGTACTTGTAGAGGCAAGTAGTCAATTTTCTTCCATCTCTGGAGTTGCAGAAAAAAGCACTACAATCCCAATGTTTGCTTTGGAGATGGTGGAAATTTTTTGCAGAGTTGCGAGTTGACTTGCTCAATGCAGACTTAACGCCTTGGCCATGCTTATGAAGCTAAAACAATCAGATGCTGAGTACAAGCCAATTTCTGGACACAAGGTTATTACTATTTGGAGTCAGGGTAATGGCAATATTGCTGAATGTTGAGGGATATGGTGACACTTCTCATTAATAGAAGTTACCTTTCTAGGTACGAGTGTGTCATCTGTGGCTGCAGTTATCATTCTGCTCTCCAGCACTTCTCGGAGCAAAGTCTTGGACTGGAGTAGCTGAAGGGTCTCAACTCATGAACAAGAGAAAATCTGCAGATGCTGGAAGTCCAAGCAATGCGCACAAAATGCTGGAGGAACTCAGCAGGCCGGCTAGCACCTATGGAACAGGGTACAGTCAAAACTCTTTGGCAGGTGAAACGGCGACTGTACTCTTTTTCTAGAAGGGTTTCAACTTGAAGCTTTGGCTGTCCATTTGCCCCCATAGATGCTGCTGTACCCACTGAGCTCCTCCAGCATTTTGTTTATTATCCTACATGTATGTTTACATATGTACTTCCTGTTGTTCATGGAACCGCTCACCTGAATCTTTTGTTTTGCATGAGAGCGCTTATAGCCTGTTGATTGCAATTGATTTTCCTCAATAAGTGGACTTAGCACATTTTCTTTCCAGAAAAAAAAAGTGCTTTGCAGTTGAATTTCACTGCCAAGGCTCTGAACATGATGAATGATGTTAGGTAGGCATTGGAAAGGTGATGGACATGCATTCTGGCTTAATTAGTACACTTCCTGGGGCAAAAACATGTTGTTTCAATGTAATAAACAAAGACATTTCAATTTAGGTTCTAGATCCCCACCTGCACTACAATTGAGACTGATGTGGAAATATAAAATAGTCACCTTTGGAAAGTAATTTCAAATTCCATAGTATGCACTGTTGTGATTTATGTGTGAACTTGAATGTCACCATTTCACATTGTACAGTGTTATTTTAATATCTGCATGTTCGACACTAGAGAGCCCTAGATGGGAAAAGTTAAATGTTGTCATAGAAATCCATTCAAAGTGCAGGATTACATCGCTATGCATAAAATGTCAACAATGATGTTTAAAATAGGACTGAAAGGAGTAAAGTTGCTGAGCAGCATGTGAATTACCAGCCCAGCTATAACCCATTTTGTGTCAGTGTGATGTGAAAACTAAGTCCCAGAAAATGGACTACAGAGTACATTTTTAAGTGCCACATTACCCAAAATCAATTTTACCCGGAGTGATCAGTAATGGGTGAAATTGCAAAAGTGGACTAGTCCCTTTTGTGTGCAATCAACAATGCCTGCCTGACCTATTCCTGGTGATAGTATTGTAACCTTTTGTCACATCACTTAACACACATTTCTTCCTGTGCCAATATAAACTGCATCTCAAAGTTCCACACTCTTTCTCCTGGAGTAGAAATGTCAAATATCAGAAGACATGTATTTTGGATGAGCAGGGGAAAGCTTAAAGGAGATTTGTGGAGCAAATCTTTTAGATGCAGAATGGTTTGCCAAGTGTAGTGGTGGAAGCAAATATGATAATGTTGTTTAAGAGGCTTTTAAATACACATGAATTTGCAGAAAATTAAGGATATGGGTGATGCACCATCAATAACCCCCAGAGACGTGAGGCGAGATATAGGCTTTTATTGGCTGGAAGAAAGAACAAGCAGCAATTGACCACCACACAACATCCTGGAGACTGAGGCCGGGGCTGTGCCTCCAAGCGCCTTTATACAGGGGTCTGTGGAAGGAGCCACAGGAGCAGTCAGCGGTGGGGGGGGGAGGGGGGGCGTGTCCAGACAGGTATATGTAGTTCACCACAATGGGTCAAATATGGGCAGAAGATATTTAGTTCAATTTGGGATTGTGTTCTGCTCTGATATTCCGGGCTAGTCCTACGATGTGTTGTTTTACGTTTTAACATACTGCCTGTTAAGGACATTGGTCTGAAACTTTTTGCTGTTAAGAGCTTCAGTCTGTTCCTCTTGTACAGGACATAGTGTTGTGCTGAGGAGGAACCTTTGGATTTGTTTCCCTGTGGTATGACTCCATGATCCTATGACACTGATTGCAAAGACAAAAACAAAAAGATCTTTTCACACACAAGCTGTACATTAATACCTTTATAATGATGTAGCTATGCACTTGGTATTGAAACTGATTACTGTTGATTATATAACAGGCGACACAGAGAGTACAATCAAGCACTGCTATTGAGCGTAGATGGTTGATACCCAGTTCCCTCTTCTGGAGAGGTAATTTTCATCTTTGTGTCTCTTTGGCACCAAGGACTCATGTGGTGGTGCATTTGAGGTGGCCTTCCTATTTTTCATTGTTTGATCTGAAATGTAGGATGCTGAGTGAATGGTGAATTATTCAATACCTTTCCTTATGAGGTTTGACATAGCTGTGGAATGGTGCAGTGATGTACTCTAGGTGATGTCAAAAATGGTGGTGGGCAGGTGTCTGTAGTTCAGGATTCAAAGTTTAAAGTGAATTTATTATCAAATTACATATATGTCACCATATACTACCTTGAGATTTATTTTCTTGTGGGAATTCACAATACAGCTGTGACCCTCAGGCTCAGCCAGCACGTGTTTGTCTAGGGGAAGACAGTTTCTGACCCTGCCCAAAGTGAGAAATCTCGTTTGTGTGGATGCTGTGTGATGTGTTGCCTGGTTACAAATCTGCACCGTAAAATAACTGACAGTACACCATATGCAATTAAAGGATTGAACTTTATCAATCTTAATCAGAATATAGGATTAGTAAAGAAAAGGGACCTATTTTAAGGAGAAAGTGGACATTGGAGCTCACTGATATGGCCATTCATCAACTATTGACCTCCTCCAAGCTTTGCTGATCTTTGGACCCTCACTCCCAATCCACTCCATCCGGTAGTATAGCAGCTCGGTCCGCATGCGTCTTCCTTCTTCTTCTCTCGCTGGCAAAAGACCGTGAAGTTCCTGCTCCCAGACCCACAAGAAAGAACAACATTCCTCTGATTAGATAGCCCCACATTCCAAAGCGCCGTTATCACCAGTCATAAACCAAACATTGCTGCTACAGAGAAACCGTTACATTAGCAGGGAAACCTTACAGTGTGTTACAAGGTAGATATAAGAAACACAAAATAATTGGCATTCATTTCTAGAGGTATAGAATATAAGATGAGAGAGGAGATGCTGAGGCTCCAAAGGCACTCGTGAGACCACACTTAGTGTACTGTGTGCAGTTTTGGACTAGTTATTTTAGAAAGGATATACTGACATTGGAGAGGACTCAGAGAAGATTCACAAGAATGATTCCAGGAATGAAAGGGTTACTATATCTGGCAGCTCTTGGACTGTATTCCCTGGAGTTCAGAAGAATGAGGGGGGATCTCATAGAAACATTCTATGAGAATGTTAAAAGGCCTGAACAGATTAGATATGGCAAAGTTATTTCCCATGGTAGGGGATTCCAGGACCAGAGGGGATGACTTCAGGTTTGAAGGACGTCCATTTAGAACAGAGACGCGGAGAAATTACCTTAGTAGGAGGGTGGTAAATCTGTGGAATTTGTTGCCACGAGCCACTGTGAAAGCCAAGTGATTGGATGCATTTAAGGCAGAGGAAAGATAGGTTCTTGATTAGACAGGGCCTCTAAGGGTATGGGGTGAAGGTGGGGGAGTGGAGATGACTGGAAGAATTGGATCAGCACATGATTGAATGGTGGAGCAGACTCGGTGGGCCGAATGGCCTACTTCTGCCCCTATATCTTATGGTCTTAAAAGAATCAATGAAAAACTACCGGTACACAGAAACAAAGGCAGATGTACAACCAATGTGTAAAAGATGACAAATAGTGAAAATACTAAAAGAAAAACAAAATAGATAAATAAATAATATTGAGAACGTGAGTTGCAGAGTCTTTGAAAGGTTCCATAGGTTATGGAATCAGTTCTGTGTTGGATGAGTGAGGTCATCTACCCTCGTTCAGGAGCCTGATGATTGAGGGGTAATAACTGTTCTTGAACATTATAGTGACCTAAGACTGCTGTAACTTCTTCCCAATGGTAGAAGCAATAAGACAGCATGACCTAGATGGTGACAGTTTTGATGATGGATGCTGTTTACCTGCAACAGCACTCAGTGTAGATGTGTTCAATGGTGGCAAGGCTTTACCTGTGTTGGACTCAGCTGTATCCACTACTTCTTGTAAGTTTTTCCATTCGAGTGTTTTGGTGTTTCCATGATGCAATGAGTCAGTGTACTGTTCACTGTGCATCTGTAGAAATTTGTCAAGGTTTTAGATGATGTACTGAATGTTTGCAAATATCTAAGAAAGACGGGGCACTGTGCTGTCTTCTTTGTAATGGTACCCATGATGGATCCTCTGAAAAAATACACAAAGGAATTGCCCCTCTGCAGCTCTGATCATCTGCCTCAGGACATCTGGTTTCTTTCTCTTGTTATCAATAATCATCGCTTTGGTTTGAGGATGTTGTGTAAGAGGTTGTTGTAGATTTAGCAAGATTTCCGAACTCCCTCCTGTATGCTGGTTCATTACCACCTTTGATTCAACCAACAACAGTGATGGTAGTGTTGTAACAGAAGGCAAATTGGAGTGGATCCTAGTCACTGCCAAGGCAGGAGTTGATACGCTTCATGATTGGACGATGATCATTGTGGCAAGTGGCCACAACTACACCTAACTACACCTGTATAAACCGACAGTCTTTTCACTGGTAAACAGCTCAGCTCAAAGTGTTAGATGATGACAATTCTTTCAAAACTGAACTACTCAAGTCTTCAACTTCTCAATCCCAGATGGGCAACTGAAGCCACCTCCTACAGATCCTTCTAATAATCACCCTGGCAGGGCTCCAGCTTCTCATGTACTGCTTGGCCCCAGTACAAAGGAACATCCTCTGACCTTTATTTCAGTGACAGTAACTTCTACTTCCTCTTTGTAAATCTGGGACTTTCTGCCTCTTCTCTGTAGCCTCTCACTGTGCTATGACCAGAAGACCATAGAACATAGTAGCAGAGGTAGACCATTCAGCCCATTGAGTCATGCAGCTCCATTCCAGCATTATTCCTGTCAAACTCATTGTCCAGCCTTCTCCCCATAATCTTTGATGCTCTGACTAAGCATAAACCTATCAACCTCTGCTTTAAATATACCCAAGGAGTTGGCCTCCACAGCTATCTGTGGCAATGAATTCCACAAATTCACTACCCTCTGACTAACTAAATTTCTCCTTATCTCTTTCTAAATGGATGTCTCTCGATTCTGAGGCTGTGCTGTCTGGTCCTGGATTCCTCCACTATAGGAAACATCCTTTCCACATCCACTTTATCTAGGCCTTTCAATATTCAACAGCTTTCAATGAGATCCCCCCTCATTCTTCTAAACATCAGCGATTATATACTCAATGTCATCAAACACTTCTCATACATTAACCCTTTCATTCCTGGAATAATTCTTGTGAACCTCCTCAGCACCCTCTCTCCAAAGCCAGGACATCTTTCCTTGGACAAGAGGCCTGAAACTTCTCACAATACTCCAAGTGCAATATGACCAATGCCTTATGACGCCTCAGCATTACATCGCTGCTTTTATATTCTAGTCCTCTTGAAATGCATGCTAACATTGCATTTGTCTTCCTTACCATAGAGTCAACCTAGCGAGCTAACCTTTAACAAAGCTGCACAAGGACTCCCAAGTCCCTTTGCACCTCTGATTTCTGAGATTTTTCCCTGAATAGGGAAAAAGTCTATGTATGTCCAAACAGTTCCCTGTACTATATAGCACCTGCCACTTCTTTGTCCATTCTCCTAATCTGTCTGATTCCTTCTGTGGACTCCCTCCTTCCTCAATACATACTGACACTCCACCTTTCATTGCATCATCTGCAAACTTGGCTACAAAGCCATCCATTCCATTATCCAAATTATTGACACATAACGTAAAAAGAAACTGTCTCAACACTGACCCCTGTGGAACACTACTAGTCACAAGCAGCCAGCCACAAAAGGCCCCTTCATTTCAATTCTTTGCCTCCTGCCAGTCAGCCAATCTTCTATCCATCTTAGTCTCCTTCCCGTAATGCCATGGATCTTGTCTTGTTCAGCAATCTCAGGTGTGGCACCTTGTCAAAGGCCATCTGAAAATCCAAGCATACAACATTAACTGACTCCCCTTTGTCTATTCTGCTTGTTGTTTCCTCTAAGATTTCCAGCAGGTTTGTATGGAAAGATTTCCCCTAAAAAAAGAATGCTGACTTTGGCCTACTTTATCATGTGCCTCCAAATATCCCAAAACTTCATCCTTACTAATAAACTCCAGTATTTTCCCAACCACTGAAGTCAGGCTAACTGGCCTATAATTTCCTTTCTTCTGTCTCCCTCCCTTCTTAAAGAGTGGAGTGACATTTGCAATTTTCCAGTCCTCTGGAAACATTCCAGAATCTAGTGATTCTTGAAAGATCATTAGTAAATGGCTCCACAGTCTTTCAGAACCCTGGGGTGTAGTCCATCTGTCCAGGTGACCTATATACCTTCAGACCTTTCAGCTTCCCAAGGACCTTTCCCTTTGTAATAGCAACTTCACTCACTTCTGTCCCTCGACACTCTTGAATTTCTGGCATTCTGCTGATGTCTTCCACGGTGAAGATTGGCACAAAATACTTGCTAAGTTCATCTGCCATTTCTTTGAGAACCCCCCCCCCCCCCCACCAATCACTACTTCTCCAGTGTCATTTTTCAGTGGATCGATATCCAATCTCACTTCTCTTTTACTCTTTATATATTTAGTAAAAAAAGACTTTTGGTATCCTCTTCTATACATTGACTCTATCACATTTCATCTTTTCTCTTCTTATTGGTTTTTAGTTGCCTTCTGTTGGTTTTTAAGAGCTCCCAAATTCTCCAAGTTCTTGCTATTTCTGCTATATTGTATGCCCTCTTTTTGATTTTGTGTGTTGTGCAACTATAGAATATGCTGCTTCTAACTGGCTCTTGTAAAGACTGTTCCATAAGTACTTTTAAAGAGCAAACATGAGGAAATTTGCAGATGCTGGAAATTCAAACAACAACACACACAAGATGCTGGTGGAACGCAGCAGGCCAGGCAGCATCTATAGGGAGAAGCGATGTCAACTTCTTGACCCGAAACATCGACAGCGCTTCTCCCTATAGATGCTGCCTAGCCTGCTGTGTTCCACCAGCATTTTGTGTGTGTTGTTGTTCCATAAGTATTTAAGTACTTTCCTATTGCCACACAGTTGAGTGTAAACTCATCAGGAGCACTTTGACTACTTTTTTAAGACACTGTTTCAGTACTCCTTGCAAGGTGCTAAAGCCCCTGTAGCTCTTTCATACCTACTTTTGAGTGAATTGTGAATCATTTAGTTCCTATGAATGTTGTTTTTTATCGTGAGAAAAGATGTGAAATATAATTTGTGGGTAAATGTTTCTGTTTTTGAATAAAGGCAATATCAGTTTGAGCAAAATTTGCAGGCATTGGACTTCCACGAGACTAAATTCCAATGACCCTAAAGCAACTAAACTTTGCACTGAAACGTAACTAAAATGTGCGGAAGGAGAGGGGGAGAAAGAAAATAAAAGAGATTATTCACTAAACAGCAGAGGAACTTGTCAGATTTTCGAGGCTGAAATTCTGTACAATTCATTTCATTGGCTATAGTTCCAGCAGGAGATGGCAGAGTGTTTTTCTTTTGCAGTTCACTATAGGAGCTACAATGCAAACCTTGCAGAATGTCTTTTCTCTCCATGTCATCCTTTAGTTCCCCTTCCTCCAACCATGATTAGAAATATATCCAGCCATTGGCATGGTACAAATGTTTTGATAATGAAAAGTTTGAAGGAGCAGTGGGCAGATTTATCCCTAGGTGCATTTAGTATCCAATCTCCTTGAAGAAAAGTGTGTGTGTGTGTGTGTCTGTGTGTGTGTGTGTGTGTGTGTGTGTATCACATTAAATGAGTGCATTTCATGCACGAACACTGCTGCTGTATTCACAGTAGTTAAATTTTTGTCTGAGTTTTTGTTGCTGTTCTACTGTAACTTTGTCAGAAGACCCAATTACACACAACCTGCTTATTGTGAAGGTACTACTGAGGAGTATCAGTCCTATCAATAAGTTACTGAGTAAGATTTTTGGAGGTGTCCTATAAGTGCAGTGTCCTGCCCAAAAATAACTGGTATTTTAATGTGTATATGTGGTGCGTGAGGTGGGGATGGAGTTACAAAGAAAAGACACCGAAAACTTAATTTCATGTTGCCAAAGAGCTTTGTACCCTTTACTGACTCGTGGTAACATTAAAAAGTTAGTGGACACTGACCTGAAGAGTTTTGCATAGCATTATCACTTTCTTACTGATTCCCTGCAGGTGCAGCATCAGGTGCAGGAGCCTGAAGACTCAACATTTTAAGAATAGCTTCTTCACATCCACCATAAGTTTTCTGAATGGACAATGAATCCATGTACACTGCCTCACTTTTTTTGCGCGCTTTTTGCACTAGTTTCATATATATAATTACAATAAGAAATATTTATATCTTACTGTAATTTATCATTGTTTTAGTTATGTATTGCACTGTACTGCTGCTGCAAAACAACAAATTTCACAAAATATACCAATGATATTATACCTGATTCTGAACCTGAGACCATGATTATAATATTGGCATAAAAGATGTTGTGTAGACAGAACTGCAAATTACTACTGCAATACACAGTGGAATAATGTGGGCACTGACTGCTCAAAGGAAGTGGCAGGTGCAGGCTTGAATTTTGGCCACAAGCAGGGCAGGATAAAAATCCATAAATATAAGTGAAAATTAAGCAAGAAAATCCATTGGCAGGAGGAAGTCAGCAGTATTCTGCAAGCGTTTCTGTGTTAACTGGAGAGAAATGTATCTTGTATGTTGTATGCGATCACGAAGGAGGCACGCCAGTCACTCTACTTCATTGGCAACTTGCGGAGATTTGGTATGTCAGCAAAGACTGTTGCAAATTTCTTTAGATGTATAAGGTGGTGAGCAATCTGACTGGTTGCATCACAGCCTGGTATGGTGCCTCAAATCCACAAGATTGCAAGAGGCTGCAGAGGGATGTAGACTCAGCCATTTCCATCAAAAGTACAGTTCTCCCCAACATGAAGGACATCTTCAGGAAGCAGTGTCTGAAGATTCTGGCATCGCCATCTTTAAAAATGCTCACCATTCGGGACATGACATTTTTGTGTAACTACCATCAGGGAGGAAGGAATTACTGGAGTCTGACGACTCTCAGTCAGTGTTTTAAGAACATCTTCTTTCCTTCCACCATTAGATTTCTGAATGGTTTATTAACCTATGAACTCTACCTCATTATTCGTCTTTTGCATTATTCACAAATTTTGTAACTTGTAGTAATTTCTTAGCCTATGCACTATACTGCTTCCACAAACAACAAATTTCATGATGTATTTCAGTGCTAATAAACCTGATTTTGATGTTAATGTTATGATGACTTAATGTTAACAGCATACTGGGCAGTACAATATAACCACACAAAGAAACTTGTCCCTATTTTATAGACTCTGTATAGATATGTTCACAGCCTCTGAAATTCTATTGACTTCAATAGGAGAAATTTCAAAGGGATAATGTAAAGTAATGAAAAACCATTGGCAATTGTAAGTCACTGAACAAGGTCAGCAAGTGTTTCTGCTACAAGTAGAGAGAAATGCATCATCCTGTAATCAAGCATGATGCCCATGATCAACGTAACCAACATTGCCTGCTTGTCTTAGTGTTATTATCACATTGGCTGATGTAAAAGAGCCACACTTAGACACTTGTTCCCGTTAGGTAATTTAAACACACTATATTTTTGTGTAAGTGCATTGCTCTCTCTGCCTCTGAAATACATTCTTTGAATTCAATGATGAGCATTTACCAAGACAACACAGATACAACACATTATGTTTTGGTGTTTCTTCTAGGATGCATGAACTTTGGTGGGAGAATTCAATGCATTGGTACAACCATGTGGCATGCATAGCCCATTGTCCAGTGATAGATTGAGCCTGTAACCTGGATTGAATTAGTTTTAAAGGGAAAAATATCTGACACTAAGCAAAATATTGAGAGACAAGAGGTGCTTCTCCTATGAAAAATATAACCCTTAGAAGGTATTAGCCAAAAGACTTGAGTAACTAGAATAGAAATAAGTGGGTTCATACTCAGCACATCATGTAATCACAAGTCTTCACAGTATTTGAGAGAAAACACAAAGACAATGCATTTGTTTTCTTCCAGAAAATGGTGCTTTGCTCTTGGCAGACATGTTGAACCACTTTCACCACTTATATTAAATGTGATGCACCATCAATAACTCTGAGACGTGGGCTAAGGTAGGGGGGCATGTCCAGACAGATATATGTAGTTCACCACAAAATGCTTACCTGTTTTGTTTTTCATATATTTGACTTATCTCATTTCCTTCACCTCTTGTTTATTTTCTTCATCTCTTAGAGTCATATTTTGAATCTACCCTGGTCTAATCAGGTTCTGTCTCAGATGGCATGTGAAACACTGTATCCTGGGTCATGCAACAAGAATAAACAAATACCAGAAGAGATTAAGCGTAAAATGTGAAGATATAAGAAATAAGGATGGGGGGAGTATCTGATGCTGCTTTGAGCTTCGCTCATCACAGTGTGCAATTAAGGACTTGTCACATTGCAATCTGGGTCAGGCATCCAGATCCTCACATATAGGAACACTACATTTATGTGTAATTGCACTTAATCAATTATGTAAGAGATAATAGTCCAAGGAAATAACTGAAGTTGATTTATAATAGATATGTTTAAGATAGATCTAAACAATTGTGTGCTGTAAATATGCCTTTCTACTGTACATTGAAACCCATTGATCTGACCTGATCTGCGATTTCAATCCTGCACTTAGGTATATCATTTGGGAAAAAATATGCTATAAGTTCTGTGCAATCTATTCCAGACCTTGCCTCTTGCTTTCTTTAAATTTTCATCTTAACACTTACCTTTTATTTGACATTTAGCCTGGGGATTACTTTTGGAATAGAATTTGAGAAGTTAAACTTGCAGGTTTATGGAGCAATCTCAAAGCAGAAAGCCTAGGCTTTTCTATTTGCCTGTATTATGATGCTAAGCTATTAGCAATTACTTTATATATGTGGATTCCTGCAGGGAGTAAAGTCTTGTGAGCAACAACTTGCACTTGCATTGCAGTTTCTAGTATAACGTGTGTACAAGTGACATCACCAATGATGGGTCTTGTCCAGTGTTCATCAAACTTCCTTTGACACTTTCCTTCCTATTTTATTCCTCCTCTCACAACCTCTCATTGATCTGTTTATTACTTTCAACCAACTTCTTCATGTAAAGTTAAAATTTTCCTCAACAGCTTTTAACTGATGTAAGCAGGATGAGCACTTTGCCCTCTGAAATTAGAGAATATTAACTATAAACAATTTGCATTTGCACCCCCCCATATCATCATGGTTCTTAGGATACTGTTGCTGGGGTCAAAGAATTGGCCTTGAAACATTCTGAAGTGTAAGTGAATTGCATAATTAAATCAGTCCTGATAAAGGGTCTTGGCGTGAAACATTGGCTCTTTAGTCCTCTCCATAGATGCTGCCTGACCTGTTGAGTTCCTCCAGCTGCCTGACCTGTTGAGTTCCTCCAGCTGCCTGACCTGTTGAGTTCTTCCAGCATACTGTATGTGTGTTACTCTGAACTTCCAGCATCTGCAGAATCTCTTGTGTTTTAGTCAGCTGTTGTTAAGGACTGCCAAAATGTTTTCTTCAAGATCGCTACAAGACTCCACTATAAAACAGAAATTTCCCTGGTGTACTGATCCATCTTTAAAGATCTAATTGATGATATGTGGTGAGCAAAAGATATAAAGAGGTGAGAAAAGCAATTGTATTGAATCTGTGTTCTGAGCAGTGCTACCTTACTGCCCCCACATTTGATACTGGAACACAGCCAATGATTCAAATTAACAAGGCTACATTATTAAATAATAGAAAGGTTCACAATAATGGTCAGCATTCTGCTTTGGCTTCCTTTCAGACAAGCACACCCATGCTGTCTAGTTCTCTATTAAAATATTGGTATCACAACATGGAGAGTAGCTCATATGTTACCAATCTTAAAGGACTATGCATTCAATATTACATAATCCACATACATGTGCTTCAACATTCCTTGGTAACACAGAAACATTTAATTGTCTGGCAATATTTGGGGTAATGTACATAGTACTTTTCAGGACAATAAACTCAGTCTAGAGTTGGTGTAGTATTTTTCTCAGGAGAGGTTCTTGATCTTGCAGAGATGCTGGAACCAGGAGCAAAAAAAAACTGCTGGAGTAATTCATTGGGCCAAGTGGCATCCGCGGAGTAAAAGGATGAATTGATGATTTGGGTTAACACCCGCTTCAGGACTGAGAGTGTAGAGTTGATATAGCCAATGTAAGAGGTGAAAGAAGAGTTGAGGCAGGGGTTGGTAGAGGATAGGTGGATCCAGGTGAGAAGGAAGATGATGCACAGATGGAGCCAGGTGGGGGACACAGTGACTGTAGATAAAAAAGAGAAAGTCTGCAGATGCTGGAAATTCAAAGCACACACACAGAATTCTGGAGGAAATCAGCAGGCCAGCTAGCATTCATGGAAAAGAATAAACATTTACCATTTTGGGCTGAGACCCTTCCTCAGGATTGAAAAAGAAGGTAGAAGATGCCAGAATAAAATGGTGGAACTAAGGGAAAGATGGGTAGCTGGAAGGTGATAGGTGAAGCCAGGTGGGTGGGAAAGGTAAAGGGCTGAAGAAGAAAGAATTAGATAGGAGAGAAGGATGGACTATAAGAGAAAGGGACCCAGGAGGAAGTAATAAGCAGTTGAGAAGAAGTAAAGGGTCATAGTGGGGAATGGGGGTGAGTGGGATTGTTTACTGGAAGGAGAAGTTGATATTTACAGTATACCATCAGGTTGGAAGGTATCCAAACAGAATACAAAGTGTTGCTCCTCCATCCTGAGGATGAACCAAAGTGATGGAACGGGAATGGGAATTGGAATTAAAATGTTTGGCCCCTGGTAAGTCCCACTTGTGGTGATTGGTGTGGATGTGCTCGACAAAGTTGTCCCCTAATTTATGATTGGTCTCACCAATGTAGAAGAGGCTGCATCAGGAGCACCGGACACAACAGACGATCCCAGCAGATTTGCAGCTGATGTGTTGACTCTCCTGGAAGGACTGTTTAGTGCCCTGAATGGAGTTGAGGGACGAGGTGTATGGACAAGTGAAGTACTTAGGCCGCTTGCAGGGATAAGTGCCAGGAGGGAGATTAGTGAGGAGGGGTGAATGGACAAGGGAATCGCGGAGTTAGGGGGGAGGTAAAGATATGTTTAGTGGTAGGTGGCAGAAGTTGCAGAGGATAATGTGTTGGATGCAGACTAACTGTGGATGATACCTGGAGGTAGAGAGAGACATGGAGAGAAAGAAAGGGAGGCATATGGAGATAGTTTTGTGGAGGGCAGAGGGGTGGTAGAGACAGAAGTTGGAAAGTGATAAGTGGAGACACAAGAAACTAGATGCTGAAATCTGATAGGTAACAAACCAGATTAGGGAGGGATGATGGACAAATGGAGCACATTAAGGCAAGTGATAGGACAACTAGAAGTGTAGCTTGTGTGCTTGGTAGATAGAACCAGGCAGGGTAGGGGAAGGAAATTGGATGATCTTTGTGGTGGGGGTTTGAACAAATGGGGGAGACAGAGAAAGGTTACTTGAAACTGGGAAAAATCAATGTTCATACCATTGGGTTGTAAACTACCTCGGCTGGATATGCAGTGCTATTCTTCTGGCTTGTGTTCGGCCTCACCCTGGCAGTGGAGAAGCCAAGGACTGACTGATTATTGTGGAAAAGGAAATAAAGATCAAAATGGCATGTAACCAGGACAGGGTGGTCATGGCAGACTGAAGGTGTTTCATAAAACATTTGCTTAGTCAATGCCTGGTCTTGCTGGTGGTACAATGAGAACACTAAATATGGCAGGGAAATTTACAGGAGGTGCACATGATGGAAGAGGTACATGTGAATATTTGTATGACATGAAAGGGCTATTTGGGTCCCTGGGAGGTGGTGTGGCTACAAGTGTTACTCCTCCTTCAGTTGTAGTGGAAGCGATTCCAGCAGATGAGGAGGGCTGGATGGGAGGAATGTTGCAATAGCAGAGAGTTACGAAGAGAGTGGTCCTTGCAGAAAGAGAAGGGAAGAGGAAGATATGACTAGCAGTGGATTATTTTACAGCTGACCGAAACGACAAAGTGACGTGAAGGCCAGTAGGGTGAAATATATGGAGAATGGGAACTCATCCCTCACCTACTTCCCCAGTCACACCACTCCCTGTCCTTTCTTTACACTGTTTATCTTCTCTCACCATTTACAGTTTTGAAGTAGAGTTACACCTCTATTCCCTCACTGATGCAGTTCGACCCGCTGTGTCTTTCCAGCAGATTGTTTGTTGCTTCGGATTCCAGCATCTGCAGTCTCTTGTATCTCCATCTCAATATTGTCTGAGTGGGGATGAAGGGGGCAGGACAAGAACAGAAGTCCAGGAGATGGAGAAAATGAGAGTGAGGCTCCATCAACTAAAGAAGAAAGAAAGTTATGTTTGCTGAAAAAAGAATATGTTAGATACCCTGAAATGGAAGACATCATCTTGAGAACAGATGCAGTGGAGATGGAGAAACGAAGAAATAGGGGTGGCTTTCTTGCAACAGACTGAGTGGGACAAGGTGTACACAAAGTAGCTGTGGGAGGCTGTGGGTTTGTAGTAAATGTCACTGGATAGAGTGTCCCTTGAAATGGAGTTAGAGAGATGCAGAACAAGGAGAGCGGTGTCGAAAATGGTCTAAGGAAATTTGAGGGCGTGGCGGAAGTTCATAGTGGAAATAATAAAATGAATGTGTTCTACACAAGTGCAAAAGACAGCATTGATGCAGTTGTTGGTGTGGAAAAAGGGTTGGGAGAGTTAGTGATAACCGACCACAAATGCTTCTTAACCTGCTGAGTTAGACCATAAAACATAGGTGCGGTATTAAGCAATTCAGCCCATCAAATTTGTCCACAATTCCATCATGGCTGACTTATTATCCCTCTCAACCCCATTCCTTGACCTTCTTACCATAACCTTTGATGCCTTTACTAATCAAGAACCCTGCAATCTCCACTTAAATATACCCAATAACTTAGACTCCACAGCTATTTGTGGCAATGAGTTCCACAGAATGACCACCCTCTAGCTAAAGAAATTCCTTCACATCTCTGTGCTAAAGGCTACATTCTAAAGTCTCTCTCTATCCTGAGGCTGCACCCTCTTGTCCTGGACTCCACTATCGGAAACATCCTTTCCTTATCCATTCTATCTAGGCCTGTCAATATTTAATAGATTTCAATGTGATTCCACCTCGTTCTTCTAAATTACAGTGAATACAGCTCCAGTGCCATCAAATGCTACTCACACATTAACCCTTTCATTCCCAGAATCATTCTTGTGAACCTTCTCTGGACCCTCTCCAATGCCAGAACATATTTTCGTAGATAAGGGGCCCAAAGCTGCTCACAATACTTCAAGTACTGTCTGACTGTGCCTTATGAAGTCTCAGCATTACAGCCTTGTTTTTATATTCTAGTCTTCTTGAAATGAATGCAAACATTGCATTTGCCTTCCTCTCCACAGACTCAACCTGCAAGTTAACCTTTAGGGAATCTGCACAAGGAATCCAAAGGCCTTTTGCATCTCTGATTTCTGAACTTTCTCTTTATTTAGAAAATTGTCTTTTCCCTCATTCCTTCTATGAAAGTGCATGACCCTACACTGCCCAACTAAATTCCATATGCCAGTTTTTTGCCTGTTCTCCCAATGTTTAAGTCCTTCTATATCCTCCCTACTTCCTCAACCCTAACTGCCCTTTCAACTTTTGTCGTATTGTTCACAAACTTAGCCACAAAGCCGTCAATTCCATCTTCAAAATCACTGACATATAACACGAAAAGAAGTGGTCTGAACACTGACCTCAGTAGAACACCAATAGTCACTGGCAACCAACCAGAAAAAGACCCCTTTATTCTCACTCATTACCTCCTGCCAGTCAGCCAACCTTCTATCCATGCTCATACCTTTGCTTAATACCATTGGTCCTTGTCTTGTTTACCAGGCTCATGTGCAGCACCTTGTCCAAGACACTCTGAACATCCAAGTAAGCATCCATTGATTCTTCTTTGTCTTTGAAACCATGCTGAGTTAGGCCTATTTTATCAGGTGCCTCCAAGTACCCCGAAACCTAATGGATTCCAAAACACCACCACTGATAAAAGACTAACTGGCCTATAGATTCCTTTCTTTTTCCTTCCTTCCTTCTTAAAGGGCAGGGTGACATTTGCAATTTTTCAGTCGTCTGGAACCATTCCAGAATCTAGTGATTCTTGAAAGATCACTATTAATTCCCCAATAATCTCTTCAGCTACCTCTTTCAGATGGGGTGTAGTTCATGTGGTCCAGGTGGTTTTGTCTACCTTCAAACCTTTTAGCTTCCCAAACACCTTCTCCTTAGTAATAGCAACTACACTCACTTCTGACCCTTTGCACTGTTGAATTTCTGGCATACTGCTGATTTCTTCCACAGAGAAATCAGATGCAAAATATTTATTAAGTTTGCTCATCATTTCTTTGTTCCATCCCCCCTCCCATTAATAACTTTAACTGTTATTTTTCAGCAGTCTGATACTCACTCTTGCTTCCTCTTTCACCCTTTATGTATCTGAAACACTTTTGATATCCGTTTTTATATTATTGGCTAGATTACTTTCATATTTAAGCTTTTCTCTCTTCATGGCTTTTATAGTTGTTTTGTTGGTTTTAAAAGCTTCCCAATCCTCTAACTTCCCACTAATTTTTGCTATATTATATGCTCTCTCTTTTGCCTTTATGCTGTCTTTGACTTCACCTGTCAGCCACATTTGTCATCCTCCCATTAGAATGTTAGAACCATAGAATTATAGAACATTACAGCACAGAAACAGGCCTTCTGGCCCTTCTTGGCTATGCTGAACCATTCTTCTGCCTAGTCCCACTGACCTGCACCTAAACTATATCCCTCCATACCCCTCTTATCCATGTACCTGTCCAAGTATTTCTTAAATGTTAAAAGTGAGCCTGCATTCACCACTTCAACTGGCAGCTCATTCCACACTCCCACCACTCTCTGGGTGAAGAAGCTACCTCTAATGTTCCCTTTAAACTTTTCCCTTTTCACCCTTAACCCATGTCCTCTGGTTTTTTTCTCCCCTGGCCTCGTGGAAAAAGCCTGCTTGCATTCACTCTATCTATACCCATCACAATTTTATGCACCTCTATCAAATCTCCCCTCATTGTTCTACGCTCCAGGGAATAAAGTCCTGACCTATTCAACCTTTCTCAGTTTCTCAAGTCCCGGCAACATCCTTGTAAGCCTTCTCTGCACTCGTTCAACCTTGTTAATATCCTTCCTGTAATTAGGTGACTAAAACTGCACACAATGTTCTTCTTTGGGATATATCTATCCTGTGCCTCCCAAATTGCTCCCAGAAGATTTCCAACAGCAGTTTGACATTTTTCCTTCTTGATCTTATTATTCGCAATGAATCATCAACTTCTATTCCATGCTTGTGTAAATAGAGCATAAACAATTCACCTGAGACTCTGAATCTATCCTCCAAGGTTTCTGTTAGTTTAACACAATTTTTCAATATCCCTCTCTGGAACGGGGAATTAATATGCCTTCTTCTTTAGCCTCCTGCACATGTCTAATGAAACTATAGAACTTTCAAGATGCAGCGAGTAACTTTTAAACAATACTTTATTGCAAGTCTGTAAGTGGTGGAAAAGTCCATCATCCATCACTTATAGTTCAGTTAAAACATTCTTAAATTAGATCCAATGTGACATATTGAAAATTAAGTATTGTCCATTCTAGCCCAAAAGTGCATCTTAAGTCACTTCAAAAAACTGAGTCTTATCGTATAAGTAGTCGTCCTTGTTGCTTTTTATGAGGAAAATTGATTTATTGTTTGTGAGTTTTGTGAAGTGTTATAACACTGGGAAAAAACTCAGAAATGAATCCTTTTATTTGAACCTTCTTTAGTCAGCAGGGAAAGGTATTTAATTGCATCATTTACTTTGGGTTTAAGCAAATGTTTCAAAGATGATAAAACATTGTTAAACCCATTTCACCATCTTTTTATATTATTCTTCAATTTTACATTATTTCACAATTCTTCTGTAAGTGAAACTTCCCAAAAAGAACTGAACAAAGTTAACATTTGTTCTCTTATTTGTAGCATTTAATGTTTGATTTTGTTTTCCAATTGCCCTATTTTAATTAAAGATGTGACAAAATGAGATAAGTTGTCATGATAATGTTATGAGGAAATCATAATTTACACTGTAAAAATATATACATTTTAGCTTTATTATAAAATTAAATGAGTAACTAAAATAGCTCTAAGATGCTTAAACTACTCTGTCAACACTATTAAAGAGCAATGCAGTTTCTCCCACAAGTTTCTCTGTTGCAGATGCACATATAGTTGACCTGACCTGAGGTTTGTTTACCCAGCACTGGGAGTAATGGATGAGGTCAAAAAATCAGTGGTTATCAGTAACAAAGGCATGTCCAGTCAAAACTTGCCTACTGAGGGATGCCAGAGTAATGGGGAGGGGACTGTTAAGTAGGACACATTTTGAATTACAAAGAGTTATTGATTTGAAGGAGTTCCAGGAGGGAGATAATGTTTAAAGAATCAGCAGCGGGAGTTCCTAGGTTGGTGATTAGTTGAATGGATGTTAAAATGCATGCAGTAGAAATGGCAAACAACTAAGTGGATTAATGAGGATTGAAGGAGCTGTATGCAATTATATGCTGCTTTTATTGAATGTATTAAATTATAGAAACATTTATGAAATCACTTAGTTGAAGCTAAGCTGTGCATCATTTTAATTTCTCAGAATAAGGTAGATCTTCCACCTACGTGCCAACACTTCATTTGGACCTAACTCGTTTCTTTACAAAAGTTCTAAAGTTCAGCAGTACAGACCTCTGCAGAATCTGCATGCTGAGCCTGTAGTGGGTTAAATGGTGCAAATAGAATGACCCCATGTGAAGAACTGTCTACCAGTGAAATGTTAAGTGGAGATTTTTATTTGATTTTCTTCAGTAAATGCAAATCTGTTTAACCATGTTTATGTAATTTTTAAATTTTGTTAATATCATTTTATTTTTGATAGCTCCAGGTGATTTTCAATGGTTATGAGTGTCAAAGAAGTACATGGGTATTTTGTTTGAACAAAAACTCCATGGCATAATTTCTTTCTTGGATATAGAAACATAGAAAATAGGTGCAGGAGTAGGCCATTCGGCCCTTCGAGCCTGCACCGCCATTCAGTATGATCGTGGCTGATCATCCAACTCAGAACCCTGTACCTACTTTCTCTCCATACCCCCAATCCCTTTAGCCACAAGGGCCATATCTAATTTCCTCTTAAATATAGCCAATGAACCGGCCTCAACTGTTTCCTGTGGCAGGGAATTCCACAGATTCACCACTCTCTGTGTGAAGAAATTTTTCCTCATCTTGGTCCAAAAAGGCTTCCCCTTTATCCTTAAATTGTGACCTCTTGTTCTGGACTTCCCCAACATTGGAAACAATGTAGAATGGGATGACTTTGTGTACAGTAAATATAAGGAGATAATACTCTGTTGTTTCAAAAGAAAATAAGCTGTGTTGTTCAATTTGTTTCTCTCCTCCATCAAATGTGCAAAGCTTTCTTCAAAAGATCTTATCAGTTGTATGTCATTTTTGACTAATCTGCTACATCAGTGATGCATTGAAATTTAATTTGACACAAGTCAAAAACACTTAATTTGACCTGCTGCTCCATATTTGCAGCATATTGCTGTAAATCTAGATCACAGCATTTTTGTCCAATTATTAGATATTATTTTTATGGTGTAGCATAAGCACTATTTATGAAAAATGAAAGCAGAAGTTAAGAACCAAGTACCCCAGCCAACCTAGGCTGCATTGCTGATGGAGAGATTCCCCTCACATCTCTCTCACCCTGGTGGCTTTTCTGCAATAAGTTTTGACTTGAAGGTGATTTCTGTGATACCCTGTCACTTTGAGTCCTCATCACACACTCTCCATGGGATCAAGTAATTCCCGGAATGCTGCTTAGGATTGTACAAAGATCTGCTTTTGTTCCGTTAGGTGGTATAAAAAATAATGGATTTGTGTCTTGTTTTCCCCTTTATTCTCACGTGTGACAGACACCACCCTGCCTTGTGGCAAATTTATCTTTAAAGCTGAAAGCAGTGAGTTTATCAGTCTAATTGAGGGGTTTGGGGTTGATAATTGTAGTTCAAAATGCATCCTTTCTGCTTGACATTTTATTCTCCAGGAATCATTTCTGAAGCTTTGACAGCCTGTAAGGGTAGATTAAAGTCACTGTTGGATTTTTACATTGCATGTTATGATTGCATAGCTGTGTCTTCTCTGTTTTAAAAAATATAAATGTAACAATGCAGCATTATATAAACAATGGGAATATGTATAACAGTCAAGGTTAAACACAATGTTTTATGACAAAGATGGGGATTATTTCAGACTCAAAAGGAGCATAAGGGTTTTGCCTCTATAGATGAGCAGCTGCCAGTGTCTGACACATTGACAGTGCATGAAAATCCCTACGTTCCTTCCCATTTTCTCTGGAGGCACTGGTTTTCATTTATTAGTCTCTTCCTACTGATGATTTGATCTTGAGAGAAATTACTTTGAAATGTGCCGCTGACTTTCACAACTGTTGCCATTAAAAATTAATGAGATCTATGATTAAATAGAAACTTCAGCTTGTTATTGTTCTTGCAGTCGCTCTCATGAAACAATATTTGCCATGGCTTTTTTCAAATTACATGACATCTCAAACACCTTGTTTTTGATGAGACCACAACAAAGATGATTTTACTCCCAGAAGTAATCAAAATGTACTATGCAAAGGGAAAAGGTTTCCATCTGGTTTGTTGGTAAGTTTTCCTCTTTGTCAAATTCCATATTTATTCATAGATGAGATTTTTTAAAAAATGCATAAATAAAGGGAAGTTATAATATTGCTGCGACACAGGAGATCCTGCAAATGCCACAAACAAATTGTTGGAGGAACTCTGCAGGTCAGGCAGCAACAATGAAGAGAAATGAATAGAGGCTGCCCAACCGACTGAGTTCCTCCACTATTTCTGTGTGTGTTGCTTGATCACCTACAAATGAGTTAAAGGCCTGAGATTTATTTTCCCCCAACTCCAAGCAAATGGAGCTGTACAAATTAAAATTGGTTTAAACTGGAGCAAAACAATATCGTGCATCATTCTGGGTATGTTAGCATCCAATTGAGAAATGTGACACCTGATATTTTGTTTCCCCTGGTACTTTTTGTTTCTGGTGTAAATCCCCCAGTTGATGTGAAAAGTCAGGCAACATGCAAGATTTGTATGTCGTGTTATTTTCAACCTTACAGTTCTGAAAATTGTAGTTATTATATACTCACAGAAGTGGTTGAGGCAGTTACAATAACAGCATTTAAAAGACACTTTAACAGGATTCATGGATTGGAAAGGTTTGGAGGAATGTGGGCCAAACACAGGCAAATGCTTCTTGCTTAGATGGGCATCTTGGTTGGTGTGGATGAACTAGTTTTCAGAGACTTTTTCCATGCAATATTAGACCAAGTCTTCATAACAACCATGTTTCACTAAATGTACTTTGCCTGAAGCTGTGATATTTAAAGGATCAATACTTAATACTCTTTCCCCATGAAGATCTGTGATCTCCTGTGACCTCAGATATAAACTCAGAAGTGTGAGCCTGGAACTGTTTATGGAGGGAGATTTTACAGTCACTTTCAGCCTGTTGGCTTTAGAATTATTCCAAACTACTGCTATTGGGGTCTATAATGACCTACAATTAGCTTCTTAATTGAGTTCACCATAGAAACATAGAAAACCTACAGCACAATACAGACCCTTTGGCCCACAAAATTGTGCCAAACATATCCCGACCTTAGAAATTTCTAGACTTACCGATAGCCCTCTATTTTACTAAGCTCCATGTACCTGTCTAAAAGTCTCTTCCATCTTCAGGAAGAAGAATTTCAACTACTTCAGTGTACAGGATCTGGCATAGTGAGCAGAGATATTTGTTTGCATTTGACTTCCCCAAATATAGGCACTTGGGTCTTTACAGAGGAATTGCAATAAATATCCAGCAAAGAGCACATTGCTGTAACTCTGGAGGGATTCTGTGGCCTCACAACACAACTAACAAGCCAGTTGCAAATATTTGTAAGCTTTTCCATTTCCCTCTGCCTACATCAGAGCAAGCTCCCAACCCATCCTAGCGCTGGAGTATTGAGTCCTAAATTAGGAACATTCTTCTGTGGCTTATTATCAAAATACATATATAATACCATATACAAATGTGAGAATATTTCAAGGCTTAACAACACCTGCCAAGCAGAGCTCAATACTGAAAATATAACAAAGTCAATAAACACTGTTGCCATACCCCTATTCAAAGGTTCAAAGGCGCATTTATTATCAAAGTATAGAACTTTGAAATTCTTCTTCCCCAGGTGGCCACGAAACCAAGAAAGAAAAGAATGACAGCACGAAGGGTTTTAGAATTTTACGCTCGAGCTGGAGACAGTCTTTGCACCAGTCAGTCTAAATGCCTGCCAGAAAACGAGCCTCAGGTTTGTATCTGGTGACACACATGTACTTTGATAATAAATTTACTTTGAACTTTGCTGGCAGTTGCAAGAACCATAACAGTTCAATGGAGAAAGCCAGGCAAAGCTTTGTATTCCATGGGCAAACCCAACATCATGCCCTATGATGGAAGCCATTTATCCTTATGCAACATCTTAAGGGGACATTGTATATAATTTGATATCATTAAAAGATAATAAAGAAATTTTTGGGTCAATGCCCTCATGTATCTCTAACATTTTAACTGTATTTTAATCCAAGTCATAGAACATAGAACATTACAGTATAGTACAGGGCCTTCATCACATGATGTTGTGCCGACCTATTATCCTACATAAGGAACAATAAAACCCTTTCCACTTACATAAATCTCTATTATTCTATCATCCACCTGCCGACCTAAGAGTTTCTTAAATCCCCCTAATGTAACTACCTCTACCACCACCTCTGTCAGGGCATTCAATGCACCCAGCGTTCTCTGTTTAAAGAGCTTACCTCTGACATTCCTCCTATACTTTCCTTCAATAATCTTGATTTAGCAATTTCTGGCCTGGGGAAAAAGTCTTTGGTTTTCCACTATATCTATGCCTCCTTTTATCTTGTACACCTCTATTATTCACCTTCACTCCAAAGAGGAAAGTTCTAGCTCCTCAATCTATCTTAATAAAACATGACCTCACATCCAAAGAGCACTCTGCACCCTCTTGAAAGCTTCCACTTCCTTCCTGTTATGAGGTGACCAGAACTGAACACAACATTTCAAGTGTGGTTTAACCAGGGTTTTATATATCTGCAACATTACCTCTTGACTCTTGAACTCAATCCCCTGACAGCATTTAGCTTCTTAGCAACCCTTTCAACTTGACAGCAACCTTGAAGAATCTGTGGACATAGATCCCTCTTATCCCCTAACATTGCCAAGAATCCTGTCTTTAACCCTGTATACTACTTCAACATTGACCTTCCAAAATGAATAACTTCACACATTTCCATGTTGAATTCCATCTGCCACTTCTCAGCCCAGCTCTGCATCCTATCAATGGTCCATGGCAATCTACAACAACCTTCCAAGGTATCCATAACTGCACCAACCTTCATGTTATCTATAAATTTACTAACCCACCCTTTCACTTCTTTATCCAAGTCATTAATAAAAATTTCAAAGAGCAGTGCGGTCCCAAAATATATCCCAGTGGAATATCATTGGTCACTGACCTCCAGGCAGAATGCACCCTCTGCCTTCTATGAGCAAGCCCATCCTGTATCCACACAGCCAGGTTTCACCAGATTCCGTGCATCCTAACTTTCTGAAAGAGCCTACCATGGGGAACCTTATCAGATGCCTCACTAAAATCCATATACACCACATCCACTGCTCTACCTTTATCAATGTTCTTTATCACTTCCTCAAAGTATTCAATCAGGTTGTGGGGCATAATCTGGCCCTCACAAAGCAACCCTAATCAAATTATGCCTCTTGAAATACTTGTAATTCCTGTCTCTAAGAATTCTCAACAATTACCCCACCAGTAAGTAAGACTGACCAGTTTATAAATCCAAGGATTATTCCAAATCCCTTTCTTGAACAAATGAATAACATTTGCCACCCTCCAAATATCTGGTACTACACTGGCCAGTGAGGACAAAAAAAAGTCATCATCAAGTATGCAGCAATCTCTTCCCTCGTTTCCCTTAGCAACCCTGTCTAGGGACTTATTCATAATAACAATTTTTCAATAAGCTCTAGTGCATCCTCTTTCTTAATATCAACATATTCAAGCATATTAGTTTCTTCGTTCAAATCCTGTCATGTCCTCTTCATTCCTCTCAGCTATTGTCTCAAAGATAAGTAGCAGCAGGCCAGATGTTCTCCCCCCCCCACCACCACCCCCACCCTCAGCTCTTCATGCAGATCTATTTTTCTGTCTACATAATGATCTGTTTCACCTGGGGTGAACAGGCAATATGTACTAGTCGATCTGTAGATGCACTGAGGAAATGGCTGGTTGGTACTAGCTTTAGGTAAGAGTTGACTGCTAGAAATCAGTGAGGTTGGTGGGGTAAATGAGTGGTGCATTTGGCAGATGGGGTATGAGTCATCAGGATGGTGGGTTCATCAGCAGATGAAGGTATATGGGGCAAGTACTGGTCAAGGGTCTACGAGTATATTTAGTATTCAGGTTGCATCACAACCTTTGACGTGACGACTGAGGTTTGCCAGTGTGTGAAGTAAGGGAGGATGTGGAATGCAAACTGAGCGAAGTGAATTAATTACTCAATGTGAAACAAAATGCTTTGCTTTCTCACCACCAGCTTAAGGTCAGCTACTAAGTCATGCTGAGGAAAGCTTGGTTGGCATGATGGTAGTAGCTTGCACTGCAAAAAATGAGCTTCTAATATCTAAGCATTCAACTTGCATCAACACTGCACATGTCCAAATCCTCGGTTTGTCAGCACATCAGACACACTAGGATCCAGAATGAAAATCGTAGATTTGGCTCTGTCCCTGATTTTCCAATGGTGTTTTATTTTTCAAAAAGATTGGACTAGAAACATGGTTATGTGGCACAACACTATTCATCTTCAAATTAGAATTATTTCTCATTTTAGGTTCCAGATACTGGATTGCTTAATACCGATGGACTGATAACTATCTCAGCATCTCATTTCTAAAACCTTACAGAATCTGAATCAAGTTTATTATCTCTGACATACATTGTGAAATTGTTGTTGGCTGGCAGCTGTAGAGTGCCATACATAAGAAATACTATAAATTGCAATAAGAAATAGAAAAGATAAATAAATAGTGCTGAAAGATAGCAAAATAGTAAGGTAGTGTTCTGAACACCCCGGTAAAGAAAAGTAGAAGGTACTTTAAAAAAAAATAGGAGTACTGAAAGTTGGTAATATTATTGACAGGATATGAAGGTTTTTGTTGGATGGGCAGAATATAGAGAAACAATCATACACAGTTTTTAATAAAGAGAGTAGTTATGAATGGAACTTACTGCCTCTAGTGTTTGGCTGAGGCAAGAGTCAATAAGACATTGGATAGGCACTTGAAGGAAAATAATTGATTTTATTTAAGTGAGGAAATGGGACTTTGCAGCATAAAGAGCCTGCAGAGATGTGATGGGTTGAATGTCCTATGTTGTAACCATTCTGACTGGGTCATTAAGTGGCTATAATACCCACATAAACAAACCATGGCAGTCTCCTTCACAGTAGCAGGCGTAAGGAAGATTCTACAGTCAGAATGGGCACACTGTGAAGGAGTACCTGTATATATTCTTCCAATTTTATGTGAAGAATTTCCCTCATTAGCATAATATAATTTAAACCAAGGCAAATGAGACAGCCAATAAACAAATAATCACTGAGGGCTATGACATAAATATTCTAAGATATAATTAAATTCTAGGTTAAAAATGTTAGGTTGCAAATGCATTTATTTTGTATATGATTAATAGTAGTTTCTAGTGCTTAACACTTCAGGTGCAAATAATGCAAACATGACAGGGATGAAGAACAGCTTCATCATCGTATTTTCAGTAATTTCATAGTGCTAATGAAGGCTGGGAGTCATGTACCGAGAGGGTTGAACAACATGGAAGAGCAAAAGAAAGCCCTTATGCTATTTAGCTTAATGGGTGCAAAAACATAGACTCTTATGCAACACAGTTACCCCTGTAAAGACAGCAAGCAAGATGTTCAACAAAATTGTTACAACTTTACAAAATCACTTGACCCTAAACCACTGGTACTAGCTGAGAGATTTAGACTTTACAAGAGGAACCAGTCAATAGATGAAAGCATTTCTGAATACATTGCAGAACTGCACAAACTTCTGCAGTATTGTGACTTTAGAGATGGGCTTTCTGATGCATTAAGGAACAGGCTTGTATGTGGCATGCATAATCAATGCTCTCAAAAGAGGCTACTGTCAGAAAGAGACCTAACATTAGAACAAGCATTGACCATTGCAATATCATTACAGACAGGAGCAAAGGATGCAGCTTAATTATAGAAAGAGAGTTCAGAATGTGATACACACATGTCTCTAAATGGTGCAAAAAGCCAATAATTTTATTGATATGGCAAATCCTTCCATGATGCAAATGACTGTCGGTTCAAAGAAAAAGTTTGCAGGAAGTGTCATAGACATGCCCACATAGAAAGAGTGTGAAAATCAGACAAAAAGCACAAAAACAAAAACCACACAAGAAAAAAGTTTCAGACACAAAACTAAACAAATTTATAAAGTTACTGAATGTGAAACTGGATTGGACAACACAGAATCTGCCAAAGATGTCATGCCTAGAACTATATAGCTTTACTGAAGCAGATTGCAAAATCATATGGATCACAACAGATGTGTCTGGTGAAAATAGAGCTGAATACAGCTTTGTCTATAGCTTTTCGAGACTGATTACAACAGATGGTTTTCTAAGCTACTTTTAGAAAAGGCATTGGTGAAGCTAAAGGACCTACATAGGCAAAAACGTGTCTCCTAAAGGCACACTGAAAATAGATGTGAAGTACAGAAGCAAAACACAGCAGTTAGAGCATTATGCGTATAAAAGTAGAGGGCCAGCATTTATTGGATGTGAATGGTTAAGAAAAATCCAACTAGATTGGCACACAGTGCTCCACACTGTGCAGTATCCCCTGTTATGTATAGAAAAATTTTTTGCATCTTTGACAGACAGGGAGAGGTTTTCAAAGATAGACTTATCACAAGCCTATCTGCAAATGGTGATTGATGAGTCAAGCAGGAAGTTGCTCATAATCAACACTCACAAGGGCATGTTCCAGTATGACCATCTCATCTTTGGCATCACTTCAGCTCCAGCAATTTGGCAAAGAGCAATGGACCAAGTGCTTCAAGATATAGCAGGAACACAATGTTACCTTGATGACATCATTCTGACTGGCAAAAATGATGAAGAGCACCTCCAGAACCTTAGTAAAGTGCTTATTAGGATGAGAGAGTATGATCTGTGCGCAGAGAGAGACAAATGTGAATTTTTCAAGAATGAAATCTCATGCTGTGGACATGTTGTTGACAAGCATGGCTTACATAAGTCACAAGACTGAAGCAGTGTTATACCACACAAACCGGAAAATATGACAACTCAGGTCATACTTGGGCCTTGTAAACCACTACCACAAGTTTCTCCCAAACATTGCCACTTTGCTGCATCCACTGAACACCTTATTGCAGATAAGAGCAAAGTGGGAGTGGTCAAAAAGATGTGAAATTGCAGTCAAGGAAAATAAGAGACTAATAACATCAGATGAACTGCTCAGCCATTATGATCCATCTCTGTCCATCACTGGCGCGCAGTGCATCCAATCATGGCATCGGAGCCGTTTTGTCACACACTGTAAAAGATGGATCTGAACATCAGATTACATTTTCTTCAATATCACTGATGGGCACAGAAAACAACTACTGAAACCTTTGTCTAGTATGGGGAGTAAAGAAGTTCCACTGTTAACTCTACAAACAGAAGTTTACTCTAGTGACAGATAACCAACTCCTTGTGTCCATTTTCAATCTCATGGTTACAATGTTGTGCACAGTTGCTAATGCCCACTCTCATGACATAGAGCTCACAGGTACCAGACAACACAGCAATGCTGATGAATGTAGAAGAAAAATCTTCATTCTGTAACCCAGCAGAGTGTTCCACACTGCATCGGTGGACCAGTCGCCAGTAACAAATCACGAAATATACAGAGAAACAAGGAATGACTCGACATTGTCAAAAGCCTATGAGGTCACCATGCAAGGATGGCCAGCACATGCTAATCACATGTTTCCAGAGTTTTCAATAAGATAAGACCAGTCTGTATGTCAAAACACCCTGATATAGGAATCACATGTTGTGGCTTCCTCTAAACTGTGCACAGAGTGTTAGAGCATCTGCATGAAGGACACGTGGATACAGTCAAGATGAAGAGTCTTGCCTGGAGCAAAGTGAGGTGGCCAGGAATAGATAGACTGATTGAAGACTTGACCAAAAGATGTTTGGGATGCCACAAAGTTCAAAATGGAACCCTACAGGCACCGTTACACCCATGGGAGTGGCTGTTTTCACCATGGCAAAGAGGACATATTGGTTTTGCTGGGTCATTCATGAACTCCATGTTTCTGATCGCTGTGAATGCTCGTTTGAAGTGGCCTGAGGTCATACCGATGAAGTCAACCACATCATAAAAGACTGTTTCCACTCCAAGGACTATCTTCTCCAGAAATGGCTGACCTGAACAAATTACCTGAGAAACAACAGACCACATTACACATCAGAAGATTTCAGACTATTCATGAAACAAAATAGCATCAGGCATTTCAAGTCAGCTCTTCGCCACCCAGCAACGAATGGGTTAGCTGAAAGGTTTGTCCAAACCTTCAAGATGTCCATTAAAGCGATGGACAAGGAGGAAATTTCTCTACAGCACAAGGTGGACAACTTCCTGTTTGCATATCGGAACTCTGTTCATGTGACGACAAATCAAACACCAGCAATGCTGTTCATGAGCTGGAATCTGAGATCTCACGTAGACCTTCTGAAACCTAACCTCTAGAGGGAATTGCAGAATAAACAGTTCAGTCAGTTGCCAAGTGAAACAGCAAGGAGCTTTGAGGAAATCCTAGTGGATGTTGGAGATCAGACATGGAGACATCATGTGGACCAGATACTGAATGCTCAACCGAGGAACACACCTGAGTCGACAGCATCCAACAAGATGGACACATTACAGTCACTGGACTTACCTCTCAGTGATGATCATGTCACCAACAGCAACAGAGGAAGCTGTCTTTGAGGATACACATGTCATACCTGATGCACTCTGCAGGTCCAGAATCGCTATCCTAAAAGAAACAGAGCGCCACCCAAAAGACTGAATCTTTAGTATAGTGAAGCTAGTTACAGACTGTTAATTTGAAAGCATGTTTATTTGAATATAATCCATTAAAGGGAAATAGTATGTTTTGTTATATATACAGTTTTATGCTATGCTAGTCTAAAGGGGGAGAAAGTGTAATGTGTTGATCTATTTCTTTCAGCACAAAGACTCCCCTTTGCACTAATTATTGACTGATAACTCTGCACGAGCATTGATTTGTTGCTCTTGTTGTAAAGTGAATGTACCAGTTAACTTCTCCTCCGAGTGCATGCCTTTATTTATTTGATATGTAGCTGTGCAGATGCAACAATAGGTTTAAGGTGAGAGGAGAAACATTGAAGAGAGTCTTGAGGGTCAACTTCACACAGAGGGTGGTGTGTAAACAGAATGTACATGAGGTAAATATAATATCAATATTTAAAAGATATTTGGATTAGAATGTGGTTAGAACAGGTTTAAAGGGATACAGCAAATGGGGCTAACTTAGGTGGGCACCTTGGTCAACATTAATAAGTTTGGCTCAACTAGTCCATGCTGAACCAATTAAGCTGTTTTGTCTTGTCGAACTGCACCCAGATCACAGCCCTCCATATACCGCCCATCCATGTACTTATACAAACTTCTCTTAAACGTTCAAATCGAGCTCACATGCACCACTTGTTCCACACTCTCCTGACCCTCTGAACGAAGAAGTTTCCCCTCATGTTCCTCTTAAACATTTCACTTTTCACCCTTAACCCATGACCCCGAGTTGTAGTCCCACCCAACCTCAGTAGTAGAAGCCTGCTTTCATTTACCCTATCTATACCCCTCATAATTTGGACAGGAAAGGAATGAAGGGTTATGGGCTGAGGTGAGACTAGGTGAGAGTAAGTGTTCCACACGGACTAGAAGGGCCGAGATGGCCTGTTTCCATGCTGCAGTTGTTATATGGTAATAATTTTATATATGTATATTAGATCTCCCCTCAATCATCTACGTTCCAAGGAATAAAATCAAACCTATTCACAGTCCTCACCTATTTTCCTATAACTCAGGTTCTCCAGTTCCCGCAATATCCTTTTAAGTTTCCTCTGTACACTTTCAACCTTATTTACATCTTTCCTGAAGGTAAATGACCAAATCTGCACACAACTCTTCAAATTAGTCCTCAACAACGTCTTCTATAACTTCAACATAACATCCCATCTCCTGTACTCAATACTTTGATTTATAAAGGCCATGTGACAAAAGCTTTCTTTATGACCCTATCTAACTATGGTGCTACTTTCAATGAATTATGGACCGGTATTTCCAGGTCCCTTTGTATTACCACCCTCGCTACCATTGACTGTGTAAGACCTTATTGATGTTGGTCTTATTGAAGTGCAAAACCTCGCACTTATTTGCATTAAATTCCATCTTCCATTTTACAGCCCATTTTCCAGCTGGTCCAGATCACTCTGTAAGCTCTGATAGTCTTCCTCGCTGTCCACTATACACCCAATCTCGGTATCATCCACGAATTTGCTGATCCAGTTAACCACATTATCATCCAGATTGTTGATACAGATGACATACAGCAATAGATCCTGCACCGATCCCTGCAGTATTCCACTAGTCATAGGCCTCAGTCAGAGAGGCAACCTTCTATTACCACTTGCTGGCTTCACCCACAAAGCCAATGTCTAATCCAAATTACTCCCTCATCTTCAATGCCAAGTGACTGAATCTTCCTGATGAACCTTCCACGTGGGACCTTGCAAAGTCTATGTGGGCAACATCCACTGCCTTGTCTTCATCGCTTGCCCTGTATGTTTCTCAAAAAAAACTCTATAAGATTGGTTCAATATTACTTACCATGCACAAAGCCATGCTGACTATCCCTATCAGACCGTGTCTATTGAAATACTTATACATCCAGTCCCTTGAGATATCTTCCAATAACTTTCCCACTACTGATGACAGGCTCCCCGGCTTGTAGTCTCTTGGTTTATTTTTAGAGCCATTCTTGAACAGCAGAACAATATTAGCTATCTTTCAATCCTCCTCTACCTCATCTGTCACTAAAAATGATTTAAATATCTCTGCTAGGGTCCCTGCAAATGGTGCACTTGCCTCCCACAGGATCTGAGGGAACACTTTGTCAGGCCCTGGGGACTTATCCATCCTAATTTACCTCAAGACAGCAAACCCTCATCCTCTGTAATCTGTACAGGGTCCATGAACTTGCTGCTGTTTTGCCCTACTTCTATTGACACTGTGTCCATCTCATAAATAAATACATTTAAGATCTCTGCTATCTCATTTGGCTCCACACATAGAGTACCATTCTGATCTTCCAAGGGACAATTTTTGTCCCTCGCAATCCTTTTGCTCTGAACTTATCTGTAGAAACCCTTAGGATTCTCCTTCACCTTGTCAGCAGCTTCATACCTTCTTTAGTCCAGTGATGTTGCTGGTGCCAAACTTTTTATCGGTCTTCATATTCCTTTTATTCATCAGCTGTGTTGTATGGGGAACAGCTTGCTCTCCCTATTGTACTGCCCTGGCTTGCGTATCATGCAGACAGCTGGGATGTAACATCCATGGTCAATCCCGACAAACTGAGGGACAAAAATCTGAGTGAAGGCAGGAATTGAAGTGGTAGGTGAGTATCCGATGAAGGATATTATAAATCATGTCCAAAAGGTTAAAAGATGCTGCTAATGTACTTTGTAGTTGAATTGTGACGTTCTTTGGGTTAGCTCATTTGAATCATAAATTAGAGTTCTTCCTGAAGAACGTGGAACACGATAGTATTTGCTGACTGTCAGTAAAAAATTCTAGGCATGTTTATTCTTGGTTCTGCTAGTTTCCAGTGTAATTCCCACAAAAATCAAATTAGTAAGGGAAAATCTTGTATAGGATTTATTAGCAAGCACCATATTGGAAATAGCTCTGCTTACAACAACAATCCCCCAAAATGGAATAATTGCTATTGTAAATTTCTGCTAATTGCATCCTTTTGCTGGCCCTCAAGGATGTTTTTAAAATTAAACCAGCTATTTTTGGTGGAAGGTTATTAGTAGGCACATTTCATTTTTTTCTTCAATTTTATAATTAGCTATTGTGGTATAGCTATAATTGGATCTGTGTAGTTTATTTTTAAAAGTCTTTTTTTTATTCATTGCCAGATTGCTCACAAATACAGAACCATTGATTACAATGCTTGGCTTTTATGATCAGTCCATATTTTGTTTTAATAAAGCTATGCTTGGTTACCATTCTCAAATATAATTAGGAATACTTTTAGTACAATTTTAAATTGATATATTCTAAACCACATTGAATGTATGACTTGCATCAGCTACACAAAAATAAATTTAAGCAAAAACTAAAACTTTTCTCACAAGCAATGCAAATTTAAGCACAGATTGCTAAATGTGCCCAAAGAGAAAACTTTTAGTCTCTACCTTTGCAGTTTCTGAGTTCCTTACTGCACCTGTTAAGAATTATTGCACGTATATTTTGCTCTCCCTCTTGTCACCATTTCATGCAACCAGATTTACCTCCTCTGAGGATGTTGTGTCAAGTTCAGTTTAAGTGCTGGTGAAGAATTTTCAACATAAGATGGTAATTCTGTTTTCTTATTCCATTCATGCTGCCTAACTTGCTGAGTGTTTCCAGTATTTGCTGATTTTATTTCAGATTTCGAGCAGTTGCAGTTTGATTTGTTGCGTTTCAGCTTAAGTGTAAGCTGATTTGTTTTGAAGTGCTCCCTTGCCCCAGAACTGGTTGCAATGGTACAACAATGAAGCACTTCCAGCACCATTTCTGACATTATACATTAGTTAATAATTCACTTTTCTTTTTATACTGTGACATATCATAGGAGAGTTATTCCTGATATTGCTGCCTTCTAGGTTGGGCTCTTAGATCTAATAAAAGTTTAAGTAACAAATACTTAGTATGCAACAGGTTTTTTTTTCTTACTGTCTTCTGTTGTATATCATTGATGTCATCATTAAAGATGACTCCTGGCAGCTCAGCCTTCAACTCAAAAGACTGCTTTCACAGTTACGATGAGTTGCTTACCATAGTTTCTTAGATCAACACTCTTTTGAATAAGATTTGCTTTGATTAAATAGTATTTACATGGAACTCATAAAAGGGAAAGCTATCTATGAAATATTTGAAGAAAAATAAACAAATAGATAAAAATGGATTCATCTCTGTTTTGAGGAAGTATCTTAAAGTTTTGTTGGAAGAATAACTTGCGCATTAATTCCAAAGGTGGAGAGGGAGTTTTCAGGAGGGTATTGAAATATAGGACAGAAGCTGATTAAACTGTTCTGCCATTAATAATTTGTCCAGAGCAACTAGTCATTGCCTTGAGTATATCTGCTATGTTTTAATGGATAAATACTTTTTTGAGCATGTTCTATGCATAAGTTTACATTTTAAAACTATGGTCTCCATGTATGTCACATCTAATCAAAATTTAACAATATTAACATTATTCTGAAGAAGTATTGCATCTGAAGTGTACAGAAATTGATGAATATTGACTGTATTTCTGCAAATTTATGTTTTTATATCTTGAATTTATGCTACATCTTCTATAATATTAGGACACCTCAAAGTGTGCTACAGTTGACAGGTATTTTTTTTAAATGGGTTGCCCCTTTCCAACATGGAGGGGGAAAACATACCAGTTGGTAAGTTGCCTTAGTTGCCAAAGGAATAACATTTGCAGGGAGTTCAGATTTACCAGGACTAGTAAGAAAAAAACAATCTGCCTAATATTGGTCTTCACCTTAAGCCACTAAAACATAGCTGTTGAATGTGGCTACAATTTCTGTGCTACATAAGTTTGCTACCCCTTTCATATTATTTGGATAATGTCGTGCACTATCAACCATTCCCAAATGTTTATAGCGCTATGATATTTGTACAGACATTTCCCTCACAGTGAACAGAATTGGTTACAATCCAGGGTTTAATATATTTCTGGATATTAAGCCAGCCGAGATCTAAGATGAAAATGGCGTCAATTTTGGTGATTCGCCCACACGTTCTTCTAATTTTTTTTTAATGTTCTGAAAGAATATAATTCACATTCACATGATCTTTTAGTAGATTATTTGCCAAAGACTTAGGTTTTCCTTCTGACTCATCTGTAGGGCCTGACAAGGTAGTTATTCCTCAGATCCTGTGGGAGGCTAATGCAGAAATTGCAGGGGCTCTAGCAGAGATATTTAAAACATTGTTAACCATGATTCATTAAGGTAATCATAGCTGGAGGGGTGGAGACGGTTGGTGGGTGGGGAGATGGTGGGGTTACGCCCCCACCAACTATTAAATGCTCCTAATGGTGTGCTTCTTAATTAGCCTCTGACAATCAATTTCATCTCCTGGCCTGAACTGTTTCTACCGACAGGATAAGGGCAAAGGCAGGTCATTGACACCTTCAAATTAGTTGCTTCAGGTATTTGGAGGGCATTAGCCACACAGAGAGTGGTGGGTGTGTGGAATGCACTGCCAGCGACAGTGGTAGAGGCGGATACAATAGGGTCATTTAAGAGACATTTAGAGACATGGAGTTTTAAAAAATAGAGGGTCACGTGGAAGGGAAATTCTAGGCAGTTTCTAGAATAGGTTACACGGTTGGCACAACATTGTGGGCTGAAGAGCCTCTAATGTGCTATAGATTTCTATGTCCTGTTAGCCGTAGTTAGCAGCTCATCAAGGAGAAGAAAAAAATTCTGATCTCAAACCTCTGCTCTTGCAGCTATACCCACTCATGGGGCAGGCTTCGGAAGTAAATCCCAAGGAAAAATCCAGAGCTGGAGTCCCTTAAGACAGTCCTACGCTGAGTTCAATGCTAACAGTTCCTGCAATGTTACTATTATCAAACAGTGTTGGTCTCTGCTGTTGCTTTAGATTCATCAGCGGCATGGAGAGAGAGAGTCTGCTATATTGTACTGCCCTGGCTTGCATACTGGTTTGCGTATCAATTTCAGCATTGACTGCCAGAACTCAACATCCATGGTCAACCCTGACCAACGGAAGACCTATGTGGAGCCATGGGTGAGGTGCCAAAGTATTGGAGGATAGCTAATGTTATTCCATTGAGAAAGACTCTAAAAATGAGTCAGGTGAGTCTGACGTCAGTAATGGGTACGTTGTTGGAAGGTATTCTAAGGGACTGGCTATATAAGCATTTGGATAGACAGGGACTGATAGGGATAGTCAGCATGGCTTTGTGTGTGGTAGGTTGTATCTAAACAATCTTGCAGAGCTTTTTGAGGAAGTCAGCAGGAAAGTTGATGAAAACAAGGTAGTGAACGTTGCCTATATGGACTTTAGCAAGGCCTTTGATAAGGTCCCAAATGAGAAGCTGGTCCAGACTGTTCAGTCACATGGCATTCAAACTAAGGTATTAAATTGGATTAGACATTGGCTTTGTGGAAAAAGACAGAGAGTGGTAGTAGACGTTTGCCTCTCTGACTAAGGCCTGTGACTAGTGGTGTCCTACAGAAATCAGTGCTGGGTCAATTGTTGTTTGTCATCGATCTGGATGAGAATGTGGTTAACTAGATCAGAAATTTTGCAGATGACACCAAGACTGGGGGATATAGTGAACAGCGGGGAAGACTGTAAAGTTTGTGGGGATCTGGAGTACAAACAAGACCAAATCTGCAGATGCTAAAAATTCTCTGATACTTCCACCGCCTCCAACTGGATCCCACACAAAACACATCTTTCCTTCCCCCCCCCACTCCCCACCTCCTTATTTCTGCAGGGATCGTTCCCTACGTGACTCTCTTGTCCATTCATCCCTCCCTCCTGGCACTTATCCTTACAAGCAGAACAAATACTTCAGCTGCCCTGACACCTTCCTCCTCCCTTCCATTGAGGACCCCAAACAGTCCTGGATAGATAAGTTTCTGTCCAGTTCCAGGGATTTAAATATGCTAATGTTTTTCAAAAGTTCCAGCACACCCTCTTTCTTAACAGCATATTAGCCTGAAGGATAGACTGTGAGGAATGGTAGCCATGTCCTGGATAATGAGAATCCTTAATGATAGATACCATTTTCTTGAGGCTCCACCTCTTGAAGATATTCTTGATAGTGTGGTGGGTTGTGCCTGTGATGGAGCTGGTTAAGTCTGTCACCCTCTTCAGCCTCTTGAAATCCTGTGCGTTGGAGGCCCCATACCAGACTGTGATACAACCAGTTAGAATGCTCTCCACCTATACCTACAGAAACTTGTAAAAATCTTCGGTAATAAGCTGTATTGGCCCTTGCCCTTCCCTTGGACAACATCGGTGTCGTGGAGAGGGGAGACTTGCTGCATGGGCAACTGCTGGTCTTCCATACAACCTTGCCCAGGCCTGCGCCCTGGAAACCATTCCAGGTGCAGATCCATGGTCAAACAAGACTAATGGATGCCACCAAACCAAATCTCCTCAAAGTCCTAATGAAGTATAGCTGCTGGATTGTTTTCTTTATGATTGCATCAATGCATTGGGCCCAGGGAAAATCTTCTGAGCTGATGTAGCTCATGCATTTGAAGCTGCTCATCCTTTCCACTGCTGACTACTCAACGAGGATTGGCGTGTGTTCTTCTAACTTCCCCTTCCTGAAGTCCACAGTCAGTTCCTTGGTCTTGCTGATGCTGACCACTCATTTAGGTCATCTATCTCATCCCAGTAAGCCCCCTCATTACCATCTGAGGTTCTGTCAACAACAATGGTGTTTAAGCTGCACTCAACCACCTGATTATGATTGTAGAGAGAACGGAGTAGTTGGCTAAGCATACATCCTTGACATGTGCTTGTGTTAATTGTCAGTGAGGAGGAAAAAAGATAACTAGAGAGGATATGGCAGCAATTCTAATAAAAGGATTTTTGTGATCTTACAGAAGGCTTCGCGATTATTGATACTCTGGAGGTGCCCTGCAGCATGCATGTATAAAACATGTCCATTGTTTTGGACCCACTACACAACCTGTCAATCAAAGAAGGGAATCATCTTTGAAATACATGAATAGATTTGTTTTCTAGCTGTAGATGAAGTAAGCAACAGTTACATAGAAGTTTCACTACTTGACAGAAAATTTATACTAGCAATTCCTGAGTTATATATTATGTGATACACCACTGCTATATAACACTCAACCATTCTAATATTTGATTTTATAGAGGGGTACACAATTATGTGGGCATAAGTAGGATGAATGCATTGCCTGAATTGGGGAGCATGCCTTTTGAGAACAGGCTGAGTGAACACAACCTTTTTTCCCTGGAGCGATGGAGGATGAGGGGTGACTTGATAGAGGTGTATAAGATGATGAGTGGCATTGATCGTGTGGATAGACAGAGGCTTTTTCCCAGGGCTGAAATGGCTAGCATGAGAGGGAACAGTTTTAAGATGCTTGGAAGTAGGTACAGAGGAGATATCAGGGGTAAGATTTTTTTACGCAGAGAGTGGTGAGTGCGTGGGATGGGCTGCCAGTGACGGTGGTGGAGGTGGATACAATAGGGTCTTTTAAGAGACTTTTGGACAGGTACATGGAGCTCAGAAAAATAGAGGGCTGTTTTTTCTTAGGTAATTTCTAAGGTAAGGACATGTTTGGCACAACTTTGTGTGCCAAAGGGCCCGTATTGTGCTGTAGGTTTTCTATGTTTCTATGTCTTTTACCAAGGTTGAGGAATAAAGAACTAGAGGGCATAAGTTTGAAGTGAGGGCAAAGATTTATTTGGAACTTGAGGTGATCTTTTTAACTTAGACACAGAGTGGTGTGCATATAGAATGAGCTCCCAGAGGAAGTGATCATAAGACCATAAGATATAGGAGCAGAATTAGGCCATTTGGCCACTCAAGTCTGCTCCGTCATTTCATCATGGCTGATCCAATTTTCCTCTCAGCCCCAATTCCCTCCCTTTTCCTCTTCTCCCTTCATGCCCTGACCAATCAAGAATCTATCAACCTCTGTCTTAAATATACATAAAGACTTGGCCTCCAAAGGTGAAGAATTCCACAGATATACCACTCTCTGGCTAAAGAAATTCCTCCTCATCTCTGATCTAAAAGGACGCCCTGCCTTTCTGAGGCTGTGTCCTCTGGTCTTAGATTCTCCCGCCATAGAAAACATCTTCTCCACTTCCACTCTATCAAGGCTATTCACCATTTGATAGATTTCAATGAGGTCACCCCTCATTCTTCTGAATTCTAGTGAATACAGGACCAGAACCATCAGACACTCTTCATATGACAAGCCATTCAATCCTGGAATCATTTTCGTGAACCTCCTTTGAACCCCCTCCAGTTTCAAAACATCTTTTCTAAGATAAGGAGCCCAAACCTTCTCACAATACTACGTGAGGCCTCACCAGTACTTTATAAAGTCTCAAAATTACATCCTTGCTTTCATATTCTTGTCCCCTTGAAATGAATGCTAACATTGCATTTGTCTTCCTCATCACAGACTCAACCTGAAAATGAACCTTGAGGAAACCCTGCACAAGGACTCCCAAGTCCCTTTGCACCTCACTGTTTTGTATTTACTCTCCATTTAGAAAATAGTCAACCCCTTCATTTCTTCTACCAAACTGCACGATCATAATCTTCCCAATACTATATGCCATCTCCCATTTCATTGCCCATTTGCCTAATTTGTCGTAAGTTCTTCTGTAGCCTCTCTACTTCCTCAAAACTACCTGCTACTTGAGCTATCTTTGTCTGCAAACTTCAAAACAAAGCCATCAATTCCATTATCCAAATCATTGACGTATAATGTAAAAAGAATCGGTTGCAAAACAGACCCCTGTGGAACACCACTTATCTCCTCTCACACTTCTATATTCCAAGGAATAAAGTCCTAACCTATTCAATCTTTCCTTATAACTCAGGTCTTCAGACTCAGCAACATCCATGTACAGTATATGTTCTTTGTACTCTTTCAGCCTTATTTACATCTTTCCTGTAGGGCAGTAACCAAAACTGCACATAATACTCCAAACAATAGAAAATCAGCAGATGCTGAAAATCCGAGCCACACACACAAAATGCTGGAGGAATTCAGCAGGCCAGGCACCATCTATGGAAAAAAGTATAGTTGACGTTTCAGGCCAGAAACCTTCAGCTGTACTTTTTTCCATAGATGCTGCCTGGCCTGCTGAGCCCCTCCAGCACTTTCTGTGTGTTACATAATACCCCAAATTAGGCCTCAGCAATGTTCTCTCCAACTTCAACATAACATCCCATCTCCTGTATTCAATACTTTGATTTATAGAGGCCAATGTGCCAAGAGCTTTATTAACAACTCTGTGATCAACCTGTGATGCCACTTACAATGAGTTATGAACCTGTATTCTAGGATCCCATTGTTCTACCACACTTCTCAGTGCCCTGACATTCACTGTGTAAAGCCAACCCTGTTTGGTGCTACTGAAGTGCAAAAAAAAAATTAGCACAAAAGATAAATAATGAGGTAGTGTTGTTCATGCAGTAGGGGAAGAAGTGTTTTCTAAAATGTTGAATGTGTATCTTCAGGCTCCTGTACCTCCTCCTTGATGAGCACTTCCCTGTTGGTGTGATCCCTTACTGGTGGATGCTGCCTTTTGAAGATTAAGGGAGCTAGGGCTTTACTCTTTGGAGAGAAGGAGGATGAGAGAAGACATGATAGAGTTATACAAGATATTAAGAGGAATAGACAGAGTGGACAGCCAGCGCCTCTTCCCCAGGGCACCATTGCTTAGTACAAGAGGACATGGCTTTAAGGTAAGGGGAGGGAAGTTCAAGGGGGATATTAGAGGAAGGTTTTGCACTCAGAGAGTGGTTGGTGCGTGGAATGCACTGCCTGAGTCAGTGGTGGAGGCAGATACACTAGTGAAGTTTAAGAGACTACTAGACAGGTATATGAAGGAATTTAAGGTGGGGAGTTATATGGGAGGCAGGGTTTGAGGGTTGGTACAACATTGTGGGTCGAAAGGCCTGTCATGTGCTGTACTATTCTATGTTCTATGTCTTGGATGGTGACTCAATGATTAATTTGCCACTGTAAATTACCCTGAGTGTGTAGGTGAATGGTACAATTTGTTGGGGAATTGACAAGAATATGGGGAGAAAAAAATTGAGGTTCCTACTGGATTAGTGTAAAAGGCTGCCATGGAATCAGTGGGCTGAAGGGTCAGTTTCTAGGCTGTACGTTTCTCTGAATCTATCTCCAGCCAGTGCTACAGCTACATTTAAACCACTTCCAGGCATTGAAAATAAGAATTCCTAAATTACTCAGATTAATATCTGGGATAATTTGAGGGACACATAAAAATTATATCACATAATCAGATCACATAGCATACTGCATTTGTGTTTAATTTCAGCGAGAAATCATTTAGAAAATACAATTGTGAGATTACTGCAAGTTTCACATTTGTAACTTTCCCTTTTGGTTTACAGGAACCAATGTATAAGTACCTGAGGGAGAGGAGATGTGGTATCTGACAACGTGTACACGACATAACTGGGATTTTTATTAATCCAGAGTTATTGTGGCTACTTATGAGGAAACGGATTTTCTCAGCAGTTACAAGATTAATCTCAGTGTTAGCCAGTAGAACCCAGTGCTGGAAACCACTTTTGGGTTATCTTTTGAGTTTCCCTCATCCAACACAGACCCTACTCCACCACCCTCCTCTGTCCAACAGTGACTCAAATTCATTGGCTTTGATGACCTTCCTCTCAATCTAATCATTTCTTGCCATCCCCTCACCCGATTCAGCAAATCTGCTTTTCTACCCAATCCTAACAGGCAGTTTCCCAAACAAGGAGAAATTTGCAGATTCTGGAAACCCAAGCAACACACACAAAAAGCTGAAGGAACACAGCAGGTCAGGCGGCTTCAATGGAAAAGAGTACCGTCGACGTTTCAGACCCTTCATCAGGACTGAAAACAATTTCTCCAGTCCTGATGAAGGGTCTTGATCCCAAATGTCAACTGTACCCTTTTCCATAGGTACTGCCTAGCCTGCTGAGTTCCTCCAGCATTCTGTGTGCGTTGCTGGGGTTTCCAGAATCTGCAGATTTTCTCTTCTTTGTGATTGAAGACATTCTTATTGGTATTTGTAATAATTATAAACCAGCACTTGTCTAAAAAAATACATCTATTTACTGGGAAAAACAAATGAATATCTTTACCATATTTATTCAGTAGCACCAGAAAACAGAATTATTCTTGATATGTGCCATATTATTACAGAAGGTGTTCTTGTGGTAAATTTCCGCTCTAACGAGATCAGAGAGGGACCATCTTGCCATTGAACACCATGACCTGATAATGCTGTGTTAACAGCATTTTACAAAGTTCAAGGAAAGAATCATTTATATGTATATTACCTTTAAATATCCTCAGGGTAACTCAGAGCACTTTATTTTAGAAATGCAGCCATTGTGCACAGCAAACATGCAATAAATAAATGACCTAATGATGCATGTCAGCGGTGATAGTTGAGAAGAAGCATTCCTCAGAATAGCTTCTGGCATTTATTTGTCAGTGCTATGGCATCACATAATTACATACGATGAGACTAGGTTTATTTATTAATCACATGTACATTAAGACATAGAGAGAAAGGCATCGTTTGTGTTAACAATGAACATAATCCAAGGATGTGCCAGGGACAAGTGTTACACAATCTGGCAGCAACGTAGCAGAACAACATGCAAAAAGCAACAACAGCAAAACAAATCCCTTCCTACACCCCCCTCCATCCTCACACACAGATAGGCCTCCAGGCCCAGCAAAGGCTACCTCCAGGCCTTTGACCTCCAGAACGTTACTTGGCCTGGACTGGAGGCATTTGGCCTTGTGGGTCAGAATCTTTTACAGTATTCTTCAGATATGTAGCAAATCTTGGTCTTATCCAATATGTGTAGGTTCCAATAATGAAGGACGCTTCTGGTAATATACTGATCTTTGTTGCTGATGACTGGTTCCCTAATATGATAAGGTGGACTCTTGACCTCACAATCTACTTCACTGTGGTACTGCACTTTACTGTCTGTCTGCACTGCACTTTCTCTATAATTGTAACTCTTCTGCATACTGTATTTTTTTTTGGATGTACTACCTGAATACATTGTTGCAATCAAGTAATTTGTATGGCTGGATGGCATGCAAAACAAAGATTTTCTCTGCAACTTGGTACATGTGACAATAATGAACCGATTTGTCAAATTCACCAGGTATGGGTTTTGTGCTAACTGCAGAAACTTGGAAGAGAAAACGTTAAAAGAGGGATTGTCTTTCCCCTTCCTTTCCTATCCTGATGATGGTTCTCAGTCCAAAATGTTGACAGCTTATTCATTTCCATTGATGCTGCCTGACCTACTGAGTTCCTCCAGCATTTTGTGTATATTGCTTTGGATTTCCAGCATCCGCAGAATCTCTTGTATTTATTTAAAATCTGTTGCTGTTTCTTCTCAATAATACTCACTATTAATATTGACTGGAAAGTTCTCTGGGATGCTCCTTCAAAAAATGTACCTTTTATAGTGTAATAAGTTATTTAACTTTGCAGCTTACTGTTAGAAGCAGCAAAAGAGAAAAAATACTTCATTTGTTTCAGGTACATTGTACGTCACTGGAAAGCAACCAGGACTGTAGGGTTAGATCACTGAGCTGGTACTCTCTGGATACTTGAGAAAGTGGAACAGAGATGCATACCCAGTTCCTGTTGGATATACCATAGGCATCTGTCTGCAGTACTTTAGTCACTAGCATTGCATTGGCTGGTCTAGGAAATCAAACCCAGAACCAACTAATTCAGAGATATGAATTTAGCTAATTCTCTCATTGGAAAACATTTAGTACAATTTAAATTGTAAAACGGGAAATGTTCCTCAGTTGCACTATATTTAACCATTGCCCACACACTGAAAGTAAAGATTTGCTTTTGTATAGGTAGTCTCAAAGCTCCTAACACCTAATAAATTAAGTTGAAATAATAAAGTGAAAACATCTGCTGTTAAAAATAAAAAATTAGCATGACTTTATACTTGAAGCTAGAGATGATACACACTCTAAACCATTTGGTGATATCTTTTTGATTAATAACCAAGTTTTAGTGCAAATTTTTTTATCAAAATGATTGGCTATTTTTTCTATCTATCTATATATGTGTCAGAATAAGCTTCATTGTAATTTTTTATTTGTTTTCAAATTTTATAATTCCACACAGATAGCATTAGCTGGGTTGTGGTTACAATGTTTGTACACATACTTAATCAGAGAAAAGGAATCTGAATTGTATTCACTTATTTTTATTGTTCCACTTTTAATTCTAATTAAGAAATAAATATATCACAGATGCATGCAGCTTCATTTGTTACAGTGCCTTTGGTGCAGACCTGTTTTGAATTTTGGGATTGGAAAACAAATAATACAAAGATGTATGTATCCATCCAGTGCTTTTATATTGTGGTCATTTTATTTGTTCAAGGTCAAGATCCAGATCCTCACATTTGTGTTTACAAATTGCAGTGACATTGTTCCTGCAGTGCCAGTCAATCCAGCCACAGAGGCAACAACTAGCACTGCAGAATTAATGTAACAGGATAATTAGCAAACCCTGCATGAGTGCTTTGCAACACACAAAGGAAGCAGAGGAGATAGTTTAAAGAGACAAGGCAATAAATTTTCAATAATTTATTTTTCATTTCTAATTCTAACATGTCAAATCAGAAGTGACGGACATGGTGCAAGAAATTAATATTTCTTTTAAAATATAAGTTACAGGTATTAATTAAGTTGTCATTGGATGGTATTAGAATGAATCTTATGTAACTATATTTTTATTAATTAATAGTAGAGTAGTTCATTAAAAGAAATGGTTTGACTAATTTCCCCTTTCTTTTCTCTCCCCATTTGTCTTTTCTCTACTTTCTTCTTCCCCCTCCCCTCAAAAACTAATTATTCTTGAATTATATGGCCAGCATGAATGAAGCTTGTGCTGCAACATAACAAAAAACAAAGACCCCATTGCATTTCCTGGATGCAAGCTGGGTGGCATAAATCATGCTGGAATATTTAAAATACTTTTTTATATTCATATTAGAAGGGGTGATACTGCCAAAACCAATCCAAATTATTTTTCTATTATTTACAAGATGAGCTTTCAAAATGATTCTGGGTTTATAGAAGGAATTTAAAACAAGGACAGAGGCTTAACAATCAGTTCTCTCAAATCCCCCTAATAAAGGCATTCACAGCAAATAGAACAGTGGCTTCAAGATTCCTATCTGCAGTAATACAACTGCCAAGCAAACTAATTAAGAGAGATAGTACAAGAATGAAAGGTGGAATTAATCGGCAATTATATCAGAAGGGCATGTAGCTAGAGTGAGATTTGTAAATTGGCTCCTGAGATTTGGGAGCTAAGAGGTTTTCTTCCCCTTCCAGTCTAAGTACTTCAAAGAGCTGTATTGAAATACTGTGTATTTGGGGGTGTTAGGTTGTAGAAGTGGGGTGTGGCTAAAGTGTATTATTTTCTCCTGTTCACAATATTTATTATTATTATCATTATTATTATTATTATTTCTTTTTTATTTGCACAGTTTGTTGTCTTCTGCACTCTGGTAGAACATCCAAGTTGGATGGTCTTTAATAGATTCTGTTATATTTATTCTATATTCTATAGATTTATTGAGTATGTGCACAAGAAAATGAATCTGAGTGTTGAATATGGTGACATAAGTACTCTGATGATAAATTTACTTTGAACTTTAAACTTTCTGTGATGAACCTCAATTGCCTAATTGAAAACTATCGGATGTACACAGGAAGATTTGGGTCCAGTATATTATAATAGTTAGATTCCTATGACATACTAAAATTCTGGTATAACTTTATCTTTAACTTCCATGTGTTGGAGGAATTATGAAAGAACTGTGCCAATTAGTAGGATCAAAGGAGACAAGGGTGTTTTAATGTTTTTTAAAAGATCATTTTTAAATATTACTTTCAAAATCAGTCAGATTCAGTAGTATTTTTTTCTAATTTTGGAAACAGTTATAGTCCAAAAGATTAATAATTGGAGACGAGGACCATTACTTCTCAACACAAGTTTACACTGTGGAAATTGGTCAATTATGAATAAAAACAATTAAACTCATTATGAAATATGGTGAGGTTGAATCCAATTAAATAAGCTGAAATGCTTTTCCTCATATATTATCCTGCAGATACCACCTACTAGAGTTGCACTAATGAGGTACACTTGACAGCAAATCAAGCAGAAATGACTACTCTGTGTGGGAGGTCAGGCAAATTAGTTTAGAGATAAAGTTCGTCTTAATCGTCATCAATGAGGTTTGTCCATCATCATTGATGAAGACCTTAACACCTTTAGTACTTTTTTACGAGGTCGAGTTGCTAGCTCAACACTCAGCCCAGCACGGATTGTGCACCCAGTACGTGCAAGGGAGCCGGCTGGATTCGAACTCGGGACCTCTTGCCCCGAAGTCCAGCGCTGATGCCACTATGCCACCAGTCGGTGTGATGGTGTCAAGACTAGCGCTTGATTTGGATTTAAGTGAGGGAGAGTTGCACAGCGTCAGCCTCACTCTCTTTTCACAATTCCCATCTGGATCCAGTGGCAAGACAAGAGTCGAGACAGCTGGAGATGGGACTAGGCACAGTGGATGACCAGGACATCTTCTGTGTCTTGTCGTGCTCTACGCATTCTACGACACTTGCAGAGACCATCTTTTTGACCATTGGACCTTGCATTGGTCTCGAGCGCTCAATCCACCAGAGTCTGTCTTCACATGCTGGGATAGACAACTCCCTATCTCACCGAGGGTTTGAGACCCATCAGCTACCCTCACCTGGTTTAGCCGGCTTGTCGAAGCTGTTGCCCGGGGTGTGGCCACTGTCGCTTGCAAACAGCTATTGGGAGTCACAGGTGAGAGCTGAGTGCCAGGTGGGGACCAAAGGTGGACAAACCATGTGAAAAAGACATGACATGTTCCCCCACCAGAGGTGCTACCCCTCCCTGACACCTCATACACCCAGTTTAGAGATAAGATTCAGAGAAGTAGGTTTAATCCAAGGGTGATGAACCGCAGGGCAAGAACATCATCTGACATTAAAGGGGAAATTTTCAATCACTCTTTAATGACGAAAGTTGAATGCTATCCACAGTGAACCAACCCTCTGCTTCTGAAGATTATGAGCTACATGATAAAAGAAAGCTGAAATATCTTCATTTTCTCTTTGACTACAGGTGAGGTGGCCAACATATTTACCATGATGCAGAGCTGCATTAATAAAATGACTGTTTATTCCAATGGTTTCCCCTGACTCCGAAAGCTATAAATAATATTCCAACCTAGAAGTCAACCACCTGACATTTTACTTAAAGAGGGAGCAAAATAGCAATTTCCTTTTACAATCATAAATACATAAGTTACACTACCCCATTAGATAGAAGAAAAGCAGTTACTCAGAAATGCATATAGACAGGGCCTTTAAAAAGTAGGAAGTTTTCATATTTGATTGTTTTACATAATTGAATCACAGTGGATTTAATTTGCATTTTTTGACACTGATCAACAGAAAAAGTCTCTTTTGTGTCCCTGCAGTTTTTTCCCCATTCTTCTTTACAAAACTACTCAAGCTATGTCAGATTGCATGGGAATCATGATCGAACAGTCCTTTTCAAGTCCAGCCACAAATTCTCAATTGAATGGAGGTCTTGTCTCTGACTTGGCCACTCCAGGACATTAACTTTGTTGTTTTTAAGCCACTTATGTGTAGCTTTGGCTTTGCGTTTGGGACTGTTGTCTTGCTGGAAAACAAATCTTCTCCTAAGAGGCAGTTCTCTTGCAGGCTGCATCAGGATTTCCCAATATTTTGCTGCATTCATTTAACCATCTACCTTCACAAGCCTTCCAGGGCCTGCTGCAGTGAAGCATCCCCACAGCATGATGCAGCCACTACCATGCTTTATGGTGGGGATAGTCTGTTTTTGATGATGTGTGGTGCTTGGCTTATGTTAAACATTCGTGTTTAGTCTGATGGCCAAAAATCTCAATTTTGGTTTCATCAGACCATATAACCTTCTTCCAGCTGACTTCAGAGTCTCCCACATGCCTTCTGGCAAACTCAAACCGAGATTTCATGTGAGTTTTTTTTTCAACAGTGGTTTTATCTTTGCCACTCTCCCTTGAAGTTGTGACTGGTGAAGCACCCAGATAACAGTTGTTGTACGTGCAGTCTCTCCCATCTCAACCACTGAAGCTTATATCAACTCCAGAGTTGTCATAAGTATCTTGGTGGCCTTCCTCACTTGTTCCCTTCTTGCACAGTCACTCAGTTTTTGTGGATGGCCTGCTCCAAGCAGATTTACAGCTGTACCATATTCTTTCCATTTCTTGATGATTGACTAACTGTACTTCAACCAAGGGATATTCAGTGACTTTGAAGTTTTCTTGTATCCATCTCCTGATTTGTGCTTTTCAATAACATTTTCACAGTTGCTCAGAGAGTTCTTTTGATTTCATGGTGTGGTTTTTGCCAGGATACTGACTCACCAGCAGTTGGACCTTCCAGATACAGGTAAAACACCTTGAATGCACACAGGTCTCCAAAAACAGATCTCCATATAACTAATTGTGTGACTTCTAAAACCAATTGGTTGCACTAGTGATGATTTGATGCATCATATTAAAGGGGGTGAATACTTATGCAGTCATTTATTTTGTGTTTTATATTTTGTAGCCTGGGGAAAAATACATACACAGGTCAACTAATACTTTCTCAGGTCTTAAATTCCTTTATCTGTTTTAGATGTTTTATTGCAGAAAGAGGGTATCAAAATAAAAACGACAGAATAAATAAAAAAAAACAGTTCCTGCTATTACAATCTCATTTTAACTTCAGATCACACCCTTGTTACCTATGCAGTATGAAAATAACTAAAGCAAAATATACAAAACAAATATGGTAGTGGCAAATCTAAAAATAACAATACAAATGACATTAGAATCCCAGCAAACCTGTACCTTATACACAACATGAAAATATCAATAAATACATCTCATATTAACTAAGAGATATACTCACATTTGGTTCACATGTGCTTAGTTTCCAAACACATATAGGCCAAGCCTTGAAATGAGTTCTCCTTGCTCATACTAGTAGGCCAATTAAGGAACTTCACAATCAGACTACCCAGCGCTGATTAATTTACTCGTGAAAATCTTCCCTCACCAAACCTGGGAAAAGCATTTGAACATCGTCCTTTCTAGAACATGGCAACTCTTCTTCTACTCCACCCATGCAAAATGACTTCACCGTTTCTCTTAAAGGCACAGGCAGCTATTTGGCATTACTTTAACAATAAAAATATGATATTCAATGGTCACCTGGTTACATATATTTGTAATTAATTTTGATTAACATGAAAGTCTTCTGTTGATCACTGCCAAAAAAAAGCCAAATTAAATCCACTGTGATTCAGTGTTGTAAAACAATAAAACATGAAAGCTTCCAAGGTTGTGAGTACTTTTATAGTATTCTGTACCTCTGTAGGTTCAGCCACACCACAGGTCTTCTCACTCTCTGGGGATTTCTCAGTAGTGCTACAAGATTGATGTTCTTTCTTCTGTTTATTCTGGATGCTGACTTCATTATCCACTTTATGATTCACCATTAACTCTCCAGGGCTCTCAGCTACAACTTCATCTTCAGTTCCTTAAGTTCTGCTGTGACATCTCTTCTAACATGTTGTGCCAATTATAGCTTGGTTCATCTTCAGTACTTGTATCTTGTGAGCCAGCCATGTTAAACTGCGAATGATGTATGTCAATCTTTCTGTATTTTCTTTTAACCTTCACCAAAATACTTTTGGCTTTGTCCACCACAAAGATTTCTATCAGATCCCATCCGATAGACCTGGAGATCATTACCTGAAAGTTGTTGCAAATTCAAAATGGTCATCTTTCTATCTTGGCTGGAAAAGGTTTTGTTTGCTTCCACATCCTCTCCACCACACATCCCTCTGTTTGGCTGTACTACGCTTAACCCTGAATGGTTCCCAGCTGAGCTCTACCCTTTGATAGAGTAGGCTATACTCCTATATTTCACTAGATTGTAATTAAGCACTTTCTGGACTTGTTCCTCAACTTTTTTGTTAAAATTTCCTTCACAGGCTAAATAGTTCTTCCTGTTTTTTTTTTATTTCAGCTAGAGAATACAGATATGAGACTGGTTTACGCTGCTGTGCACACAGATTTGCATAAATGAATGGAATGAAACTGTAGCCTTTTTACTGACATTAGTTCTTCTGGGAGCCATAAGTCACATGGGTTTATCAGTGGTTGTTTGATTTTGTTGTAGAATCCAGGAAATTGTCAGCCTCAAACAAGAATAATCGAATCAGACCTTTTGGAAGAGCCTTAAGGCTATATTCTTGTTAGCATCTGCAACCTGGCAGGTTGAGCCCTACAATCCTGGCAAATTGAACACGTCAGTAAATAAAGCCACCTCCATTCTTGCAAGGCCACAATGGGCATGGAGTTCATACAAAAATCACCCCTGGTGTGCTCTGGGAAATGACTAGAGGGTCCCCCTTTGATCTGTAGATAAATTATGGCTTTTATAGTAGGATGGTTAGATGGTCTTGGTGATAACAGTACCTGATCACATTTTCTCAGTCAGGCTATAATGACATTCTTGACTTAGAAAGTAACTTCATGAGAGACCCTGACAACATCTTCAACCAGCATTGGGAAAATACCATGAACATCTTGTAAAGAAAAATCACTGCGGCATCTTCACGTGGGATACTTGCGAGGTTGGTACTCTGCGTTTAGCTTAGATACTCAATATCCTAGTCAATCTGTGAGATCGACGGACTCAATTCCTTGTCATTTGGATCCTGGTGTGCTGGTACTATTTGTACTCATTGTGTTTTGTCTGCCTTTGCAAATTAATGTAATATGACCCACTTCACCACAAATGATACAGTGATGCCCCCTGAAAGTTCACAGCAGAATTGAATGGTCTCCCTTGATATCATAACAGAGTTTCAGTGCTTCTGTGTCCATGCGTCAGAGACCTCAAGCCGCCATATTGCACCCTTTAACTTATACATAGCGAGCACAAGTATATCTGCATCCTACACTGAATGGAACTCATTCATGCAATCAAATGATCAGGATTTTAGCTGAAAAACACCACTTGCATGTCTTTTTGCAAATAACTAAGCACTAATTCTGGTGTATGGTTCCAAAGGCCATCAGGAAGGAGGTACAGAATCCTGAAGGTACACATTCAATGATTCAGGAACAACTTCTTCCCCTCTGCAATCTGATTTCTGAATGGACATTAAACCCATGAACAGTACCTCACTACTTTTTATTTCTATTTTTGCACTACTTACCTAAATTAACTATTTAATATATATACCGTAATTCACACCATTTTTTCTATTATTATGTATTGCATTGTACTGCTGGCACAAAAAATTTCATGACATATGGCAATGATATTAAATCTGACTCTGATTCTGAGAATATAACAGACTTGAAGATACAAGGCAAAGCTCTCCATAATGACAGGAACCATCTCCACTTTCGGTTGTACTAGTCCTTGCATTTCAGCCTAGTTTCAGTGGAGAGTACTTACTGTATATTTTATGCCTTGCTATGTACTGTAGTTGTTCCAAGAATTTTTCAGTAAGCATTGAGGATTGCCTCTGTCCCACACTGACAGAACAAAAGAATACCGAAAGCCTTTACAAATGGCATTTGGGATCATAATGGTGTTTCAGGTTGGTTGTGTTACTCTTTTCAGTTCAGAAAAATCTTTGGATACAAAGCAAGAAAACTCATGATGAAAACAAACACAAATGTTAATTCCTCATATTGTCCTTGATCCAGTAGGGAACATCACCTCTATTTGTGCATAATAATTGCTGAGTTGTAACACTCACCTCTATCAACCCACGTTCGTCTTGGGGAAACTGCCATCTGCCCGCCAAACTGTGTCTCATATTTGTGTAAATGCTGTGTGTGCACCCCAGCACAAACCCACAACGTAAAATATCAGTCAGTACACAATGTACGTTTAAATGATTATAGTTTATGAATTTTACTCCTACTAGGGGGTTAGTAGAGAAACAAAAATATAAAATAAAAAGGCGCCAAGAATAGAGATTATACTGTTCGTGCACACGTTGGAGCTCACACAATATCCTCGATCCACCATTCGACTTTCTTCAAACTCCACAACCCTCGGACTGGGACTAACCACGGTGTTCAACCAGAGTGCTTCCTCTTCGCTTCTCCTTGCCAAACTTCCCGTGCATCCTCCCTCTTAGCTTCTCCTCGCTAAACTTCCCGCGCATCCTCCCTCTTTGCTTCTCCTCGCCAAACTTCCCGCGCATCCTCCCTCTTTGCTTCTCCTCGCCAAACTTCCCGCGCATCCTCCCTCTTCGCTTCTCCTCGCCAAACTTCCCGCACATCCTCCCTCTTCGCTTCTCCTCGCCAAACTTCCCGCGCATCCTCCCTCTTCGCTTCTCCTCACCAAACTTCCCGCACATCCTCCCTCTTCGCTTCTCCTCACCAAACTTCCTGCGCATCAACCCTGGTTTCCACACATACAGATAGAATAACAAGACTCCCATTGGTCAGTCCCCATGTTATCAGTAGTTATAACCCAAATGTTTCAGCTACAGAAAACATTACCTCATAGTTAACATTACAGAGAAGCCGTTTCATTATAACACTTCAGAGAAGCCATTTTATGATTAGCAGTTAACATTGCAGTTACTATTATTGAGAACCCTACACAATAAATCATTTGTTATGGTTAGGCTTGTTTATTTTATATTTCCCTACTAAACATTGCCATCTCTTCTGTTAAGTTATTTTTCTTTGCCCAAATAGGAATACAGGCAAATAGAAGTGACACATGCACATGTAGATGATTGAAACCATTTATTACTTCAGAGTCAAAATCAGGTTTATTATCGCCAGCATGGACTTGAAATTTGTTAATTTAGTAGCAGCAGTTCAATGTGATACATAATCTAGCAGAGAGAGAAAAAAAATAAAATAAAACATAATAAATAAACAAGTAAATCAATTATGTATATTGAATAAATTATTAAAAATGTGCAAAAACAGAAATATTATATATTAAAAAGGTGAGGTAGTGTCCAAAGCTTCAAAGTCCATTTAGGAATCGGATAGCAGAGGGGAAGAATACTTCAGTGTATTCCTGGTAGTTCATTTTTTTGGTGGGGGGCGGGTACAAAACATTGGTCATGTCTCACCTGGAGTAATGTGTACAGTTCTGGCTGTCACACTACAGGATGTGGTATCATAAGTAAGAATGGAGAAGAGATTTACCAAGACGTTGCCTGGAATGGAGAGAATAGATGAGCTGAGTTTATTTTCACTAGAATTTTGAAGGATAAGCTGTGAGCTTATTGAGGCTGATAAAATCATGAGGGGCATTGCTGGGGCATATGATCTTTTTTTAAAAAATAGGGTAGTCTAAAACCAGAGGACTTGGGTTTAATGTGAATGGAGAAACATTTAAAGGAAATCAGAGGGGCAAGTTTATGACACAGTGTGTGATAGTTATATGAAACAAGCTGGTCAAGGAAGTGGTGGATTTGGATATAATTAAATAATTTAAAAAACATCTATTCAGATATTTGGATAGGAAGAATATAGAAGGTTAAAGTGCTAATACAGACAAATTGGATCAGTGTTGGTAGGCATCATGGGCAGGATGGATATGATAGGCTGAAGAGCACATTTTTGTCTGTGCTAGTCTGTGACGGTCAACTTGTATAAATAATTTCAATTTCTTGTGGTTAAATTAAAATCCATCAAAAATTGATACTTCCTTCTGTGATTGAGGAGCTCTTTCCTTTTTCTGGTTACTACATTGGAGAATGAAACCAAAGCACAGCAGGAAGTGCATAAACAATTGGCGAGGATGGTACAACAACTATCATAAGGTTTGGTTTAGATCTTTTAAAGAAAACATTGAAAGGTAACCTGAAAGAGCACTGTAATTACAAATAAACACTTGCAGCCAAAATGTTTGTATTAATGACCGGAAACAGAATTAGGGTAATCAGAAACAAATCATGTAAAGAATTCTTTGCTTAAGTTGGCAAGAATGTGGAATTCATTGTGTCATGTAATCAGTGAGGCTGTATAACCTCAATGTGATGCTAGATTGTTGTTCACTGGAGGCAAGGTAACAAAAGCAGAAGCTAGTGGAGAAGACAGGAAGAGACCTACTGGGCTGAATGGCTTCTTTCCAAACTGTCAATGTATAGCAATTAAATTATTCTGCTAGATTTAAATTATTCTTCTCCACTTTGTAACAAAAACGTGTTGTAAACGTATTCCTCAGTATGAATTTGGTACAATAATCTGAAGGCTAACTTCATTTATATTGCTTGGCCATAAACTTGTCCATAGATTTCACTAGTTGGTTCAGAGGTTTGACCCTGGAGTAGTGGCTCCACTGAAGCTAAGGTTCCTCAACTCCACGGCATTAGTGGTCCAATGGGCTACATGACAAGATAACATTACTATTCTTGACTGTGCTACTTGCTTGAATGATGGATGTTCATATGTTTCTCCTTAAATTACTTTTGACCTGTTGTGAGTCACAGCTGCAAGGTTCATGAGCAGAAGATGATGACTAATTTACTCCTTTATCAGGGTGCTGAGTTTCCTGTCTCTGAAGAATGTAATTATTGGGTCCTGTTGCGATTGGTTTGCTAGACTTACAAGCACAGTAGTACAGATTACTAGAGTGCTTGAGAAAAAGGGGGCATCATGCCTAGATATTTGAATGCTGATTGTCTTGTACAAATCTCCGCAAAATGGTCTAATAACTCTTTAATACCTGAACAGCATGTATTATGTTTGGTATTTAATTTCTGACCTCATGTGGAAGAACTGCTACTCTCATTATAAGTAGTGTGACACAGTATTGAAGATATTTTTTCTCATTTCTGCTGTTAATTTGCTGAAACACAAATCATTTGAGTGAACTTTGTAATGTGATTAAATATAAGTAATTACCCAGCTCTCCTATATAATTGGGGATCTTTTGTGAGCTCTGCAAAATGTGTGGGTAGAATATTTTACCAGTGTGTGGATCATAGTTTTTAGTTCCTCAAGGCATTTCTGTTTTATTTGGACTAAGATATCATTGTATAAGTATGTGACTAGTTTTATTTATTTCTAGTGTATATTGTAGAAATGGGAGGATGATGACGAACTGATATGTTGCACATAATCAAAAACACATCTCTCCTCAGGAAATAGAGAATCAGAATCAGGTTTATTATCACCAGCATGTGTCAAGAAATTTGTTAACTTAGCAGCAGCAGTTCAATGCAATACATAATACAGTATAGAAGAAGAAAAAACTAATAATAAATAAATAAGGCTGGCTGGGGGCGTAGTAGCATCAGTACTGGACTCCAGAGCAAATGGTCCCGAGTTCAAATGTAGCCGGCTTCCTTGAATGCTTTCCATCTGTGCTGGTTGGCGTGTGGAGCTAGCAACTCGACCTCATAAAAAAAAAACTGGAGAGTACTACAGAAACACCACATGATGAGCAATCACCAAAAGATGGGTGCAACAAGCTTGTCATGATGGCATTTGTCATGAGTCACCCCGATGACTCCACCAGGAATTAAGGGCATTAAAAAACACAAATGAACAAAGAAATAAGTAATTCAATTACAGTATGTGTATATTGAATAGATTAAAGCTTGTGGATAAAACAGAGATAACGTATATAACAAAAAGTAACATATATAACAGAAATAACAAAAAGTGAGGTAGTGTCTGAGGGTTCAATGACCATTTAGTTGGATGGCAGAGGGGAAGAAGCTGTTCCTGAATCGCTGAGTGTGTGTCTTCAGGCTTCTGTACCTCCTTCCTGATGGTAACAGTGAGGAAAGGGCAAGCCCTGGGTGCTGGAGGTCCTTAATAATGGACGCTGCCTTTCTGAGACACCGCTCCTTGAAGATGTCCTGGGTACTTTGTAGGCTAGTACCCAAGATGGAGCCGACTAAATTTACGAGCCTCTGCTGCTTCTTTCAGTCCTGTGCAGTAGCCCGCTCATACCAGACAGTAATGCAGCCTGTCAGAATGCTCTCCACAGTACATCTATAGAAGTTTTTGAGTGTATTTGTTGACATACCAAAACTCTTCAAACTCCTAATGAAGTATAGCCGCTGTCTTGCCTTCTTTAAAACTGCATGGATACATTGGGACGAGGTTAGATCCTCAGAGATCTTGACACCCAGGAACTTGAAACTGCTCACTCCTGATTCCTCTATGAGGATTGGTACGTGTTCCTATGTCTTACCCGTCTGGAAGTCCACAGTCAGCTCTTTCGTCTTACTGACGTTGAGTACAAAGTTGTTGCTGTGACACTACTCCACTAGTTGGCATACCTCACTCCTGTATGTCCTGTCATCACCACCTAAGATTCTACCAACAATGGTTGTATCATCAGCAAATGTATAGATGGTATTTGAGCCATACCCAGCCACACAGTCATGGGTATAGAGAGAGTAGAGCAGTGGGCTTAGCACACATCCCTGAGGTGCACCAGTGTTGATGGTCAGTGAGGAGGAGACGCTATGATCAATCTGCACAGATTGTGGTCTTCTGGTTAGGAAGCTGAGGATCCAATTGCAGAGGGAGGTACAGAAGCCCAGGTTCTGCAAATTCTCAATCAGGATAGTGGAAATGATGGTATTAAATGCGAACCTATAGTTGATGAACAGTGTCCTGACATAGAAGTTTGAACATCTTTGGTTATTTTTTGTAAGGGAATGGGAGTATGTCAATTTGTCTTTCCTGGGTTACAGATAATTTTCGTTGTTTCATTTGTTTTTGCTTTACTTTGGTGTTCACATGGAGATGGTGATCTTGCGGGCTTTAATAACCTTTCATTAACTTTGGGAACGTTGTTCTACATTTAAATATTCCTAGTTCAAAAACCAATAACTCTGTTGCCTTTACTATAGAGGAGCAGCCAACCTTTTTGACAGTTGTATGAATTCATACTTTTATTGAATGATATTGTAATCTAGAGCATTAATAAAAACCATCAAGAATTTGCTTCAACTGTCAAAATTAAATGACAATTTATATAAAATACAATGAAACATACTTAAACGTACCTTATGTGATTTCAACAACAGTGTTAAATCCACTTTGTAATCTATTTTATAATGTTTCTAATAAGCTTGCTAAGTTTCAGAAACCAATAAGAAAATAATAGAAGAGTGTCTTATGTGCCATTCTAACATCAGCTACTTTTCTTTAAGTTATTGCCATATGCCCAAGTATAGGTGCACATAGGTGCAACAGAAAAATCTTAGTAGCAGCAGAAATATTCAGGGACTTTGTATCAGAGGCATAACAGTCAGGAGGAAAACATAAATTAATCATAAATTATGCAAGAATTGTACATGAAAAGAGCACAATTAGAACTAAAAAAAGCCAAATTCCTTATGGTGCAAAGCGGTTATGGGTGCATGTATATCTGTGACTGTCGGGTAATTGAGAAATTCCTATTGAAGGAAGCACTTTTACAATATTAGAAATGTACAAGATATTTTCAGTGTTTTATGTGCTGTGATCTAAAAGAGATAAGCTTTATTGTTTATTTAACTAGCTATCATTATATTATTACTTGTGACATGCAATATTTTTTGATGGTCAATAGAGCACTAAGTAGCTCCCTTAATAAGGGTGTTCTCATTAGGTTTCTGATTAAATTCAAAGGAGGCCAAATATCAAAAATAGTGGGTTCTATGGGTGAACACCTAACAGGTAAACTGCTGTTTTCATTACCTGCATATTACTGTCACTCCAGGAAGCTGTCTTCAAATAGAAAAGCCATTTTGCTTCCCAGCCTGTTAAATGAAAGCTGATGTCTAGAGGAAGTACTGTCTGTGAAAAGTTTCTGCCAAGATTTGTTCTTCAAATATATGGTGATTCAGTTCACATTGCACTTGTGTCATTGTGATGAAGATTGCACACTGTGTTCTATTTTGTTCCTTCCCAGGACAATTTTGCATGAAGACATTGAACTTTACAACACGTGTTGGTGATGCCGTGCTTTCCCTTTGCTGTCACAATGTATTCTAAGTAAAATAAAATATTTTAAATATTTATAAGCAGAGCCTGTTTAATGTCAGATGTGAGTCATTTGGTAGCATTTTTGTGTCTGATTCAGAAGATGCCAAGTTTCTCGTTTGACTCCAGTGACTTGGGAACAAAATCTAGGCAGTACATACGAGCATACAAATTAGGAGCAGGAATCAGCCCCTAGTGCCTGCTCCACCATTTAATAAGATCATGGCTGATCTGATTGTAACCTTAGCTGTGCATTCCTGTCTATCCTTGGTAACCTTACATTCCCCAGCTTATTATGAATCTATTTTTCTCAGTCTTAAAAATATTCTAAGACTCTGGTTCCACTGCCCTTTAAGAGAAACAATGACACCTCATCTCTATCTAAATTTAGCTAGTCTGTATTTTTAAACAGTGACTCCTTGTTAAAGAGTCATGGAGTTGCAGTCATACAGCATAAATCAAACCCTTCAGCATACCATGCCCGTGCTTACTATTGAGTACATACCTGTCTCTATGTTATTCCTCTCTGCACCTTCTGGCACATCGTGTGGCAACCTTGCCATTTCTTTGGCATTTTAACTTATTTTTATGAGACCGAGTTGCTAGATCAATATTCAACCTAGCAGGGATGAGTGCAAGGAGCCATCTGGATTTGAACCCAGGATCTCTCACCTTGAAGTCCAGTGTGGATGCCATTACACCACATGCATCTATACTCATCCTATTTTCCTGCACTTGGTCCATAGCTTGTTCTTCCTTGGTGATTGAAGTGGTCTTCTGAATGCTTCTTAAGTATTCTGAAACTATCACTTTCTCAGGTATTGTACTCTTCATTAGCCCTGCTGAATCACCTTGTCAAGATGCCTCTCTTTCTTCTGGACTGCAGACGTTGCAACCCTGGTCTTTTCAACCTTTCCTCATTAGACAATTGGCCTGTTCTAAAAATCAGTCTATTAAATTTTGAAATGCAAAGTTGCTCAAATATGGAGACTAGTGTGGTCTCACCTACATATTGGAAGCATAATCTTCATATTTTGGATTTTGATTCTGATGGCAATAAAGAGTAAAATTCCATTAGATATTTTAAAAAGTATTTGTTTTATCAGCATATTAATTAGGTGCAGTACTAAAGTTGTGTTGCATTTTCAAGTTTCAGATGAGATCATCAAATACCCTCTCAATTGGATATTATTAGTTCCGAAGACAAGCAGAATATATATATATATATCCCATTTTGGAACCAGTATGCTCAACCTCCAAACAATATCATGAAAACAGATGTTTTTGTAAGCTTGGGCTTGCTATATTGAAAGTAGAAAGGCAGTTAACATTGTGGTGAAGAAGTCATTTGGCAAGCTTGCATTAATCAGTCAGCATGTTGAGTACATGAGTTGGGATGTCAGGTCTCAGTTGTAAAAGATGCTGGTAAGGCCATATTTGGAGTAGTGGTACAGGTCTGACCACCTTACTATAAGCAGAATGTTATTAAAATAGAGTGAGTGCAAAATAGATTTCCGAGGATGTTACCAGAACTGGAGAGCTTGGGTTATAAAGAAAAGCAGGAAACTCTGACAGTTCTTTCCCTGGAGTGTACGAGACTGAGGGGGTTCTCTTGTAAGGTTTAATGAAATCATGAGGGGCATAAATAAGGTGATTAGCCAAAGTCTTTTTCCTGTGGTAGATATGTCCAAAACTGGGGAGGCAAAGGTTTAAAGTGAGAGGGGAAAACAAGCATGAGGGGCAACTTTTTCACACAAAGGATCAAGTTTCAGATTGAGTTTATTGTCATGTGCAGAAGTGCAGTGTGATACAGGTACAATGAAACGCTTGTTTGCAGTAGCATCACAGGTACATAGGTTCAGATAACACACAGAATATCAATTATACAAGACAATAGAGAGAAAAGACTACAAATCAAGACATTTGTGCAAAAGAAACAGAATCGGAAACTGAAGAAGGAGCTTGGCCCGAAATGTCGACTGTTATTATTCTTCCATAGATGCTGAGTTCCACCAGTGTCTTGTATGTGTTGCTTTGGATTTCCAGAATCTGTAGAATTTCTTGTGGTTAGAATCAGAAGCAAGTCTGCAGTAGCACATGTTCCATTGATGAGGGCGGATTGGAGTTGTACACGCCAATTCAAGACAATTTTGTAGAAAAGTAGCTGTTCCTGAAGTAAGTAGTGTGGGGCTGCAGGCATTTGTATATCCTGTTGGATGTGCTTGATGGTAGTGGCATGAAGAGGGCATGATCCAGATGATGGTGATCCTCGGTGACAGATAAGTATATGGAATGAACTGCCAGAGAATGTGGTAGACATGGTCCAATTAGGACACTTAAAAGATATTTGGAAAATTAAAGGTTTAGAGGGATATGGGTCAAATGCAGGTAAATGGTACTACCACAGTTTGACAACTTGATCAACATGGAGGAGTTGTGATGACTATTTTGGTAATTCAAAGTTATATAACTTGAGGTAAAATATTTTAGGTTTCTCTGTAAGGAACAGGGGAGGTATTGCAAAATGTATGAACTTATTTCTCTATCTGTAATTCACCTCACACTCCGAAATAAAACAAAAAGAAAAAGAAAATCTGATATTAGTTTGACTTTTATAAATAGTCATTTGTGTGCATAGGGAAAGAGACAGGCAAACTGACAGACAGACAGACAGACTTTATTGATCCCAAGGAAAATTGTGTTTCGTTACAGTCTCAACAACCAAGAATAGTGTAGAAATATAGCAATATAAAACCATAAATAATTAAATAATAATAAGTAAATTATTCCAAGTCCAGGACCAGCCTATTGGCTCAGGGTGTCTGACACTCCGAGGGAGGAATTGTAAAGTTTGATGGCCACAGGTGGGAATGACTTCCTATGACGCTCAGTGTTGCATCTCAGTGGAATGAGTCTCTGGCTGAATGTACTCCTGTGCCTAACCAGTACATTATGGAGTGGATGGGAGACATTGTCCAAGATGCCATGCAACTTGGACAGTATCCTCTTTTCAGACACCACCGTCAGAGAGTCCAGTTCCACCCCCACAACATCACTGGCCTTACGAATGAGTTTGTTGATTCTATTGGTGTCAGCTACCCTCAGCCTGCTGCCCCAGCACACAACAGCTTGCACTGGCCACCACAGACTTATAGAACATCCTCAGCATTGTTCATCAGATGTTAAAGGACCTCAGTCTCCTCAGGAAGTAGAGATGGCTCTGACCCTTCTTGTAGACAGCCTCAGTGTTCTTTGACCAGTCCAATGATATATTTAAGCCAAGCATTATTTTTTCAGTGACACTTTGCGCATTTTATGCAGCTGTGGATCTTCCATTGTCATTGGAGAATGCATAGTAGGATGATGCCATATTTTAGAAAACTGTAGTTATAAGACAGAAGCAATACACTAGGATGTATGTCTATGAAGGTTCTCAGTCATCCAGGTCATTGTATATCAGGCAGTAGTAAATCAAGGCAACTGGGCTTGGCTGTGTTGTCTGGAAGACGATTCCACACTCATCCTAGAGGCTTCTTCAGTTCTGATCCATGGTGGGTAGTTTTCCAGATCATAAACTCTGTGAATTGTTTAAAGGTGTAGCAATCACAGTAGGGTTGTTAAGAGTCAAAGAGGTAATGAGAGGGTCATTAGTCTGATCTTTGCATGAATGAAAGTGTGAACTCTTGTGGAGATGCCAGGGTAAAGATGTTAGGACTGCAGAGTTATCATTAAAGTCCCTTGTCCTCTAGGTATAGATATACAGCCAAGTTTTAAGTTGAGGAGTCAGCTGTCCTATGCTGTGCCATCCACTTGTTTCCCAGATCCCTGTGTATTCAAACCTGCAAACACACTCAGACAGAAACTTGTCTACTCCAAGGATCCTACAGACACAGATAAGTAGAGCAATATTGTTTTTGCTATCCAATGCAACAAGAACAGCACAGATCTGTATACCAGTAAGAAAAAACCACCAGTTCACAAACAAGTAGCCCAACATAGGAGGGCTAACACCTCAGGTCAAGACTCCGCTATATGTCTAAAGGACAGGGGACACTCCTTTGATGATAATATTGTGCCTGTTTTGGACAGGGAGGGCAGGTGGTTTGAAGGAGGGGTTAAAGGAGCCATCTTTGTCAAACTGGCAAACCCATCCCTGAACAGAGGAGGTGAGGTATGACACCACCTATCAGCTACTTACAATGTAGCCCTAACATTGTTACCCCAGTGTCTCCACAACAGTTCACACAATGATAAGACTAATGACCCTCACATTACCTCTATGAGCCATTAAGAAGGTAAGGATGGAATATGAAAGTAAGCTAGAAAATAATATTAAAGAGTGTACCAAAAGTTTCTTCAGATACATAAAATGTAAAAGAGAGGCAAGAGTGGGTATCAGACTGCTGGATAACTATGTTGTAGAGGTAGTAATGGGGAACAAGGAAATGGCAGATGAACCAAGTAAGTATATTGCTTAAGGCTTCATGGTGGAAGACACTAGCAGCATGGTGGAAGTTTCAAGTGTCAGCGGTCATGAAGTGTGTGAACTTACCATACCAGAGAAAAGGTTCTTAATAAAATGCGAAGACTGACCGTAGCTAAGTCACCTGGACCAGATGCTGTACACCCGAGTTCTGAGAGAGGTTGCTGAAAAAATCATGGAGACATTAGAAATGATCTTTCAAGCATCACTGGATTCTGGAATGCTTTTGGAAGACTGGAAAATTGTAAATGTTACTCCACTCTTCAGGAAAGGAGAGAGGCAGAAGAAAGGAAACCATAGGCCAATCTGACCTCAGTGTTTGAGAAGAAGTTGGAGTCGACTATTAAGGATGAGTTCTCGGGGTGCTTGGAGCCCGCATGGTTTCCTCAAGGGAAATCTTGCCGGACAAATCTGCTGGAATTCTCTGAAGACAAAGGAGAATCGATTGATGTTTACTTGGATTTTCATAAGGCCTTTGACATGCTGCCACACATGAGACTGCTGAACAAGCTACACAGCCATAGTATCACAGGAAAGATTCTAAAATGGATAAAGCAATGGCTGATCGTCAGGAGAAAAGTTGTGGGAACAAAGGGAACCTTTTTCTGTCTGGCTGTAAGTGACTGGTGGTGTTCCACTGGGGCCTGTGCTGGGATCGATTCTTTTTCTGTTATATGTCAATGATTTGGATGATGGAATTGATGGCTTTGTTGCAAAGGATATAAAGATAAGTGGAGTGGGAGGTAGTTTTGAGGAATTCAGTAGGACTTAGAGAAATTATGAGAATGGGCAAAGAAATGGCAGATGGAATACAGTGTTGGGAACTGTGTGATCATGCACCTTGGTAGAAGAAATGAAACTGTTGACTATTTTATAAATAGAGAGAAAATACAAAGAACCGAGATGAAAAGGGACTTGGGAGTCTTTGTGCAAGATTCCCTAAAGGTTAATTTGCAGTTTTAGTCTGTGATGAGGAAGGCAAATTAAATGTTAACATTCATTTCAATAAGACAAGAATATAAAAGCAAGGATGTAACGTTGAGACTTTATAAAGCTCTGGTGAGGCCTCATATGGAGAATTGTGAGCAGTTTTAGGCCCCATATCTTAGAAGGGATATGTTGAAACTGGAAAGTGTTCAAAGTAGGTTCCCAAAAATGATTCCAGGATTGAATGGCTTGTCATATAAGTGTTTGACAGCTTTGGGCCTGTCTTCGCTGGAACTCAGAAAAAAGAGGGGTGACCTCATTGAAGCTTATCGAATGGTGAAAGGTCTTGATAGAGTGGATATGGAGAGGATGATTCCTACAGTGGGAGATTCTAGGACCACAACCTCAGAATAGAGGGGCATCCTTTTAGAACAGAGATGAAGAGGAATTTCTTTAGCCAGAGTGGTGAATCTGTGGAAATTTTTGCCACAAGCAGCTGCGGAGGCCAAGTATTTATATATATTTAAGGCAGCGGTTGAAAGATACTTGATTGGTCAGGGCCTGAAGGGATAGGGGGAGTAAGCAGAAGATTGGGGCTGAGAGGAAAGTTGGATCAACCATGATGAGATGACACATCAGACTCGATGGGCCAAATGGCTTAATTCTGCCCCTAAATCTTATGATCTAGTGACTTAGTAGCATCATGACACATGCAGTTTACATTTTTTTTTTACTTATAACCTGTCATAGATTATTTATAAAAATAAAAATGCTTATTCAAATAATATATTTACAATATTATTCACATATTAATGAAATATTAAATACACAACAGGACCCTCCCTTTTGGAGCAGAAATGAAAAGTTGTAAGCTTGGACAAAAAAAAATAATTTGTGGTGAGAACTATGTCCTTCATTTGGAAAAGAGTTGGTCAGTTGATTTCTGAGGAGTGGTGGTAGCAGAGATTTCTATGGTGCAAGTTGTGCAAGTGTGGAAAGCCTTGCTCTAGGGGCTGTTAAGGCAAATGAAGATGAGGCTTAAGCAGATAATAAACCAGTGGGATTAGTCTTTGATTTGATAGCAATACTCTGTAGAATATGAAACTAGAACAACGGTTATTGCTGTCTGGTATTTATCTCTCATAACTCCACTACCTTTTCCAAAACTCAATTGAATTAAATTGTGCATCAGTGATAATGTAATTTCAGAGTGCTATTTGATCTGATGCTTGCCTGTACAAGTAAAAACAGAGCATGTGTGACATCTCACAGTGGGAATTACTTCGTATTTTACACCGGGAACTTTTATCATGGAGGTTATTCCCAACAGTGAAGTACGAATTAATTCTTAACTTCAGATAATTATAGATTTTGAAATAATCTTCAGGTTTGTCTTTTCATCGTTTTCTTCTTTTCCTTCTAATCTTTTCCAATTCCACCCTTTTTCCTGACTCTGGTATACAGGTCTACAGACACTGATAGGTTTTTGGTGCTCTGCCAAGCTTTTTGTAAAAGCCTAACAGTGAGCTTCTATGGGCTATTTCACTTTAAGTGCCAGCGGAATAAAACGATCTTATTCAGAGTCTACTTGTACATCAGCACAGCTGATGTATTCCTAAAGGATACCTTCCTAAAATTAAAACCAGCATGCTCCACACTTGCTATTGCCAATACGTCAATGGATTTCTCAAAACTACATGGCATTATTCACCTACCATTCATTACGTTCTTGTGACGTAAAGCATACATTTTGGGGAATAAAAGTAATACTGCATTCTTTTCAAGAGTATGGAAATGAACATAGGTACAAGTATTTATCAGGTGAATATTTCCATTGAACTTGTTTTTATAATTTGTACCGTTAGGTATGATATAATGATGTTTAATTTCTTATTTATTAAAAATTACAACAATTAGTAAAATAATTGCTAAAATAATTCTGCTCTTGATGTATGTTTAATTGCAGAATTTGAATTCAAAACCCATTCTCTAAATTAAAATAACTTGTAACATTGTCTTCTTTTGCAAGTTAATCTTTGTTTCCAGGCTGTCATTAGGTAGATATTTAAACTATATAGCTTTGGGATGCCCAAATGTCCCTGGAGAAGGAGCATTCAGTATCTGTGAGTACATTCAAGGCCTTCTAGGATATATGGGCACCACAAAGGTTTGAGTGGTTTTCTGAACAGAGATTACCGTGTTGCAATTTGAAGACATTAACTGTAAATAGTATGAATTGTACAAGATTGAGGATTTTAAAAATGTGATATTATAATTCCAGAATAAACCTTGTCTGAAAAAAAGAAGGGAAAAACTATAATTGGGTAAATATGTGGTTAAAAGTGTTCACATTATTACTCAATTAAATATCTGGAGGATCTGAATGATTGATAATGGTCAAGGCATGGGTGATCTGGCCTTCAGTAAGTCCAACCTTCATAAGCAGAGCAATGTGAAGGATTCCATCATCCCTCACTATCCAGCAGTATGTTGTTAAAAAGGGGCAAAGTGGTATTTCTGCCTCACCATTTAGAAAACACTATATAATGTTGGCATATCAAAGCTCAAATTTCAAAGTAAAATTTATGATTCGAGGACATACACGTCACCGCTCTGCAGCCCCGAGCTTCTTTTTCCTGTGGGCATACTCAGCAAATCTATAAAACAGTAACTGTCAACTGTAAACATCAAAACTATAAACTGCAACCAAACTGTACAATTGCACTTATAAATAAATAGCAATAAATAATGAGCATGAAATAACAATACAACTGAGTGCAGCTAATGCCTTTTGTTCAGGAGCCTGATGGCTGAGGGGTAGTAACTGTTCTTGACCCTGGTGGTGTGAGTTCTGAGGCAAGGGGCTAAGTGCATATCCCTGTGGTGCTCCTGTGCTGATGGAGATTGTGGAGGAGAAGTTCTTGTCAATCTGAACTGACTGGGGTCTACAAGTGTGGAAGTCCAGGAACCAATTGCACAAGGGGGCATTGAGGCCCAGTTCTTGCAGTTCACTGATTAGTTTTGAGGGAATTATGTTGTTAAATGCTGACCCGTAATCGATAAGGAGCATCCTGATGTGTGCATCGTTACTGTCCAGATGTTCCAGAGTTGTGTGAGGAGCCAACTAGATAGCATCTGTTGCAGACCTGTTGCTTCAGAAGGTGAAATGGAGTGGATTCAAGGCACCATTCAGACAGGAGCTGATATGCTTCAAAACCAGCCTCTCAAAAAGAAATCAAGTGCGATGTTTTAATTTACCACTTCATTGGAGTTACAGAGTAGGGATTTGGAGCAAAAATCCTTTCAAAATCTCTCTTTTCACCTCTCACATATCAAAAGATTATTGGCCAGAAGCAAAAATGTCTAACCTTTAACACAAAAAAAAGTTTGAGGGAGAAGTACGCGGAGGCAGATGATTTACAACAGGTATAAGCTGATATTCTAGAGCTTGTCTGTGTCAGGAAGGGGGAAGTGTTGGAGGTATTGGCACACAACAGGGTGGATAAATTCCCAGGGTCTGAAGGGATCTATCCCACATTCTAAGGGGAGGAAATTGCTGGAGCTCTGAAGGAGATAGCTGCATCTTTGATTGCCACAAGTGAGGTGCCACAAGGTTGGAGGATAGCTTTTTTTACTCCATTGCTCCAAAAAGGTAACAGGATATGCCTGCTGATAAGCCTTACACTGGTGGTAGGGAAGTTGTTGGAGAAGATCTGAGGGACAGGATGAAATGGTCAATGCTGATATACCGTCATTATATGTTTGTACAGGTATTAAGATAGTGTAGAGAAATGTAAGTCTAATGCCGGTAAATGTGTTGACAGGGATCACGTTCCGCATGGACAAAGTGTGCCAGAAGGGCCTATACTGTGTCACACGATGAAATGATTGTATGAATGTAGGATTCCCAAGAGCGTAATGAGGAGCGAATGTGCTGTGGGCCTGGGGTCCTCTCCATTGACCATCCAGATGTCCTTCTAATAGTTTGAGCTCCCAAGGGCATTTTCATACTTTCCAAATATATGTGATGATCACAGACATCTGAAAATGGTTTGAACAAGATTAAATATTATCTTAAAAAATCTTTTTAATATATATATATACAGTATCTGAAATACATCTTACGGAAATGTTTGTTTGATGATGAACTTCAATAAAAAATAAATTACAAAAAAATTTAAAGTTTATTTAAAAGCCATATAAAACAGCTAATATTGAAATAAAGAATAACAAGATAAAAGCTTAGAATGCCTACCTCTAAAGGAAGGCCTGCAGGCACTTTGGCTATGTGGGGTGTGCTGGTTGGTTTATGGGTTATGGGTGGATAAGTGTATTCAACCCTTCAACTCCACAACTTAAGGAAAGGTGCAGAAATCTGAAATCTAAAATACATGGCCATGAGCACTGCTAACTAGTTGTCATTACTTTCCAGCTCAATAAAATGTGAAATAGGTCCAAGGAGTATATTAGTCGGATCTATAGAGAAATGGAGGGCATTACGGCTGGAATACCAGACCTTAGCAGTCTGACAGCTGAAGGCAAGTCTGCCAAACATTGATGATGATTAAAAGGCAAGATTTATAGTTCAGCTTTATGAGAGGGTTGCAGATCTGTAGAGAATTGAAACACCACCAAAGTTTAAAAGACATGACTTTGCTTACCTAGGAGCCAATGCATTGTGGAAAGAAGAGAGCTGATGAACATGGAAATATACAGCACAAAAACAGGCCCTTTATGTTGCATCGTACTAATAAAGCTAATGATGCCCAATTAATTGAATCTCTTTTGCTTGAATGTGGTCCATGTTCCTCCATTCTCTGCATGCTCATGTGGTTTTCTGTGATGCTTTTAAATGCCTCTATCATAACTGCCACAATCACCAACCCTAGCAGTGCATTCTTTGATATAAAATAATTTGCCCCATACATCTTCTTTGAAGTTCTCTCTCTCATCTTAAATGCACGCACTCTAGTATTAGACATTTTGACCCCAGGAGAAAGATGCTATCTATCTATTCGATCTATGCCTCTCATAATTTTATACACTTCTGAGAGATCTGTCCTTAGCTTTTAACTTAATGATATGAGCTAATGAGTTTAAACTTGGGCAGCAAAGTTAAGGATGGCCATAATTTTAGAGTACAGAAATTTGGCCAAAAAGGTTCAACTTCAAGTTCAAGTTTATTTGTTATTCAACCATACATGAAAATGCATAAACACTGCCAAACAAAACGGCGTTGCTTTGGGGCCAAGTTGCAGTGCAGTGTGCCAATAGTCATACACAGCACAAGGTACATAGAGCACATATAGATAGCAAGCACATATAAGATATTCAAAAATACAGTCACATAAAAATATATAGTGCAAGTCCCTCAGTCCATGAACATTGCAGGAGTCTGCAGTCAAACACAAGACAGCTTGTTCTCTGCGGAGCAAACGCTGGAGCAGCACTGACTCCAACAAGGATGCCACGCAACACTGCCTTCAGAACTCTGGTGCAGTCACCCAACTTCTCTGAGTGACTGCAAGCACGATGACCAGCAGCTTGAGGCCTAGTCCTTGCTACAACTAAGGCCATGCAGCTCCCAGGCCATTCACCAATAAACCAATGAATTGGACTTGCAGCATTCCATGTGACCAATGTCCAAAAGGGTCTTGTGATCACAAGAAAAGTGACTAAGATGATCGCTTTCTATTAGACTGTGTACCTCCTTCACCTACCAACACCTCTCTGTCACAGGCAGGATCAAGTTCTGCCCCAAGTCCAGCACCTTCAGTTTTTCCACCAACGAACAATTCGCTGCTGAGGTAGACCTGCAGTACTTTAAGTTCCTAATGTCCAGTAGGGTCTTGTAATCCTAAAAATTATATTTTTAAAAAGTACACTAACACCTTTGGTTGACCCTGTAGAAGATGCTGCATCTGCATCTGCTGCCATCTTACCAGAGTTATCAAATTCCCTTTGACTGTATGTGGTCCTTATCCCTCCATTCTCTGTGCATTCATGCCTTAATGCCTCAACCACCAGCCCTGGCAGCACATTCTCCATTATCAAAAAACTTGCACTATACACTTTCTTTAATCTTCTGCCTCCCACCTTAAATGCATGCCCTCTAATATTAGACATTTTGACCCTAGGTAATGATACAATTAAGTCTAGAGGTAATAGCAGCATAGATGAGCAGTTCATTAACAGCCAAGATCAAACAGAAGTAGAGTTGAATAACATGAAATTGATTGAAATGAGTGTCTTAACAATACAGAAAAAATGAGAACTGTTTTATCCCGTAGTCAGATACGACACTGAGATTATGAACCATCTCAGTGAGTATCCAGTGAGTAAAGTGGGGACAGAGTTTGTGGCAGGGAATGGAAGTAATGGCGCAGTCTTTGTGAAATATAATTGGAAGAGATTTAAGTTTATCCTGAAATGGCATCTGATGCAACTGCTGGCAACTTAAAGATGGTAGAGAAACAGGTGAGGTGGTACACACATGTGAAGCTGTTTCGATTTTAGATGCAGTTCCTGAGGTGTGGCATGTAGATGAGAATTAGCTTGGAGCCAAAGATAGGCTCTTAACAGACCCTAGACTGGAGACCGAAAATGCAGGAAGGGAAATTGTTACGGGTAGTACTTTGGTAATGAGTAACTTTAATAGAAAGGAATGACATGAGGGTGGGAATTATAGTAGAGAGACATTGGAGGAGAGTGATATCATAAGTTGTAGACAGGTCAAGAAGAATGTAGGGAAATAGATTACCATTGTTTCAGTCTTTGAGAATATCATTAGTAACTATAAGAGCAACTTCAGCATTATGTCAAGGGCAAATCATGAGGAGTGAAATTCAACTACTGAGTTTTGGTAAGTACTTCTAGAATTTTAGAGCTTACAATTTACCAAAGGATTTTGCAGAAGTGATCGAGTTTGGAAATCTTGGTGCAGAATTTCAAGTCAGAGTCTGGTTTGTTTTGAGGAGGATGATGACGAATTGCAGATTTAAGGATGATTGGGAAAGTTCTAGAAGGGAGAGAACTTTTAACGGTTAGCACCGGAACTCACAAACGCGATTGGGTAGTTGGTAATGTATTGAGATGCTACTTCAGAGAAGAGCATCTCAATACTCAATCCCCCCAACACTGAACACTAAATTAAATAAATTTTGTTAAGTTAAAAGGTGATCATTAATCACTGATTGTACATCTAGTTGTGTGTTATGGGCTGTGGCATTTATACTTTATAAGACTGATTACATTTCAAAAGCACAATATTTCATTAGTGGTACATACTGACCCAATAAAATGTGTTGCATATGTGCTTTTCTTCCTTTGCTTAATAGATGTTTCTGAAAAAAAAACTACCTTTGAAATAAAAGCATTCTGTCTTCATCATATGACTTGCATGTTTTGATAAGATATAGTCTACTTTGACAATTTAAGTTACATGAAATACATTTCCTGTTGCCCATTTCTATAAATGAGTTAATACTTGCTCTTGGTTGCATGAATAATGTGATTAGCACTGGGACAATGATAAAAGTTCTGGATTCTCTGTGACATATATGTTAAAAAAGTTAAAAAAAATACATAAAGGCTTTTTCATGCATTTATATTCATATCTTATAAATATTTTATTTTGCACTGAGTAATATGCATGAAATAATCAATTTTGCATTCTACTGGGATCCTTAAAAGCAATTCATTTTTTAGGAAATGAGGACAGCCAGAGTATTACCCTTAAAATGAATCCAGTGTTGTGATATATTAATATTTAACATTTAATTAAAAAGACTATTGGCTGCAAGTGAACTCTGACAACAAGCAGAATGATTTTACAGCCTCTCAGTATGACCACTAGTTGCTGTCTGCAAATTACAAACAGTCCTGTCATATAATAGAACTGAAGTGCTGAGTTTGGTGCAGAACCATGATTTATTAGCTGTTTAAGAGCTGCAGACCTCTGCTACTAGACAGTAAATCAATAGCTTACACACAAGTGATTGACTTTGTGTTATAAAGCTAATAGTATGTTTTTCAAATGATAGCTTGTTGAGAGATTAATGATTTTTTGTCCTTGTACAAACCTGTTGTGATGATATTGGTTCTCTGTTTTCCTATTTGTAGACAAAAATCCTTAAGGAAAGGAATATCTTCATATTTGAATCAAAATTTAAATGCATTAACACTTCAACTGTATAATATTATATTAAAGTTTTGTTTTGGGGCTGACTGTCCAAAAAGGCAGCTTTTCTCTCAGAATTTCCTGCAGTTGAGATTGCAGATAAAGCATTAAGATGATTCACCAGCTTTTTCTAACCTTGGAAACTGTTGGATCAGGAGAAGCTTGGAAAAATATTGTTACTGAGTGTAGAGTTCAAATTGTTGAATGGAAGTTATTTAGGTTGTGAGGAAGCATGACACTTTGGAGCAGAAGATGACTGCAATTTAACAGTAAAATGTGGTAATCAGCTTGCATCAAAATTCTAGGCTGTTTAACATAAGTTTAGAATAACTGGCTTCCTCACTTTGCTGATATAGCAAATGTATTTCCTATAAAATGGTTCTCTTTATTGTTAATGCTTATAGTGTCACTTGACCCATTCATTCAGAAAGATTGTATCAACTTATTCCCAAAGTATAGAAAAATATCATGTGGTTCTACTGTGATTGATCAATTCTAAACATTTTCTAAGTTAAAGGCTGGAAGTGTACATTTTGAGGGAGAAAAACATGCCCTTTCAGCAGAGACCTTTTCTATAGATGTGCTTTCTGCTTGTATCCATAATGATGGAGTTCACAGTTAGCTCATGTAATTGTGAGACATATCATAGGCTAAGCAGTAATAGTCCTGCAGGATAATGAGAAACTGTATGTACAGAAGATGGCAATCTAAAAATACTGACATTCAGTTCAAATATAAAATATAAATCTGCAGAAAATATATTACTTTTGAGTAACTTCATCTTGTGCAGCAATGAATGCAACATTGGACAGCATATTTAATGCTAATATTATAAATATGAACCACTTAAGTAATATATCAGAGAATGCATATAGAAGTCATGTTTGACAACCTTATCTAGCTATTTGCAAGCTGCTTTGCTTGGTATTTACCTTTGCTCAGTATTCTGTGCCTGTTATGCAGCTTGACCTACTTTTTTATTGGAGTCATCAACCCCTCTATAACATTCTGAATGATGATGACTGAAGAATAAATGCATGCCTGACATCTTCAGTACTAAGCACAGTTAAACATTTTGAAACAATTTCAGTGCTGCATTGCTCTCCCTACAAGCAATGCATCATAATTTATCATTAATATCTTATTGTCTCATAGTAGTTGAAAAACTGAACTCAGTAGGCAGAAAGAAAGAAGGGCCATGAGCTAATACGGAAATGGTGCTAAGACTGGCAGATTAATATACAAGCCAGGCAGCATCTGCGGAAAGAGAAATAGCCGATGTTTTAGGTTTGCAACGCTTTATCAGAAATGCGTCAATTCTGATGAAGGGTCACAAACTAGAAAGGCTGACTGTTTTCTTTCCAGAAGCTCTCTCTCTGCACTTCGTGAGGTTTTCCAGCATTTTCTGTTTTGGTTTTAGACTTCCATCATCTACATTTTATATGGCTTTCATTTACAGGTGAACTTGCACACTAATGACTGAATGCCAGGATAGATACACTGTGAGGAGTTGAATGGTTTGATGCCTTTTGAACTGAGGGCATCTAAAACTCTTAAGAGCTGAAAAGAAATCTATTTATAGCATGTCACTATTATGATTTAGGAAAGACACAACCAAGATAGGTATAAATTAAGGTCCCATGATCAGAAATAATACATACTAAATACTTTGTTTACTTTAATGTAAATTGATCGAGATACCTTTCTAGAAGAGGTAGCACTATGGGATTTGTACTCAACTAATAATTCTGACAATCTTTAATTCCTAAGGCTACCTTCACCAGCAGTCTGCACTACACTGAAGAGCTAAACTAAGTTATATATATTGAACTTTTTTGAGTAGAAACTCCAATGACAATTTGCAAATTAGCTGAGAACAAGCTAATTGTTGCAAATATTCTAACTTGCAAATAGCAAGGTCTCAAGTACATATCAGGCAAAATTCATTTCTCCCCCATTCAGGAAGGAACTGCTAACATTTGGTGAAAACCCTGTTAATGAGGTGAGCTACTTGATAGTGACAAGTATTTCTATATCTGGCATTGATTATCTTTATAAAACAACCATAATTGTAACTGGAATTCTAATACAAGCTTTTCAACTATTTAAAAGAGTTAAGACTTCTTGAATGAAATACATGTAATAATAACAAAATGTTAATATTAAGACTCTGGTAGCTATTAGGATGTATTAGTGCTATGTATTTATCTTGTGAATCTGTATATTAAAGCATATAAAGGTATGCATAAATGTTAGTCAGTGTAAAGCATCTCTTAATTGAAAATGCAGTGAGCCAGAGTCAACGTGATAAAGAAGCGGGTGGAGGGAGACATTTTAAATCACTATGTAATGGATTAGGTGTCATCTCATTGTTGCTTGGATTACTGCCAGGTTCAGATTTATGTGAGAACTGTATGAGCATACCTCATCCAGAAGATGGATGATTACTGAAGCTCAGAAAAAGAGAGAGAAAGGGCTGCACTGAAGAATATGAAAATATATTTCAGTGCACAAATAATAATAGAAAATTACAGTCATTTTAAAATCATGGCAGATAATTACATTTTGTACAATAATTATGGAGAAATGCAAATAGATAAAATTTTTATATCCTGTGACACGCAGAGTGAGTATTTAGATATCATTTGTTGAATATATGATTGTGTAAATTGGAATACATAAGCACTTTTGAAACATTGTAGCTGTGAATATATGCTAATCAACTTATAAAGGGGGTTTAAATTGCAGAACTGCAGAATTGTGCGAGTTACTGGATGCACACACCTTACCTCATATCACACTTCCATAAAGGGAAGATGTTCTGGCTAATCTTATCATGTGTTATTTCACATCTTCAGTGCCTCCGCTCCATCTGCCAAAAGTAGAACCTTTCAGTGGGCAAACATTTTAATTCCCATTCTGACATGTTGTTCCATGGCCTTCTCTTGTGCCACAATGATGCTACCCTCAGGGAGGAGGAGCAACACCTTATATTCCATCTGGGTAGCCACTAACCTGATGGCATGAACATCGATTTCTCCTTCAGAGAAAAAAAATTTCCTCCCCGTCCCCTTTTCTTCCATTCCCCACTCTGACCTGTTACCTCTTCTCACCTGCCTATCACTTTCCCCTAGGTCCTCTCCTTCCCTTTCTCCTATTGTTCCATTCTCCTCTCCTATCAAATGCCTTCCTCTCCAGCGCATTACCTTTCCTACCCACCTGGTTTCACCTATCAACTTCCAGCTATCCTTCTTCCCTTCTGACAATCTTTTTATTCTGTCATTTTCCCCCTTCCTTTCTAGTGTCTAATGGGTCTCGGCCTGAAACATCAACTGTTTATTCATTTCCATAGATGCTGCCGAATCTGCTGAATTCCTCCAGCACAGTGTGTATGTGGCTTTGGATTTCCAGCATCTGTAGAATTTCTTGCATTCAGAAATTTGTGTAGACTAAACTGAATTCAGGGTGCTTCATGCGGGTGAACAACATTAAAGGACTGAAGCAATGGGAAATACAAAACTGGGCTAATGAAAAGGAAACAGCAGAAATGGAATATGTAAATCAATGCAAAAATGATATATCCAAAAAGAGTTTAAAATGGAAAGCTTTAATACAGGACTAGAAAAGGAGACAGAACTGACAACAATTGGTGACAAAATGTTGAGATATCTGCTAACGAGGTCCACTAAGTCTGATGCCTTGTCAAGCCTTCTGTGCAACATCAAAATGGTAACGTGTATATAATTTTGAGTGTTGTTAATAACTGCAAAAACAGTTCTAAGAGATTTTTGACCTTAGGTTTAATGTAATAAAGTTGGTGTCACATTGAGCTCTTGTTTTGCTCTGCAAAGGACAAAATCTTGCACCATGAAATTAATTTTTCAATCACTGCTCAGTGATAATTATCATAATTTTGCATCTTAATGCACACAAATTGAGCCTCTTGATCCATACAAGCAACCAATCTTTCACCAACATTTCCCTTCTATTCCTCTTATGTCCAAATGTTAAACACATTTGCCCTCTCTGAACCTTCAATTTAAAATGTTCATATGAGGAATCAAGATTCATCCTGTTCTGGAGGTAACTTCTATCTTAATTAAGCATTCCTCATTCTCTTCAACTGCGAGATTACTACTCAGGAGGATGAGAAAATGGATTGTCAGATTATGCCTGTATTCTTGATTTCACATTCAAAGTTTGAAGTAAATTTAGTTACGCACTGTATATGTCACCATAAACTACTCTAAGATTCATTCTGTTGTGGGCATTCGCAGTGGAACAGAGAAATATAATCAAATCAATGTAAAACTGCATAAAATACTAACAATCAGCTAATGTGCAAATAGAGAAACAAATAGTAATAATATATAAATAATCCTGAGAACATGAGTTGTAGAGTGCTTGAACATGTCCGGAGATTGTGGAATCAGTCAGTGTTGAGGTGGGTGAAGTTATCAATGCTGGCTTAAGAACCTGATAGTTGAACAGTCCCTGAAAGTGACGGTGTGGGACCTAAGGCTCCTGTACCTCCTTCCTTCCCCATTGCACCAGTGAGGAGGTCATTGCAGAAAATCTGTAAGTACATTGTGATGGAGACAATTAATCATGCATTAATAAGTCCACTTATTAGAGTCATAGAGCCATAGAAAATTACAGCACAGAAACAGGCCATTTGGCCCATCTAGTTTATGCCAAACCATATAAACTGCCTAATCCCATCGACCTGCACAAGGACCATAGCCCTTCGTGCCCCTATCATCCATGTATCTATCCAAACTTCTCTTAAACATTGAAATAGAACTTACATTCACCACTTGTACTGGCAGTTCATTCCACACCCTCACAATCTTCTGAGTGAAGAGGATCCCCTCATATTCCCCTTAAACTCTTCACCTTTCATGCTTAACCCATGACCTCTAGTTGTAGTCCCACTCAACCTCAGTGGAAAAAGCTTGCTTCCATTGACCCTTCATTACATTGTAATCCTCTACCAAATCTCCTCTCAATCATTTTTGTTCCAAGGAATAAAGTCCAAACCCATTCAATTTTCCTTTACAACTCAGGTCCTCCAGACCCAGCAATGTTCTTGTAAATTTTCTTTGTTCTCTTTGAACCAATTTACATCTTTCCAGTAGGTAGGTGACCAAAACTGCACACAATATTCTAAATTAGCCCTCACCAATATTTATATAACGTCTACATAATATCTTATCTCCTGACATCAGTATTTTGATTTATGAAAGCCAATGTGCCAAAAGCTTTCTTTATGACCCTCTCTACATATGAAGCCACTTTCAATGTATCTTGGACCTGTATTCCCAGACCTCTTTGTTCTACTGTACTCCTCAGTGCCCTACCGTTCACTGTGTAAGACCTACCCTGGTTGGTCCTACCGGTGCAAGACCTCATATTTGTCTGCATTAAATTTCATCTGCCATTTTTCAACCCATTTTTCCAGCTGGTCCTGATCCCACTGCAAGCCATGGTAGTCCTCTTCTTGGTGTCATCCACAAATTTGCTGATCTAGTTATTCACATTATCATCCAGATTGTTGATATTGATCCCTGTGGCACTCCACTAGTCACAGGCCTCCAGTCAGAAAGGCAAACATCTACTACCATTCTCTGACCTCTCCTTCAAAAGCCAAAGTCTAATCCAATTTACTATTTCATCTTGAATGCCGAGTGACTGAACCTTGTTGTCTAATTTCCCATGTGGGACGTTGTCCGATGCCTTGCTAAAGTCCATGTAGACAACATCTACTGCCTCGCCGTCATCAAATTATCTAGTAACTTCTTTGAAAACTCTGTAAAATTTATTAGACACATTTGACCTGGCCTACCACATGAGGCCATGCTGACTATTCTTAATCAGCCTATATCTCTTCAAATACTCATATACCTGGTCCCTTAGAATGCCTCCCAATAATTTTCCCACCACTGAAGTCAGGTTCACTGGCCTATAATTTCCTGGTTTATTTTTAGAACCTTTGTTAAACAGCAGAACAACATTAGCTATCCTCCAAACCTTTGGTACCTCATCTGTGGCTAAGGATGATTTAATTAACTGTGCTAGATCCCTGGCAATTTATACACTTGCCTCCCTCAGGGTCCAAGGGAACACTTTGTAAGGCCCTGGAGATGTATCCACATTAATTTGTTCAAGACAGCAAACATCTCTGTAATCAATATAGGGTCCATGAAGCTGATGTCGTTTTGCTTCACTTCTATAAACTTTGTGACAATCTCCTGAGTAAACACATGCAAAATTTTCACTTAAGATCTCCCCCTTCTCTTTTGGCTCCATGTATGGATTACCATTCTCATCTTCCAGAAGACCAATTTTGTCCCTTGCAGTCCTTTTGCTCGAAGTGTATCTGTAGATGCCTTGGGGCTCTCTTTCACCTTGTCTGCTAGGTCAACATCTTTCCTTCTTTTGGGCCTCCAGATACCTTTCTTAAGTGTTCCCCTGCCTTTCTTATTCTCCAAAACCACCTCATTATTTCCTACCTGCCTATATCTGCTATAAACCTTTTTTTCTGAACCAGGGTCTCAATATCTCTTGAAAACAAGGTTCTCTATACTTGTTATCTTTCCCTTTTACTATGATAGGCACACACAAGCTTTGTACTCTCAAAATTTCACCAGCATTTCTGTTTTCATAAGCTAAAGTACACAATTGCCAGAAAACAACCTGTCCCAAACCACACTTGCCTGATCCTTTCTGATAACATCAAAATTGGCATTTCTCCTATTTAGAATCTCAACCCATGGACCAGACCTATCAATTTGCATATTTACTTTGAAACTAATGGCATTGTGATCACTGGATGCAAAGTGATCCCCTACACAAACTTCTGTCACCTGCCCTGCCATATTCCCTAATAGTATATCAAGTATCACAAACTCTATCACTGGGACTTCTACATACTGATTAAGAAAGCTGTTCTGAACACATTAGACAAACTCTATCCCATCTAGTCCTTTTACAGTATGGGAGTTCCAGTCAATATGTGGAATGTCAAGATCTCCTGCTATAACAACATTATGTTTATTGAAGCAGTCTGCAATCTCTCTGCAAATTTGTTCCTCTAAATCCCTTGGACTGTAATATAGCCTGTAATAAAGGTATTAATTACCTTTATATGGTCTGTAATGAAGATATTATCATGGTCATACCTTTCTTATTACTCAGTTTCACCCATAACATTTCACTAGATGAGTTCTCCAATCTATCCTGACTGAACACCTCCATGACACCCGAGTAGTAACACCACTCCTTCTGCTTTAATCCTTCCCTCTCTGTCGCATCTAAAACATCAGAGCCCTAGAATATTGAGCTGCCAGTCCTTCCCCTTCTGCAGACAAGTCTCACTAATGGCTACAATATCATAATTCCGAGTGTTGATCCATGCCCTGAGCTCATCTGCCTTTCCTACGATACTTCTTGAATGGAAATACATGCATCCATGGCCATCATTTTGATTTCTGACTTTGTCTGAGGTCTTATCAACATCTGTTTCCACAACCTCTCCACTATCTGTTCTGGTACTTTGGTTCCCATCCCCTTGCAATTCTAGTTTAACACCCCCCCCCCCACCCCATGTAGCACTAGCAAACACTCCTGCTATGATATTAGTCCTCTTCCCGTTTGGATGCTATCCATCTCCCACCTTCCACGGAAGAGGAGCCCAATGAATTAAAACTGTGATGCCCTCCCTCCTGCACCGTCTCCTTAGCCATATGATAAACTGTATAATTTTCCTATTTCTGGCCTCACTAGCACATGGCACTGGTAACAATCCTGAGCTCACAACTCTAACTATTCCTACATTGAATCCTACATGGACTATGACCCCTGGTTGTTCCCTTTCTCACTTAACACTGAGGACATTCCAAGATGTCCTGGACCCTGGCATCCAGGAGGCGACATGCTATCTGGAATTTCATTCTCATTCACAGTACCACCTTTCTGTTCCCCTAACTGACAAACCCCTCATCACCACAGCTCACCTCTTCTTTTCTCCCTTCTGAGTCACAGAGCCAGACTCAGTACCAGCCATCTGACCTCTGTGCCTCTTCCCTGCGATGTCATCCCCACCTGAACAGCATCCAAACTGTTGACAAAAATGTAAAGCAAAAAAATGTATAGCTCGTTCCTCAATCAAAGGAAACCTTGGACAAAGTCAGTAAACAAGATGTTCCTCAAGGATTATAAGGCTAAACAAAAATCTTTCCTTCATGCCTGGATTTATTTTCTTTGCTCCTTTGTTCGTTAATTATCTGGCTGTAATAATACTGTCCTCTCTTTGCGATTTTGTAATATAGTGTCTTAGCAGAGTACTCTTTGCCTCCAGCTGGCTTCACAATGTTCACACTATGGGATGAGAGAGTCACCAGAATTGATTATCCCAGAGTAAATTAATAGGGTGGGAAGATTTACAAAGTTGCTGAAGTACTGAGGCAGATATTGCTAGATGTAAGTTGATGGTAGTCACCAGTGACCAATGGTCTAAGTATATCAGAAACAGGACATCAGAACTTGAAACTGGGCCCTGCCTCTGATCTTGTCAAGGGAAATCTCATTTCTTCTGATACCTAAATCAACCACAATGAACATGAGGAAATCTGCAGATGCTGGAAATTCAAGCAACACATATAAAATGCTGGTGGAACGCAGCAGGCCAGGCAGCATCTATAGGAAGAAGCACTGTTGACGTTTTGGGCCGAGACCCTTAGTCAGGACAGGTGAAGGGTCTCGGCTCAAAACGTCGACTGTGCTTCTTCCTATAGATGCTGCCTGGCCTGCTGCATTCCACCAGCATTTTGTGTGTGTTGCTTCAATCGGAATGAATCCGCTGTTCAGAGTTTCCCTCAAATAAGTAAGCTACATTCTACCAGTGTCTTAAAGAATGCAAAGAATCTGCTCCTGTGGCAGATTTGATGACAATAAAATGACTAAAATATGTGGTGAATTGGTGGTTTAATAAAGAGAACAAGATGAAACATGGTTTGGAAGAAACACTTCTATATTCAACAAACATAATGGTAAAGCTTTTATGACTTTATACTGATTTAGTGTTGATATTGATCACATTTCATATTCGATCCTTTGAACTTAAGGTCTCTGCTGTGGGAAGACCTTCCACTTAACCTTTGACCCCATATTTGCTTTGCTGCATTGATTACTGATTTCAGAAATTGCTCCATTGTTTTCAAATCCCTCATGTCCTTGCACACTCCATATTTCTGAAAAGTGTTTATTTAATATAGAAGATTGTCATAACTGAAACAGATGATGCCCAATGATCCAAATGTATAACAAGGTTACTGGTTAAGTTTTACTAAATAAAATCTGACCTTCTTCCTCCATGCCTATTCTTCGCCTCATTCTTCATTTATTTTGAAGTAGTACATCTTTCTTTTTCATGATAAGGTTATACAACATCAAGACAGTTATTCTGCACGGTAATGCTTGCTTACATTGTAAATATTTAATAATCGACCAAGCCATCGGTAACTCGCTTGAAAGAAGCTGTTGCTTACTCTAATGGAACAAGCTGTTTGTTTGCCCTTTTACATCTATTATCCTAACCTTCTGCTGGATTTTGAAGTTGCATTCCTCTATTCAGCTTTTGGTCAGTCATAGTTAATTTCCTGCAGTCAAATATATCTGATTGCAGTTGTTAATAGCAGCTATTGATTTTGGCTATTGTATATTTATGAACAAGACCTTGTTATGCAGCGCAAATTATCTGCATAATGACTCAAGGAAAGCCCATGCAATTAACAGTGGACATCCATTTTTTTATGTAAGTGCTTTCAAATACATTCAAGATGAGATGTTAGTTTATCTGCAGTTCTGAATTGCTGATAAACACAAACACAAGAGATTCTGCAAATGCTAGAAATCCAGAGCAAGATGCACAAAATGCTGAAGGAACACAGTTGGTCAGGTATCATCTATGGAAACAGTTAACGTTTTGGGCAGAGACTCTTCATCAGCATTAGGAGGAAGGGGGAAGATGCCACAATAAGAAGGAGGATAAGCTAGCAGGTGTTAGGCCAAGCCAGGTGGGTGTGGGAGGGGGGGAATGAAGTAAGAAACTTAGGAGGTGATAATTGGAAAAGGCATATGTCAGGAGAAAAAGGAATTTGATGGAAGAGGAGAATGAACTATAGGAGAAAGAGAAGGAGGATAAGAAACAGGGGGAGGTGACAGATGGGTGTGAAGAAGAGAAGAGTTAAGGGGGAGTCAGGGTGGGAAATGGAAAGGAGTGATGGTGATGTGGGAATAATTAATAGAAGTTAGAGAAATCAATGTTTATGCTGGCTGGTTAGACACTAGCCAAACAGAACATGAGCTGTTGCTTGTCCAACCTGAGGGTGCCCTGATGAAGGTAAACACAGTTAGGTTTTACCTATTAAAGAGCCCTCAGTTTTGAACTGATCCAGCAGTGAAAAAGCAGTAGAGCAATTCCACAACCAGAGGGAATTTTGTGAAAATTTTAAGGGAGTTGCCCCGGCATGATGCTACAATTTCCAACACTTCAGGAGTTGTGTTCCCAGAAAGTCCCAGCATCTTTTAGCATTGTTGATGTGCAAACCCTAAATATGACATCCTGGTCCTCTGGAACTGATGTACCTCTGAGTCCTTTGCTTTCCCGCAATATCTGTTTCATTGTTAATTTTTTTTTAACTGCTATTCATACCACTGCCATTTAACGTTTTCACTCACATTAGATTTAACATTAAGCTCAGCCATGAAGTGGAGCAATAATTAAAGCTCTAGCGTATCTAGCATAATAGGAGAATATTTTGTATTGCTTGGGATTTCCTAGGAATGTTCCCTAAGAACACACCTGTATAAAAGACAGGTATTTCATAATGGGTGCTATAAAATATGAAATTTTCATTCAACATGTTTCAATGAAAGGATTTGTACTCAAGGAATATAATTTATGATTGATATATTTAGCAATTACTAAGAATAACTTTTTGTGGAATAGGTGACCCATAACAAGAAATAATTAACTTTGAATAGCAAGATAAAAGAGAAAAAATAGGAGACAGAAAATGGGAGAAAAAAATTGCTGGAAATGTCAGTCAATGCAGGAAACATTAGGGAAAAGCTTCAAGTCAGACAGTACCTGTGGAAACAGAAATACAATTAACATTTCAGTTCAATGGATATTTGTCTGGCTGCTGTTCTGATGAAGGATCATTAACCTGAAATATTAATTCTGTTCCTCTATTTTCATTGAAGCTGCCTGACAGGTTGAGTTCCTCACCTGTTCATTTTCTGTAGGTTCACCTTGCCATTCTTCTTAGAGAATGTTGACAAACTGAAGCATGCTAATAATAAGTAAAAGTCCTATTAATGATAACAGTGTATGTATTTGTAGTTGATGAAGTAGCTTTAAATAATCCTTAATGGTAAAATACTAAGATGATCATGGACAAGTGGCATGGTAAGGTAAAGTTGAGCAAATGGGCATGAAAGCTACTCTGAGATCAGTTTCTATGTAGGATTCTTACCAGTCTTACAGCTTATTGAGACCAGTGATTATAGTGACTAAAATAATTTTATGCCTTGAAATTTGAATGTGATTGAAAATTTTAAATTTAACTTCACAAGATGTCTTGGGAAGTTAATTTTGAATGCTCCCCGGTCAAGGATTCTTTCAAAGTTCAAAGTAAATTTATTATCAAAAAACGTATGTGTCACCATATACAACTCTGAGATTATTTTTCTTGCAGGCATACTCAATAAATCCATAATAGAACAATAACCATAACAGGATCAATGAAAGACTGTACCGAATTGGGCATTCAACCAGTCTGCAAAAGACAACAATGTGCAATACAGAAATTATTATTATTATTATTATTATTATTATTGCTCACTTGCCCTCTTCTATTATTGCCCTCTTCTACTCACTTTACACTAATGACTGGAGTCCTGAGACTCCTGTACCTTCTTCCTGATAGCAGCAGTGAGAAGAGAGCATAATCTGGGTGGTGGTGATCCCTGATGATAGATGCTGCTTTCTTCCGATAATGCTTTGAGTAGATATGCTTAATGGTGGGGAGAGCTTTCCCTGTGATGGACTGGGCCATATCCACTACTTACAGTAGGGTTGTCCATTCAAGGTCATTGGTATTTCCATATCAAGCTGTGACACAGCTAGAAAATGTATCCTTCACCACAGATCTATAGATGTTTGACAAAGTTACAGAAGTCATGCCAAATTTTTGCAAACTTCTGAGGAAGTAGAAGTGCTGCAGTGCTTTCTTTGTAATTGCACTTATGTGCATGGCACAGCACAGGTCTTCCGAAGTGCTAACACTGAGGAATTTAAAGTTGCATAGCCTCCCCACCTCTGATCCTCTAATGAGAACTGACTCATGGTCCTCTGGTTTCCTCCTATTGAATTCAATAATCAGCTTATTTGTTTTGCTGACGTTGAGTGAGAGGGTGTTGTGATGGCACCACTCAGCCAGGTTTTCAATCTCCCTCCTAAATGCTGATTTGGAGCCACCATTGATTCGGCCTATGATAGTGGTGTGGTCAACCAACTTGAATATGGCTTTGAAGCTGTGCTTCTCCACACAGTCATTAGTGTAAAGTGAGTAGAAGAGGGCCCTAAACATACAACCTTGCCGTGCAACTGTGCTGATGGAGAATGTGGAAGATTTGTTTTTCTCAATCCAAATTGACTGGGACTGCAAGTGAGCAAATTGAGGATCCAATTGCACAAGGAGGTATTGAGACTAAAGTTTTGAAGCTTATTAATTAGTTTTGAGGGGATGATGATATTGAATGCCTAGCTGTAGTCAATAAAAAGCATTCAGATGTTTTTGCTGTTCAGATGTTCCAGGGTTGAGTGAAGAGCCAATGCGATGACATCGGCTGTGGACTTGTTGCTCAAGTAGGCAAATTGGAGTGAATTCACATTGCTTTTCATCTCGGAGTTGATATGTTGCTCTCACTGTGGACATAAATGCTATTGGATGATAGTCATTTAGGCAGGTAACCACGTTCTTCTTATGCATCGGTATAAGAGAAGTCAGCTTGTAGCAGGTGGTTACGTCAGACTGCTGAAGCAAGGGGTTAAAGATCTCGGTGAACACTCCTGCCAGGTGATCAGCACAGGTCTTTAGTACTCGGCCAGGAATCCCGTCTGGGCTGGATGCTTCCTGTGGGTTCACCTTCCTAAAGGCTACTCACACGTTGGCTCCAGAGACTGAAGTCATAAATCATCTGGACGTTCAGAGTTTGTGATGTTTCCACCATTTTTGAGTGAGTATAGAAGGCTTTGAGCTCGTCTGAAAGCAAAGCCCTGTTGTCTCCCATGTCGCCTGATTTTACTTTATAAGAGGTGATAGCATTCAAGCCCTGCCACAACTGTCAACATCCTTCATTGATTAGTTTAGTCTGGAATTACTACTTCACCAGTGAGATGGCTTTCTGAAGATTGTACCTGGACCTCTTGTTATCTTCTTGGTAACTAGACTTGAATGCCTCTGATCTGGCTCTCAGCAGATTGCAGATCTCATGCTTCATCCGGGGCTTCTGGTTGAGGAAGACTCTGAATGATTTTGTGGGGACATACTCATTTACTGCTGTTTTAATTAAGGCCGCGACAACCATGATGTATTCATTCAGATCAACAGTTAAGTCCTTGAATATGGCTCAGTCCACTGACTCAAAGGAATCTCTAACTCACTTCTCTGTCTCCCACAGCCATCTCTTTGTTGTTCTAATCTCTGGAACTTTGACCTTTAGCCTCTTTCTGTACACAGGTAGGAGAAGGACAGCCAAGCGATCAAAAATGAGAAACATCAAAATGCTGTCTGGGCATGGAACAGTAGGCATTCCTTATCATAGTATGATTACACTATTTGAAAGCTCCGGACTACACATTGGACATGTAGGTACATTTAAAGTGTAGTTTCACATTAGAATTATTAGAATTATTCGGTACTGAGTGCAAAACACAAACAATGGAATAATACTTGCAAGCAATGACTCAAAAGATGATTTTTTTTTGGGCATTTGATCATATGCAAGTTGCATCTATCCTTTGTGTACCCAAAATTGCTTGCATCAATATGAAAGTGATGGGATAATAGTGAAATGCATTACTTTGTCACCTGTGATTGATGCTACCATGATAAAATTGGCTCTTGAGGCTTTTCTTCCTGATATGTGTCAGCTTGGCTTAGTTGGAAGCACTCTCACCTCTGAGTCAGAAGATTGTGTTTTCAAGCTCCACTCCACATAATCAAGGCAGGTGTATCAGAACAACACTGAGAGCATGTTGTCTTTTGGATGAGATTTGCCCTGTATGTTGTTCAAGGCGGAAGCTAATTTTCCCTGTGTCCTGGCTGACATTCAGCTCTCAAACAACACCAGCAAGAACAAATTAATTAGTCATTCTTCCTTTTGATATTTGTGAGAGACTGGATTGTGCAGAATGATTGCTACATTTGTTACCAGTAACAGTTACAGCATTTCAGTTATTTATTCTACACATCTTTCTTTGAAAATGTGTTAGATAAGCTGTGTTGGTATATAAATTAGATTTTTTTTACCTTCCCCCAAGGAAAACAAAGATTTCCCAACCACTTTCCAACTATGAACTATTAATTTAATTTAAATTTTACGTGACCAAAAATAAAAGATGTTTCTTTGTGCTATATGCTTCATACACATACTTTGTGCAAGGCTGGAAGTCTATCTCTTTCTCTAAAAATATGATAGTCCTTTTGCTATGTATGTTGTTACCTTATCTAAACTAAGCCAAGACTTTGTTACATGGGAAAGAAGGCAGCGGAAAATACCTACTTTTTTTCAGAGATTAATTCAAGTATTGATTCCTTGTTTTTTATTTGTAGTGATGAGTTATATAGATCCATAATGGAATGCACCATTTTAATTTATTGGCCCTACCCCATTAGTATGACATTTAGATTAGCATATGTACATTGGTTATTTAATGTTCCTCATCCTTCATAAAGACTAAGAATCTTAGTTCCATTCTTTTTAATCTGGAAGGCAATTTTTATAAGACTAAGTGATTGCAATATGTAATACTTTATCCTGATGTTTCAGAAATTATGTATCTTGTTTTTTAATGATCATAATGGATGCTATACAAGAGATCCTTCATACTGATGTCTGATATTTCAGTGTGTCTATGTCATATTGATTTCGAGTATTAGTCAAAGGGAAAAATACGAATCTGATTGAAGTACAAGGCATCACTGAGTGCTAAAGACCTTTCCTAAACAGGAAATAGGTTTGTAATATGCATTTACAATGTTATAAACTAGGTGAATAATTAACAGATCATTCTTTTTATTTATGCATATGTCAGAAAGTGAATATCATTGGGAAGGTCAATAATTATTTCCCATCTCTCTTTACTTACAAGAAGGTGCTGGTAAGCTCCTGTGATCTCTGTAATGCAGTACCTCCAGTAAAGATGTTCCCACACTGCTGTTGAGTGGCAAGTGCTAGGATTTCGAAGGACAGCAATACATAATCAGTGACCACTTTATCAGGTACACTTATACACCTGCTCGATAATGTAAGTATCTAATTAGCCAATACGCAACTCAATGCACAAAAGCATGCAGATGTGGTCACGAGGTTCTGTTGTCATTCAGCCCTAACATCAGAATGGGGAAGAAATGTGATCTATGTGACCTTGGCCATGGAATGCTTGTTGGTGCCAGACGGAGTGGTTTGGATATCTCTGAAATTGCTGTTCTCCAGGGATCTATATCTCTTCCCACCCTGTCACTTGTAAAAATGCCATCCTCTTCTCTCAATTTCTCCATCTCTGCCGCTTCTGCTTTTAGGATAAGGCTTTCCATTCCAAAACTAAAGAGATGCCCACCTTCTTCAAAGAAAGGAGCTTTCCTTCCTCCACCATTAACTCTCATCTGCATTGCTTTCATTTTGTGCACATCTGCTCCTCCCACCACCCACCAGGGACAAGGTTCCTCTTGTTCTCACCTATCACCCCTCCCGCATCTGTGTTCAACACATAATTCTCTGTAACCTCTGCCATTTCTAATGGGATCCCACCACAAAGCACATCTTTCCCTCCTCCCCATTTTCCACTTTTCACAGGGATCACTCTCTACAGGGCTGCTTTGTTCATTCATCCCTCCTCACTGATCTCTCTTGTAGTGCTTATCCAAGTGCAATGGCTGTCCTACACCTCCTCCCTCATGACCATACAGGGCTCCAAACAGTCCTTCCAGGTGAGGCGACACTTCACGTGTGAGTCTGTTGGGGTCATGCTCCTGGTGAGCCCTCCTGTGTTTTGGTGATACCTGACATAGATTGGGTGACTGCTTCACCACGCAGCTATGCTCCATCAACCAGAAAAAGTGGGATCTCCTGGTGGCCAACCGATTCAATTCTACTTCCCATTCCGACATGTCAGTCCATGGCCTCCTCTACTGCTGTGATGAGACTGCACTCAGGTTGGTGGAGTAGCACTTTATATTCCATCTGGATTGCCTCTAACTTATGGCATGAACATCAATTTCTCAAATTGCCGGTAATTGTTCCTCCCCCCACTTTCTTCACCATTCTCCATTCCTATTTCCCTCTCTCACCTTATCTACTTACCTGTCCATCACCTCCTGGTGGTGTTCCTTCTGCTTCCCTTTCTTCCATGGCTTTCTGTCCTCTCCTTTCAGATTCCCCCTTCTCCAGCCCTTTATGTCTTTCACCAGCCAACATCACAGCTCTTTACTTCACCCCCTTCCCCTCTCCCAGTTTCACTTATCACCTACTACCCAGTACATCTTCCTCCCCTCCCTCCATCTTCTTAGCCTGACTTCAAAGCCTCTTTTTTTCCAGGCCTGATGAAGGGTTTTGGCCTGAAACACCGACTGCTTGCTCTTTTCTATAGCTGCTGCCTGGCCTGCTGAGTTCCTCCAGCATTTTGTGTGTGTTGCTTTGATTTCCAGCATCTGAAGATTTTCTTGTTTCTATGATCATCTCTCTTGGTAGTTCACGAGGTTCGCCTGGTGTAGCCAAGCCTGCAGTAAGAGACGGTAATATGCAAATATTTTACAAGGTGGAATCATCTGTTAAGTATTTACTCCATGTTCTATTTCATTTACATTTCTCTTTGTTTGTACATTTCTGCATAGGAAGTGGAAATATGAACAGATCTGTTACTTTTTCTCAGTTATGTTCAAAATAAGATGACATACATGGTGTGTAAGTAATACTACTATCCATACTTGGCTTCCAGGCTATGACCTTTATAACCTGCTTCAGCACAGACCTAGATTTTCGATCACAGGGACCCTCAACAGTCCTTGTTCCTTTGCCTCAAACTCCTCTAAAACTTCATGTACAAGGGAACAAAGCAGTAAACTGGATTTAAGTCTTCATTATGTTAAAACTGAAACAGATAACTGTGCATGTGAGGTCAACTGAGGCTAGCATCAAATACGGAGTGAATTTCTTCACACAAAAAGGAAGTGAAGGTTCTTGCTTGTGTACAAGCACATCTGATAATGCAACAGCACCTGTCATTGCTATTTTCTATTTACCAGCCAAATGAAGTGACAATAAGGGTGAATTGACAATACCACAAGGTTTCAAGATAATTTGTTGTTGAGATTCTTTAGAGAAACATTCACAATTGACTGCCTCGCAAAACAATAGCATGCACTTTGTGTTGTATTTGCTGCCATAATTTTAGCATGATTTATTTATTCTTTCCATTTAGTAAAAGCTGTCAGGGTTTGAGTGTAACTGATCAGACTTGGAATTGCTTGAAGATTTTAAGATTAAAAATATTTAGATTAGACTAGAGTTATCATTATGGTGTTCAAGATTAATATTAATACAATTAAGAAAAAAATGATAGAAGTGCAATAGATTTTATTTCCACATTTCATACTTGCATGTTCTTTTATGACAGTGAAAGAGGCCATTCAGCCCATTGAGTCTATATTGGCTCATTCCCCAACAAAAAGACCCTTTCAAGTGTTCTCTCTTCATTGTCGTGCTAGATGAAACCAACCTATGAAGCTGCACATCTTTGTGACATTGAGGGAAAGTGGAGCACTCTGAATTAAACCCAGGTACTAAGAGAGAGAATGTTAGAACTCTACATGGCTAGTGCTGAAGATGGAACTGAATGCTGGATGCTGGTAGTGTGAGGCAGAAGCACTAGCAACTGCTCAAACTGCTGTACAATTTTGTTTCATACATTCATCCCGTATAAAAATATTTACAGCATTTATCACAAGTGCATTGAGTGAATTCAACTTTAAGAAAAATAATCTTGATGACTGCAACGTAAACTTAAGGTTCATGGAGAACTGATTAATTTTAATTAAGTTTTAATTCATTAAAATGATAATAGAAATTTAATATTTGAGGAGCATTGGGAGCTGCAGTCAAACAATTGGCAAAATCATGTGACAGCTATGTTAAATATCTTAAAAATATAAGAGATGACAAAATCATAAAATCAGTTGAACCTCTAAATAGCATTAATCATCTGCTGGAAGTACACACTAATTTGAGCAGATTTAAAGGTGCTTGGATAGACATATAGTTGAGGAGCAAAATGCAAAGGATAGGATTTAAAGCAAGTGCCTTAAACTAGTAAGGTTATGTACATATTAATGTCAGAAAAGGTTACATTTCTGAAAATTAGAGGAAGAACGAAAAAAAACAGCATCTTGCATTAATATGTTATTTAAAATTTGATTCCTATCTTAAGTAAATTCATGGGAGTATATCTCAAATAATTACATTTTATTTCAGATGATGAAATATTACAGAATTTGCTTTATCTAGCCGGTGAAGCAGGATACAAAAGCTAAGAAATGATACAGAGTTTCCACAAGCGTTTTGCTCACAGGGCATTCTGTGCACTTTTTGTCATCCCATTATAGAAAGGATATTAAAGCAATGGAAAAGGTGTAGAGCAGATTTAATAGGATATTCGAAAAGGAGGATTTACAATTAGGATGAAAGACTTGAAAAATCAGGACCTCTTTCATCAGAAATGAGAAGGTCAAAGGGCGACTTGATACAGGTCTTCAAGACTGTGAAGGATTATATTGAAGCAAATTGTACTGGATTGTTTCCACTGGATGTGAGCTGGCAGTGAAGGAACACAAATTTCAGATAATAACAAAAAGAATTGGAGGGGGACTTAAAGAAAAATAATTCTATACAGACCATAATTAGAATGTGAAATTGTCTGCCACAGAGCAATGTCAGCAAGACCAAGGAGATGATTATTGACTTCAGAGGGAGGAAACTTGAGGTCGAGGAGCCGGTCCTCATCGGAAGTTCAGGGGTGGAGAGGGTCAGCAACTTTAAATTCCTTGGTGTTATCATTTCAGCAGATAATCCTGAATCCAGCACTGAAGTAACATTACGAAGAAAGCACAGTACTTTCTTAAAAGTTTGCAAAGATTTGGCTTGTAACCTAAAACTTTAACTAATGTCTATAGATGTGTGGTGGAGAGTGCTATGTTTTGTAACTTCAAAAAAAATATCAAATTCTAACAAAGACGCATGAGCCCAAAACGTGGATCTAAGTTTGAGTTTACTTTAAGCAAGGCATGCACGTATCATGTGGTTCTGGGATGACATATGCAAATCATGTATTTTTATATAAATCCCATAAAGAATTATTTAAAATAATCAAAAATGTTTTTTTGAAGATTACTTAATTATTACTTAAATATACTTAATATTACTTAAATATTAAATACACAACAGAGTATATTGAATGGTTGCATTGCGGACTTGTATGGAAAACACCAATGCCCTTGTCTGGAAAAGACTACATAAAGTAATGGATATGATCCATCCCATCATGGGTAAAGCCTCCTCCCACCATTAAGCACATCTACACAGAACGTGGTCCCAGGAAAACAGCATCCACTGTCAAGGACCCTAACCATCCAGGCCACACTCTCTTCTCGCTGCGGCCATCAGGAAGAGCATATGCGAGCCCCAGGACCCACAAGTCCAGGTTCAGGAACAGTTATTAGCCCTCAAACATCAGCCTCTTGGACCAGTGGAGATAATTTCATTTAACTGCAATTGCCCCATCACTGAATGGTTCCCATAACCTATGGACTCACTTTCAAGGCCTCTTCAGCTTATGTTCTCAATATTTTTTTGCTTATTTATTCATTTTTTTCTTGCTTTCTCTTCTTTTGTATTTGTGAAGTTTGTTGTCTTTTGCACGTTGGTTGTTGTCCATCCTGCTGAGTGTGGTCTTCTATTAATTCTATTTTTTTTTGTAGTTACTGTGATTGCCTGTGTTACGAAACCCCGTAACTGGGTCACTTACCAGCAAAGATAGAGAGGTCTGTTGAAGTCTGATGGTACTATTTTTAACAGTATTTATTGATAAAGGGGCACAAAAATAAGATCAATGCAAACATACAGATAATATACGTCATCAATACTAAATCTAAAAGCACAGGTATAATAATAATCAATAAGAAATAGCTTTACCATTGTCTAGGGGATAATGTATTGTCTGATGGAAATATAAAAGTCACTGTTAGTTCGTTCAAGCTACAGCGTTTTTGGTTTTAGAGAGAGACGGATTAAACTTGCCCAGTTCTTTGATGAATCCAATCCTTCGCGTCTTTTGGGAATTGGTTTCCCCGTTGTTAGCTAAAAGCCATTTTTCCGTGGTAAAAGCCTCCAGTTCCGGGCAAATGGAACCGAACGCACGTGGCCTCCTTCCAATGGCTTCCGCTATTACGGGATCGCTAGCGTTTCTTCTGGTACATCTGTGGGGCTGTTCCCACAGACCCTCTTTTATCCTGACTCACAGGGTCTCAGATGTCAATCAGGTTGGGGGTGATGCAATCCCTCCCTCAACCAGCCCACTTTGCCTGAGGACTTCCACGTAGCACAGTATTGCAATCCACAAGTTCGTCTTCAAGAGACAATGGCCGTGTCCCATAGCTTTATATCGCTGGGGAATGAGACATTCCACACGTCTCTTTCTCATTTCCTGGGTCTCCTGACCCAGATCAATAGTGATCTTGCGATTCTCACAAAGGAGGGGGCTACAGGTGTAACACCTGCAAGAAAATTAATGTCAGAGTTGTGTATGGTGACATATATATATGTTGATAATCAATTTACATTACTTTGAACATCTTTGAAATTATGGTGGTAAGTTGTGCAAAATGGCAAGTTAGTGCTCTCTGGCTCCAAATTACTCCCCCTTTCCATCCCTGATTCAACCAGCCCACCATCTTCTACTCCTCATTCTACCAATCATCTTGACCACTTCGCTCACAATTCTACCTTCCCTCTTAATACTGGTATCTCTCCAATCTCAGTCATGACGTAAGGTGTGAACCTGGAAAATTGTCAATTCCTTTCTTCCCACAGAGGCTGCTCAAGTGGCTGAGCTCCTCCAGCAGATTGCTTGTTATTCTAGCTGGCCCAAATATCTGGTTTCTGTTCTATAGTGTTCTGTGATTTATTTAACCTATAATTAGCATTAGGAGGGAATTCCCCAGTTTTCTTTATCACAATATTCTTAATTGTTTCCTTTTGCAAAGACATGAAGTCAACTCCCTGTCTTTAGATGTTAAAGTCTTTGCCTTGGCATGGAGGTCTTAGGAAGGGTTTGTAGTTGATTTCAGTACCAGGATGAATGATAGTAAGATTCAAATATATGCCTTGCCTGTTGAAAGAAAGGGGATCAGAAGTGATAATGTTGAGTCAATCAGGAAAAATAACTTACTATATAAAATTAAGCCACAAAACAATTCTTAATATGGGGTAGAAATTTCCAAAGATTCAAAACATTCTGAGGAGAAATCTCTTCTTATCTCCATTTGAAATATGAGTCCCTGTTTCTGAAGCTAACCTTATTTCCAGATCCCCCTCAGAGTAAATATCATCTCACCATCAACTGTGTCTTATGCCCTTCAGAATCTTTATGTTTTAATAAGGTCATCTCTCATTCTCATACACTTCAATGAATATATGTCTGAACTGCCAAATCTTTCTTCATATGTCATCCTCTTCATCCTAGGAATTAACCTAGTGAATCTCCTCTGCACTGATCCACTGAAAGCTTATCTTTCCTTAAACAGGGAGAGCAAACATATGTGTAGCATTCCTGATGCAGACACATTAATACGCATTAGTAACTGTACAGTTGCAGTTTTCCTCATATTTATATTCCTTGCTTTCCTAATTAATTGGTGGAACTGAGGAATTAGCATGGAAGCAACGACAATCCCATTTCACAAATTTGATTGAGTTTTTTGAGGGGATGACTAAAGTGTTAACCAAGGCAGGGTGTTAAATGTTGACTATCTGGACTTAACCATACAGGCCCCACATAGTAAGCTGGTCCAGAAGTTTAATACACAAGGGATTCAAGACATGTTATTGAACAAGATCCAAAATTATCCACATTTTTGGGGGCACAGGGTAGTGGTACACTGGGGTATTTCTGATTGTAAGTATCTAACAAGGGTGTTAGAGACATAGAAACGTAGAAAACCTACAGCACAATACAGGCCCTTTGGCCCACAAAGCTATGCCAAACATGTCCTTAAATTAGAACTACCTAGGCTTACCCATAGCCCATGTACCTATCCAGGAGTATCATAAAAAACCCTATCATTTCCACCTCCACCACCACTGCTGGCTGCCCATTCCACACACTCACTATTCTCTGTGTAAAAAAACTTACCCCTGACATTTACTCTGTACCTACTGCCAAGCACCTTAAAACTGTGCTCTCTTGTGCTAACCATTTCTGCCCTGGGAAAAAGTCTCTGAATATCCGCCTGATCAATGCCTCTCATTATCTTGTACTCCTCTATCAGGTCACCTCTCATCCTCCCTCACTCCAAGGAAAAAAGGCCGAGTTCACTCAACCCATTCTCATAAGGCATGCTCCCCAATCCAGGCAACATCCTTGTAAATCTCCTCTGCACCATTTCTATGGCTTTCACATCTTTCCTGTAGTGAGGCGACCAGAACTGAGCACAGTGGGATCTGACCAGGGTCCTATAGAGCTGCAACATTACCAGTCAGCCAGCGAGAACAGTGGGAAGAGTTTAAAAAGAAGATAGCTTTACAGACTGGGCACTGAATAGAGAGAGACAGAGTAGGAAGGCTTTAGCTCAACAGGGGCTTCAGTGATAATGGGTCGAGGCAAGGTAAGTCATGTGTTTAGAATACAACCAGAAAGGATGCGTATGAGGCCAGATTTCCATGCTCAGTGTCAGATGTAGGAGGTCTTGGAGACTCCCAGCCTCCCGGACGGCCACATCTGCACCAAGTGCATCGAGCTGCAGCTCCTTAGGGACCAGGTTAGGGAACTGGAGATGCAGCTCGATGACTTTCTTTTGGTCAGGGCGAGTGAGGAGGTGATTGAGAGGAGCTATAGGCAGGTAGTCACTCCAGGGCCTGGGGAGACAGATTAGTTGGTAACAGTCAGGAGAGGGAAGGGCAAGAAGCAGGTACTAGAGAGTATTCCTGTGGCTGTCCCCCTTAACAATAAGTACTCTTGTTTGAGTACAGTTGGAGGGGACAGCCTGCCTGGGGGAAACAACAGTGGTCATGCATCTGGCACAGAGTCTGTCTCTGTGGCTCAGAAGGGTAGGGAAAGGAAGAGGAAGGCAGCAGTGATAGGGGACTCTATAGTTAGGGGGTCAGACAGGTGCTTCTGTGGACGCAGGAAAGAAACACAGATGGTAATTTGCCTCCCAAGTGCCAGGGTCTGGGATGTTTCAGATCACATCCACGATACCTTGAAGTGGAAAGGAGAACAGCCAGAGGTCGTGGTACATATTGGTACCAATGACATAGGTCGGAAAAGGGAGGAGGTCCTGAAAGCAGACTACAGTGAGTTAGGAAGGAAATTGAGAAGCAGGACTGCAAAGGTAGTAATCTTAGAATTATTGCCTGTTCCACACAAGAGTGAGAATAAGAATAGAATGAGGTGGAGGATTAATGCGTAGCTGAGGATTGGAGCAGAGGGCAGGGATTCAGATTTCTGGATCATTGGGACCTCTTTTGGGGCAGGTGCGAGAGGGAGGATAGGCAGGTGATAAAGAAGTGACACGCTCAGACCAAAGGCTTGAGATGTGTCTATTTTAACGCAAGGAGTGTTGTGAACAAAGCGCATGAGTTTAGAGCTTAGTACTTGAAGATATAATGTGGTGACCATTACAGAGACTAGTATGGCTCAGGGACAAGATTGGCTACTTCAAGTGCCGGGTTTTAGATGTTTCAGAAAGGACAGGGAGGGAGGCAAAAGAGGTGGGGGCATGGCACTGTTGATCAGAGTTAGTGTCACGGCTGCAGAAAAGGTGGACGTCATGGAGGGATCATCTACGGAGTCTCTGTGGTTGGAGGTTAGGAACAGAACGGATCAATAGCTTTACTGGGTGTTTTTTATAGGCTGCCCAATAGTAACAGGGATACCAAGGAGCAGATAGGGAAACAGATCCTGGAAAGGTGTAATAATAACAGAGTTGTCATGATGGGAGATCTTTATTTCCCAAATATCAATTGGCACCTCCCTAGAGCAAAGGGTTTAGATGTGGTGGAGTTTGTTAGGTATGTACAGGAAGGTTTCTTGACATAGTGTGTAGATTAGCCTACAAGAGGAGAGGCTGTACTTGTTTTGGTATTGGGAAATTAACCTTGTCAGGTGTCAGGTATCACAGTGGCAGAGCATTTTGGAGATAGTGATCACAATTCTATCTCCTTTACCATAGCATTAGAGAGAGATAGGAACAGACAAGTTAGGGAAACATTTAAGTGGAGTAAGGGGAAATATGAGGCTGTCAGGCATGATCTGTGGTGTACAAAGGCTGTTGTAAATCTAGTCAAGAAGAAAAGAAGAGCTTAGGAAAGGTTCAAAAATCAAGGAAATGATAGAGATCTAGAAGATTATAAGGCTAGCAGCAAAGAACATAAGAATGAAATTAAGAGAGCCAGAAGGGGCCATGAGAAGGCCTTGGCAGACAGGATTAAGGAAAACCCCCAAGGCATTCTACAAATATATGAAGAGCAGGAGAATAAGATATGAGAGAGTAGGATCAATCAAGTGTGACAGTGGAGAAGTGTGTATGGAACCGGAGAAGATGGCAGAGGTACTTAATGAATACTTGCTTCAGTATTTACTATGGAAAAGGATCTTAGCGATTGTAGGGATGACTTGCAGCAGACTGAAAATGTTTGAGCATGTAGATATTAAGAAAAGGGATGTTCTGGAGCTTTTGGAATGCAGCAAGTTGGATAAGTCTCCGGGACCGGATGAGATGTACCCCAGGCTACTGTGGGAGGTGAGGGAGGAGATTGCTGAGCCTCTGGTAATGATCTTTGCATCATCAATGAGGATGGGAGAGGTTCCAGAGGATTGGAGGGTTGCAGATGTTGTTTCCTTATTCAAGAAAGGGATAGCCCAAGAAACTATAGACCAGGGAGTCTTACTTCAGTGGTTGGTAAGTTGATGGAGAAGATCCTGAGAGGCAGGATTTATGAACATTTGGAGAGGTATAATATGATTAGGAATAGACAGCATGGCTTTGTCAAAGGCAGGTCGTGGCTTACGAGCCTGGTTGAATTTCTGAGGATATGACTAAACACATTGATGAAGGTAGAGCCATAGGTGTAATATATATGTATTTTAGCAAGGCATTTGATAAGGTACCCCGTGCAAGGCTTATTGAGAAAGTAAGGAGGCATGGGATCCAAGAGCACATTGCTTTGTGGATCCAGAACTGGCTTGCCCACAGAAAGCAAAGAGTGGTTGTAGATAGGTCATATTCTGCATGGAGCGTAGTGACCAGTGGTGTGCCTCAGGGATCTGCTCTGGGACCCCTACTCTTCATAATTTTTATAAATGACCTGGATGAGGAAGTGGAGGGATGGGTTAGTAAGTTTGCTGATGACACAAATGTTGGGGGTGTTGTGGATAATGTGAAGGGTTGTCAGAGGTTACAGTGGGACATTGATAGGATGCAAAGCTGGGCTGAGATGTGGCAGATGGACTTCAACCCAGATAAGTGTGAGGTGGTTCATTTTGGTAGGTCAAATATGATGGCAGAATATAGTATTAATGGTAAGACTCTTGGCAGTGTGGAGGATTAGAGGGATCTTGAGGTCCGAGTCTATAGGACACTCAAAGCTGCTGTGCAGGTTGACTCTTTGGTTAAGAAGGCATACGGTGCATTGGCCTTCATAAATCAAGAATTGAGTTTAAGAGCAGAGAGGTACTGTTGCAGCTATATAGGACCCTGGTCAGACCCCACTTGGAGTTCTGTACTCAGTTTTGGTTGCCTCACTACAGGAAGGGTGTGGAAACCGTAGAAGAGGTGCAGAGGAGATTTACAAGGTTGTTGCCTGGATTGGGTGGCATGCCTTATGAGAATAGGCTGAGTGAACTTGGCCTTTTCTCCTTGGAGTGATGGAGGACGAGAGGACACCTGATAGAGGTGTACAAGATGATGAGAGACATTGATCGTGTGGATAGTCAGAGGCTTTTTCCCAGGGTTGAGATGGCTAACACAAGAGGGCACAGTTTTAAGGTGCTTGGAAGTAGGTACAGAGGAGATATCAGGGGTACGTTTTTTGTGCAGAGAGTGGTGAGTGCATGAAATGGGCTGCTGGTGACAGTTGTGGAGGCGGATACGATAGGGTCTTTTAAGAGACTCTTGGAGGACTAGATTACTCCTGGGTAATTTCTAAGGTAAGGACATGTCCGGTACAGCTTTGTGGGCTGAGGGGCCTGTATTGTGCTGTAGGTTTTCTATGTTTTTATGTTTCTAAACCTCATCTCAAAATTTCTCAAAGCTAGCATCACCACGATCACACAAGTCATTGATAATGACCCTGACTGGGAACTAAGTGATAAGGTAAAGAAAGGTGCTCTCAACAATGCTTTCAGCTACTGAGAATTGCTTGATGAGAGGAAACTTGAAAAAAGTCAGTCAAACCTTGACGCCTATTTGAAGAAAATGCCAAAGTTAGAGGAGCTCCTACAGCCCTTCTAAGATGTCACCACCACCCACTTCCCTCCACTGCTGCCGCGATGTGTTGCTGCTCCAGTTATGTACGGGTTAGGCCTACTTGCATGTTTGTTACTCCACGGATTACTGTATCATACTATTGACTTACATAGCAGTCCACCTCCTATGAACGCATCATCAATAGTTAGCGGGATCCGAGTGAATATGTATACTGCCAAATGAAACAATGTTCTTCCGAACCAAGATGCACAACACAGTGCATTTCACTCACACACAACACATAAAGCAATATTATCATAAATATATCAACAAATAATAATGTGCATTAAGAAGTCAACTGTATAATGCTAATGGTGCTTCATACATGGTGAGACCTGAGTGATGGCAGAGAGTTTAGTGGTTTCACAGCGTGAGGGAAGAAACTGTTTCCCATTCTAACAGTCCTTATCCTTGTGTTACAGCACCTCCATCAAAGAGATTGATGGATGGATGGGAGGGGTCATTCTAATAAACCCTGCATACGCAGACATCCAAATAAATATATTGGATGATGGAAGAGAGACCCGGATAATTTTCTCAGCAGATCTTGCAAACCTTTGCAGGGCCTTGCCGCCATATGCCTTGCAATTCCCATATCAGATGATGATGCAGCTTGTCAGGATGCTGTGAATTGTGCTTCTGTAAAAAAATAATTAGAATAGGTGGGGGAACCTTGCTTACCTCAGTCTCTTCGGGAAGTGGAGACGCTACTGTACTTTCTTGTCTAAAGTGGCGGTTTTGAGGGATCAGGTGAGATAGTCTAGAAACTTGGTTCTCCAAACTCTCTCCACAGAGAAGCCATTTATGTGGAGTGAGAGGTGGTCAGCCTGCACCTTCCCCAAACCCACAATCATCTCTGTAGTCTTGTCCTCATTGAGAATCAATTTCTTGTGCTCGCACCATTCTACCTTCTCTCTGTATGCAGTCTCATCATAGTCATTAAGGAGACTAATCACTGTTGTATCATCAGTGAACTTAATCATTTGGTTTGAACTGGGCCTAGAAGTGCAGTCATGCAACAGCATCGGTAACAGCCAGGAATCAAGCACACAGCCCTCAGGGGTGCTGGTGCTTAACGCGATGGAGCTAGAGATGTTGTTGCCAACACAGACTGACTCGTCCTTTTGTCAAGAAGTCCAAAATCCATTTACAGAGAGAGTTATTAGCACTCACTGAGAACAGTTTACCCAACAGTTTCTGAAGAATGATTCTATTAAAAGCTGAGCTGAAGTTGAAAAATAGCATCCTGGCATCTAAGGTACCATTTTCCAGAAGGGACTGAATGAAGTGGAGTGCAGAGGCTATGGCTTCATCAGTGGATCAATTTGAACAATAAGTAAAAACTGGCAAGGGTCCATATGCATAGGATAGTAAAGAAAGCATTTTAGTATAGGTCTTCATAGATGCAGTATTGAGTATAAAATTTGAAATGTCATATTAAAGTTATACATAACATTGTTTAAATCACACTTATAGCATTGAGTATGTCTCTGGTTGCCATTCTCCAGGAAGGACATGGCAGCAAATGAGAGAGTACAGAAAAGGCTCACCAGTAACCAGAATTTAACCTGCAATGGAGGGCTGTAATTTAATGAGTAATTGTATATCATGAGTATATTCTCACTGGAGAGGAGGAGGATGAGAGGTAACCTGATAAAGGTTTATATGATTATAGGAAGGGGAATCTAAATTGGAAGACACAGGTTTAAGGTGCGAGGGGAATAACAAAGAATATCTGAGAGGTTTTCATACAAAGGATGGTGAATATTTGGAACAGGATGCCGGAGGTGCTCGCTGAGGTAGAGACAATTATAACATTTAAAAGGAATTTGGACAGATACTAGAATAGGAAAGCAGAAGAGGGATATGGACCTAATGCATGCAAATAGAACTGGTGTAGATAGGTATCACAGTTGGCATGGATGAGCTGGTTGAGAAGGTCTGTTTCTGTGCTGCATGTTTCTATGATTTTATGATTCTATGATATTGATGAATTTGATGTTGAGTGCAAAAGGCTGGAATGGGTCCTGACTACAAATGAAGTGCCGATCCTTAAGTTTACTTTAAGACTTCTTTTAGCAGTTCATGTGTCCCAATGGGAGAAAATGTAGTTTATGCAAAGCAGTCACTCAATCTGTATTTGTTGTCTCCAGTACAGGGAAGACCATATTATGAGTACTGAACACAGTACACTAGATCATTTGAAGTGCAAGTATATCAGTGGTTTACCTGGAAGGACTGTTGAAGGCCCTGGCTGATGGAAGGCAGGTGCTGAAAAGGAGAGGTGTTGGATCCCTTGCTGTTGCATCGGATTGTGCCAGGTTAAGGCAAGTGGTTAGTAAAGAATGAAGAGTGGACCAGGGAGTCATAAAAGAAATTGTCCCTTTAGAAGGCTGAAACGGGTGTGAAGGGATGATGTGTACGGTAGTGGAATCTAGTTGTAGATTGTATATATTGCAAAGGATGATTAATTGAATGAGGAGTCTGTTAAAGAAAAACAGGCATGAGAACAGAAATGTAGAAAATAGATAACGTGGTCTGACAAGGGCAGAGGGGACACATGGTTCATAAAGAGGGAAGACTTAAAGTAACCATATGGAAAGCCTAGTTTTCATAATACCTATGATGGAGGTAGATGAAATGGGAAATTAGAGTAGAGAACTTACAGAAGGCAGAGTAGGTGAAGGTATACTGAGATAGCTTTGGGAGTCTGTTTGTCTTTACCCCGTTCCCTGAGATAGAGAGTCAGAGAGATCTGGAGAGAAAAAGGAAGAGAGGAAGAGTTAGAAATGGAAATGGATCACCTGAAGATCAGAAAAATGTGGAAACTGACAGGTAGTAATGTTTTCAAGTTCTGTAAAGGTGTTGGAAATGGCACCAATACAGCCATTGATACACTGGAAAGTAGTTGGGGCATGGGTCCTGGTAGGACTGAAACAGTCTGTTCCATGTATTGGATGCTGGGGCACAGTAGGATAGCAGTTAGTGTATTGCTATCACAATGCCAGTGACCCAGGTTCAATTCTGCTGTTGTCTGTAGGGAGTTTGTATGTTCTCATGGTGGCCGTGAGAGTTTGCTCCAGGTGCTCTGGTTTCCTCCCACATTCCAAAGATATATGGGTTAGTAGGTTAATTGCTCACATGGGTGTAATTAGTTAGCATAGGCTTGTTGGGCCAGAGGGCCTGTTACCATGTTGTATCTCTAAAAACTATGCAAATAAGCAAATGCTATGTTTTATGAGAGTGCAGGGACAATTCCATTCTATAATTTGGAAAATAGCTTGGAGCTTGTTAATACAGTTGATGCCGAAATCCTTTTACTACCAGCCGGCAACCAGATGACAGAGAAAGCACATAAACTATCTCTTGAGGATCAATGCTTAGGAGGATATAAAAAGCAATAATGAACATATAATGAAAATCCTGGTTAGGCGATTAGTCAGGTCTTGTCAGGAACATAATGTTGTGAATCCCCAGCCTGTTCCTGCAAACTGCATTGCAATTATTTTTCAATGAAGTATTTAGAACTGGACTATATCATCTTATTTTTCCTCCAAATCTCTTTTTTGAACCATACAATAAACAAATGCATCTGTTCTAGTTCAAGACTATACAGATTTTGATTCTCATTAAAGTGAAATATGCATCCTTTTTATGAACTGAATATACTCAAAATTCATAAATAGTTGAAAAGTACAAAAGAAGTAGGGATTTTAGAATGTCCTTCCATAGCAGTATAAGATTGTTTATAGTGTCTTAATATCTCAGATTTATCCATAAAATATTTAGAAATTAGTGAGGTGAAATAGTTTTAAATTCTAAGTATAAATGACTATGAGAACAAAATTAGGTTATCTGATGAACAGGTAATTAGAGTTAAAGCCCCAATGATATACCTTGGAAAGAAAACAGATCTAGTTGAGTATCGTTAATTAAGTGAACCATCTAGCATGGTTTAATGAAACAGTATCCTATGAAATTTGACCCCAAGTTAGAGGCTAACAAGGAAGTTTGCCTCTTCAGCGACTGATAAATTTATTCCTGCTGTAAACTATATATTTTTTCCTGGATATTTCAATTTCCTGCTCCCATCTAAAATAGAAAGTTACCAGCATCTTGCATATGTATAGTTTAGACTTCCATTGCGATACTTCGTCAACATCAAACACTTGAGACTAGAACATGTATCAAAATTGACTTACATTGTATCTACACACTTTGTTTCCAGATCAGCCAGTGCTGATGTGCTGCTCTACTGATGTGGCAGGGCTTTGCATTATCATGCGCCAGGCCAGGACTAGCTCAGTCCATGAAACAGCTGAGAAAATAGAGTGGGCTGATGCATATTTCCTAACTTTGTTGTCAATATTGTCAAGGACTTTGAATGCTTCTGAATTTCTCTAATGTTCAGAAACAGTAAAAAAAAAGCTATTAAATTGAATCTTGATTTCTGGCACCTAATCTGATGAAATTTGGTAATCCTTGCTTGGCATGAAACCGTATGGACCAGAACTTCATGAATTTGTCAGCACAAGTTCTTTTGTTTCACCAGAAGGCTGTGGCATCTCTTTTGGGAGACCTTAAGATCAGAAATCCTTTCAGGTATGTTTCAAATTAAATTCTTTGTAGCTGGCTTTCTCAAAGTCATACTTATCTTCAAGGTTGTTGCTGTTGCCGAGAACAAAAGCTAGTTACAAAGTAAGAAAATAAAAAAAGCTGTTAAAAATCTCAGAATGAATGTTTAATTAATAAAAGGCATTCATTTTATTGTATAAGTTATTTACTCAGTAATTCCAGTAATAATAAGTGCTGGGAAAGTAGATTTCCAACTTTCTAAATTGCCCAGTTCTAAAGATCACTCAAATCCAAATACTGTGATGGGATATATGACAATATTATCAATTGAAGACTGAGTGTCAATGGTTATTCTTTCACTATGGATTGGAGAACACTTAATGATAATGGATATTTATGGAGGATATTTGTTTTTCTGCCAATGTTCAGTAAAAGTAGTTAGACAAATCAACAATTACAGCTAACTGGGGATTAATTAATAGCCATTGCAATAATATTTTTCCCATGGACCCTTTTAACACGAACTTGTTTAACACTCAGACAGAGGTTAGTCAGTGCTGTATCTCACTTATCCTGAAGCAATGAGATTTAAATTGTACATTCAACTGGGGTTCTGTATTCTATCAATTACTTGTCACAGATAGTGAAAGTGCTAAGCCTTGGGAGAGGAAACTCAGTGGTATGATGCCCTCCAGCAACCTTTAAAATTAACCACTGCTGAAAACTCTGCCATAATGTTTTCTCTTAAGCAGATTTTTTAGGAAAAAATTATTTCTTTTATTTTTAAAAAATCCCTTTATTTTTTCACTAAATGGTGAAAAACCTACAACCTGCTATGTCCTAAACAACCTCATGTCTGTGCTGTTTGTGCATTTGAGCAGAAGTTAACTGCTTTCTTTTTATTTCATTTTCAAGATTTGAGTGTTCCTGCCAAGGCTAGTATTTACCCTCCGCCCTTAATTACCCTTGTGGTGAGCCATCTTCCTAACCTGCTGAAGTCCTTCTGCAATATGTACTCTTAATAGTACTGAAGGATAGGGACTTCCAGGGCCACTGACATACTTCCACATCAGGCTGGTGTGCAATTTTGAGGGTAGTCTGTCCTGGTGGTATTTTGATTCATGTGCTGACCTGGTCAACATTTCCCTCTCAAGCAATGCTACTGAAGCCAATCTTTGTTAGTGTACATACATGCTGTGCCCAGTGTTCTAATATTCAGCACTAAGATCCAGGGATTCAGGGTTGCCAAGGCGGTGGAAGGAGATAAGTGGCATGAACACGCAGGGAGCAGTGGGACATGGATCATGTTCAGGTAGAAACAATTAATTTAATTTGGCATCATGTTTGTCACAGACATGATGGGCTGAAGGGCAGATTTCTGTGCCGTACTATTCTATGTCCTAAAATCCACACCGGTGCTCCAGTGCAATTCAGGGGATGTGCACAATGTTAGAGAAGTCCGTTTTCACAGAAGGTGCACGTAAACATTGGATGGATGTAACCAATTGTAAAGCAGTGAATTACCCTTGATAACTTAACCAGTTTTTATTTCTCAACAAAAAACGTTATAAAAGAAAACAAATCTGGTCATTATTGGATGGCTGATTATGGGAAGTTGCTCTGTGCAAGTATTTTAATTCACGCTTGTAACAACACTTCACTTCTTAAGCTGCAAAGCGCTGTGAAAGGTGCTACATTGAAGTAATTTTATTTACTTCCTTACTGATTTTGGGAAGTTGCTGTGAAAACATTGGCTGCCTTATTTTTCTTCATTACAACAGTGACTACACAACAAAAAATTTGGCTGTCAGGGACTTTGGGGTGTTCTGAGGTTGTGAAAGGTCCTATCTAGATATGTGCTGTTTCCTTTTATGGTCTGTTGATACAAGAGTTATTAAATGCATTTTGTCACTTGAGAGTTCATCTACCTGACAAGAATGGTAAATGGAAAGTATGAAAGACGTTAATATTTTAAAAATGAAGGCAAGAAGTGACTGCACTTCAAATATACTTATTTGGCTGCAAAGTACTTTGGGACATGCTGAGGTTGTAAAGGTCATTATATAAATGGTGATGCTACAAAGGAAATACAAATATATTAAGCAATGCATATTGCTAATGCTGATCTGCAAATGAATTCTGAAACGTCATGTTTCCACTTTCACTTTTTACAGCTTCCAGTCCCAGTCATTGTAAGGCTGTCAGTGTTAGATATGGAATGCCCTCCACGTTGGCAGTGTAGTTCTTCAGAAGCTTTGTCCCGACACTAATCTTTGGCTCCTGAATGAAAGAACACATTGATCCTGTAGCTAACCTGAAAAATAATATTGTACAGAGCAGAAAACATTTGCCTGAAGTGCTTCTCCGTTATTTTAGCAGTGTGTTAACCTGTTCAAATCTGTTCAACACTAACTCTGAAACTCCTTGATATGCTCCTTGTAAGTATGGTGTTTATAATTTTGGAGCATGATGTTAATTATTTGGACTTGTCTCTGGCTGTGAAATTTCACAGCTGTTATGATGAAGGGGATGGAAGACTTAAGCTTTGCTTCATCCAAAGATCATCATCTGGGAATTTCAGTGTGATGTGGAGCACAACAGGTCTCTTAGCACAGGATTGTTCAATAAATTTTCATGAAAATGAGCCCCTTTTAAAAATACTGAATTGAATGTTGTTAGTGTTTGAATTTGAATAGAACTAACAGCACAGAAATGAACTATCCTGAACAAAAAAGGTTAATACCAAATTTTATGCAGCAAACAAAAGGTTTCACATAGTCCTATCAGAATCACCAGCATTACCACACTTGTGCCAAATGGATTATTCTGTCCTATAAATATTATGCAATGATCTTTTCACTCTCAACAACCTATTAGTGTGTGTATTTGAGTGGTCTATTGCTTGAACATTTCTACATGAAATATTTCAAAGTAGAACTTTGTCCTAATGTTTGGGTGGATCTGCACCCAGTATTATTGGCCCACCTTTCCTTTTGATCTCTTTTGACAAGAATTGTCAGTCATTTTGTGAATAATGAGTATAAGCTTTGATCTATTTCATCAGAACATTGCACCACTTTGTACGTGTATTTTGGAATTGCAATAGTTAGTGAAACTTTGCCTGTAGCTTTCAAGCCCTGCAGACTACAAACACTATGCAAGTGCATTTTTTGTGAGTCATCTTGCCCATGAGTTTGCCACAGGGATGAGGTTTATCATTCTGCTGGGACCTAAAGTCTACTATTTACAATGTTGATTCACAAAACAAAAAAAAAACATAGAATGTTTTAAGCAGTCCACTAAAATTTCTCTGTGTACCAGACAAGTTGAATTTAATTTTCAAAGCTACAATAGCGCTGAAAGATGTTTCCAGAGCAAAAATCACAAAGTCTTTTCTCTGTTGGACAGTCATGACAAAGGGATCCTCATGAAATAACCATCTGAGTTTATAACCCTGGGGTGAACTTTTTTGGTCCAGGAATAGTAAAAGTACCACATCAGTGGTGTGTTCATAGGGTATACTCAAAGTCTAAACCAGGAGATCTGATTCAGGTTTGGTGTAGAGCTCATTTTAAATTTGGCTGCTAAGATCAGTAAGGAAGTTTTAGGCACACTGGTCTCTAATTTCCGAATATTCCTCTACCCCATCAGATCAGCATAGTGGTGTTGCATGTAGAATCGCTGTCTCACAACACCAGAGATCAGGTTTCAGTCCTGATCTCAGGTCCTGTCAGGGTGGAGTTTGAACTTACTCCATGCTGCAGCATGATTTTCCTCCAGCTTCTTTCCACATCCAAAATATTTGTAGTTTTGAAGGTGGTTCAGTAGATTTAGTGTATATGGATTTCAGCAAGGCATTTGATAAGGTACCCCATACAAGGCTTATTGAGAAAGTAAGGAGGCGTGGGACCCAAGAGGACATTGCTTTGTGGATCCAGCAGTTGTTTACCCACAGAAGGCAAAGGGTGGCTGTAGATGGATCATATTCTGCATGGAAGTCAGTGACCAGTGATGTGCCTCAGGGATCTGTTTTGGGACCCCTTCTTTTCGTGATTTTTATAAATGACCTGGATGAAGAAATGGAGGGATGGATTAGTAAGTTTGCTGATGACACAAAGGTTGGGTGTATAGTGGATAGTGTGGAGGGCTGTCAAAAGTTACAGTGGATCATTGATAGGATGCAAAACTGGAAAACTGGGATGATAAGTGGCAGATGGAGTTCAACTCAGATAAGTGTGAAGTGGTTCATTTTGGTAGGTCAAATATGATGGCAGAATATAGTATTAATGGTAAGACTCTTGGCAGTGTGGAGGATCAGAAGGATCTTGGCATCTGAGTCCATAGGTTGCTCAAAGCTGCTATGCAGGTTTACTCTGTGGTTAAGAAGGAATACACTGCATTGGCCTTCATCAACTGTGGGATTGAGTTTAGGAGCCGAGAGGTAATGTTGCAGCTATATAGGACCCTGGTCAGACCCCACTTGGAGTACTGTACTCAGTTTTGGTTGCCTCACTACAAGAAGCATATGGATACCTTAGAAAGGGTGCAGAGAAGATTTACAAGGATGTTGCCTGGATTGGGGAGCACGTCTTATGCGAACTTGGCCTTTTCCCCTTGGAGTGACGGAGGATAAGCGGTGATCTGATAGAGGTGTACAAGATGATGTGAGGCTTTGATCATGTGGATCGTTATAGGCTTTTTCCCAGTGCTGAAATGGCTAACACGAGAGGGCACGTGGAGGCAGGTACAGAGGAGATGTCAGGAGTAAGTTTTTTACGCAGAGAGTGGCAAATGCAAGGAATGGGCTGCCAGCACCGGTGGTGGAGGTGGATATGATAGGGTCTTTTAAGAGACTCCTGGATAGGTATATGGTACTTAGAAAAATCAAGGGCTATGGGTAATCCTAGGTAATTCTAAAGTGAGTACATGTATGGCACAGCATTGTGAGCCAAAGGGCTGTAGAAAACAGTAGGTTTTCTATGTTTCTATGTTTCTACTTGCAGGTTAGTAGGTTAATCAGCCATTATAAATCACCATGGCATGTAGGTGAGAGATAGAATTCGCTATGGATTCTATCACTCACCTATGGTTGATAGAAATGTGAGGAAAACAAAATATGATTAGTGCAAATTAGTGCAAATGTTTTCCCTCCTTCTATACACTCCCCATTATATTAGGGCTGCTTTAATTGTGGTCTCTGAATCATCCTCAAATTTAATTACTGAAGAATTGGCTGCATTGTTTTCACCCATCAAGCCCTTCGGGTTTTGTAATTCTCTGTCTCTCTGCCTCCCTTGCTTATGATCTTCAAGCCTGCTAACCATTGACTCAAATAGCCCCTCATTTAACTTATAAACAAATTTGGTATGTTCATTACCTGGGGATATTCTGCTGTGTTAGAAGTTCTCTACTATCATTAAAAATAATTATGTTAATGCTGCTTATTGCTTTAGTGGCACATTATCTTCGAAGTTTATGTTGTATTTCAATGCTGGGTTTATCCTTGTTTACTCAGATTTTTAAAAATATCACTCTTACTGATTTAAGCCTTAAATTTATCAAAATATGATTTATTTTATATCTATTCCATGCATATCGCAATCAATTTTGTTCTTGATTTGAATTGACTTTATTTCTTACATCCTTCACATACATGAGGAGTAAAAATCTTTATGTTAAGTCTCCATTTAAATGTGCAATGCGCAAGCATAGTAATTTATAATAATTTATAATAAATAGAAAAATCAATGTAATATATAGTACACTCAGATCAACTTGAGTTCATTAGTCTGATGGCCTGGTGGAAGAAGCTGCCCCGGAGCCTGTTGGTCCTGGGTTTAAAGCTGCGGTACAGCTTCCCAGATGGTAGCAGCTGGAATAGATTGTGGTTGGGATGGCTTGGGTCCCCAATGATCCTATGGGCCCCTTTTATACCTGTCCTTGTAAATATCCTGACTCATGTGAAGTTCACAACTACAGTTGTGCTGGGCTGTCTGCACCACTCTCTGCAGAGTCATGCGATTAACGTAGGTACAGTTCCCATACCAGGCAGTGATTCAGCCAGTCAGGATGCTCTCAATTGTGACCCTGTAGAAAGTTTTAAGGATTTGGAGGCCCATACTAAACTTCCTTAACCGTCTGAGGTGAAAGCGGAGCCATTGTGGCTTTTTCACCACACAGCTGGTGTGTACAGACCATGTGAGGTCCTCTGTGATGTGGATGCTGAAGAACTTAAAGCTGTTTACCGTCTCAAACCCAGATCCATTGATGTCAATAGGGGTTAGCCCATCACCATTCCTCTTGTTATTAACAACCAGCTCTTTTTTTTTGCAACATTGAGGGAGAGGTTGTTTTCTTGACACCTCTGTGTCAGAGAGAGGCCACCTCATTATTGTTTGAGATAAGGCAATCAACGTAATGTCGTTGGCAAATTTAGTTAACACATTGGAGCTGTGGGTGGCGATACAGTCATGGGTATACAGGGAGTAAAGGATGGGACTCAGAATACAGCCCTGAGAGGCTTCTGCGTTGAGAGTCAGAGGGTTGGAGGTGAGGGAGCCCACTCTTACAACCTACTGGTGTTCTGACAGGAAGTCCAGGATCCAGCTGCACAAGGCAGCGTCAGTTGATTTTAGTGGTGTATTCCCTATGAAAATGAAGCAATAATAATCAAAGAGGTCTAAAAAGTGAGAAGTAATTTGAGCTTAATTAGATACAGGTTGTCTCCTGGTCCATATAGCAAAACATAGCAGACAATCTCAGTAAGTTCAATTTTCATCTGTTTTGGAGATATTTGGTAGAATTTCTGGAGGCTGGAGCAAATAATGTTATTATCATACTCTGATCCCTGCTCTCATTCTGGATAGGAAAATGTGATCTTTATGGGATATGAAGCAATGATGACAGAGCTCAGGGAACAGTCACTGATTCAGGCTGTAATGTCTGATACTTGGTGTTGTCCATTAGGACAGCCAGTATCTCCACAAAGTCCATTACTCCCCAATTATAACGTATAAAAATCTGAAAAATTGGTGAGTCCAAGAACATTTATTTTATCTTCCATTTAAAAGCAGGAGAAAAATCCTTTTTAGGATATATTACTTCTTTGATTTGATCATGCAGTTAGAGATTTTCTTCTCTCTGATGTGTCTGTTATTTTCAAATCCACAAGAGTGTAAATTATTTCTGATATACAGCTGTATTTCCAGTAGTGCTACGTGCTGTCAGACTAGGTATAACATTCATCATATTAAAATTAAATGTGCATCTCATCTATTTCAGTAATGTGTATTAACTTCATTCCAATGTTCACAGGACAGTCAGGGATTCAGGGACGCATTGAATTTTTTTTATCCATTTCCAGAGTAATTCATATTGCATCAGTGTACTGTTCTTACTTTTCTTTTAGGGAATCCCTTGGGATTGAGAATGATTTGCTTCAACTTTGATTGGTGGGATCTATGGTGCCTTATAAGCCTATCATAGGAAACATACTCTTCAGATGGGGTAGGTCATGCCTGGCAGGGTAGACGGGTGAGTAGTTCTGAGATATTGCGTTCCTTCTGCCACTAAATTTGGGCTTCAGGATCATTTTAAAGGAGTGCAGTTCTGAACGGTCTCCCTCCACATTAACAGATCAAAAGGCCAATGGCTACCAGGTGACGTGGACCCTGTAATTTTTGGATCTTTGCATCCTGCAGCTTGGATTCTTCAAGGATGCTTTGAAAACATCCTTGAGTTCTTTACCTCTGTAATCTCCTTCCCTAACTGAGTTTAGAATCAAGTGCCTGTTTCTGGAGTCTGTCGTACAAATACTGTGGCTTCTGCAAATGAGCTGAGTGAAATTAAAGGTAAGGATGTTGGCCTTTGAAAAGATGCTGGTGTTAGTTTGGTAGTGAACTTGGAAGATATTTGGTGAGACGGCATAGATGATATTTTTCCAGTGCCTTGAGGTGCAGTTATTTGTAGTCCAAGTCTCATATCAGAGAATAGGGATTACTGCTGTCAAGTAGACTATGAGCTTTATGCTAGATTTGAAGTACTGATCTTCAAACATCTTTTACTAATTTGGCAAAGTCTATGTTGGCGCATTGAAGGAAGTGATGAATTTCGTCATCAAAAGTGGCTTTCAAAATGTGGCAAGATTTCCTTGTCTTCCTGGGTCTTGTATTATATTTAGAGGGTACGGAAGACATCTTGTAAATGTTGCCTGCAGGACCTCCTCTCAAATGCTTCACTGTATGAGTTGACGATGACTTGGACTTCAGCCCTGGAAAGAACTGTATGTAGTTGCAAGCATTGTCTAATAACAGCAGCTTGGCTAATTAGGTTGTTGTAACCACATACTGGAATATATACTACCTTCACTTCTCAGCATCAGTGTGTTCTGGATATAAATGATTGCTGGTTTCAGACAATAGTACATTGTGGACTGCCGCTCTCTGGTAACTGAAATAAAATTTCTCCATCTCATTTCACATAGGAACACCCAGAACTACAAAACAATAATAGTCATTAATTCAAGCAGTGTGGACTGGATTTGGAATCAATTCCCTTAAGCAGTGGCACAGTTACAAAACAGGACATTTAACTCTTTATTTGCTTGGTTTCAACTGACAGCATTTTAATTTGCAAGTTAGATTCTTGGGTTGAGATTTGTTTTAGAAATTCTCAGACCACTGAAGTGTAATCCAAACTTGATCAATTAAAATCTTCTCTTCTTGGTCATTAGTGATAAAGAAAACACAGTTATAATTTGGTGAATAATCTTCAGCGGAAGGTGTACATTGGTTTTAAATGTTTAGTGGCACAGAATGTGCAATGCTGTGCCACTAGGTGTACTTTGTTAGTGGCACAGAACAGGCAATTGCAGATCAACAATGTAACTTCTTTTTAATTTTACTTAGAGATAAAGCAGGATAGCAGGCCCTACCAGCCCAATAGGCCCATGCCTCCCAATTAACCTACTAACCTATACATCTTTAGAATGAAGGACGAAAGCAGACCATCCCCAGACAACACATGCAGTCATAGGGAGAACATATAAAATCCTTATAGGCAATGGTGGAATTGAACCTGAGTTGCTGGCTATGCAATATTATTATGCTAACTGCTGTGTCTGTGCAAAACCACAAGTCAATTAAATAAAAGCATGCACACAGGAGATAGCTTTAACTGGTGTATTCATATTGCAGCAAGAGAGAGGGAGCAACGTGCATGTGTAGACAACAGTGCATGTGCAGACAACAGATCGATACGTAGAGCTGGGGGGGGGGTCATTGCGCTAAAAGAAACTGATCCATATGTTATGCTCCCCTCCCCTTTAGATCAATGCAACTTAAAATTGAATATGTACAAAACATTGAATTTCCCTTTCATAAACCCATATTCCAAATAAACATGCTTTCCCAATAATAGTCCATAACTAATTTTACAGTTCTAAAGGTTCAGTCTTTTGGGTGGATCTGTGGAGTGGCTTTAGGTTTGATAGGTGTCTTGTCTAAGACAGCATTCTCAGTTTCCATTGTTACTTTGCTGTCAGTGACATGACCGTCACTGAGAGGGAGGTCTGGTAACTGTAATGTGCCCGTCTTGTTGGATGCAATCAACTCAGATCCAGTAGCCGGTCCACATGATGTCTCCATGTATGATCTCCAGCATCTGGTCTAGTTCTTGTAGCTATCCTATCGGGTGTCCACTTGACTTCTCTGTAATCATGCACAAGGACTTCCTGTCCAATCTCAAAGCTCCTTGCTGCATCACTTGGAAATTGGCTGAAATAATTATTCTGAACTTCCCTCTGTAGCTCTGGTTTCAGGAGGTCTATGTGAGATCTGAGATTCCTGCTCATGAACAGCATTGTCAGTGTTTGATTTGTTGCTGCATAAATAGTATTCCAATACACAAAAAGGAAGTTGTCCACTTTGTACTGTAGAGAAATGTCCTCCTTGTCCATCTTTTTAATAGATTTCTTGAAGGTTTGTAAAGATCTTTCAGCTAACCTATTCATTGCTAGGTGGTGAGGAGCTGACTTGAAATGTCTGATTCTATTTTCCTTCATGAACAGTTGGAATTCTGTTGATGTGTATTGTGGTCCAGTGTCACTCACAATTTGTTCTGTCAAGCTGTTTCAGGTGACAATAATCCTCAGAGAGTAGACAGTCTTTGCTGAGGTCATTGACTTCATCGGTATGACCTCTGGCCACTTTGAATGAGCATCCACAGCGATCAGATACATGGAGTCCATAAGTGGCCCAGCAAAGTCAATATGCACTCTTTGCCATGGTGATGACGGCCACTCCCATGGGTGTAACAGTGCCTATGGGGGTGCATTTTGAAGTTTTTGGCACCTCAAACAGCTTTTGGCCAAGTTTTTAATGTTTATCTATTTACTTTTCAAACACCTTCTGATTATCATTAAGCAGCTGTGACAGTTTCTGGTCAGTGCTACCATTTGGGCTGTTGTTGCCTGTCGATGTTGCACTGAAAGCCTTGATTGATTGAATGCCAGTGTAACTGCTGTTTTTGGCCTCCATACATCACATTCACCTTCACTCTGCCTTTGGGAGATACTTTTTTGCCTCTGCAGGTCTTTAGTATCACTGAGGTCTTCTCTAATGATATCTTAGAAAACAGTCTGTTGTAGTCATCCTCTGGAATTATGGAGAAAGCTGACTCTGTATCCAGCTCCATCTTTAGTTTCACACCAGACACAGCAATTTTGATCCAGATGATTTTGTGATCTGCTTCAGTTATACTACACATTTCTAGGTATGACAGTTCAACTTCGTCAGACTCTGTTTTACAGTTGGTATCTTTATGCATTTGCTTAGTTTTGTGTTTGAGACTTTTCACTCGGTTCTGCTTTTTGTCTCCCTTGCTCATTCTCTCAATGAGACCTTGTCTGTGACACTTTCTGCAGACTTTGTTTTGAACCAACAGTCATTTGCATCATGGCAGAATTTGCCACATTGATAACATTTTCAGCTTTCTCGTACTGTTTAACTCCTGCTGTTTCATCCTGTAGCTGTCGGTGCAATTCATGATATTTTCTGATGTGCAGGTTCGTGCTTGTCGCCAATTTGTTGTGTCTGTGCACAACTACATATTGACTAAGTAAAAGCATGCATGTGGGAGATGGCTTTAAATGGTGTAAGAGAGAGAGTGAAAACAATGCGCAAAAGTGTAAACAACAGCACATGCACGGACAATAGACCTACATGTAGTGCTAAAGAGGGGAGGGGTCATTGCAGTCAATTCCTTGGTCTTGCTGTGAATGAGTGCAAGATTGTTGTTGCAACACCACTCAACCAGACAATCTATCTCATTCCTGTAAGCCTCCTCATTGCCATCTGAGATTGTGCCAGCAACCCTGGAGTCACTTGTTCCTGGTAAAATGTCAGATAAGCTGAGCTTAGCTGAGGAGTCCTGAGGGTAGAGAGAGCAGAGCAGTCGGCTAAGCACATATCCTTGATACCCTGCACTAAGGGAATGATGATGTTTAATGCCATACTGCAACTGATAAACAGCAGCCTGACATACAGTATATTTTGCTGTTGTCAAAGTGCTCCAAAGCAGAATGGAGAGCCAATGAGACTGTATCCACTGTAGACCTGTTACAGCACTAGGCAAATTAGTCCAGCTCCTTGTTCAGACAGTAAATAATTCAAGCTGTGACCAACCTGTCAAAGCACTTGATCATCATATATGTCAGTGCTGCTGGTGATAGCAATCGAAGCAGCTCACCTTACTCTTCCTCTTACTCTTCTTGGGCACTGGTATGATTGCTGCCCTTTTGAAGCAGTGAGAGATTGAAGCTGTCCTTGAACATTCCAGTCAGCTGGTCAGCAGAGGTTTTCAGTATTCGGTCAGGTACATCATGGGGGCCTGATGCTTTGTGTGGGCTCACCCTTTTGAACAAAACACTTCAGCTAATAGAGGAAGATTCCTAGAAGGACAACCAGGCTAGCTGACTTATTAGGCTGTATGTGGCAAAACATAAATTTACTGTGGACTAAAGATGAATAGGTCAATTCCAAGAAACACACTTCTAATTGTACCCTAAATCATGAAATACTGGTATACTGATCCAATTGGTGATCTGCAGGTCACAGTTTAACCCCATTTAATATCTATTTTAACATCAACTATTACCATTAAGCTATTTACTCCCCATTCACCTTTACTATTAATAAATCAAATTCAGAATTACCCATTAATAATAGCCACATAAAAAGTGTATTTTGGAATTTTATGTACTAACTGGAAAGGTGAATGTGGAGTAAATAGTAATAGATTAATGGTAATAATTTATGGTAAAATATTATTAATACCCATTTGAAATCTCCCCACTTTCTGATTGTTTACTCAGTTTGCCTACTTGTAATCACCACATCACCCCCACCCCCTTAAGCTCCCTCCACCAATCCACTATTCAAATTGCTACAAAGGCAATGATTCAATGCTGTTTAGCTGGGCAGGAGAAAGATACTGAAACGGAAACAGAAAGTATTTGCTGTGCTGTTATATCCACCTTGAATAGCTGCAAGGGGAGATTCTTCATAATAGGGAAGGGAAGCACTACAAAAAAACTTAATTTCTGCCTTAAACTTAATTGCAATTGTGGAAGGTTATCATGACAGTGCTTTTGTGGTCAAGTGAAAATACAGCCCAGAGTTAGGCAATACTAATAATGCCACTATCAAGAGTTAACACAAAACTATTCTGTCATTATAGTAATTAGTGCTACATCAGAAAGTCTGCAAATGTATGATGACACTTTCCTAACCCTTCATGGTGTAACTTGCTACACATTTGATAAACGCTGCTCTTAAAATATTTATAAAAGTGTTACAATAACGGTGTGCCTCTTCATTATACAGTAGATGGAATTATTTTAAAAAATGTTAACTGGGTATGTGCTGTGTTAAGAATCCATTCTAGACAAGCTTTATTGTATTTTAATTGATTTATATATTTTCATAACAATTAGATTTTATTTCTTCAATTCACAAAGGGGTTGGTATGAGGTATAGTTTGTTGTACTGCAGTGCTAAATAAAGATTATGATATTCTAGTTGCAGTGGGAATGAGATGTTTGTGTTACAACATTAATATTTAAGTGATACCATGTCACTCTGCTGTATTTTGTCTTAAATTCTTACTGAAGGAACTAAAATTACTGAGTGCAAAATAGTTTTGCAGTCCAGTTGTGATTTAAACTGTATTAATAAGACAGTAAGAATGCTTGTTTTCTTGAAAAAGGGGCTTTATAGAATTCAACAGTGATTTTTAAGCTCTTGTATCTTTTAAGTGGTGGCATGGTGACATCAGCTTCCATGCATGAAATGCCAACATAAGAATAAAATTCTGAACAGCTGTAGATGGCATTTATTTTATTTCTTTCATTATCAACTGATCTGAACTTTCTGTCCTACCACACAAATCTGCGCTAGGACTAATAGGATGAAAGTACCCTGCTAAATGTGATCAACACTGAAGCAGTGGTGCCAATTGAAGGCAGCACAGCAGTAGTAAAAAAACTCATCATATTTTACTAATGTATTAAGTTTTAAAGTGAATGGGAATATTTTCAAATGATATAATGCTTCTCTGTCTGCAAACAACATATTTCAAAATGTCACTTTACTTTTGCAAATAATGTGATAATTGCTTCTGATCTCATTAATAGAAGGGAAATAAGCAAGCCCATTTTGTTTTCATTGCAACTTGTTAAAACTTTGCTGGGTTATATCACAAACTAGGATTTAGAGAGCATTTTCATGCCTGTCTCCAATCCAGTGTTGAAATGGTAGATTCCAATTCAGTGTTCAAAAGAATGTTTGAACAAAGTTCAAAGTGGTTCACTTCAATAAGTGATTAAGAGAAATTGTGAAAGATGTTTGGCGGCTTTGCAGATGAGTGTATTTAATTTGATACCTAGATCATTTGAATTTCTGTGAAGTTATCAATCATCAAATTCCATTGAAATCTCTTTAAATAAATCTCTGCTTAAATTACATCAATCTACCTCTGCTCCCCACCATACACAGAACTACCAGTGGGGAGTGAAAGGAAGCAAGAGGATGGCCTAGATTAGGCTGTTTCATCTTTGTGAAAGGCATTAGCATGTTCTGGTGATGTGGTACCTACTTTATATTCAGGTGTTGTAGCCTGATTAAATTCTTTCCCTTAAAACATCACCTTGATTAAATTTTGGGGGCATCCTGTACTAACTGGTAGGGTGTGGGTTCCTGAAATGTGGCCTGACTGTTCAGTTCATAGGGAGTTGTGCCCCTGAATATTCAGCATCTGTTGTCTACGTTGGGGCAATGCTCTTGACTATATCTCACCCAACCATCAACTGTTTTAAAATCAGGACCACGGACAGAGTATATAGTTCAAACTTTCTGGAAATAAAGTAGAATGAAAATGAGTCATGAAGATGCAAAATGTGTTCAATTTGCTTAGTATTTGCACATTCAAATACAGCTCAGAATTAATACTCTGAAGTAAGGCGTAATTATGTCACATTATTGTGTATTGTAATATACAAGGCTATATACGAAAGGCTAGAAATTCCACTTGGTGCAGTTATTGCTGTGCGCATCATTAGGCTGTTTATTTTAAATTGGTTAATGCATCTTTAATATTACACACTGGGGTACTTAAGGAATTTCTGCATAATCTTCACTAATCTTGCATGTGACTTGCTGGTCAGTGCATCATGCTCAACTTCACACCATTGAGTGATTGACAGAGAGTTCTGATTACATGATAAGAGCAAGGGAATTCAGCCATTTGACAGTAAGATTGTTTTTAAATGATACACATTGCCTCTTCTAAATGTTACTGCTGACACCATAAAACATTGTTCCAAGAAAAATGTACATGAAGCTTTTTTTAAGCAAGTAGAGTGATTTTAAAATTTGACATGCTATCCTCTCAGTAAGCAGAGAAAATAGAGATCCTGTCCTTGCCCATCATTGTGGGTTTCTGGTGTTTGGCCAAGAAGTGCCCAATCACAGATTATCTATTTGATATTTTTTAGTACTTTCAGTTGAACACAAATTGGTGTCAACAGTTATGACTGTTATTTGAACAAAAAACTTTGCATAGGTAGGTCTACTTTATTGTAATTAACCTCTACAACTTTTGAACTGAACATGATTGTTTAACAGCATCTCCCCTGGAAGCCAGCTACATCATAGTCACCATGTGAAATATGCAACCCGTTGGTTCAATTGTGACTATGTCTCTAGTGTCTCTACTGCTGGTGAAGAGCCTAGACCGGGGGTCGGCAACCTGCGGCTCCCGAGCCATTTGTGGCTCTTTCACCTCTGTGCTGCGGCTCCCTGTGGCTTTGGGAAATAATTGGTCAGTATTTAATTAAAATGTATTTTATGTTAGTTTGTTAGCTTTTGAAATGTAATTCTAAATTTGAAGATTATGGTGATCTTGTACAATCTAAGTGTGGCGACACATTTCCTGCCACATCCGAAACGGCTCACAATTAGCCAGCATTCCGGCTAAGGGAGATAGCCTACGGGGGTTTGTGAGTCCGCGTCTTTTGCAGCATCTGCGTCCATGGGGGCTGGGTTGAGGGAGGCTTAAAAGCAAGGCTGTTTAGTTCGAATAAAGCTATCTTTGACTGCAGTTTACTGACACCGCTACAACGTGTTTTTATCGCTGGCTGTCCAGACAGAAGGTGCTGAAACGCTTTGTCGCGTGTCTGGAAGAAGTGAAAACTTTCCTGGGCAGCAAAGGGCTCACCTTTCCTGAGCTGGAACAGCCAGAGTGGCTGGAAAAGCTACACTTCATGGTAGACATGACAGCGCACCTGAACACGCTGAACACAGCTCTTCAGGGGTAAGGACGTACAGCCCTGCACATGTTGGAGGATGTTTTGGCATTCGAGCACAAGTTGACAGTGCTTGCCAGAGATTTACAGAAAGGCACTTTGTCTCACTTCCCCAATTTGAGAGAGTTCAAACAAGGTCACGACATGATAATTTCGGAGTATTTACATTCTGCAATCATCGCAATGCAAACATCATTTGGGAAACGCTTCTGTGAGTTCAGAGAGGAAAAAAACACATTATCCTTCCCGGTCACTCCCTTAAGCATCGATCCTTCCCTACTGAATACGACTGCATTGGCAGGTGTGAGTCAACCTGATCTTGAGATGGAACTGGCCGACATAGCCGACAAAGACATATGGGTGTCCAAGTTTAGACGCTTGACAGCAGACCTTGAAGATGTTGCCCGTCAGAAGGCCGTTCTTGCTCAGAAACACAAATGGAGTGATATTGAAAACCTTCCAAAACCGGACAAACTTGTGTTCGAAACATGGAATGCTATGCCCGACAGTTATGTAAACATTAAAAAGTATGCGCTTTGAGTCCTGTCGATCTTTGGATCCACATATGTAAGTGAGCAGGTGTTCTCCAACATGAACTTTATTAAAAACAAACATCGCGCACGCCTCACAGATGACAGCTTGCGATCCTGTGTAAAGATGAAGGTGACGTCATACAGCCCTGATGTGCAGACGCTGTGCGCTGAGGTCCAGGAGCAGAAATCCCATTAACCAAGTATGATAAATATTTTAATTGCCTATTATTTTATGTATATTCATATTTTTTCATTGTTCAGTGAAATAGTCCTTTTATTTTTCAGGCTGACAGCTGGCTGATGTTATTTTTGGTTTGCTGCTGGCGGAAAATTTAAGTTCGGCGTTTTTCATAAATACAAGAAGGACTCAAATAGACATTGAGTATTTTACTTAAAAGTAACTTTCAACCCAACGTCTTTTTTTCGGAGTTCAAAATGTTTTTGTTGCATGCAGAAATGTAATTTCGTTTTCTCTTCAGGAGTTCATCAATTTCATAAATGCAACACATTATAGTTTGTTTATACATAGCATAAAGGCAAAAAAAACATTGTATGCAGTGTTATTTCATTTTAAATGTCAAACGGGTTTTGCGGCTCCCAGTGTTTTCTTTTCTGTGGGAAACGGGTCCAAGTGGCTCTTTCAGTGGTAAAGGTTGCTGACCCCTGGCCTAGACATTCCAGAATGCGTGAAATTGAATGTAAAATTTTAAAGTGACCACACCTGAACAGAAGGCACAGGGCACAAGTGAGGGAATTTGTATGGGCAGAATGGATGTGTAGTGATCATGGATATATTTCTAGTTCAATTCTCTAATTCATCCCAGAGATCCTTTGGAAGATCACTGAAAAAAGAACCAAAAGGATTAGGATTAAAACTATTTTATCCATGGTGAGGGTATCAAGTCCTAAGACTTCATATCTTTTTGATTGTACCATTTCAATACCAACTCAAATCAGGAATAGAAGGAGGTCAGGAATGAAGCAGATCGTATTTTCTTTGCTGTCTTAAGGGAGAATATCTTCCTTCAAAAGTCTATCAACAGGTGCATTACTACAGTTGTCTCAGTATCCAGAATGGAAGTCTCCCTCTGACCTACACAATAAGCAAAAAGCTAGACCAGATCCACATTTTGCTATCTGTAAAACCTCTACCATGTGCAAATAGTTTTCAAATATTGCAGCAGTGACACATTTCCAACATATCTACTTGGCTGTGATATGTTTTGTGACATGCTGATGCTATGAAAGATGCACTGTAAATGCAATTATTTTCTTTTAAGTAGTTCTAACAAATACACAAGGGAAGCACATGAAAAGTAATTACTTCTTTTCCCTTTCAGATTATTGCTCTCTCTGTTTACCAGAACAGAGTATGTCCTTGTCAGCAACAATTTCAGTTCTGCTCCAGTAAAATTAGGTGGTGAATTATTTTCACCAAATCATTTACAAAATGTAATTCAGACCAATGGCTACAAGATATTGAAACAGTGGATCTGGAAATTTGTTGTTAGAATTTGTCATTGTTGAAGAAGTTGCTTCACTTTGACATGTTTGGAGGGATAGAGCATTGTAACAGTATAGATGGAACATGTACTGTACTCCAGATCCTTGTAATATCATGGGGCTTATGCAAGAAAATTCATGATTGTGCTCTGAATGTTTCAGTTTTGTTGAGTAATGAACCCTGGGTTGATGTCTGGAGTGTGAACCCTTTCTGAACTCAATCACCGAACTCACTGGCTGAAGGAGCATTTGTGTCAATCCAGCATTGCACAATATGCAGTAGCAATACCTGATACAATTCTTCCTACAACGCTATCTTTATTCTTCATCACGTGTGACAGCTCATACATTGTAAGAGATACTGTGATTCTCTGTTTGGCACCTATTCATTTTCAATTGTATTACTAACGAGGGCTTAGCAATAAACGTCTAAATGATGGTCCTAAGATAATTCACCAAAAAGTTATTTGCAACCTGCTAAAACTTTTATCTCCAGGAACAATAATTTAGGATAGATAGTACTTTAGCTGCTAGTTCTTGCCACAATGTCTCTCTTTTTAACTAAGGTGAAAAATACTCAATATAAGTGAAGCCTTTGAATTGAAAGTAAAATTCACAATAGCAATTATTAGTTTCTTTTACACATGCACACAGAGTGCTATTTAACTTTTAAGGTGTCTATCTTCAAAGAAATAAGTGCATAGAACAATCTGTTCATGTTGATAACTCTGATTATTTTCTCATGACAAATTTGACTGCTTTGTTTATGTTGATAAATTGTTATTGAAGTATAGTCATAAACATCAGTATTAAGAGGGATCAAGTTATACAGTGATTCTGTATGGGAACAAGTCCTTCAGCTCTCTGAATTCATGCTAACGATACTGTATGTACCTATTTTTCCTTACAGCCTTCCTATCAACTGTGACCCCCCCCCCCAACCACAGAATTCCCCCATCTACACACTACATATGTTTTGGAATGTGGGAGGAAAGCAGAACTCCTGGAGGAACTCCTTTTGGTCACAAGGAGATTATGTCAGGAAATATAGGTAGGCTTGAATCAAAAACAGAGCAGTGGAGACAATTTAGCAGTAAACAATATTTTACTAATAAACTTCAAAATAACAAGCCACAAGGGGACACAAAAGAGAACAGAAACTTAATGCAGCAAGGCAACAAATTAACTGAAAGCTTGGAGCAACAAGTTCAGGCTGGCTGGTTTAATGGATGAGCAAACTACTGTGTATAAGAGCTGGGCTCAAACAGGTGATGAGTTGGTAATAAGTGGCTAGTGACTCCTGTTGGCTGGGTAGAGTCTGGGCATTTCATAGGCCTATTGGTAATCCCCTTCTATGGCCAGAACCCAATGGCTCAGGGTGATCCAGATGTGTAAGGTGGAACTCCTCAATGAGTGATGGATCTAAGGTGTAACTTGATGGCACCCATTTCATCTCCTCTGGGACATGCTCTTCCCAGTCGACCAGTTACAGCACACCCCATCCACTACAATGTGAATCCACCAGCTGGCAAACTGTGCACATGGGATGACTTTCCACCATCCACAACTGAGGCGCAGGCTCAGACAGATTGAGAGATCCATGGACTATAGGCTTAAAGCAGGACAGTGGAAGGGAGGTGTGATCTTGAGGAGCAATGACAGCTGGAGATGGTAGGTGACTGGGTTGTTGTGATGGGTAATCTTAAAGAAACCAATGAACTGGAGTGAACATTTGCAGGAGTTGGTGTGCAGGGGCAGACCTCAGGTGGACAGCCAGACAGTCCCCAGGCTGAAGTAGATTGGATGGGCACTGATGGTCTATATGCCCTCCTCCAAGCATTACATCAGTAAACAAGGCCCTGGTGGATGGGACCTTCACAATTTGCACCTCCTTGTTGAGCAATGGGATTTGGTAGCCATGAAACACTTCAAAGGGTGACATATATGTAGCAAAGGAGATGAGTAGATTGTGGGACAGCTCGGCCCAGAGCTGATACTTTTTCCATGCGGAAGGGTTAGAGGTTGCAAAGCATTGCAGAAACTTCCCCACTTGCTGATTGGCTCTTTCTGACTGTCCAAGGTCTGCAGACAGTAGCCAGAGGACAAATTCACTGGGGTGCAGAGGAAGAGGGAGCAGAAGGCTCACCAGAAGCACAAGATGAATTGTAGTCCCAGATCTGACACCATGTCCTGAGGAAAACCGTGGAGGCAACCTACATGTGGAGAACCAGGTCAACCATGTCAGCAGCCGATGAGTAATTGGGGAAAGCAATGAAGTGGGCTGACTTGGAGAACCAGTCCACCACTGTGATGATCACTGTGACCCTATTTGAAGGTGGCAAACCCATGATGAAATCCATGGTGATGCGGGACCATGGCTGTTGAGGAAAGAAGAGGCTGCAGGAATGAAGAACTAATGTACATCTGCCATCGTGTTGGGCATCGAAACTGGCATTGCAGAAAATCCAGAGTCCATTGTGCGCCTGGATGGTCAGACAACGGTAAAAAGTGGGTCCACTGGAATATCTCACACGTGGTTGTCAAATGTGTTGGCTGGAGCAGGCTCATGTTGTAGGGTCTGGTGGATGTGGTTCTCAAGATCCCAGATGATTGGGGTGAGGATTTGTGAGAATAGAATGATGGGCTAAAGGACAATCGCTGTTTCAGCTGTCCCAAACAGTCATAACAGGCATCTGTCTTAGTGTTCTTGAAGCTGGATTGGTAGGAGATGGGTAAGTTTAATTGCTCAATGAAGAGGGCCCAATGAGCTTGATGAATGTTGAGTTGGCAGAACTGTTGAATGGATATGAGATTCTGGTGGTCAGATGAGATCAGGAAGGGCTTGGTGTTTCATATCAGCCAATGTCTCCATGACCATGACCATGGTCCATTGAATGGTGAGTAGCCCCCTGCATCCTACTCCATAATGGCGCTGTATAGGTATAAGGGTGTATTTACCCATCTGGAAGAGGATGTCCCTGCTGCTCTTATTAGATGCAACCATCTCTACCACAATAGTATGGAGGGGCCCAGAGGTGGAGAAGGGGAGCAGTGGCGGTGTTTCTTGTGTTCCTTGGAAGAGTGATTCACTGCAACAGACCAGGTTGTCCATTAGGTAGGTGAGTTGGTGAGGGAGGTGACAGTATGGGTTATTTGGTTATAGTTTCAGAGGAAATGCTGGTAAAAGATGGAGAAGCCCAATAAGTGCAGTAGCTATATGAGGGTGCATGGTCTGGGCCATTCAATGATGGCACACATTTTCTCTGGGTCCAGGGTTATGCTTTGGGGTGTAAGTAACCCAGGAAGGAAAGGATTGGGCTGAAGAACTGATATTTTTCTAACTTCCATTACAGCTTGTTTTTGAGGAGATGCTAAAGGAATGAATGTGGTGACGAACATAGTCTTGGGGTCCTTGGGGAAGATGAGAATGTTATCAAGGCAGATGAACACATACCTGTGTAAGATGTCTTGGAGGATCTCATTAATGAAAGCTTGGAAAATAGCTGTACTGTTAGAAAGTCCAAAGGGAATCACAAAGTATTCTTAGTGGCCAGTGGGTGACATGAACGCCATTGTCCCCTTATCTCCTTGGCGAATGCAAATCATGTTGTACACACTCCATAAATCCAGTTTGGTTGATGTCTGGGCTTCATAGAGTGTTTCAATTGTCTGTTCATAAAGAGGAAAGTTAAGTAGTTCTTAATGGTGATCTTGTTAAGTCCACGGTAGTCGATGAAGGGACGAAGACCACATTTTTCTTTTTGACAAAGAAGAATCCTGCACTAGTGGGGGATTGGGGTAGGTGAGTTAAGTGGTCTTGCAGTGCCTCAGAAATATATTCATCTGTAGCTTGGGTCCCAGGAGGAGAGAGGGAGGATGGATGACCTTGGGCCTTGGGGATTGTGGTGCCCAGGAGGAGGTTGATTTCACAGTTGTGTGTTCTGTGAGGTGTGAGGGTACTGGCTTCCCTTTTACTGAAGGGCATGGCTAAGTCATGGTATTCCTGTGGGAGCTTGGTGAAGTTGAGAGTTTCTTCTCTCTCCAAGGATTTACGGAGTGATGTTAGCTGAGGCTGCTGGCAGGATGGTCTCCAATTCAGCAGTGAACTGGATGACTGGGGAAGTGAGGGCTGTGTTTGGAGAAAGGGATAGCCCCAAGGTAAGAGGAGCGTTGGTGAGTTGATGAGGTGTTGAATGCATTCATGGTGCTCTCTGATCATCCGAGACCCCAAGCGATATCTATGGATGGCTGTGATTCAGAAGAGGTGTGAGATGGGCATAGGAGGCAGACCAAGCTGAACACATAGAATCTGGTGCAGAAAGTTGCTTGCTGCATCAGAATCCATGAGAGACTCCTGTGTACTTAGAGCCATCGGGGTGTGGAGGAGGACATAGAGAGAGTTGGGCTATTGTGCTGGAACAAGAGGCTGGTGGGAGTTTACCAGATAGAAGGCCCCCCATCTCTACCTAGTGGTGCCGTTTTCCCAGATGCAGTGAGCATTTGATGCAGGAATGATCAGCAGCTCTGCAGTAAGAAAAAAAGTGGTTTCTCCACCGATGCTCACAATCCAGAGGGTTAAGGGAGCTCTCCTTTCCTTCATTTATCCTGGAAATATTGATAATGAGGGTCCTGCAGTCTGAAATGGTTCAAGGAAAAGAAATGGGATTCTGGATGATAATCTGGAGGGTCATTCCATTCGACACTAGTCAATTCAGAGGGCCAGAGTGATGAGGCTTTTGAGGTTGTTAGGCACCATCCGGGTAGATAACTTGAGTTTCAAGGGCCTTGAGGGGTGTGATGGTAATGGGCCAGCAACACTTCCTCATTCCAGCCACACTCCGTCATGGAGTGACATCTAGGACCAAGCATGAGCCTTGACACAAGCGAGGTACCCGATCCACTGTCCCCCTTCACTACCCAAATGGGTGAAAACCTGGCACTTGTCAGTGGTGAATTCCTCATATTTATTGCAAATGGTGGTTTTATTGTCCCAGTCGTGAGAGCAGTGGCGAAGGCGATCTTGGCTCGGTTTGTAGAAGGTAGAAGTGGCTGGAGGATGACTGGCACAAGAAGGGGAGTTGGTTGAAAGTGACGAGTTGAAAGTCAATGATTTCCTGCTGGTATGGAATTGTGTGCTTCTGTCAATAGACAGCATTCTTCAGGCAAACATACACCGCTGGGTGAATAGTTGGTTCACCCATCCTGTCAGGACATGTAGTGGAGACTTAACCAAAAAGTAGAGCAGCAGGGATGATTTAGTAGTAAACAATATTTTACTAATAAATTGCAAAATAACAAGCTATTAGGGGACACAAAACAAGAGAGAAAAATACCTAACACAACAAGGCAACAATGTTGTTGAAAGCCAGGAGCAACTGGTTGAGGCTGGCTAGTTCAACAAGTGAACAAATGAAAGGGGATGGGATCTCGGTTTAAATAGGCTGCAGGTGATGAGTTAGAAATGAGTGGCAGGTGACTTCTATTGGCTGGCTAGAGATTGGGATTTGTCTGCCTGTGTAGGCCTGGCATATTGTGCCATTGCCACACAGATAGCAATGGACGTCAGGATTGATCAGGAGCTACTGATGCTGTGAGGCAAAATGTCTTCTAGCTGCTCCACTGTGCCACCCTATCAAAATCTAGCCATATTCTTTTTGGGGGTCACCCAATTATCATCAGTCTTACATGAAATTCTAAGACATGGCTGCACGTGAAACCACTGCCTTCAGAATCTTCATTCTTTAACTCAAAGTGAAAGTCAAAATCAAGTTTTTTGTCATGTGCACATACATGCATGCACAAGTGCAATGAAAAACCTGCAGCAGCGTCACAGGCTCTGCATCACAAAAGCAGTATTCACAGAGAAACATAAATTACCATAAATTATGCTGAATTTTTACAAGAGACATTTGAGTGCTAGGTGACAAATGTGATTAGGGTTTTGCTGGTTGGTTCAAGAACTGAATGGTTGAAGGAAAAGAATAAAAAACACAAAATGCTGGCAGAACTGAGCAGGCCAGACAGAATCTATGGGAGAAGGTAATAACAATGTTTCGGGCCGAAACCCATTTTCTGTTATTTATTTATTTCCAGCATCTGCAGATTCACTCGTATTGCCATTGAAGGAAAAGGGCTGTTCTTGAATCTGGTGATATGGGACTCCAGGCTTCTATACCTCCTGCCCAATGGTAGCTGCAAAAAAATGGGATAGCTCAGTTAGTTGGGATCTTGGGCTGTCTGCTTCATGGTCATTTCACTGAGATTATTCTACCCTTGCCTAATGCATGGGTGCCTTCCAATAAGTGTCTTAAGTAACAGCTTGCAGGAATAAGTCCTCTTTCCCTGATTTTATTCTAGTCTCATCTGGTGGCACTAAGGTCTGTTCTGGTACCCTAATTGTTTCATCATTTCAGCTAATTCATCAAAGACAAAACACTGAATCATTGATCTTTCTAGTCTGCGTGACTCTGTTCAATATCTGACAGTTCATTTAGTCACTGTTCCTTTGGGGGGGTTAGCTACATCCTGCTTCTCACATGCATTTACGCTTTAGTCAGGACAAAAAATATTTTTGTCACTAATCAAGTAGAACTAAACATACAATACTACTATATGTAAAAAGAGCAGGGAATTTCTCCCTGGTTTTGTGGCTCAGTGAAATCACTAAAATAGATAATATGGCCATTATCACATCACTGTTTCTGGGACTTTGCATGTTTTGAGTGTGGAATAAGTTAAAATAAATACTAGAATTTCATGTGCTAGAATTCCATTTGGAAATTATTGCCTGTGCAAGTATTCCACCTATATTTTTGCTGGCATAGATCTGATCGAGAACACAATAGGCTCCTCCTTATTCCTGTTTAAACACAGGACTGAAATCACATTTAATCTATTATCTGAAATGTATCTTTATGTCTAACTTGTAACCATGAGTTTGAACCCATGTAGTCCTTATTAACTAATCTTGCAGATGCCATCTTGACTTTTACAGCGGTTTTCTCTGCAAGTACCATCTGGAGGTGTTACTGTTTCCATGAATATGGAAATATATTTTTATTCTCACAGTTTTTGAACATAGAAAGTCATGAATTATGGAAAATTGATTAATTATCTCCGGTCTGCATTACTAACAAGCAGCACAGGTGCGACAAAACACACATTGAGTAGTTTTCTGATCGAACATTTTCAAAAGCATTATCAAATTTCAAATCTTGAGGCTTTTTACAAAAGACTGAAAATGATTTGCAGTTAACTTCTGATTTTGAAGAAATGATACAGTGAGCATACTTTGAAATAACGTTATCAAATACTTTTTAGTGTGCTGAGACAAAGTTTACCCTGCCTTCCTAGATCACTATCTTTGCGGTATCAGTGCTTGATGATCGGACTCTGAAATCTAATGCACTTTTTTTCTGCTGTAACCTGGGGACTGAGGCTTGTTGTATAACCCAACAAATGAAAAGTTGCCACTAAGAATAACAACTACCACAAATTAACGAGATATAGATTAGCCACTCACAAGCTCTTTGAATTATCTGCCAAGTTGCTTGTGCTAATTTAAGTTCATAGACTTCTTTGAGATTTTCACTTCCATAAATTACTAAAGGTATAAGTAAGAATATATGAACTGCACAACTGGGTTAAATTCCTTTACATTATCTTCTGCTACACCTTATCTTTTGGATGAAGTATTAAACTGAGGGATGTTCTGTACTCTTGAGTGGATATGAAAGGTCCCACCATGTCTGAAAAGAGAAGACATCCTTGTGATCACTTGCCTCTTGATCAACATCACAGTCATTCCAGTTTGGGACACTGCAGGAGTATAGATGCAGGAGGCTGTAAAGCACGCTGGGACATTTTGAAAAGGATGTGAAATGCTCTGAATTTCTTTTCTGTCTGTCCTGACTTGCATTGTTTTTTTCTTTGTTGACATAAGGATCCAAGTATTGACCCTGTATGGGAAATCTCTCTTTACTGAACTACTTATAAATTTATAATCCATTCCATTTGGGATTCTGTGGCCTGTACACTCAGTGGAATGTACACCGCAGAGTGTTATCAACAAGAATCTGAATGATGCAGGGAGGTGGTTCCCTGGCTGAGATTTTCCAGAAAGGTTTAATATATCTTTTGTTGAAGAAAGTTCTCTGATTTCTTTTATCTTTTTTTCTTTTATCAAGATGTGCCAGTAGGGTGTTGGTGAACTTTAGCCTTTGTGCATAATAAAGCAAATTAGTTTCTAGGCCATGATTGGGGTGCTAAGCAACAGAGTTTAAATTCTGAGTATCCTTTTCACAGTGGAACTCTCAAAGCAAAATTTGGATTAGTAGCTTTTAAAACGGTATTTGTTAATGAGAGCATGCATGGACATTTAAATTCCATGAATTTTGGAGAACATTAAGCTCAATCATACACATGCATGTTATGTACATATTCTTAAATTGTTTAATGATTATTTGAGGGGAAAGCTGTTTCCCTGACAGAAGTCCTCATACTCTCTAGTTTATCAGATAATTACTATTTAATTTTACACAATCAATTTTATATCTTGGAATTAAGCATTTCTTGTTGAATTTAATTTGCTCTGAATTTTATCTCCATTCGTAAGAAATTCCCATGAACATAACTTGCTAATCCTTAAATTTGGGGTATAGTTTCCTCAGTATGGGAGAACTCTGAAGAGTCTGTGGTCATAGACCGTAAGACATAGGAGCAGAATTAGGCCATTCAGCTCATCGAGTCTGCTCCCCCATGTCATCATGGCTGATCCCAGATCCCACTCAACCTCATACACTTACCTTCTCGCCATATCCTTTGATGCACTGACCGATTAGGAAATTATTAACTTCTGCCTTAAATGTACCAATGAGTACAGGTCCAAAGCTGCCAAATGCTCCCTGTATGTTAACCGCTTCATTTCCAGAATCACTCTTGTAAACCTCCTCTGGACACTCTCCAATGACAACACATCCTTTCGGAGATATGGGGCCCAAAAGTGTTGACAGTGCTCTAAGTGTGGCCTGACTAGTGTCTTCAAATGACTCAGCATGATCTCCTTGCTTTTATATTCTATTCCCCTTGAAATAAATGCCAAGATTGCTTTTGCCTTCTTTACCACAGACTCAACCTGTAAATGGGTGTCTTGCATGAGGACTCCTAAGTCTCTCTGCCTCTCTGATGTTTGAATAGACATTATTCATAGACATAGACAAGTCCTCATCTTGTTCCATTCAGCCATTTTGTGTAGCAAACTGAAATCTACAGATTTAAGCCTGTGCAATGGCTGACACCTCATTACAGTATTGAGGGAATGCCATTTTTAGAATATGACATTAAACTGAGACTCTTTTGGGAGTATCTTGTGAATGTAAAATATCCTTTAACATTACTTCAATGAAGAAAAGGAAAATTATCTCAAGTGTTCTAACCAATACCTACCTTGCAATCCACACAAATAAATTTTCCGTTTGTTGCCATATTTCAAAGTTCAAAGTAATTTTATTATAAAAATGCATATATGTCACTATATACAACCCTGAGAGATGTTTCCTTGCAGGCATACACAGTAAATCGAAAAACCATAATAGAATCAATGAAAGACTGCAATCAATAGGATGGACAAACAACTGTTGTACAAAAAACAACAAACTGTGAAAATACAAAAGAGAAAAAATAATGAAGTCACTACACAATAGCATTAAACAATTGGGGCTGCACAGTAATATCTGTGTAAATCTTCAGAAAAACATATACTAAACACTAGTAGAATGGTCCGAAAGCTCCTAGTAATTGACAAATGAGTGTGCTTGGTTAGGCCTCGTACCTCAGGTTTGATCAGCTTGAGCTGAGAAAAAATAAATAAAAATAATAATAATAACAACAATAATAAACAACAGTTTTAGAGTCAGAATCCCACAAATCATATTATGAGTTATCCATTATTACAGACAGGATAATCCATAATAACCATCCTGATATAATTATATAGGATAACAAGCAAGAACAACTTACCTAATAGGTATAGCCATTCCAAACACACATAACTTACAAAAATTAATAAGTGAAATATGCTGAATTAAAAGAGGAAATTGAAAGACTTTGGAACATGTACTTTCTTTGCAATTGCACTTACATGCTGCACTCAAGACAAGTCTTCTGAAATGATAGCACTAAGAAATTTAAAGTTGCTGACCCTCTCCACATTTGATCCCCATTTTGTTCCTCCTGAAGTCAATAATCAGTTCAAAGTTCAAAGGTTTGAAATTGATTTATTACCCAAGTTACATACATATCTGCATATTCGACCCTGAGATTCGTTTTCTTGTGGGCATGCGCAATAAATCCATGGGTTGGAGTCCGTGATGATAGATGCTGCTTTTCTGAGACAGTGCTCCATGTATATGTGCTCAATGATGGGACCACTTTACTGGTGATGGACTGGGCCGAATCCGCTATATTTTGTAGGATTTTCCATTCAAGGGCATTAGTGTTTCCATACGAGGCTGTGATGCAGCTAGTCTATGTACTCTCCACTGCATATCTATAGAAGTTGGTCAAGGTTTTAGTTGTCATGCTGAAACTTCAGAAATGTGTAAGGCAGCAGAGATGCTGCCATACATTCTTTGTAATTTGCACTTTTGTGTTCCAGGATAGGCTCTCTGAAATGCTAACACTGAGGAAGTTAAGTTTGCTGACCCTCTCCACCTCTGATCCCCTGGATTCCTCATCCTGAAGTTAATAATCAACTCCTTGGTCTTACTGATATTGAGTGAAAGCTTGTTGCTGTGGCATCACTCAGCCAGATTTTCAAACATCCTCCCAAAGGCTGATTCATCACCACCTTTAATTCAACCAACAACAGTGGTGTTAGCAGCAAACACAAGTATGGTATTGGAGTTGTGCTTAGCCATACAGTCATAAGAATAAAGCGAGTAGAGCAAGGGACTAAGCACACAGCCTTGTGGTGCACATGTGCTGATGGAGTTGTTGCCAGTCTGAACTGACTGGGGTTCTGTAAATGCTGAACTCAAGAATCCAATTGCCCAAGGAAGTATTGATGTCAAGGACTTGAAGCTTATTGATTAGTTTTGAGGGTCTGATCGTGTTAAATACTGAGCTGTAGTTGATAAAATGTATCCTGATGTATGCATCTTCACTGCCCAGATGTTCCAAGTTTGAATGATAAGCCAATGAAATGGCATCTGCCCTGTGCTTCTTGTCCTGCTAGGGAAATTTGAGCAGATACGAGTCACTTCTCAGGCAGGAGTTAATATGTTTCATCACCAACACCTCATCGCTGTGGATGTAAATGCTAATGAGCAATAGTCATGGTGGCAGGTTACCATGTTCTTCTTAGGCCTGCTTGAAGCAGGTGGGAAAACCTACAGTGTACAAATTCACAGCCCAATTTCATATATTTCAACAGTAACTGTACTCGAGAAAAGAAGCTCCTTTGCTGAAATGTGCTTTTGGACATCTTGAAGTAGTATGGTTGTCTGTATAAAATGCATGATGATTACTAAGGGAACAATTATACTGATGATACATTTGCATTCTGTAATAGTTTTCTTTTATAATAATTTTCATTTTTTATCATGGTTTACTCTCTGTAAAAGCTGGTGCTTTTTAAAGGATTCAAGGGATTTATAGGGTAACATTGAGTTTCACATCTTTTTAAGATTATTTACATAAAAGAGGAAAATTGCAAGTCTGTTACTGGTAGTTTGTTAGTTCTACAGTGAGACAAGAGCTTTCCACTGATCATGTTTCACACATTAAATTAGTATCATCTGTTGTCACATTCTAAATAATTCATTAATAAAAGCCGTGCTGATTTAATCAGAATGCAAACTTTAATCTGGTTTGAAAAATCAAAATTATAAGAATCTTTTGAACTTGTCATTGAAGCTCAGGTATTATGTATACTTTGGAGTCACTATATACAACATGTTGGTTTTTATAATGCCACGAAGGTAATGTGTCTTTATGTTATGACATCATACATAAGATAGGTTCAAATATACCTGACATGAAAGGCTAACATTCCCTGGCAAGCGAAGTTTGGATATGGATTATGAGGATAACATATTCCACAGTGGGTTTCTTAAACTCAACCAAACCTATTCTGTTCTTAAATCAAATACAGTTCAGCCATTATTTCTGTGCTCGTTAATCCTCATTAAATTTTAATCAGGCTTGTTTCATTTTTAAAATCTCTCCTGTGTTTTCACAAGGTCTCACACTCCTTTTATTAACCTCTTTCATTCCCTAAACCCTCTGAGATCCCGACATCAACAATGCTGCCCTCTTCTGTATTCCCAGATTTAACTGTGCTACTATTGAGCATCAGCCCTGGAATTTGCTTTGTAAACCTTCCTACATCCCCACCTTTCAGGTTCCACTTAAAGATCTAACAGTTAGAAGAGGAATTTAGTCACTTGTTTTAATACCTCATGATGTCAGATATTGCTTAATAGCATCCCTGAATATCAAGGGATTCTGGGAATGCCCAAGAATGCAAGTTTTTATTTGAAGTCTATTATAAATACAGTCCAGTCCTTACGGCTTCTGAAGGCGAAGGATGTTGTATTTCTGATGGGACACACGTTTTAAAGCTGATGGTTTGCTGTCAAGTGATCACAATTAAAACTTCAACCTGACTGCCTGCCTCTCTGATGTTGACAGCATTTTCTATTTTTATATTCCTTTCAGATGGTTACATGGAACCCACAAATGTACATTTGTGCTTTAGTCACCAAAAAAAGCTTTAGTTGATGTAATACTGAGTCCACTTTAATCTAAATCCATTGAAGCATCAAAGTATGTCAGTAGCAGTATATATGGAAAATGAAACTGCCTAATTGTCCTTCCATTCAATGATTGGCACTGGCACGAATACCCATTAAAGCAAAGATGATATTCCTCGTGAACTAAAGATATTATAATGAAATGGTAATGGTGTTAAAATGAATCTGCTTTTAGAAATCTCTATAGGTAACCATTGGAAGTAAGCTGAACTTAAAAGCAATGTGGGCATTAACATATTGCTCAGTTGGTGGGTGTCAGCCAGACTCTAGAGAATAAAAGCACCTAATGTAAAGAGCAGGTTAAAAACTGTCAGCTTTACCTGCAGTAGGGTTATACAAACTCTCCTATCTCACAGATGAAACTTTGCATTAAGATGTATCCACCATTTTTACTCTTCAGAAAGCAGGACTTGAACAAATATTTGAGATTTTTTTTTGCACTTACCAACTCTGTGCACATTTCATGTCCTTAAACTACTTGCTGTAGAGTAGGCAAAGCTGTTTATTGACTGTGGTTTGAATTACATTAAAAAAAAAAGACAGGATAAGAACAATCAATTTAGAGCAAAGTTTGCTCCTTCCGTAAACCATAATGTACTTACCTAATCCTGGAATACATCCAAATCAGTCATTATCCTGCGATGAGCAACCCATTGCAAGTAAAGTGCTCAGAAAGAAAAAGGTCCATGAATGGCTTAAACATTCAAGATGCTATTTAATCATCTGCTTCTTCAAATGCCGCTATTTAACTTTGAGTAGTTGCAGTATAAAAGTGAGTAACACAAGTGTCATAGAGGTTAATTGGAAATAAAATAAAAGTACATCATCCAGGGCTGTCAATTTGCTATTGCCTATTTTGCAGTAACACCCGACACCGATTCCATCTCAAATGAACTATTGGAGTCATTCTATCACTTGTACCCGATGTTTTAGTGTTCTCACCTAAACTTGATCTCTTCATTGTCATTACTCTCAGGGTTGAAGCATTATCAGTTGAAGCAAACTGCTACCCTAATCAACATACACAACATGCTGGAGGAACTTAGCAGGTCAGGCATTATCAAAGGAAATGAATAAACAGTTGACGTTTCAGGCATTTTAAGCCAAGACTCTTCATCAGGACTGCTATTCCGATGTCTTATCGTTACTACTGCTTTCTGTCACCTGGTGAATGATTTTGATGAAAATAATGAAGGCAGAGGGCATAATTTAAATTTAATTCTAGGTGTTAGACTGTTTTTTGGTTATTGATCCCTCTTTTTATATTTTTCTAGAAATAATATTTTGAATCTCATCTTTCACTTAACATCTCTTTATGAAACAATGCATGATATTGACGACCACAAAATTCTTTAATTCTATTTCATATTCACTCTAATTTACAAGTTAATGATCATTCAATACTCAGCACATAAGCATTTAAATGAATTATCTGATTTATCTATTTGCCTCATTGCTTAAAAAATGTGTCAGTTTGTGAGTAACTCTTCAGAATAAAAGGAGAAATGACACAGAATTAACCTGACGGGGAAAAGATTAAAAGAGATTTATGAGGCGAGTTTTTACTCTGGAATTAGTAGGTGGCTGAAGCACACTGCTGGGGGTGGGGGCTAGGAGGTAGGAGGTGATAGATACAGGTAGCAATAATTAAGAGACATGAACAGGTCATTGAGAGATTCAGATCAGGTGCAGACAGATGAGATTAATTAGACTGGCATCATGGTTGACGCAGACATGGTGGGCTGAAGGGTTTGCTTCTCCCTGCAAAACAATGAAATATTGGATTGATGGTGGGAATGAAGATGTGGTGGCTTTTTCCGAGTTGAGTTTAAGTTAAATATGTGCACACATACAGGTATAACACAATGAAGAACTTACTTTAAGTTCAAGTTCAAGTTTAATTATCTTGCCATTCGACCATACATGAATTCCTATGAATAGAACCAAATGAAACAGCATTACTCAAGGGCCAAGGTGCAAAAGACAGTCCCAACAGTCATACACAGTGGAAGACACATACAGCACATATAAAGTAGCAACCACATCCAAGATATCAGTAAAATATAGTCACATAAAAAATATATATAGTCCAAGACTCTGAGACCATGAATGTTACAACAGTCTGCAGTTGAACACAATATGGCTTGTCGTCTGCTGAATGACCACCGGGGGCACCACCGACAGCTCACCACACCATCTCCAGTGAAGCACACCGATTCCAAGACCTCTCTCCTGGGCGGCTGTAAAACAACTGATACTGTGGCTTATGGCCTAGTCCTTGCTACAACTGAGGCCGCACAGCTCTCCCATCGTTTGCCCCTGCCATCCACCAATAAATCAGTGAATTGGACTTGCAGCATTCCACTTTAACAATGTCCGACAGGGTCTTGTGATCACAAGGGAAGTGACCGAGACAATCACTTGATGTTAGACTGCACACCGCCTTCGTGTACCGACTCCTCCGATGCCTCTCTGACCCAGGCAGCAACACGATCCGAACTAAGTCCAGCTCCATCAGCTTCTCTGCTAATGAGCAACTCGCTGTTGGGGTAGACCTGTAGTACTTTAAGTTCTTAATGTCTAGAATGGTGTTGTGATTTTAACAATATGTTTAAAAAAGACAATTACACCTCTGGTCTCGTAGAAGCCTCTGCAAATGAATGTTCTGCCATCTTATCAGAAGTCAAAGACTTGTTTGCAGCAGCATCAGACACACATAGGTACAGACAAGACACAGAACAGAAATTCTACATAAATCTGTAAAATTATAGTGTTAAAATAAGACTGTGCAAAAGTAAAACCTTAGTGCAAATTAAAACACACAAAATTGATGAAGTCCATGATAGTGCCAGAGTGGTTCATAGAGCCCCATTGCTGAGGTAAGGTTCGGGTTGAATAGGTCTATTCAAGAACCTGCTGGTTGTAGAACGTAGCTCATCCTGAACCTGATGGTGTGCGACTTCAGGCTTCTGTATTACATTCCTGATGATAGCTATGAGAAGAGGGCATGGCAGGGATCTTTGAATATAGATTCCACCTTCTTGATGCATTGCCTGCTACAGGTGCTATTAATGGTGGGGAAAGATATGGTTGTTATGGACCGGGCTGCTTCACAACTCTTTGCATTCTTCTGTGTTCCTGTGTCAGCATCTGTAAAAGCTTGGCATCTGTCATCCTCTTAAAGCAAATCAAATTATTATTAAAGAAAGCTGAACTGTTGCAAGATATGACTCTCACTTGCCACTGTGAAGATTAAAATTGGCCATTGGGTTTTACCATGAGTTAGAACTTTCTCTTTAACCAGTGCAGTTTATACATATTCTACATAGACTAATAGGGTAATTGGTATCATTCTGTGATGTTTGCAAGAATTTCCAAGGAGTCATTTTCCACTTCAGTAGGGAGAGCAGGAAGAAAACTGGCTGCAATGAATTGGTCACATAATAACCACCCCTCCTTTTCATTTGCTGTCATTTTTAGCCTGTGGCTAAATTAAAAATGTCCATCTCCATAATTTGGCAGATATAGCACTTAATTGTCAATCTCAGTCAGAGGAGCTAGTCTGGGGAAAAGAAATTTGCATTGGTAAAGAAGAAATTGCTTTTACAAGCTTTGAGTTAAGGGGCAAGCTCTTAACAGCACTGATGTTCACTTGACTGCGCTTTGCTTGATTTGTCTCCACAGGTAACCATTGGAAATAAGCTAAATTTATAAGAGACTTGCAGGAATTTACATATTGCACAGCTGGTAAGAATGATCCACTCTCTGGAGAAAGGAAATAAATGAATTAAAGTGCCCTAATATCAAAAATAGGTTAAAATGTGCCAGATGTAGCATTTGTCCATGAAGGGAACAACAAAAATCACTTACTTGGTTGTTACCCTTCACAGAAACAATCCTACATTTTGTAATACTGACAGTGCACAAATTTAAACCTGGCTGACATTTTTCAGTCTGCAAATCTTCCCATTTTTTTCTCTAACAGGAATAACAGTGTTGAGTCAGTAAAGATTTTTTTTTATAAAGGTATTGGCCCATTCATAATAAAAGCATGAAAAGTGAATTGCTAGTGAAATTTGTTGTTTCATGAACTATAATCCTTTTGCTCCACATTAGAATTCATCTAAGTCAATAGCAAAGAAAATAACTTCAAGTAAAGAGTTTGCAAAGGCAAGTTTTCATGAAATTTTCCCAACAGTGACATTTCAAGAAGCTATTGAATCATTATTATATACAAATTCACTACTGGATCGAGACAAATGCAGGCAAACAAAATGCATAGATGTTTAATTGAAATTAATAGAAAAATAAGGTCAGTTGGATTGTCTAGGGAATAATCAATTTTCCATTATGCATTTTATGCATTGTGAAGGCCAGTACCTCTCCTAGTTGATTAGCAGGAGCATTTCATTATCTACATCCAGTGCTACAAAACTCATACCCAATCCAGCTCTACTTTATTATCTCTCTGAAGAATGAACTTGACAAAAGTATAAATATTCCACTCTGGATCTCCAGCATCTTCTTGTGTTTATGTTCTACTACTCTAATAATTACTTGTGGTATTCACCTGATCATGCTATTTCTTCCAGTCTGATGTTGTGTGTACACACACACACATACACACCTAAATGCAATTAATACTTATTTAGTTGAATCAAATAAAAAGCTCAAATAGCCTTTCCTATTGAGCTAAAATCTCATTAATTTCAATGACACTGAATTTTATGTGTCCAGATCATTTGATGCAGATTAAGGAAACAAGTCTCTGAGCCCAAGTGCTGGGAAACATGGAACTTCATACTGGTGATTTGGATGCTGTAAGGAATCCACCAGCCCAAGTTAAGGCTCCAGTTGGTGAAAATCTCTGCTCCTGCAATGTCCAGTTACAAAATTTCGGCTGACTTTCCAATTGAAGTTTGCGCTGGTTAATCTCAGCGACAGGTTAACAATCATTGCAAACACTAACCTGTAACTTCCCTTTGGTCTCGGAGGCAACTTGATGTGGCAGAACTGAGGTGAGGCGAAGCAAGGCAGCAGGCCTGTCGCTGAAAGTGAGGGACGTCAAAGTTCGATTGATTTAAGCGCCAGGCCAAATTGGAAAGGTCAGGTATAGGCCAAATTGAGGTGGCGGGGTCCAGGCCCCAGAGCATATCGAAATGACTGAACCCAATGCTTGGACAATGATTTAAGCATTGAGCTGCACTGGAAAGGTTGGCTACAAGCCAAATTGAAGCAGTGGCATCCAGAGTATAGAGTATACCGAAGCATCTGAACCCAATGTCTGGATAACGATTTAAGCACTGGGCCGATTGGAAAGCTTGGATACAGACCAAATTGAGGTGGCAGTGTCCAGGCCCCCGGGCCAGATTGAAAGTGTCAGGGTATCGGGGTCCAAGGCTGGGGATGAGCCAATTCAGCTTGCTGCTTGGCTGTGCATTGAACTAAGGTTCTGTAGGCAGACTCTCTTTGTGGACCAGTTCAAAATGCTTGTGTTTATTGTTTGCATAATTTGTTTTCACATTTGGTGTTTGACTGTTTTTTTAAATAGGATCTTTTGCGTTTCCTTGTTTTGTGGCTGCCTACTAGATGATGAATCTTAAGGCTATATAATGCATACATACTTTGATAATAAATGTACTTCAAACTTCGATGGACCTGTCCAGATCTTAATGAAAGTCTGGTCCAGAAATTGAAATAACACCTTATCATTTACACTTAACTGAAGTTTAATTGCATCTATTTAGAATAATTTGCATCTTTCAAATGAAAATTAGTTTTTACACCACCATATTCCTGTTATAAATCGCAGAATTATACATGACGTAAATTTTCTTTAAAGAAAGATGATTCCTTTTCAAAAATTGCAGTCATTCTGTAGTGAGATATGTGGAGGAATGTACAGTGTGTGATATTTATAAACTCAAATGGAATCAGGTTGCTCTTCATCCTATAGATGTAAATGAAGCAAAAATTAGGAGAGTTTATACAACACGTCAGCAATTCACTTTGTTAGGTCATTGCCATATAAAGACTGAGCTTTGGATTTTGCTATAAGGTAGAATTTGCTGTGTTTGCTCTGTTTACAGTGCAGACGAAATAGAAACAGCAGAAGGTCATATGTCCTTGCAAGCCTGCCCTGCTCTTCAATAACATCTTGGCTGATCCTATGCCTCATCACTTTTCTGTCCAATCCCCATAGCCTCAGTTTATATAAGAACCCAAAAATCTATCAAACTCAGTCTTGAATATACTCAATGTCCACAGCTCTGAGGCAGAGAATTTCAAAGATTTATAACCTATGTAAAGAAATTTTTCTTCATCTTAGTTCCAAATTGTTGACTCTTTACCCTGAGACTATGTCCCTTTGTTCCGGACTCCGCGGTGAAAGGACACAGCAGTTACTTACCTTGTCAATCCCTCTTAAAATCATGTATTGTCTAAAAGAGAATACCTTTTATTCTTTTAAACACAGTTAAGCTCAGGAGTCCGAATGTTCATTGGTTCTGTCACTGATTCTGTAGAAAACTACCCATGATGGCTTTCAGGTGACTTTAAGGCATGTGTAAGATCATAAGACACAGGAGAAGAATTAAGACATGTGGGCCATCTTGAGGTATAGGGTCCAAGACTCTACCAGGTATTCCAAAATGAGCTCTGGCCAAAAATCATACACTCAGCAAGACTTTATTATTCTTGCATTTCACTCATCAAATCTTATACACACAATTATCACATTATTAGGTACTTCCCATACCGAATAAAGTGATAACTGAGTGTAAGTTCATGTTTTGCTGCTGTGACCTATTCACTTCAAGGTTGGATGTGTTTGCATTCAGTGATGCTCTTCTTCCACACCACTGCTACTTGAGGCACCACTGCCTTCCTGTCAGTTTGAACCAGTCTGGCCATTGTTCTTTAATCTCTCTCATTAACAAGGCATTTTCACCCACAGAACTTCCACACTGGATTTTTTTTTTGTTTTTTCACACCATTCCCTGCAAACTCCAGAGAGCATTGTGAGTGAAAATCCCAGGAGATCAGCTGTTTTGGAGATACTCAAACCATCCCATCTATCCCATCTGCCACCAGCAAAAAATCCACAGTCGAAGTCACTTGTATCACAGTTCTTGCTCATTCTGAGGTATGGTCTGAATAACAACTGAACCGTTTAATCATGCCTGAATGCTTTTTATTCATTGAGTTGCTGCTACATGAGTGGCTGATCAGATATTTGCGTTAACCAGAACGTGTATAGGTGTACCTAATATTGTGGCCACTGAGTGTAAAACTACATTGGATTTGCATGGAACATAAACTTATAACAAGAATGCTTTATGTATCTTTTACAGGAATATTCTTTGGGATATTTTGATTTTCTTGGAGAAACCAGAAATCCAGTGCACAATATTGTATTTATCCCATATTGGCATTTATCTCTTCCCCGACTGCAGCAACAGATTTTGACATTTCCCTTCCCACTCCCAACACCAAAATTTGTTAGGAATTGGTAGTTTATGAATATTCCCAGTTCTAAATTGCTGATAGTTTATCCCGAGAGTTTGACTTTTCGAAAAGGTACATCTTAATGCTATGTACCTTAACAATCCCTTTCAGGACCTTGTAGATTTAAGTGGCCTTGGAAAATAAAAACTGCAATGAAAAAAGACAGTTCTCTCCCATGACTGAAATTATGGGCAGACTGTGTGCAGTGCTCTCGGATGCATTTTGCTGGACTGCGCAGGGAATCTGCACTTTACTCCTGCACTGACATATCACACATGATTAGAGGAAGAATCCAAGATGTTAAACATGATTTGCTTTATTTGTCACATGTACATCAAAACATGGAAACATCCAGTGAAAATGGATCGTTTTGTGTCAACAACCCACCCAGTCCGAGGATTGTGCTGGAGGCAGCCCACAAATATCGCTATGCTTCCGGCTCCAACATAACTGGCACACAGCTGACTAACTCTAACATCTTTGGGACTTGGGAGGAAACCTGAGCACCCAGAGGAACCCTGCGAGATCCTGATCACGGTGAGAAAGTACAATGTCCTTACAGCACCAGAAGGAATCGATTCTGGTTCAGTGACATTGTAAAGCAATGTGTTAAGTACTATGCTGTAATGTTACCTGATAATGCTACAGCCACTACATTACCTGAAATCTTGATTCAACTATCTTCTTATACATTTATTTGGTGCATTTTGGATTGTTCAATTGTTAATTGTTCAATAGCTGAATTGGTATGTTAGTTACTCTTTAGTGCCTGTTAACTTGCATGCCATTTGCAAGTTATTTTCTAAAATAGAAATTAATTATGTTAACTACATTTAATATTTTCTGGCTATGAATTGAAGATTACTTTTCAATTAGCCTGTAACTGATATGTCACAAATACTTTTCTCATATGATGTTCTCATTAACAACTACCGGAAATATGGGGTAAACAAATCACTGTAGTGAGAGAGTAAGGGCAGCAGTTCCACACAAAACTAAGCAATAGTAAATAATCATGAATGGCTGTAATCAAATTTTCCAATTCATGAAGCTTTTAAAAATTGAATTCTTATGTTACAGATTGCCCAGTCTTTTGTTCCAAACAGAGGATTATTAACTCAACCTTATTTGTGTATATTTTAGCAGCTGCCAATCAAAATGGGAGCTGTTGCAATTTTCCTGTAATTTGTTTCACAAATTAAGTGCCAGTGATGATCCTCCTTCTGAGGTAATTAACTTGCTCTGTAGTAGAGGAGAGGTTTAGTAATCCAGCTATGCAAAAACATATGCAAATCTAAGTGCTGAAAGAAACTGAACAAAGCTCCTAAAAAAGACAGGTGGGACCCCATTTTTTTTTAAACATGAGAACATACGATTAGGAGGAGGAATATGCTATACAGCCAGTCAGGTTATTCTGCCATTTGGTAAGATCATGGCCAATTTAACCTTGTCTTTCCTCGCTGTTCACCTTAATCCTCAAATTACCAGTAGAGCAAAAATTCATTTACCTCAGCTTGAATACAATGAATGTCTCAGCTTCCCCTGTTCTCTGAAGTGGAAAATTCCAAACCCGTAAGAGAAGGATCTCTTCTTCTCCTATGTACACTTTAAAGGAAATGATGCTCTTTAGCTTTAAACTTTCCACCTGAGGGAAAATATCCTCTTAGCTTCTACACTGGCTTCTACCATTAGCATCAATAATTTCAATAAAGCCACATTTCATTCATCTGAATTCCAGTGAATGCAAGCCTAACCTGCTCAACTTGTCTCCTTCATTCCTGGAATCAATCTTGGGAAACCTCTGAACCAATCTCATTGGAACCTAGTGAATTACCTAAGATAGACTGGCAAATTATACTTAAAGGGTTGACAGAGGATATGCAATGGCAAGCATTTAAAGGTCGCATGGATGAACTACAACAATTGTTCATCCCATTTTGGCAAAATAATAAACCAGGGAAGGTAGTGCACCTGAGGCTGACAAGGGAAATTAGAGATGGTATCAAGTCCAAAGAAGAAACATACAAATTAGCCAGAAAAAGTGGTACACCTGAGGACTGGGAGAAATTCAGAGACCAGCAGAGGAGGACAAAGGGCTTAATTAGGAAAGGGAAAAAAGATTATGAGAGAAAGCTGGCAGGGAACATAAAAACTGACTGTAAAAGATATGTGAAAAGAAAAAGATTGGTTAAGACAAATGTAGGTCCCTTACAGTCAGAAACAGGTGAATTGATCATGGGGAACAAGGACATGGCAGACCAATTGAATAACTACTTTGGTTCTGTCTTCACTAAGGAGGACATAAATAATCTTCTGGAAATAGTAGGGGTCTAGTGAGATGAAGGAACTGAGGGAAATACATGTTAGTAGGGAAGTGGTGTTAGGTAAATTGAAGGGATTAAAGGCGGATAAATCCCCAGGGCCAGATGGTCTGCATCCCAGAGTGCTTAAGGAAGTAGCCCAAGAAATAATGGATGCATTAGTGATAATTTTTCAAAACTGGATTAGTTTCTGGATTCTGGATTAGTTCCTGAGGATTGGAGTGTGGCTAATGTAACCCCACTTTTTAAAAAAGGAGGGAGAGAGAAACCAGGGAATTATAGACCGGCTAGTCTGACATCGGTGGTGGGGAAAATGCTAGAGTCGGTTATCAAAGATGTGATAACAGCACATTTGGAAAGACGTGAAATCATCGGAAAAAGTACCATGGATTTGTGAAAGGAAAATCATGTCTGATGAATCTTGTAGAATTTTTTGAGGATGTAACTAGTAGAGTGGATAGGAGAGAACCAGTGGATGTGGTATATTTGGATTTTCAAAAGTCTTTTAACAAGGTCCCACACAGGAGATTAGTGTGCATACTTAAAGCACATGGTATTGGGGGTATGGTATTGATGTGGATAGAGAATTGGTTGGCAGACAGGAAGCAAAGAATGGGAGTAAACGGGACCTCTTCAGAATGGCAGGCAGTGACTAGTGGGGTACCGCAATGCTCAGTGCTGGGACCCCAGTTGTTTACAATATATATTAATGAGTTAGATGAGGGAATTAAATGCAGCATCTCCAAGTTTGCAGATGACTCGAAGCTGGGTGGCAGTGTTAGCTGTGAGGAGGATTCTAAGAGGATGCAGGGTGACTTGGATAGGTTAGGTGAGTAGGCAAATTCATGGCAGATGCAATTTAATGTGGATAAATGTGAGGTTATCCACTTTGGTGGCAAGAACAGGAAAACAGATTGTTACCTGATTAGGAAAAGGGGAGGTGCAACGAGACCTGGGTGTCATTGTACACCAGTCATTGAAAGTGGGCATGCAGGTACAGCAGGTGGTGAAAAAGGTGAATGGTATATTGGCATTCATAGCAAAAGGATTCGAGTACAGGAGCAGGGAGGTTCTACTGCAGTTGTACAAGGCCTTGCTGAGACCACGCCTGGAGTATTGTGTGCAGTTTTGGTCCCCTAATCTGAGGAAAGACATTCTTGCCATAGAGGGAGTACAAAGAAGGTTCACCAGATTGATTCCTGGGATGGCAGAATTTTCATATGATCAACTAGGCTTATACTCGCTGGAATTTAAAAGATTGAGGGGGGATCTTATTGAAACGTATAAAATTCTAAAGGGACTGGACAGGCTAGATGCAGGAAGATTGTTTCAGATGTTGGGGAAGTCCAAAATGAGGGGTCACAGTTTAAGGATAAAGGGGAAGCCTTTTAGGACCGAGATGTGGAAAAACTTCTTCACACAGAGAGTGGTGAATCTGTGGAATTCTCTGCCACAGGAAACAATTGAGGCCAGTTCATCGGCTATATTTAAGAGGGAATTAGATATGGCCCTTGTGGCTAAAGGGATCAGGGGGTATAGAGAGAAAGCAGGTACAGGGTTCTGAGTTGGATGATCAGCCATGATCATACTGAATGGTGGTGCAGGCTCAAAGGGCCGAATGGCCTATTCCTGTGCCTATTTTCTATGTTTATTCCTTCTCTAAATGAAAACCATAATTTTACATGGATGTGATCTCATCAACATCTTGTACAATTGTAGAAAACTTCCTTACTTTTGTACTCCAAATCTCTTAAAATATAGGCCAATATTACAGAAATCTCAGCAAGGTTAGGAGATACAAGGTGGTTATGTGAACTTCATTTCCATTTTGTATCAATGTAGGAGTGAAAGGCCTATTTCTTCCCATAGCCTTTCAAATCTTTTATTTCCAGTATCTATCTACCTCCCTTTCGAACAACATAATGGAATTTGGCATTCACTATTCCCTTGGCAGTAAGTTCCAAAGCCTAAACAATCATTGTGTGAAATGTTTTTTTTCATTGCCATTCAGTTCCTTTTGCCAATCATCTTCAATCTATATCTTCTAGTACGTGGGTAACATAGTGACACAGCAGTTCTTGCTCACAGCTCCAAGTATGCAAGTTTGATCTTGATCTGCGTGGAGTTTGTTTGTTCTTCCTGTGGCTATGTGCGTTTTGCCTGGATCCCCCTCCCCCCAGAGATGTGCGGAAGGTTCATTAGCAACTGGCAACTGCAGCTAGTAGAAGCAAACCAGGGCAGTTGATGTGCATGCAAAAGCAAATAAATTGCAACAAAAATAAATGAAGGGGGAATGGTATCATCAGGGATGCTGTGAGAACCTGCGTGGACTCAATGGGCGAAATGGTCTTTAGTGTTGTCAGGCAATATGAGACCCTTTTGCCAATGGGAATGGATTCTCTCTAACTACTCTGTCTACACAGTTTCTAATGTTATACTTATACTACTTGCTTTCACAACTGCTTCAGTTCCAGCACTGTCTTTTCCAGTTTGTGCTTGTCGCTAAAGTATTTCTTTGCTCAAATCCTGCTAATTAATCTCTTTTTCACCCTTTCTGGGATCTTCTCATCTTTCTTAAAGTGATGTGCCTGGAACATCAATTGTGGCCAAATCAGTATTTTATAAAGGCGTATCATGTTTCCTTGCATTTGCACTTATGCCTTGCTGATAACTTATTGTACTTACATGACATGACCCAGACCCTTCTGAACAGCAGCATCCTGTGAATTCATGCCATCTAAACAATATTCTGTGATGTAATTGGCCAGGAACTAGATCGCACTTACAGTAAGTGCCATAAATGCAGGAGTAAATGTCATGAATTTTCTATTAAAAGATCGTAACTATTAGGGTATTTGAGTTTTTACAAACCTGCTGATTGTGACAGGTACATTGTAACTTTAATATCTTTCTTTAAATTTAAAGAAAGTTGATTCTTCCGCTTAACAAGCTTTTACGGTGTAAGAATTGCTGTTTATGTTTTTGCTGTATTTTCGATATGATGTTCTACAGCCAGAAGTTGTAGCCATTTTAATGGCTTGCAGATAAATGGATAGATAAGAAATAGAAACTTTGAAAGACAGACTCATTGCTCTGCAAGTATTTGAAGTAAGATGAGCAGTGACATAAATGGTTCATATCCACACAAATGGAGGGGCTGCTGTTGTATAATATTTTTCCACATGCTGTACACAACATATTTTTCAGTTTGACCGGTATTTAAATGGAGACAGAAATGTGCATAACTTAGAAAGATTTTGTATACAAGGTTGGACTGCTGCCATTATGCTGTAGCTAGATGGTGGATTGTCTTAGTGGTAATTCAGAGCATTTGACATAGATCAATGAATCCCATTTACTTCCAAGGATCCTAAGTGATTGATGTTGCAGGGTAGTGGCCTTGATTTGTCACTATGCCCGGGCTGAGGTTTTCGGTCACGCTTGAGTGAGAGGCAGGCCTAATATGCTTAGTTATGTCTTTGATAGATTGCTGTATATCAGGACTTTACATCTAAGCACTCGCAACCTGCTGTGTGGGCTCTTTTCGGGAATTAATCTGAAGGCAGTGGTTGCAAATGGTAAACAATTCCCTGTCAGGAAGAGAGTGCTAGATGAGATCACTCATTGAATCCCACTCCTTACTCCACCATCTATTTTGCCCCCACATTACTACTTTTCTATGATTTTCTGTCTGTTGCTCCCATTGTACATTGGTTTTACAGAACAGCTACTGGATTTTTCATGCCACCATATTGCCCAGCAAACAACTTGCCAAAGGATGTCAGTGGGCTGAGCAGCAGCAATTGGGGAAGGCTGAGGTGGCATGAGAGGGAAAAGAAATCATTAACGTTGATGCTACTCAACCCTCTGAGTTCCTCCAGCAGATTGTCTGTTGCTCCAGATTTCAACATTTCCATTCTCTTGTGTCTCCATCATATTGCCCATCCTGACATGCTGGAATTCAATCAGTGAGGCTGCTCACACTCACTCACCAGCACTCGCAGGTGGGATGGTGTGTGTGTGTGTGTGTGTGTGTGTGTGTGTGTGTGTGTGTGTGTGTGCGCGCGTGCGCCCGCCCGCCCGCCCGCCCGAGCTGTGAAGCTTGGGTAACCTACTGCCATCACATCAGGACCTTGGAGCGCTTCCACATAAGCTGCCTTCAGCGCATCCTGGGAATTACTTGGCGTGAGTGGGTGCCTCACACTGAAATACTTGTAAAGACCAACTGCAGAAGTATTGAGGCGGTCACCCAGCGTCAGCTGCAGTGGCTGGGGCACGTGATAAGGATGCCCCCATATTGGCTACCCCGCAGAGTGTTATACGGCCAGCTACATCATGGTCAATGCTCAGCTGGAGGGCCGAAGAAGCGCTATAAGGATCAGATGAAGAATGTTTTAAGGAAGTGCAAGATCAGACCTGAGGACCTGGAAGATGTTGCTGCTGACTGTAACACTTGGCGACAGCTATGTAGGGACAGGGTTCGTATTCTGGAGATGGAAAGAACAACCAGAAGACAGCAGAAGAGAGCAGGAGAAATGCAGCCATGGTTGCCATCACTACCACCACTACCACATATACATGCCCCACTTGCAATAGAACTTGTGGGTCCAGGATAGGACTGTATAGTTATCAAAGATCTCACCGTTAAAGGAGTGGATGTCGTCATCAGATTTCGATGGACAACCAAAGGGGGGGGGGGGTGTGTGTGACAGAGTGACAGAGAGTACTATTGTAGAATTTAAAGATAAAGAAAAACAATAAATGCTGGGCCAACAAGGTTGTTAAATAAAACTCACAAACTGAAAGTTAAATGCAAACACCATGGCTAGATGCAATAACTAAATGCTGATTGAATACCGCTCCTTTACAGCATCTGTTGGAATGGCAACCTTCTTTCCTGGACAATGACGATGGTAAACAGAGAGCTGCTGTGCTTTGGTCAAGTTTGACAAGACTACAACAAAAAGGGAGTTAAATACCAACATAATGAACCGGTAATTAGCTGGAACATGCATACTCACAAGAGCAATTGCCAATCCTGTTGCACAGCCCTCCTATGGAAGTACGTAGACCCAACAGCAGAGATGATGGATGTGGCACCCTAATTCACAGACTACCAACCTGATACACATCAAGAAGATTGTTCAGAGCTGTGTTTGCTGTTTTGTTATTTGATCCAGTTACTTATCACATGTCTTGTTAAGGTTGTTAATTGGAATCAGCTATCGAGAGAAGAATATTGGTAAATTTTTAAATTGCTTTATTATTGTCACATGAATCCTATAAAAAGTAGTGGTTATGCCCAGTCCAATATGGATAAAGCCCTTCCCCACCATTGAATATATCTACATGGAGTGTTGTGGTGAACTATGTGCCTGTCTGGACACGCCCCCCTGCTGACTGCTCCTGTGGCTCCTCCCACGAACCCCTGTATAAAGGCAATTGGAGACACCACCCTGGCCTCAGTCTCCAGGATGCAGTCAATTGCTGCTTGTTCTTTCTTCCAGTCAATAAAAGCCTCTATCTCGCCTCACGTCTCAGAGAGTTATTGATGATGCATCAAGTGTTTTTACAGAAATGCAGATCCATCATCATGGACCCCCACCATCCAGGTCATGCTCTCTTCTCACTGCTGCCATCAGAATGAAGGTATAGGGGCCTCAAGGTTTACACCAGCAGGTTTAGATAACAGTTACTACTTTCAGCCATCCCCTTGAACCAAAGGGGATAACTTCACTTGCCCCCTCATTGAAATATTCCTATAACCAATGGTCTCACTTTCATGGACCCTTCATCTCATGTCCTCAATATTTATTGCTTGCTTATATATTTATTAATTTATATTTTCTTTTGTATTAACACACTGGTTGCTCTTTTGGGTGCAGTCTTTTGTTGACTCTATGATAAATATTGGATTTATTGAGCATGCCTGCAAAAAAAAAATCAGGGTTGTATATGGTGACAGATGTGTACTTGGGCAATAAATTTACTTTGAACTTTGAACATGTTCCGAGGTACGGTGGAAAGCTTGGTTTGTGTGCTGTACATACAGATCTCTTCATCTTATCAGTACATCAAGGTAGAACAAAGGAAAGGCAATAACAGAATGCAGATCAAAGTGTTATGGTTTCAGAGAAAGTGTAGTGCAGGCAATCAGGTGAAAGGCCCATTGTGAGATAGACTATGAGGTCAAAATTCATCTCATCATACAGGAGTTCCATGCAGTAGGCTGGTTTGAATTCATGTTTGAGCCTGATGATATGTGTTTTCAGCTTTTCATAGCTTCTGCCTAATGGGAGGAAGAAAAGAGAGAATATCCAGGGAGGGAAGGGATATTGAATATATTGACTGCTTTGCCGAGGCAGCAGGAAATGTAGACACATAGAAAAAGTCCTTCAGGTGCTTGAACTAGTACATGCCACGCATGTTTGAGATGACAATATTTTGCAGCTGAAATTATTCAAAGTGCTTGAATGTGCGGGAAGATGGACATGCATAAAAGGATATGCACTAAGAACAGTAGCTCACTGACACTGAGCTGTGGCAAGTCTCCAACATCCTCTTCTCCTAATCCTTCTAGGGATAGCAAAAACTTGAAGCTTGATTCAAGTTACCACATTCACTGGGCAAAAATGTTTAATTTGCTGCTTATGAATCCAGTGACATTCTTAAAACTGCTCATGCCTTTGATAGTGGAGAAAGCCACGAGACTTGCAGTTGATCTGCACAGTGATTTTAATCCACTCTCTTTCCCAATCATCATCCAACTGTATTGTGGAGTGATGTTAAGGAATTCCTGCCTAAAAATACAATTAATACAAGAACGATGAGAATGCCTGTTAATGTGATACATCTATCTCTAAATAAAATAAAATGTGGTCATTACTACTGTATGGGGAAAAATTACTGAACAAACAATAATTTTGAAATATGATCCTTGGAATCACTTCATTTGGTATCACACTCACATAGAGCAAACAGAAATTGCAGACATTCTAATTACTAACAATAAGATGCAAATGGTAATTAGAGCTTTCAAAATGCAACCTGTTTGCTTTTTACTGAACAAAATGAATAAATTCAATATGTATATCTTACTGGCAGTTGCTAGGAATTAAAATGTTTACATACTCCAACTGTCATAATTAAAAGCTGTTTCAAAATTAAATTTCCTCTGAAATATCATTCTCTATGAGAACAGGTTTGTGTATTTTAAAGAGTCTACAGAACATAAAAGCCCAAACAGGTGCAAAATCATAAGAGTTTTGTTTTTTTTTACCACTCAGTCTCCACATAAAGGAAAACAATTTTAGTACTGATCTGATCTGAAGCAAGGCTTTTAAAACTATCCCCTTGGTTGTTCTTGAAATAATTAGAAGAAAATATTTTAAGAGAAATTACTCAAAACTCCTCTGGTGCAGCTAACTGGACAACACTAATGCACCATAGGATAGTAACAAAGGTATTAATTTGCAAGCAATCAGTGCCTGCTTAATTACCTATCTTGTAGAGCTTATTATTGCTCGTTAAGTACACCATCTAACAGGGAGAATGCAGTGAACTCTGCCAAATCTCTTTATCATTGCACTAGCAGCCTTATGTTTCCCCCCCACAGTGCCTTGTTTTGAAAGTTTCTTTGTTCACTAGGATACCTATGCTTAAATTTTTCTCATCAGTTTGATGACATTAGACATAGTATTTTGGCTGAGATATTCCACTTTACATGGGAGGCTGCAGGAAAACTGTCCCACCCCCTGATGGGGCGACCAATGCATTTTGAGGGGTGACCGTGATGAAAAGTGGAAAATTCCCTGAGAAGGATGAGATTTTACTTGTGGTGCCCCACATGTGAGTACAAGACCAGATGAAGAGATTCCAAGGATCATCTTTAAAAATTACTGTTAGATGAAAATTTTTTCCCCAGCAAGTAGTAGTAACTACATTTAAAAATTTTATTTAGAAATGCATCATGGTGATTTACTTATCTGTTTATTGAGATACAGCATAGCACAGTGTGGCCTGCTGAGCCACACTGCCCAGCAACTCCCGGTTTAATCCCAGCCTAATCATGGGACAATTTATAGTGACCAATTAACCTACCAACTGGTATATCTTTGGATTGTAGGAGAAAACCGGAGCAACTGGAGGAAACCCATGCTGTAACGGGGAGAATGAACAAATTTCTAACAGACAGCAGTGGGAATTAAATCCGGGTTGTTGGTGCAGTAAAGCGTTATATCAAACACTATGTTACCATTTTGGCCATTTCAGTACATGCCCTTCAGGCTGCACAAGCCTGTGCCACCCAATTACAGCCAAGTGACCAATTAACCAATTCATCCATATGTCTTTGGAATGTGGGTGGAAACCAGAGCACTCGGAAGAAACCTATGCCGCCAAGGGGAGAAGGTACAAGCTCCTTACAGAAAGCAGCAGGAATTGAAGTCCACTTGCTGGTGGTAAATAGCATTACGTTAACTGAGACACCATTACACATTGCAATGCACGACTGAAATTCTGTCAAAACAAATGGAAATTGATTTTGGAAGCTATGTAAGATGCAAGGCTGTTGTAGAGTTTGGGAGTTATGGAGTCACAGTCATCAATTGCACAGCACAGAGATAGGCCTTTCAGCCCATTATGCCCTAACTGACTACTACACTCATTCCATTTACTTGCATTAGAGCTGCGCCATGCCGATTATCTGATTAATGATTCTAAAACATGGTAATTGTACATGTTTCCATCGTCTTCTCAGATAGCACATTCCAGGTCTTAGCTACACTCTCTATGTTGAAACACAACATGCCTCTTTATGCCATCTTGTTTTTGATATCCTTACCATGTAGCTTTGTCGTGTACCACTGTATGAAGTCAAATTTCTTGGTAGTGATTTCTAACCCAACCAGTCCTGCCAAGTTTGTGTATTTAACCTATATTTAATTTCTGACAGGTCCTGGATCTTAGAAATCCACACTAAACAAGTGATGGGGTAATCTAGATTGTGCTCTGTTTCTGTAATTCAGTTCCATTGACTGAACTTCAGATGTGGAACCCACCAAGAATATAGTAGTAGATCATGTGTTTAGTTCACAGGGGGATTACATTTCTTTCCTTACCTCTGTGACCCACCTCAACTCAGAACCTCCAATGCACAGGATTACAAGAGGCTGCAGAGGGTTGTAGATTCAGCTAGCTCCATCATGGGCACAACCCTTCTCATCATCAAGGATACCTTCATGAGGCAGTGCTTCAGGAAAGCGGCATCCATCATTTAGTATCCTCAACATCGGTGCAGGACCTCTTCTCATAAGGAAAGGGTACAGGGCCCTGAAGACATGCACTCAATGACTCAGAAAAAGATTGTTCCCCTCTGCCATCATATTTTTACGTGGTCCCACAAGCCAATGGCTTATTATTCCTTTATTTTGCATTATTTATGTATTCTGGTAATTTATAGTTTGTATGTCTGCACTGTACAAAACAAATTTCATGTTACATGTCAGTGATAATAAATCTGATTCACATTGCTTTTTTGCTGGGCACATGAAAAATAATGATTTCATTCTTATTTCATTAATGTCTGATAGCTTTTTTTTACAACAATTACATTTTTTGGGTTAACTACTATTGTTCCTAATTCTGTGTCTCAGATTGTGAATCAAAATTAAACTACATTTTTGTACCAAGTGGATTGACACTGGTACGTAATACAGTGTTCTAACTAAAAATCATCGTAATATAGGATGTTATGTTGTACAATTCTCATAAAGAATTGCTTAGCAGTGACAAATATTGCTCACAGCCTTTAATAGACAGTGGCCTTTCAGAACAGGATGGGACAAAATGTGAGGTTGAAGCATGAGTTAATATTGTAATATGTGATGATAAAGCTTTGTCATGTCAAGTCAAATCTATTGTGATTTAACTATATACATGTATATAACCATATAATATATATAGGAACAAGATAACATTACTCTGAACCAGGGTGTAAAGCACAAAGGCATAACACACATAGCACAAAATATCTTATGAAGATGAGAATAAAATCTACAGATGAATCACACATAAATAACAAACTAAAGTGCATTAATAAAATATTGTAAGATACAACAGAAATTAACCAGTGACACTTTGAATACAATATGGCAGGGAGTTCAGAAGCCTAATGGCCTGAGGGAAGAAACTGTTTCTCATTTTAACTACTCCTGTTTTTATGCATCATAGTCTTCTGCCTTATGGTAGAAGGACAAAGAGGATGCTGTATGAATGGATTGGATCCTTAATAAAACTAAGGGACTTGAGTCTGCAGTGCTTCTGAAAAATATCCCTGATGGATGGTAAGGAGACCCCTATGATCCCCTCAGCTTATCTGACAGTCCTTTGTAGGGACTTATGGTGTGATGGGGATACCATTTGTCAGGACAATCTCAATGGTGTTCCTGTAAAACACAGTTAAGATGGAGGTGGGGGCGGGGGGGAGCTACGCTTGCCTTAATCTTCTTAGGAAGTGGAGGTGATGCTGTATCTTCTTTTTCATGGAGGTGATACTAAGGGATCAGTGATGTGAACTCTCAGGAACTTGGTGCACTTTACTCTCTCTATGGAAGAGCCACGAATTTGCAGAGACAGATGAGTTGTCTGCACTTTCCTGAAGCCCAATATGATTTCTTTGGTCTTCTCCACATTTAGGCTTAGGTTGTTCCTCTCACAACAATCCACCAGTCCACCAGGGAGCAGAATTAAGAAACACTGTAATGGAGAAGAGAGAAGTGGAAAAGTTTAAGATAGTGTTGGATCCTGATGCTTTTGCAATCCAAAAGTACTTCGGAAATTAAAAATAAAGCGTAAAACTCATTGCTTGTGATCATTTTATTAAGTATTAAAAGAGCAAAAGAGAAGAAGGGAGAGGAAGCATGGTGAGTGATAAAGGAAAAAGTGAAAGAATAAACATGGTGTTGTCTTCCTATATCAGAGTACTGTTAACAGTAAATTCTATTGATAGCTTTAACCAATGAAATAGCCAGATAATGTAACACCTTTCACAGAAACCAAGAAGTTTTCCTAAAAATATGGAGGCAACTATGATCACTGAAAACTTGCTGAACATATATATAAGTGATTATAAAAAATACAAACAAGCATAAGAAAGTTAAACTACAAGAAAAATAACAATTCTACAGTTCATTCGAATATAAAGGACTCCAGAGTGTAGGGTCTAGTCATTTTCACAAGTGAAGCTGTCAATGGTGAGCCACAGGCAGAAGTAACTGTAATGCAAGAACCACAATCATTGAAGGACTGGAAGAGCCAGCCATGAGACATAGTGTGAGATATGCATTAATGTTACATCTTGAATTTTTTCCAGAGATATGATAAGCACTCAGCTATTATTTTGAATTCATAATTAGCCAAAACGCTCTCGGTTTATCTATATATAGTCAGTTTGACATGAAATAAGGTGGGTAGTAGGCTTGTGAGTACATAAGTACTGATGTAGATCTGTTTGGTTGAACTGTCCACTACTCTGCTGTAAAATTATATGTCTAAGGATTAATCCTTGGAGCTAAACATGCTATATTTTGGCACCAGTGCACTTCTCTACCTCTAAAGTTCATTCCATTAACTATAACAGAATTCATTTCAGACAAAAGCACAACATGCTTACTCTATTATAGAACATGTTCAGTGCTATCAATAGGGGCCGAATTTCTAGCAGAATATACAGTTTTGTTTCAAATGATAAGTGTAGTGACTTGAGTGATTAGCATTAAACATGCATAATTTTGAAACTAAATGTACAAATTTGGTACATTTAATATCTTTTACCCAAGTTTTTAAAAAAAGCATTGAATCTTCAGGGAGCCGAGTGATGAAAACTCTTCAACCTCTCTAAAATGACTATTTTTCATTCCATGTCTTTTGGGAGTTTATTTGACTATGAAGCATCACAAGCAAAAGATATATGGTTCTGTGTTTTTTTATGTCATTTTCAGGATATCCCTCAGCAGTTTACATAAGAAATAGGCGCAGGGCTAAGCCATATGTCTCTTTAAGCCTCTCTAACATTCATCAGGATCATGGCTGTACTTCTCAGTTTAATCTTCAGTACAATTAAAAAATCCACTGATTCCCTTCATGCCCAAAAATGCATTGATCTTTGTTTTGAATGAACACAAAATAGTTTCCGCAACTGACCAGGGTAAAGATATTTTAACATTCCACCACTGTCTAAGTGAAGAAATTTCTGCTCATCTCAGTCGCAAATGACTGAGCCCTTATTCTCAAACAGTATTCCCTTTACAACCGATAAAGTAGATTTGACGTATTGGCACTGTTGTACTAAAGGAAACAGGGCAGCTAACTTTCATACTAATACTATACATATTAATACTATACATTTTCTCAGTAATGACTGCAGGGTCAGGTATGGTTGAGATACTGAGGATAATGGCCCATTTTTAGTTTTCAGGTAAGACATTGTCAGATGTATTGTTTAGTGATATATGAAAATAGCCTTTCCCAAGATGCTGCTTCTTTAATACAGGAACTTAACAAACCAGAAAACTACGAGTCCCTCAAAGCTCAGTAAATGATGATGCACTCATTGTTATTCTCGGCAGTCCTTGGCACAGTTTGACTTCTACAACCTTACAAAATGCATCAGTTTTTATTCAGTGTGTAGGAGGCATCAAATGCTTTGCACCTGTGTTAAATATTCTATATTCCTCAATTTACACTGAAAGAATTATCATACAGTGAGGAATGAAGTCTCAAAAGTACTACCTGCTGTTTGGAAGCCTTGGCCAATATCAGTGGAAGGGGAATAGCAACAGAAGCTGTAACACTGAAGACTTCAGGTGGTTCAGGAACTGTAGAGGATTTCCTGATGTTCTTAGACCTCCTTTAAACTCACAGCATATGGCAGAACAATGTGCCAATTTAAATAAATTTTCAATGCACAAAACTGGAGATCTGCCATGAAAATGGTACAAATTGCAAATTTAGAAATCCCTGAGCAAATCGAATCTCGAACAATGCCTTCTCATAATCATGTCATTAATGAAGCCAGAATCTTCAAATTTATAAAACACAAGTATTATAAATATTGATGTCCACAATGAGCTTCATTCCAATTTATGTATTATTATTTATATTAATTAGTCAGTTCTTTCAGATATAATGGTCAACATTTATGCCTGTTGCAGTGCATCATCAAGGTAGCCTCTTTTTGGTTTATAACCTAAAAAGAGGAACTTTAAATCTCAAGTTGATTTTCTAACAAGCCCCCCCTTTAAAATTATGCTAATAAAATTTCTATTATTTAAAGATCCTATGATGCAAATCTGGCATAAAAATTATTATTGTTGGGGCACTTCCGAAAATTGGGTTGAGAGAAGGCTATTACCAGCCTTGACTAGGCACATCAGTAGTGCTCTTTTACTTCCCAGTGACCTTAATTCCTTTTACAAACACTTGAAAGGGAGAATGACACGACACCAGTGCAAATCCCCAATGTACCCGACAACCATATGATTTCTGGCTTGGAGGCCCATGTCTGAACATTCTTCAAGAGGGTGAACCCGCACAAGGCATCAGTCCCCAAAAGAAACCGCAAGCCTGTGCTGATCAATTGGCTGGAGTACTTAAGGACATCTCTGACTTCTCACTGCTGTGGTCTGAGTCTACCATCTACTTCAAAAAGGACAGGAGTCATTACAACATCTAAGAAAAGCAGGGTGAGCTCCCTCAATGACTATTGCCCAATGGCACAATCTTCTACTATAATGAAGTGCTTTAAGAGGTTGGTTATGGATAGAAATTTACTCTTGCATGGCTAAGGACCCAGGAATGTTGGAATATGTTTATAACCACAACATCTCACTGGCTCTTCATTCTGCTTTGGAGCACCTAAACAACCAGAAGAAGCATATCAGGCTGCTGTTTGTCCACATACATACACACACACGCACGCACACACGCACACACTCTGCTGGAGGAACAGTTGATGTTTCAGGCTGAGATGCTGCCTGACCTGCTGAGTTCAACATTTTGTTTGTTTTGCTCTGGATTTCCAGCATCTGCAGTATCTCTCGTGTTTATGATTTGCTGTTTCTCAATCATAGCTCAGTGTTCAACAGCATCATTCCCCTAGTACTAATAACCAAACTTCAAACCTGGTCTTCTGTACCTCCCTCTGTAAACAAATCCTTGACTTCTTTGTTGAGAGAACACAATCTATGCAGGTTCATAATAACATCTTCTCCTTACTGACTATCAACACACCTCAAAGCTGTGTTCTTAGCCCACTGCTTTTCTTTTAACATACTCATGATCGTTTGGCTAAACACAACTCTAACACCACCTAAAAATTCACCAATGATACTGTTGTTGTTGGTAGAGTCTCAGAGTGGTGTCACAACAACAACCTCACTCTCAACATCAGCAAGACCAAGCAACTCATTGTGGGCTCCAGGAAGGGGAAGTCAGGAGAACACACACCAATCCTCATTGACAGGTCAGCAGTGATAAGGATGAGCAGTTTTAAGTTCCAAGACCTCAGCATGTCAGACGGTCTATTTTGGTCCTAATGCATTGATGCAATTGCAAAGAAGGCATGTCAGGAACTTTACTTCAGTTGTAGTTTGAGGAGACTTAGTATGTCTCTAAAGACTCTTACAAATTTCTATAGATGTACAATAGAGAGCATTCTGTTAGCCATGAAGGAATTAAAATGTGGAGGAAAACATTGAACTTGAATGAGTTAAGGACAATAGAAGTAGACAAAAAATTGTCTTTGTTCTTGCCACGTGATTGAAGGCATGGAAGCTGCCATTTTGTGAAACTGCTCTGCAACCTCCATTTTGTGAGCTGTCTTGGAAACAGGTTTTGCTCAGGAACAGCTGTATAAAGTGCTTTAAAATGGACACAATGATGCTCCGGATAATCTGCTGAATTAGAGATAATTTCCAGATAAGTTATTTGTCAGGGGTTTTCTGGTGCAATTAAACACACAAATTTATAAATAGAGGATTGTGTATTTGATGTGTGTAACCTGAGCCTAGTACCTAGGTGGTCTGTTATGATTCACACCAAGAGTTGTCACTTGCAAGAAGGGCAATGGAATGATATTGGTTTGGACCAAAGCCATGGGAAGCTGACACACAATTGCCAGATAGGCCAGAGCCAACAAGATTGAAACACAACATTTGTATTGAGAAGGAGGGTATTAGAATGCAAAGTGATGAGAACTCCCGTGACTAACTATCACAAGGAAGACCACCGTACCAGGGGCTGGGAGAAGGAGGATTAACTGTTTGGCCCATGGAAGATCTCCTATTTCAGTTTTATAAATCAGAGAAGTGGTCTAAGTGAATATTTGGTACAGAGGGAACAGTAGAATTCATGTTTGGTTATGTTGGCCAGTAAATGCATTGATATTTGTGCAGGGACAATAAACTGCAAGCTTTTATTAATTAGGAGTTGTGTAGTGAACTGCTTAACCTGGATTAGTTGACAATAGTCAACACCATCATGGTCTGATTTGGAGGCTCCAATACACAGGATTGCAAGACACTACAGAGGTTGTGAACTCAGCCAGTAATATCACAGGCAAACCCCCCCCACCATCAAGAACATCATCAAGAAAACAAAGCTTCAAGAAAGAGGCACCCATCATTAAGGACCTAAGATATGCCTGCTTCTTGTCACTACCATCAGATAGGAGGTACAGGATCCCGAAGAGTCACCCTCAATGACTTAGTAACTGCTTCTTCATCTCCACTGTCTAAATTGTCCATGAACCCTTGAACACCACCTTGATATTCCTTTTATGCACTGTTTACAGTACTATGCAAAAGTCCTTGGCACATGTAAAAGATTATGCAGTGTGAAAATGCTTTCAAGTATAATAGAAAGTTTCTAATTATCCAAAAACCTGTTATAAAGAGAAGTAAACAGAGAAAAAAAACTAGAGCAAATCGATATTTGTGTGACCACCTGCTGCCTTTAAAACTACATCAATTTTCTCAGGTACAGTGTCTTGCACTTTGAGAAGAAAATGGGCTTGTATGTCTTGGAGAAGTTGTCACAATTCTACAGGCTTTGGCTGTCTCACCTACTTTTCCTTCTCCAAGTAATTCTAGACAGCCTTGATGATGTTGAGTTCAGGGCGCTGTGGGGACCATACCACCTAAAACCGTAGAAAGCATATACCGTGCAGAACACTCTCGCACAGTACTATGTATTTTTGTATTGGTACTGTACTGCTTGTACAAAATGACAGATTTCACAGCATCTGTCAGTGTTAATAAATCTGATTCTGAGGATTTACATCTGAATTGATCCTTGGCTAGTGATGCAACATTTTGGACTAAAAATTTCCGGCATAACATGTAAACAGCTGCCCAAGAATCACAGGCAAAAATATTTGATCCACTCAGAAGTTAACAAATTTTGAAAATTTCTGAGTAATTTTGGACAGATATTGCTTGCTGATATTTTATTGTTCCAAGTTTTCAAACAAGAGTTTTAAATATTAACTGCCTTATTCTTTCTAAATGATGAATTATCTACTGCCTACCTCATTCTTTCGATATTCAGACTTCTATCATTCTTTTTCTCTGGCATTGTGCTGATACTAACTACAATCTTGTATCAAATTAAGAAAAACAAAATTTGAAGAGGAATATTGATAGACAGGCCATTTAGATGGATCAGGCTTGTAATTAGTATTTTTTTCAAAAGAGCCATCTGTTATATGAATAATATATCATATTCATTGAAATCAAGTTAATTGCATTGTAGTTTAATATACATGGCAATGTAGATGGAGATGTCAATTAAGTATGTGTGGGACAAAATGGATAGAAACTATGCAGTGATTGAAGTGTCTCAAAGGGACAAAGAATATGCAAAAATATAATCCTGGTTTCCACCACTCCACCTCTCACCTAAGTTCCAAGTTAATTCTCAGATCTTTATCTATTTCACCTTTAAATCACTTATTGAAATATTCCCTTTTGACCAAGCTCTTGATGCCTCATTTTACTTCAGTGAAACACCCTTACATAAAATATATAACAGGAGATCAAGAGTTTGTAAAACTGTTACAAGTGTTGGTAATTGAAAGAAAGGCCGTATTGTAGTGGTGTGCTACAAGCAGCGCTGAAATGACGACACGGAGTCGGTGAACTGCAGTTACAAAAAGATTTTATTCGAACTTCGTGGTCTCGCTTTAAAACCTTCCTGATCTCGCTCTCCCCGGGCGCGGATGCTGTAGGGGGCACATATTCACAGTCCCGTGCGCTGGCTATTTGTGAGCCGGTTCGATTGCGCTAGGAAGTGGGTCGCCACATAACCCCCCCTCCAGAACCGGCGATACACCCCCCAATGTCCATTGTCTGGGCTGGAACCTGTTTGGGAGGTCGGCCTCTGCGCCGCGGTGTCGGAAACTCGGCCGGTTGCGCCACGTCCGCATGGACCGGTTTGAGTTGGTCCACCGTGAAAACCTCCTCTCTCCCCCCAACGTCTAGCACGAACGTGGACCCATTGTTCCTGATCACTGTAAACGGCCCTCGTAGGGCCGCTGTAGCGGTGGCTGATGCCCGCCCCTTCGTACAAACACAAACTTACAGTTCTGCAGGTCTTTGAGTACGCAGGTCGGGTTCTGCCCATGCTGTGAAGTGGGTATAGGGGCCAGGTTGCTGGGCCTCTCACGTAGTCTGCCCAGGACTGCTGCGGGTTCTTTGTCATGACCCCTTGGGGCTGGTATGAACTCCCCTGGGATGACCAGGGGTGCGCCGTACACCAACTCGGCCGACGAGGTGTGCAGATCATCTTTGGGCACCGTGTGGATGCCGAGCAGGACCCAGGGAAGCTCGTCCACCCAGTTAGCTCCTCGCAGGCGGGCCATGAGAGCCGACTTCAGGTGACGGTGGAAACGCTCCACTAGCCCGTTCGACTGTGGGTGGTAGGCAGTTGTGTGGTGCAGCTGAGTCCCCAAAAGGCTAGCCATAGCTGACCACAGGCTGGAGGTGAACTGGGCGCCTCTGTCGGAGGTAATGTGGGCCAGTACACCAAAGCAGGATACCCAGGTGGTGATCAATGCCCGGGCGCAAGATTCGGAGGTGGTGTCGGTGAGCGGGACCGCCTCTGGCCATCTTGTGAACCGGTCAACGATAGTCAGGAGGTGCCGCGCTCCTCGCGACACTGGCAGGGGGTCCACGATATCCACATGAATGTGGTCAAAACGCCAGTGGGTGGGGTGGAACTGCTGCGGCAGAGCTTTGGTGTGCCGCTGCACCTTGGCTGTTTGGCAGTGCATGCACGTTTTGGCCCATTTACTGACTTGCTTCCGGAGTCTGTGTGAAACGAACCTGCTGGAGACCATCCGGACAGTTGTCCTGATGGAGGGGTGCGCTAAGTTAGAATGGAGTTGAAAATGCGCCGCCGCCAGGCTGCCGGGTCGACTGGACGGGGCTGGCCGGTGGTGACGTCACAGAGTAGGGTCCTCTCACCTGGGCCTATGGGGAGGTCCTGGAGCTGCAAACCGGAGACTGCGGTTCTGTAACTAGGGATCTCCTGGTATGCCTGCTGCGCCTCTGCCAGTGCCTCAAAGTCGACCCCTTGGGAAAGGGCACGAATGTTAGGGCGAGAGAGCGCGTCCGCCATGACATTGTCCTTACCCGAGACGTGCCGGACATCCATCGTGTATTCAGAGATGTAGGACAGATGGTGCTGCTGGCGGGACGACCAGGGATCGGACACCTTCGTGAACGTAAATGTAAGCGGCTTGTGGTCCGTGAACACGGTGCAGGGCCTACCTTCTAAGAAGTACCTGAAATGCCAGATTGCCAGGTATAGCGCCAACAGTTCCCGGTTGAAAGCACTGTATTTGAGCTCGGGTGGTCGCAGGTGTTTGCTGAAAAATGCCAGGGGGTGCCAGCGACCCTCGATGAGTTGTTCCCGAACTCCACCGACTGCCATGTGAGGTGCGTCTGCTGTGAGGGCGGTAGGGACGTCCATTCTGGGGTGCACCAGTATCGTGACGTTTGCCAAGGCTCCTTTGGTTTTAATGAAAGCGGCGGCGGACTCTTCATCCCAGGTAATGTCCTTGCCCTGACCTGACATCAGGGCGAGCAGGGGGTGCATGATTCGGGCAGCTGAAGGGAGGAAGCGGTGGTAGAAATTTACCATACCCACGAATTCCTGAAGGCCTTTGATTGTGTTGGGTCAGGGGAAATGGCGGACTGCGTCTACCTTTGCGGGCAGATGGGTTGCCCTGTCTGTAGTGATCCTATGGCCCAGGAAGTCAATGGTGTCGAGCCCGAACTGGCATTTGGCCGGGTTGATTGTCAGGCCATATTCACTCAGTCGGGCGTAGAGTTGACGGAGGTGGGACAGATGCTCCTGACGACTGCTGCTGGCTATGAGGATGTCATCCAAATGGATGAAAGCGAAGTCCAGGTCGCGTCCCACCGTGTCCATTAACCGCTGAAACGTCTGTGCGGCATTCTTCAGGCCGAACGGCATGCAGAGGAACTCGAAAAGGCCGAACGGGGTGATGAGTGTCGTTTTGGGGATGTCGTCCGGATGCATCGGGATTTGATGATATCCCCGGACAATGTCTACCTTGGAGAAGATTCGTGTGCCGTGCAGGTTTGCTGCAAAGTCCTGAATGTGTGGCACAGGGTAGCGGTCCGGTGTCATAGCCACGTTCAGCCTGCGGTAGTCACCACATGGTCTCCAGCCCCCTGTCGCTTTGGGCACCATGTGCAGGGGGAAGGCCCATGGGCTGTCAGACCGCCGGATGATCCCCAATTCCTCCATCCTCTTGAACGCCTCCTTCGCTAGTTGGAGCTTGTCCGGGGGAAGCCTTCGAGCACAGGCATGGAGGGGTGGTCCCTGGGTTGGGATGTGGTGCTGTACGCCGTGTCCGGGCATGGCTGCCTTGAACTGTGGTGCCAGAATCGATGGGAAATCCGCCAGGACTCTGGTGAAGTCGTTGTTGGGCAGCGTGATGGAGTCCATGTGTGGGGCTGGCAACTGGGCTTCACCCAGACAGAACGTTTGAAAGGTCTCGGCATGGACCAGTCTCTTCCTGGGCAGGTCGACCAGTAGGCTGTGAGCCCACAAAAAATCCGCACCCAGAAGCGGTTGGGCTATGGTGGCCAGTGTGAAGTTCCACGTGAACCGGCTGGAGCCAAACTGCAGCTGCACTGTACGGGTACCATAGGTCCTTACTGTGCTGCCATTCACGGCCCTCGGGGGGGACCTGGTGCCCTGTTGCAGGTGTTGTAACTCATCGGAGGTAAGATGCTGATCTCGGCACCGGTGTCGACCAAAAAACGGCGTCCCAACCGCTTGTCCCAGACATATAGGGGGCTATCCCGATGGCCAGCCGCTGTAGCCATCAGCGGCTGCTGGCCCTGGCGTTTTCCGGGAACTTGCAGGGCGGGCGACAGCAGCGGGCTTCTGCGCCCCACTGCTGGTGGTAGAAGCACCATTGTTCGTTGGTCTCCTCACCCCTGCCTCTGGGCTTAGTGGGTTCTGCAGCTGGGCCTGGTTTGGTTTGCTGCTGGGAGCAAGGCCTGGTGATCTGTGCGACGGACGCCCCACTCTCCTTCTTGGCGTTCCACAGGAAGTCCGCCCAGGCTGCCACCTTCCGAGGGTCGCTGAAATCTGCGTCGGACAGCAGAAAGTGTATGTCCTCGGGCAGCTGCTCCAGGAACGCCTGCTCAAACATGAGGGAGGGCTTGTGTCCTCCAGCCAGAGACAACATCTCATTCATTAAAGCCGATGGAGGTCTGTCTCCCAAACCATCCAGGTGTAGTAAGCGGGCAGCTCGCTCGTGTTGTGAGAGTCCGAAAGTCCTTATGAGCAGGGCTTTGAATTCTGTGTATTTGCCGTCCTCCGGGGGCGACTGTATGAACTCCTCAACCTGGGTGGCTGTCTCCTGGTCGAGGGAGCTCACCACGTAGTAGTAACATGTGTCCTCCAAGGTTATCTGCCGAACGTGGAATTGGCCTTCTGCTTGCTGGAACCATAGGTGAGGTCGCAGCGTCCAGAAGCTTGGCAGTTTCAACAAAACTGCATGAACAGATGTGGTGTCGGTCATCTTTGGCCCAAATATCGTTTGGGCCATCGGGGTCACCAATTGTAGGGATGTGCTACACGCAGCGCTGAAATAATGACACGGAGTCGGTGAACTGCAGTTACAAAAAGATTTTATTTGAGCTTCGCGACCTCGCTTTAAAGCCTTCCTGATCCCGTCCTCCACAGGCACGTATTCACAGTCCCGTGCGCTGGCTATTTGTGAGCCGGTTCGATTGTGCTAGGAAGTGGGTCGCCACAATATCAACTTTCAGGAATGAGACAATTGAAGGAAAGTGTAATAAAAGTGTATGAGAACTAACCAAAAGTTTGACCAATACATGTATGGAGAAATTAGGCTAACATAGTTTCAATGAGTCAATAGAAATGTTATTGACCAAAGAACGTCAGCAGGATACTAACGCCTTCCCTGCAACCCCATTCTTAAGGTTGGAAATTTTACTATTTCGATGATTTGGTTAATTACCACAGTGTAACTAGTTTAACCTATCCTACCTCTTTATTAACTAAAGAATCCACAAAGGTAGGAGCAGGAGTAGGCCACTAAGACCTTCAAACCTGACCTACCATTCAACATGATAATTACTAAAGAGAGGAACACAAGATACCACAGATGCTGGAATCTGGAGCAAACAAAAGTTGCCAGAGGAACTCATTGGGTCCTACAGCAATTGTGGCTGGAAGTGAATAGTTGAAATTTCAGGTTATGACCCTTCATCTGGACTTCACCCATTCAGATAAAGAGTCTCAACCTGAAATTTCAAATGTCACTACATGTACCTGGTTACGCCCTTCGGCCTTGCGAACACTCAGTCATTTTCCAGGATTTTATAAACACCGTGCTCTGGGTACTCTCCATAAGTATGCCTTTGTTTGCTTGAATGATATCCTAATCTTCTCAATGTTCATGGAGGTGCACATCGCTCACGTCAGGGACATTTTAGAAAGGCTTCTAGGCCATGGACTTCATGTCAAGTTGGAGAAGTCAGAGTTTCACATAATGACTTTAATTTTTGGCTTTCATCATCTCACAAGCTATCACAAGATGGACCCTACCAAGACCCAGGCAGTAAGAGACTGGACTCCATCATCCAGTATCAAAAAAGTCCAACAATTTCTGGGGATTGCAAACTTCTACCAGGGGTTCATCCAGAATTCTAGCTCAGTGGCAGCTTCACTGACGGTGCTAAGAAATCCACAGGTACTTCTGACTGGATTACTGAAGTGGAGGCTGCTTTTGCAGAGCTTAAACAGTGGTTCACAACAACCTCCATCTTGGTTCCTTGTGACCCCTACCCTGCCTTCATCATGGAGGTGGACGCCTCAGACATTGGAGTGGGTGCTGTCTTGTCTCAATGATGACCTTCAGACAGTAAACTGCACCCATATCCATTCTTCTCCGGGCAGCTATCCCCGGCAAATGGGAACTATGACATTGGGAATCTGGAGCTTCTTGCAGTTAAATTAGCTTTGGAGGAAAGGTGTCACTGGCTAGAGGGGGCCAAGAACACTTTTATCAGTTGCACTAATCACAAGAACCCAGCTGAGATTCAGGAGGCCAAGAGGCTGAATTCTAGGGAGGCCAAATGGTCTTTGTTCTTCAACTGCTTTGATATTATCCTGACCTATCGACCGGGATCAAAGAACCAGAAGTCAGATGCCCGGTCCTGTTAATTTAATGAATTGGACTGAAAGAAGCAAAGTACCACCATTTTGCCCCAAGACAGTGTGGTAGTACGAATTCATTGGGGAATTGACACTCTTGTTCACAAGGCCCAAGTGCATTTGTTTTGTGCTCAGTTCTCGATCTTGTTTGATAATGTGTCTTGCTCCTTGCTTCAAATACTCTAACATTTCAGTCCAAACCATTTTCATCAAGGGCTCTTGTGACATAACTTTTGCAAAGATTGAAGGGATATTGAAAATTTTGCTGAGTGGTGTCACACAACTACCTCTCAGTAGATGACAGCAATTTGGTTATTGACCAAATTTGGTTATTGACTTCAGGAGGGGGAAGCTGGAGGTCTATGAGCCATTCCTTATCGGGGGATCAAAGATGGAGGGGGTCAGCAATTTTAAATTACTCAGTGTTATCATTTCAGAGGACCTGTCCTGGGCTCAATTAAGTTCAATTATGAAGAAAGCATATTAGCTCCACCTTGACTCCACTTTCACCAATATGAATGTTTTGTTGCTAGTTGTTGCAGTAGCCAGGGGCAATTAAAGTTGGATAATAGTGTTACGAACCCCGTAACTGGGTCACTTACCAGCAAAGATAGAGAGGTCCGTTGAAGTCTGGTGATACTATTTTTAACAGTATTTATTAGTAAAAATACACAAAAATAATATCATTGCAAATATACAGATAATATACGTCATCAATACTAAACCTAAAAGTGCGGGTATAATAATAATCAATAAGAAATAAGCTCTATCATTGTCTAGGGGATAATGTATTGTCCGATGGAAATATAAAGTTCACTGCAGTTCCACAAGCTGCCGTCTTTTGGTTGTCACTGTGTTGTAATTGTTGGAGAGAGAGAGAGGGAAAGAGAAAAACTTGCCAGCTTTCCTTTATGATTTCGATCCGTCAGGTGTCTCGTTATCATGGCCGTTCAAGTGTGACCTCTCCTTTAGCTAAACCGTTCTTCCATGATGAGCCCGCCACCCCGGCAAGGGAGGACGCACACGAGCTCTGGCCGGCTTTTGCTATAAAACGCTATCACGGGATTTCTAGCATTTCTCCTGGTGCGTCTAAAGGGGTTGTTCCCCAGACCCCTCTTTTATCCTCACTCACGGGGTCTCAGATGTCAATCAGGTTGGGATGATGCAATCCCTCAACCAGCCCACTCTGGTTGTCCCCTGAGCGGTTTCAATGAATAGTACAGTACTCAATACACAATTCTTTCTCCAAGAGACAATAGCAGTAGTCAGTGGTTCTGTTCCCCGGATGTCAGGAGACATTCCAAACCTTGTGTATTCTGTGTGTCTCTCTCTCATGATGTGTATCCCTCTCATTTCCTGGGTCTCAGACCCAAAATGATAGTGATCTTGTGATTCTCAAAAAGGAGAGGGTGACTTTGTACCCTTCGGCCCCTCAGAGTTGCTCCACCTTCTTAACACATTGATTCTATTATGATTCTTGGATGTACTGAGTATGCCCACAAGAAAATAAATCTCAGGATTGTATATGGTGATACATATGTATTTTGATAATAAATTTATTTTGTACTTTGAAATTGTGCATGAGAGCCCTTTGATCCCTCAATAATAGTTATAACTATTCTTCACACACTTCAGTTCACTCCAGTTATATGAATGGTTTCCAAACCATTCACAAGATGCACATGACTAGGTAAATAATATAGTTCTTAATCAGAATCATCAAAATTCAAGGCAGAAATGCCCAATTTAACATTCATTTTATAAGACATCTGAGACAACACGATTAATTTCATCAATTTAAAACGTTACGTTGTATATGAGTGAATGTTAATGACTGCTGGGTTTAACATTTATCTTTGATGTACTTTCTTCGCTGGGAGTCAGACCCAGCTGCTTTGACAACAGTCTCCTTACACAAGATGGCAGTCATCAGCTTTGTGACAGGTCAATATGAAAACATTTACTTCCATTTTCAGCAACAGTTTATAATTAAAACAATAATCTCCTTTTGTAATGAATTAGTACTAAGCAAATCTACAGCACATCTCATTATCACTTGTGAAGACACTTATGGTTGAAGTACATTCATGTCCAAATTTCTCTTTGTTTTCATCCTTTGCTGGGTATCTTTAACCATCCATTATTCATGTAAGGGTGATCATGAAACCTTATGTGACTGCTTTGTGTTTTGGTACCCATTGTTTTTATTTCTTGTATGAGTTCTTAATTTCTTGAACTCTCAACTAAAACACTTGATAGGCAAACTTTTTTAAAGTTTTCCCTTTTGGCTTCCTTCTAATCTGGATGTAAACTATTGATCCCTAATCAAATTCACAAATTAAAACTTTTCTCCCAACCTACATTGATCTGGTTCTCCAAATTACTTCAAGGATTCATCTTTTGTGTCAAGCCCTTAAAAAGGTCATGTCATAGTCCTATAATGAGCATATTTTAGTTCTGGACCATGAACTAGGTTTGCTCGTTGTTCTTTATATTTTCCTGTCTCCTAGCAATCAGCCAGTAGTCAATACTTGGTAAAATTGTTGCTTCATCCTGAGCTTGTTTATCAGGTCATGACAATATAGCTGATACAAAAGCGGGGAGATTAATTTTAACATTTGCCCCACCTCCACTCTTCCTGGCAGAATTGGTCTGGGTGGACAATACAATGGGTGAAATAATGTAATATGTCACAGATCATGTTCGACAGAGTTGTTTACTGTAAGCAAACAGGCTTGCTGTTTCATTCCAAAGGTTCAAGCTTTAAAGTGTCTATATACTGACAAAGCAACAAAAATAATCATGCATTCAAGAAGGTGATAAAGTTCTAAACTGAAATACAGTGTGACCAAAATCACCCATGATAAATAATTTTGTTTAACTTTTCTGTAGCAACCTTATTGACGTGGATGAGTAGGGTTGTTCCAGATCTCCATCAACCAGGTTTTGGCAGGCATGGATTCAGTGGGCTGAATGCCTTCCTGTGCTGCAAATTCCTCGGATTTCTCCGCTCAAGTTCTGTTTGTCCTACCCTGTGTTTTTTATTTAAATGAATCTAACATTTCAAAATATCTGAATCTCACAAGTGAATTTTCCTCCCACACATTGCAAACCTACCCTGACATGAATTCAGTCCCATGGGTACTGGACTCTTCATCCTGTCAGCTCGAATCTTGTGTTAAAGATAATAATTGAAGCCAACTCCCAGTATAAGTCTTTTGGCCTATAAATAGATGAGATAAACCAAGATATGTTGAGAATAAAAACTGACATAAAATTCTTGGTTGAAGGCCCTTTGTTGTGCACAGTGGACACTGAACAACATTGATGCAGAAACAGAATCTGAACTTATAAGTGTGTTAGTTGTGGCATTTCTCAGATTGCAGCATGTTATTTAACAAAAACAATTTGAAAGCCTTGTTTCCTACATCTGAATCCTGCATTGATTTGGTGTAGGCCTTTAAACAACTGGGGAAATGAGTAGTGTCAGGACATCAAAAGTGAAAACTCATAACTATTGACTATAATTTCTGCCAGACATTTCTGTCCTGAGATCAGCTGCTGATTTCTGTCCTGATATCAGCTATAAAGGAGGGCACATTTTACAAGCTGTTATTTTGTGTTTGCCTCAGGCAGTAGATATTCAAAAATCTACCCTGACATATATAAAAGTACTTGAATTTCTGGCGGATGAATAATGGTAAAGGTTAATTTTCTACAAGGTAAATAATTAGAAGACTGAGCTTCTTCATTTTTGGGCACACACTTGTAGGAATTTGGATTGTAAGTGTTATGTATGCGCCACTTTTGTGAAGTCATTAACTCATTTAAAGTGAATAGTTAATGCTTATATGAAGATGATGGAGAAAACGTATCTTAAGGGCATTTAGCATTTTTACATGAATCTTGATAATTGGACTATTGACTAACGGTCTAGATAGAGTGGACGCAGAGCAGAAATTTCCTCTACTAGGGAGCAGAGGGCACAGCCTCAGAATAGAAGGATGTTCCTTTAGAACAGAAATGAAGGAGAATTTCTTAAGGCTGAGTGTGACAAATCTGTGGAATTTATTGCCGCAGATAACTGAGGAGGCCAAGTCATTGGGTACCCGTATTTAAAGCAGAGGGTGAGAGGTTCTTAATCAGTAAGTGAATCAAAGAGAGATAATAAATCATCCATGATGGAATGGCAAAGCACAATCAATGGGCCGGATGGCCTAATTCTGTTCCTTATGTTCTTATGGAGAGATTTGTATCAATAATTTTTCTTATCCAATACACTCTGGACATTGAACACTGTTCTTTGTCTTTGTGCACATTTGTTTTCCTTGCAAATTCACTGAATATGAGCCCTTCAGCAAGGCTTGGCTGTAGCCAACCTTCAAAGGAGAAGGTGATGTTGGTACTGTAATAATGTAAATTATTCAGCCCATGGACACAACACAGCTCTACCAGTGTGGGCTGAGCAGTCTGGAGTTCAGTACTTTACTTCTGGATGCAAACCTTTCTTGATGCATCTGGGAATATGAAAGTTGATAATGCTGGGAAAAAAAAGCCTTATTGAAATGAACAGAGTCAACTACAGAACAGTCATTTCAGAACAAATGGTGAGATGTGACTGTTGCATCTGATGTTACTTTGCTGCTAATGCACTTGGGTGCTTTTCTAAAGGACTGGAAGTGATTGGTTCTTAGACTCAGGCGTAATAGGCCTTTCTGTCAGATTAAATGCACAGATCTTATTGTTGTCCATTTCTGTGGCTGTCACATAAAGAGTTCCAGACTTGTCTCCAGCTTGCTTTGAGAAAACATTCACATTAATGTGAATTCTGAAATTTGACTGAGTGTCAAAGGGTTTTTTCAATTTATTGAACTCAAGTAAGCTTCAGTTACCCTGGCAAGGAAAACAGTTTTCCTTAAGGCAATCACACAGACAGGGTCTGTTCCCTTATTTTCTGTCTTGCATTCAGCTTGGGAGACTACCATCAATGAAAATGCCGTGTAGCTGATGTTCCAACTCTTCCATTAATATTTTAAGCAGGTGAACATTTTCTTGCCTGTTACTTTATTTTTAAAAAATGGATTAGATTTTAACACTCAAAATTAGGGTTAGGTCAAAAGTTAAAACATTAGCGATCTAAAATATTCCCCCAATTTATCCCTTTTGAGTTTACCAGGAGCATGCTAGACTCAGGCTACATCCACACTAGACCGGATAATTTTGAAAACACCGGTTTCGAGTAAAAACGATAGGCATCCACACTATGCGTTTTTGGAAATATCTCTGTCCACACTGAAATGGAGAATTCGGCGAATCTCCTCCTCCTGCGCATGCGCAGGACACATCTACTGAAAGCAAGCAACATATTTGGTGTTGAATCTTGCAGTAAAAGTCCGCGTTTGTGTAGTTACAGACTAGAAAAACTTAAAACGACGGACAGCTATTGGCTCTCACGCAGGAGAACTTTAAAAAAAAACAAATACTGGAGCGTACAGCGGCAACTGACAGGAAGTTCAATGACAGATTGACCCGGCTGATGACGAACATTGAAAAACTGACTAACTCTGTTGCATTAATAAAGCACCTTGTTAAATGTATATGATGTATTCTCTGCATCAGTGTTATCTTGTATTTCCATACAATGTTACATTAGGCTGTTACACATCTATTGTCAGAGAAGTACTTGCATAAATATGTAAACCACCTTCATACAAGCAAGGACAGAAAACAGGGCAAAGTGAGTATACTTATTTATTCAGTAAGTTACGGGTCAAAGTATTTGGTGAGTACATTTGTAACTCTTCTGGCTTCAGTCTCTTTGCCGCCTGTTCTGAAATTGTTAGGTTGTGTTCAAGAAAACAATGAAATAGTGCGCTGCCGTCTGATAGCGTTTTCAAAAGTCTCCGGTTACCCCGTCCACACTGATCTGCCCGAGCAGCGTTTTCAAAAATAACCCACCCTGGAACACGTTTCTGAACAGCTCTGTTTTTGGGGGACGAGAATGCCATTTTAGTGCGGACAGAGTGTAAAAAGAAAGAGAAAAAGCTTTGCTTACGGATTTATCTGGCGTAGTGTGGACGTCGCCTCAAGGAACTGGCTTCTGTCATACTCACAGGAGACACATTGGCAATTCAAATATTTAATGAGATTGATTTAACCTATTTTATATGTATTACTTGGCCGGGTAGGTTATTCATACCTTTGTAAACTTATCACCCTAAAGAAGGTGAGAACAGTTTTAGAGATGGAGGTCTTTTGGACACAAAGGTCTTGTGGACCACAAAGAGTAATGAATTTGGAAGCTCTGCCTCTGACACTTTCTCACTCTACACACAAGGAGATTGAGCTTACCATGGTTAGAGCAGCCTTTCCAGGTTGCTTTTGCCAAGCCAACTGATATCAAAACTACATGTTATGGGATTAAACATGTGGATTTAAAGGATTTAAAGCATTATAGGATGTGAGGAAACGTAGGGAGTCTTTTTCATCAGCTCTGTCAATCCTTTCCTATTATCTGATCCAATTCATCTGCAAGCTGTCCCTGGTTTATGAATGTTCAGTTTATGGACACCAATATATATGACTAAGCTTCTATATCACCACAATTGGAAGGTATAACATTCTCACATAAGACCATAAAAGCTAAGGGGCAGCATTAACCCTTTGGGTCTATTGAGTGTGCTCTGCCAGTTAGTCATGGCTGATTTATTTTCTCTCTCAACCCCATTCCTTTGTCTTCTCCTCATAACCTTTGATGCCCTTAGTATTCAAGAACGTTTCAACTTCCACTTTAATTATAGTCAATGACTTCGCCTCCGCAACTGATTGTGGCAATGAATTCCACAGCTTGACCATTGTCTGGCTGAAGAAACTTATCCTTCTATTCTGAGGATGTGCCCTCCAGTCCTAGACTCTACCTGTCTTGAAATCTTCTTTTCTATGTCCACTCAATCCAAACCTTTCAATATTCAGTAGGTTTCAATGAGATCCTAAACTCCAGCTGCTACAGACCCAGAGTTATCAAAAGCCCCACATATGTTAACCCTTTCATTCCTGAGATCATTCTTGTACACCTCCTCTGTACCCTCTCCAATGCCAGCATATCTTTCCTTAGATATCGTCCCAAAATGGGACACAATACTCCAAATGTAGTGTATGGTGACATATACATACTTCGATAATAAATTTACTTTGAACCTTGAAATGAGGTCTGCCCAGTGCCTTATAAGGGCTCAGCATTACATCCTTGTTTTTATATTTTAGTCCACCAGAAATGAATGCTAATATTGCATTTGCTTTCCTTACTTACTATACAACCATCAATTTAACCTTTAAGGAATCCTGTACTAGGACTTACAGTTCCCTTTCCACCTCTGCCTTCTGAATTTGGTTCCTATTTAGAAGATAGCTTATGTCTTTATTCCTTTTACAGAAGTGCATGACTGTACACATCCCTACACTGTATTCCAACTGCCACTTCTTTGCACAGTCTACTAATACTTCCAAATCCTTATTAGAGTTCTTGCTCTTTCTACACTACCTACCCCTTCACCTATCTTTGAATCATTCACAAACTTTGCCACAAAGCCATCAATTCTGTAATCGGAATTATTAACATGTAATGTGAAAATACATGTTTGTTCCAATCAAGAACACAAAAAGTTCTCTCTTTTTTTCCACTTTTAGTAATTGTTCCTTCTTATCAGTCTTCATATGCTGTTGATGCCATTATTGTAGCACTGTGGAGGTGTGGTTACTACATCAAGTGATTTTTGTGTATTTTTGACCTGTGGACAAAATTGACTTAAAGATGTTTGTAAAAATAGTACCTATTTGTTACCTAGGGACAACTTCTACATTGCCCATCCCCATGGACATGCTGCCCAGAATCTTTGAACTTTCAAAAAAGTGTATCCCTGTGTTAATTTAAATCTGATTTTCCTGCTTAATGCAAGACTAAATGTGTTGCATAAAATTTAACTGCACTTGTACAACAATTTTCTAGAAAATGTGATGATTATCCAGCTGCTGCTGACTCAGAACATTAGACTACTTAAATAATAAAAATAATAGAATAAAAATATTATAAAATGAATAAAAATAAGCACAGAGCAATTCAAAATCCTTTGTAATGAACTATGTTGCTCTTTAGAAGTGCATTTATTGTGGTATGTTAAAAATAGAGCATTAATTGCTGCACGTTAAATTCCCATTCAAAGGTTATGTATTTATAGCCAGATAAGATGTTTCAATGATGTTAGATGACTGCACTGGGCAACCTCCACAAGTCTTCATCAAAATAAGCCCCAGGTATCTTTTACTGTAGAAAGCACGATAGTGCTTAATGTAGAACCTCATCATGGTGTAGGTCTGGATTTGGTGCTCAAGTCTTTGGGTATTTGCATTTTCTAAATTATGTTGTGCTTTCCGAAGTCAATTTCACTACTGAAGAAAATTTAGTTAGATTTGCAGGCTTCTGTACTTGTTCAGGGTCAAATATTCCAAGCTCCAGGTTATGTTCTTACATTGTACATTGCCATGGGAACGGATCATAATGGAGCCAAAGGAACTTACAAGCAATGTTCCCCTTGAAACTGCCTTACTGAAATGTTTACACAGAAGTGACTGTTTTATTACATGGTGTATTTTAAACACTCATGCCCAAGACACAGAGCCTCACTCAAAAGAAGGTCAAATTAATTTTCTGATCTAATGTCTGTGATATTAGGCTACAATGAGTTTAACTGGTTGATTTCCATCACTTTCTATTCAAGCCTCCATTTTTGTCATATAAGAATAAATATTGACTATATTATTTACTGCAGGTTTTTATACACAGATAGAGGTTTATATAGACCCAAGAGGCTACAGATGTTTTATGCTGAAATGAAACCCAGATTGTTGGAGGAACCCAGAAGGCCGAGCAGCATCCATGGAGGAGAAAGAGATATCCTTGTTTTGACACCTTAATACAGCTCTTAACCTGCAATCTTAACTATCCTTTGGCCTACTGAGTTCCTCCAGCATTTAGATTTTTATATATCTAAATTTAAAATTTACTGCTTATTAATAGTCAGAATTATTTTGTTAATGTGCATGTTTGGGATCTCTCTCACCCACACTAGCCACCTATCCAAACCAATCTCCAAACGTCATCCCACAGCTTACTTTGTCTGTCTGTTACCAAAGCAAAGAAGTCACATGTTTTGCTGATAAGCACCAATGTCCAAGATATCCATGCATTTTCTGTCAGATACAGAAATCTAGAAATAATTTGGCAATAGTGGGGACTTATTGTTTCAGTACTTACTGTCACTTGACTCAAGAGTGCAACTCAGTCATCTTGAAGTTATCCAGGACTTCTCCTGTGACATAGATAGTTGGCTTCTGCTTATGGTTTAGATGTGGTGCTCGATCCATGAGCTCATTGATTCAATGGAGCTGTAGGAAAGAAAGGAAAAGGTGGGTTTCTTTCTTTGAAGATTTTAAGTGTTATCAGTTGAATTTATTTTATTTTATTATTTAATTCTATGTTTCATTTCTAATAAATATTAAGAAACATATAATCTTGACAGCTTTCACAATTAATACAGCTGGAAGCGCTTTTTCCCCAGTTGCTTGAGTTTTCAGTAATGCTTTAGGGCAGGCCTAAAATAAAAACTGGAGTAAAATCAGATTACTTATAGTTGATGTAGTGGGCTTTCTAATATTTAATTTTTGGGATAATTCATGAGATATTGGGCTAGAGTGAGTTTAACTGTTAAATTTTCATGGCTTTCTTCTAATCTTCAATTCTCGTCAAGTGAAACCAAATAATAATCCAATTGTCCCATAATACTTCTCAAAGTTATTGAGTAGGATAATCTCTAGCAAAATTTAAGAAAGTTTATTCTAAAAAGTTACAGTTCGTGATTGCTCAGCTTTATGGATAATTTATGTTTGGTGAAACAGTAAATAATTTTGATTCAAATTGAGAAAAAGAAACTTTCAAAACTAACATGAGGTATAAGAGAAATAAAAGCCAAAATCTGCAAATCAGGTGTCTCCAAGATAATATTTTTTCCTCCAACAATGCCAAATAAGGCAGTCAGAGGTTTGGTTTAAAATTTACTTTAAAAAGCACAGAAAAAGTTTGAAATACTTCCTCCAGCATTTTTCAGGACTCAGGCATGTCAAGAACATATGAATTAATGAAGCCATTAATTCATATGTTGAATTGTTGCTCCGCCTACTCATGCTTAATGTCTAAGCGACGTTATGTCATGCTTAAATTTAGAGAAGATTTGTTGTTCAATTTTGGAATCAAGACAAGACTTGTGAACATTGTGGGGACCTTTTTTGAATTACTTTCAAAATCTTTGATTTGTTATCAAGTACATAATATACTTTACTATATGATAAAGATTATTTTCTTTCTTCACCAAACAGCTTTTCTCAGTAGTGGGTTTAGATTTTTTTTGTATAATAATAAAATTATTACTTTTAAATATTATGATTCAATTTAATTTACATGAATGTGGGGTAATGAAACTGTGTGTGATTCACATATATTGTAACTGATATATGATATACATCCTCCTGTACTCTGTATTCTTTTTTTGTAAGAAATCAATAAGAATATTGAAAAAGAAAACTAATTAGGTCAATTTAGGGTCAACTTGCACCTTAACTACTGATCACACAAAGCAGAAACTTTGGGTGTTCAGATTTTTGTATTAATCATTGTTTCTGTTGTCAAACTCATGAAAGTAACTGCAAAAATATGTTTCCTGTCACATATGTTCTCCTCACACACTACACACTTCACATTTTCACAGCTTCTGAATTCAGTAACAAGTTTCAGGAAAGATTTAAGGACTTGGCATCATGAGATCCCAAAAAAGCCTCATTAAAACTAAAACATTGCATTTTAAACTTCTCTTCTACTTCAAGCTATAAAAGAATGGACTATCATTTTAGAATCTTTTTCTTGCTTCCAGCTGTATTAGGTCCATCAAAAACCTATGAAATCTCTTTAATCAGCCCAATACATCATTGATGATATCTTCACAGGATATTAACAAGGAACTAAAGGCAAAATAGAGCCTCTCAACCAATATTTTTGCTGTTATATATTTAGAATTTTATATTCAGAAGGCATATGTTGTGAAATTGTTGCACATTTTGATTAAGTGCATGTCTAAGTGGACTTTTTCTCATCATTGCTTTCCACAAATCTGCAAATCATGTTTTCAGTATTATTTCCTCGTATTTATTTATTAATTTTTTTTAGTATTTTCAGTTTGTCTCCTTTTGCATGTTAGTCAGTTTTTGTTTGTGTGTAGTTTTTCATTGATTCTGTTGTATTTCATTGTTCAATTATGAATGCCTCACAGAAAATGCATTTCAGTAGTATTTGGAGACATATACGTACATGGACAACAAATTTACTTTGGACGGTGAGTGTCCCTCTTTTCCCAGTTATATCACAAATAATGCCAAAAATGTTATTTCTGCTTCTTTAAAAACACGGAATGGAGTAAGACAATCACAAAAAAGAGAACATTTGCAGATGCTGGTAATCCAAGCAACATACACAAAATCCCCAACAAGAGAAAATCTGCAGATGCTGAAAATCCGAGCAACACACACAAAATGCTTGAGGAATTCAGCAGGCCAGGCAACATTTATGGGAAAAAAGTATAGTCGATGTTTTAGGCTGAGACCCTTTGGCAGGACTGGAGAAAAAAAAGGATGAGGAGTAGATTTAAAAGGTGGAGGGAGTGGGGAGCGAAACGCAAGGTGATAGGTGAAACCAGGAGGGGGAGGGATGAAGTAAACAGCTGGGAAATTGATTGGTGAAAGAGACACAGGGCTGGAGAAGGGGGCGTCCAATAGCAGAGGACAGAAGGCCATTGAAAAAAGAAAAGGTGGGAGGAGCACCAGAGAAAGGCAGTGGGTAGGCAAGGAGATAAGGTGAGAGAGAGAGCAATGGTGAAGAGGGGGGGGGGGTGCATTACGAGAAGTTTGAGAAATCAATGTTCATGCCAACAGGTTGGAGGCTCTCCAGGTGGAATATAAGATGTTGTTCCTCCAACCTGAGTGTGTCCTCATCACAACAGTAGAGGAGGCCATAAACTGACATGTTGTAATGGGAATGGGAAGTGCAATTAAAATGTATGGCCACTGGGAGATCCACTTCTTCTGGTGGATAGAACATAGTGCTAGGTGAAGTGGTCTCCTAATCTGCGGGTGTCTCACTGACATACAGGAGGCCACACTGGGAGCATCTGATGCAATAGATGGCCCCAACAGACTCACAGGTGAAGTGTCACCTCAACTGGAAGGACTGTTTAAGACCCTGAATGGTAGTGAGGGAGGAGATGCAGGGACAGGCATGGCACTTGTTCTGCTTGCAAGGATAAATACCAGGAAGGAGATCAGTGGGGAGGGATGAATGGACAAGCCAGTCACTTAGGGAGTGATCCCTGTGGAAAGCAGAAATTGGGGAGGGGGGTGGGGGAAGATGTGCTTGGTGGTTGGGTCCTGTTGGAATTGGTGGCAGTTGAAGAAAATTGTATGCAGGACATGAAGGCTGGTGGGGTGATAGGTAACTGCCAACAGGACATCAACCGTCTCAACTTCAGCACTCCTTTCTCCAATTCCAAAATCACCCCTTCCAAATGCTTTGCTCTCCACTTCCTCCACACTAATCCTAACCTCATCATCAAGCCTGCAGATAAAGGGAGTGCTGTAGCAGTCTGGCAGACTGACCTCTACCTTGCTGGGGCTCAGCAACAATCTCAGACGCTTCCTCTTACCCCTCAAACAGGATCTCCCTAAGAAGCATCAAGCTATTGTCTCCCACATCTTCACTAACCTTATTAGCTCTGGGGATCTCCCACCCACTGCCCTTGGCCTCAAAGTTCCCGCACCCTGCACCTACTATTTCATTATCTTACCCAAGATCTACAAATCTGCTTGCCCATATAGACTCATTGTTTCAGCTTGTTCCTGTCCCACTGAACTCATACCTGCATACCTCAGCTCAGTCTTATCTCCCCACCCCCTAGTTCAGCACCTTCCTACCTACGCCCATGACACTTCCATGCTCTGGACCTTTTCAACGATTTCAAATTCCCTGGCTTCCATTGTCTTATTTTTACTATGGATGTCCAGTCCCTATACACCTTCATCCCCCACTAAAAAGGCCTCAAAGTTCTCCGTTTTTCTCTGCACACCATACCCAACCAGCTCCCCTCCACCACCACTCATCTCCATCTAATGAAATTGGTCCTCACTCTCAATAATTTCTTCTTTGGCTCCCCCCACTTCCTTCAAACGAAAGCCATGGGCACTTGCATGGGTCCGAGGTATGCCTGCCTTTTTGTCGGCTACATGGAGCAGTCTATATTGCAAGCCTACACTGGTGTCCCTCTCGCACTTTTGCTATGCTCCATTGACGACTGCACTCACGTGGAGCTCATCATCAACTTTGCCTCTAACTTCCAGCTTGCCCTCAGATTTACCTGGCCCATTTCCGACAATTCCCTCCTCTCTCTCAATCTCACTGTCTCTGGCTCTGGAGACAGCTTATCTAATGATGTCTACTATAAACCCTCAGTCTCTCACAGCTACCTGGACTATACTTCAAAACCTGTTACTTGTAAAAACGCCATTCCCTTCTCTCAATTCCTCTGACTCCACTGCGTCTGCTCTCAGCAAGAGGCTTTTCATTCTAGAATGAAGGAGCTGTCATCCTTTTTCAAAGAAAGGCACTTCCCTTTCTCTACCATCAATGCAGCTTTCAATTGCATCTCTTCCATTTCATGCACGTCTATTCTTACCCCATTCTCCCACCACCATACCAGGGATAGGATTCCTTGTCCTCACCTATCACCCCACCAGCCTTTGCATCCAGCATAGAATTCTTCAAAATCTCTGCCACTCCCAATGGGATCCCACCAACAAGTACATCATTTGGTTTATTTCTGTTCTTTCAAAGGTTTCACACTTATTTTTCTGTCTCATCTTAAATTGCTCTCACTGGAGAAAAACTTAGATTCAAGGTAGAAAAAAAATAGAATTTTCAGTTCTGTTTATCAGCATTGAGGCTTTCAGAGGTCAACAGAAAGAGAAAATGTAATAATGGGATATTTAAGTTCATAAACGTACCTTCTGAAATGGATGAGGACATTTGTAAATGAAAGCAGAGCACAGCACATTATGAGCAGGGAATAGAACTTTAATTGTTGTGTTGTGGATCTGCAGAATGAGTGACTGAGAGCTGCAACTCTTCAGGCTCACTGACAGTACATCCATCCAACTTCATCTAGTAAAACCACTGGTGCATCAGATGCAGAGGGAAAGGAGAGGAGCTGCCAGTTGCCATGAAGAGAGTATCATGGAGTCATAGAGCACTACAGCACAGAAGAAAGTCTTTCAGCCTAGATAGTCCATGCCAGACTGTGGCTAGCCCCAATGATCCACATCTGTGTCAGAGCCCTCCATACCCCTCCCATCCATACAGTATACTTATCCAAACTTCTATTATATACTGTAGTCAACCTGCATCCACCACTTCCACTGGCAGCTCAGTCCACACTTGCACCACCCTCTGAGTGAAGTTCCCCCTCACATTTCCCCTTAAACATTTCACTTTTCACCCTTAACCTATAACCACAAGTTCAAGTCTCACCACCTTCATGCCCGAGTAATCACATGACAGTGGTGGGGCAATTAACCAACAATGATGAGATGGCCTACAGATAGAAACTGCAAGAGTTCGATTCCCGGTGCCAGGCAAATAGCTTCTTCCTCAATTGAACAAGACAAAGGAGATGATTGTTGACTTCAGGAGAACTCACCACTCATACACCTTTCTGCATTGTGGCATAGCAGAGAAAAGTGTGGGCAGTTTCAAGCTTTTGGGAGTACACATCTCATACAAACTCTCGTGTTCCCAGAACAGATCCTACACAATCAGGAAAGCTCACCATTGACTTTTCTTTTTAAGGAAGCAGAGGAGGGCTGGACTTGGCATGTCTATGCTTACAACCTTCTTCAGCTGCGCAGTAGAGAGCATCCTAACATGCTGTAGCACTGCATGGTACAGAAAATGCACTGCCATGGACAGAAAATCTCTACAACAGGTAGTCAAAACTGTCCAAACCTTACCGGCACCAGCTTATTCCTCATTAAAGACATATATACAGAAAGGTGCCAGTAACCTCCTGAAAGATCCCACCTATCCTACTCACAGACTGTTTGGTCCATTCCCATCAGGAAGAAGGTTATGCCAGTACCACTAGACTCAAAAACTTTTACTTTCCCCAAGCGGTAAGGCTGATCAACATCTCCACCCACAAACCCACCCCTCCACAACCCCCAGCACCACTATTTTATCCGTTCCTGTTAACGCCACCTCACGTACAAAAACCCCTATGCCTAGCATCACTTTATGGGCATACAAATAATCTACATATGTAAATTCTCTTATGTGTTTATATTTATTGTGTTTTTTTATTATGGTGTTCTTTGAATTACAGTGTTTTGTTTTGATGCTATGTTTAATCCAGAGTAACAATTATTTTGTTCTCCTTTACACTTGTGAACTGGAAATAACAATAAACAATCTTTAATCTGCTTTTACCCTCTTAAGTGTACTCTTGCATTTCATATACTCCTCAAGTACCTAATTTGTTTCTTGCTGTCTGTTCCTGCTGTGTACCTCCTTTTTTTAAACATGGCATTAATGCCTCTCAAAGACCGAGGTTCCCTAAACCTGTTAGCCTTGCCTTTTTTTTCTAACAGGAACATACAAGCTATGCCCCCAATATATCACTTTTGAAGACCTCCCACTTACCAAGCATCCCTTTGCTTGAAAACAACTTCAGAACCGCAACCAATGGAGCAGTCCTATCCTTTTCCAAAATTATCTTGGAACTAATGGAATTTTGATCATTAGGTCCAAAGCATTCCCCTAATCAGCTGCCCTGTCTTTTTATCCAATAGTAGATCTAGTATCCTGGTCTCTATTTGGGGCCTCTATACATTGATTAAGGAAACTTTTCTGAAAATATTTGACTAACTCTACCCCATCCAACTCTTTTGCAGTATGGGAATTCTAGCCAATATGTAGAAAGTTAACATCACCGTGTTGTGTCTTCCTTGATTTGGATTGTTATTTTATTTCTTGTTACAAGATCTTACTGCTTACTTTTGGGTTCACAGCTGTTGTTTGCTGCTTATTATCATGTTATTAAGCAATTAGCTTTAGTCATCATGTCGGTCATTTTATATCACTTGTACATTGCAGTCAGTTAGAAGCAAATCGTTGGAAGTCAATCATTTGTTGATCAGTGTTTGAATCTACCTTTCATAAGAGCACTGAGAAATACTGTCTTTTTACACCAGCTCCTTTGTATACTGTAAGGCATTGCTGAATAATGGATCTGCAGCTACTGTAAAACTGGGACTGGACTTATCTATTGGTCTAGCTTCAGAAAACAGGGAAACCTCTTGAGAGATAGCAGAATACACCTATTATCACAACCTTAAGTTTCTTGCAACAGTTTGTGATCTCTTAACAAATTTGCTCATCTAAATCCTGCTGACTATTGGGAAGTCCATATTACAATTCAATTAACCTTTCTTATTCCTGATTAATTCCACCCTCCCCCTTTTATACCTCACCTGCTATCATGTCTAAAACAACAGAACCCCAGAATACTAAGCTGTCAGTCATACCCTTCCTGCAACCAAGACTCACAACTGGCAATAATATCATAATTCCATGTGCTGATCTATGCTCTAAACTCATCTTCCTTACCATCAATGCTCCTCGCACTGAAATAGATGCCACTCAGAACATTAGTCCCACCAGGCTCAATCTATTATTTCCTTTCCTTTTATGTAGGATTAACAGCTTCTTTCCCTACAGCCATTCCACTAGTCTCACTGGCACTATGGTTCCCATACCTCAAAAAGTCGAGCTTAAATCCCCACTCCCAGCGCAGTACCAGCATACTTTCCCATAAGGATATTGGTCCCCCTCCAGTTCAGACAAACTGTCCCACCTTCCCTGGAAGATAACCCAATGACCCCAAAATGTGAAGCCCTCCGTCTTTTACCATTTCCTTAGCTATGTGTTAAATGGTATTATCTTCCTATCTTTAGCCTCACTAGCACATGGGATGGGTAGCAATCCTGAGATTACCACCCTGGAGGTATTGTCCTTTAGGCTACATCCACACTAGACCGGATAATTTTGAAAACGCCGGTTTCACGTAAAAACGACAGGTGTCTGCACTAGGCATTTTTAAAACTATCTCTGTCCACATTGAAACAAATATTTCGGCAAATCTCCTCCTCCTACGCATGCACAGGACACATCTACCGAAAACAAGCGGCATGTTTGGTGTCGAATCTTGCTGTAAAAGTGCGCGTTTGTGGTAGTTACAGACTAGAAAAACTTAAACGACGGGCAGCTGTTGGGTCTCGTGCAGGAGAACTTAAAATTTTAAAAAACCAAATACTGGAATGTATGGAGGCAACCGACAGGGAGTTCATGGACAGATTGATCCGGCTGACAATGAACATTGAAAAACTGACTAATTCTGTTGCATTAATAAAGCACCTTGTTAAATGTATAAAACATGTCTGCATCAGTGTTATCTTGTATTTCCATAAAATGTTACATTAGGCTGTTACACATCTATTGTCAGAGAAGTACTTGCATAAATAGGTAAACTACCTTCATACAAGCAAGGACAGAAAACAGTGAGCATACTTATTTATTCAGTAAGTTATGGGTCAAAGTATTTGGTGAGTACATTTCTAACTCTTCTGGCTTCAGTCTCATTGCTGTCTGTTCTGAAATTGTTAGGCTGCGTTCAAGAAAACAATGAAATAGCGAGCTGCCATCTGACAGCGTTTTCAGATTTCTCTGGTTACGCTGTGCACACTGATCTGCCCGAGCAGTGTTTTCAAAAATACCCACCCTGGAAAGCTCTGGTTTCGGGAGATGAAAACGCTGTTTTAGTGTGGACAAAGGGTAAAAACGAAGAGAAAAAGCTTCGGTTACAGATTTATCCAGTGCAGTGTGGACGTAGCCTCTGCTGATGTTGTTGCTATGACCTTTGGTTGCTCAACCCCCATCACACTCCCCCCACCAAGAATGCTATGGCATTGATCTGAGATATCTGAGATATGGATGGCAACATACATCAGGGAATCTACAGTGCATCTACAGAACCTCCTGTCTATTTCCCCAAGCAATGAATCCTTTATCACTGCTATTTGCCTCTTTTTCCCCTCACCCCTTTCTTTCTGAGCCACAGAGCCTGAATCTGCGCCAGAGATCTGACACAATTATTGACAGAAAATACAACTAATACCCAGCAGGTCAGGCAGCATTCTATGAGGAAAGAAGCAGAGTTAATGTTTCATTGTGACATAACACTAGACTAGACCATCATGGCAAAAACTCACCAGACTGATTTTTGGAATGACAAGTTCACCTTGAGGTGAACAAAAAAAAAGTCTGGAAGCACTCAGTGGCTCAAACAGCCTCTGTGAGGCAAGGAGAATGTTGAAGTTCGAAGGACAGTCAAGATCCTTTATCAGGACTGGAAGTGCAGAGGGACAGTGGCCACTTTATTGGGTGCAACTCTGTACCTGCTCAATATTGCAAATACCTAATCAGCCAATCATTTTGCAGCAACTCAATGCAAAATATACACACAGACACGGTTAAAAGGTAGAGTTGTTACACAGAGCAAACATCAGAATGGGGAAGAAAAATAATGTAAGTGACTTTGACCGTGGAATGATTGGTGATGCCAGCTGGCATGGTTTGAATATCTCAGAAGCTGCTGATTCCCTGGGATTTCAACCACAGTACTTTCTAGAGTAAATAGAAAATTGTGCAAGAAACTGAGGCTACATCTACACTAGACTGGATAATTTTGAAAAAGCCAGTTTCGCGTAAAAATGATAGGCGCCCACACGATGCGTTTTTGAAAGTATCTCTATCCACATTGAAACAGAGATTTTGGCGAATCTCCTCCTCCTACACATGCACAGGACACATCTACCAAAAACAAGCGACATGTTTGGTGTCGAATCTCACCGTTAAAGTGCGCTTTTGTCTAGTTACAGACTAGAAAAACTTAAACGACTGACAGCTGTTGGCTCTCGCTCAGTTGAACTTAAAACTAAAAAAAACAAATACTGGAGCATACAGCGGCAACCGACAGGGAGTTCAATGACAGATTGACCCGGCTGACGACGAACATTGAAAAACTGACTAACTCTGTTGCATTAATAAAGCACCTTGTTAAATGTATATGATGTATTCTCTGCATCAGTGTTATCTTGTATTTCCATACAATGTTACATTAGGCTGTTACACATCTATTGTCAGAGAAGTACTTGCATAAATAGGTAAACCACCTTCATACGAGCAAGGACAGAAAACAGGGGAAAGTGAGTATACTTATTCAATAAGTTATGGGTCAAAGCATCTAGTGAGTACATTTCTAATTCTTTTGGCTTCAATCTTGTTGCTGTCTGTTCTGAAATTGTTAGGGTGCATTCAAGAAAACAATGAAATAGCGTGCTGCCGTCTGATAGCGTTTTCAGAAGTCTCCAGTTACCCTGTCCACACTGATCTGCCCGAGCAGCGTTTTCGAAAATATCCAGCCTGGAAAGCGTTTCTGAAAAGCTCTGGTTTCGGGGGACAAAATTGCCGTTTTAGTGTGGACAGAGCATAAAAACATGCAGTGAGTGGTAGTTCTGTGGGCAAAAACGCAGTGTTAATGAGAGAAGACTTTGGAAACTGGCCAGACTGGTTCAAGCTGACAATGATGTGCAAACAGGCATTTAATGACTGCAATGTCTTCCCAGTTTGTAAGTGTAATGTTGCATTTCTTCAGGCTAATTTTGATGCTATCTTTGAAGAATTTCCTGTGCCCACCAGGGGCCTGCTGACCCTCCTTCAACTGGGAGTAAAGGATCTGTTTGTGGAGATGTGGATCAGGCATCTGAATAACATAACCTAATCATCAGAGTTGGTGTTGCTTTATTGTGGTGGAAATGCTGTTCAGGTTGGCGTCCTCCAGTATGCTAGTGTTAGAATGACTGTCCTTCCAGCTGATCCTCAAGATCTTTCGTAAGGTTCTTTGGTGCTATTGTTCTGGGGTGTTCTGGCTTCTACAGTAGGTTGTCTGTGATTCAGCTTCATTTTAAAATGTAGGAAGGACAACTGCTCTATAGATCAGTTTTGTTTGGACTTGTAGGTCATGGTTTTCAAAAACCCTCTTCCTTATTCTTGCATAGGCTCCACTAACACTCAGGCAGTGGTTGATCTCAGAGCCAATGTTTTCTTTTGAGGAGATACTGCCAAGATAGGCAAAGAGGTCTACATTTTCAAGGGCAATATCGTCAACTTTTATGGAGGTCTGGATAAGTAGCTGGTTGGATGGTGGCTGAATATAAATATTTTATATTTAAACTAGGACCAGGGCACTATACGCCTTGACAAAGACATTCAGGATTCATTAGAGATCTTCTTTAGAGTGTGCTACGATGGTGCTACCATTCCTAAGCTGAAGCTCCATGATAGTTGGTAGTGCTGACCTTGTTCTTGTTCTTGTACCAGTTGAGATTGAAAAGCCTGTTGTCCATTCCATACACAATGAGGATTCTCTATGGCAGGCTTTGACCAATGAAATGAAGGATGAGAGCAACGAAGATGGTGAATCGGGTGGATGCAATGATACAGTCCTGTTTGACTCTTGTCTTGACAGTGAAGGGTTCTGCTTCATCACCACTGTTACTGTGTACAGTGGCTGAGAGGCCATCATGTAGTAGCCTCAGTGTTCATAAGTACTTCTCAGGACAGCCGTGTCTTGATAGTATATGCCAGGAGTGTGGTGGTCTACTGCATCAAATGCCTTTGTCAAATCAATGAAAGCCAAGTACAAGTATTTCCTTTGTTCATGGCATTTTTGCTGTAATTAGTGTGCTGTGAAAATTATCTCTGCAGTACCTTTGGATGGGCAGAAACCACACTGTGATTCAGGGAATACTTCTTCAGGTAGCGGAAGGAGTCAGTCGACAAGAATACGTGTAAACACTCTGTTGTTGATGGGGGGGAGCTCCTTCTGCAATTACTCTCATCTGCCTCATCTCCCTTCTTTGAAGATGGTCACTCTTAGGGCATTTCTGAGCTCTCAGAGCAGTTTTTCTTTTTCGCGGACCTTCAGGAGCAAACACGTATGTGGAGCAGGAGAGCAGGTCCACCTTTTCTACTGGGATCCCATCAGAACCAATGGCTTTGTTACTTTTCAGGCTCCTGATGGCATCATGGACTTCCTTTAAACTGAGAGATTCCCACATGTCTTCTCTCACAGGTCTCTGGAGGATTTAATTAGTAGCCTCTGGTTCAGCTATAGTGTCATGGATTAGAAATCCATGAAAGTGCTCTCTCTATTGATCGTTGATATCTTTTCAATCCTTTAGCAATTTCTTCCCATCTTTCTCTATGCTAGGACTCACCAATCTACAGGAGGCTATATCATGAAGTGAGATTAAATAGGTTTGGCTTCTCTCTCTAGTTCAGAAGAATGAGAGTTGATGTCCTTGAAGTATATGAAACTTTTAGAGCATACTATAGAAAATTTTTGGGAAGAATGTTTTTCCCTGGCTAAGGAGTAAATTAGGTCTTAACCTCAAAATGAAGCATATACCTTTTAGAATGAGATCAAAAGACATTTCTTTATTCCAGTGATGGTAAATCTTGGAACCCTCTAGGACTGTATAGGCTGAGTCACTGAGTTAATTCAAACCAGAGGCTAATAGGTTTCTGGGATTTAAAAGGAATCAAAGGATATGGGACTATGACAGGAGTATGAAGTAGTGATATAGGTTGTCTGTGATCTTGTTGATGGAGGAGATTTGATGGGTGGAGAGGTCTAATTCTGCTCCTACTTGTGCTCTTATATAAAATCCATCTGGGTCTTGCCTCCTTGGAAGTCACTGGCACTTTTTGAAAAGTGACATTTGGAGGGTGTTGTGTGTTTTTATAATGTAGTTTATTGTTGGAGTTGGAATTCTGGAATGAAATATGATAAGCCTTTAACCTACCAATTATGTAGTTGATGGTCTTCTCCTGCTTACCTTCTGTGGATGTGATTCAGGGTATCCAACCTTACTCTGGGCTTCGATATTTTGATTGATCTAGAGTCTAATTTTTTTGGAGCAAGCACTTATTGAAGTTCCACTATTTGCTGTATGGAGAAAATGCTTCCTAGTTTTATTTAAATTGCCCAGTTCTAAATTTACGATGATGCTTCACTGTCTTGTATTCTTCCAGCAAAAGTCTGAACTCCAAGGTATCCAATGTATTCCAAATGACCCAGAAATTAAAGTAGCTTAAGCATGCCCCTCAAGTTCTTGACTTTGAGTGATTGAATGAACTGCCACCCTGAAACCTATCCATAGTTGAGATTAAAATCTCCGCCTTAACAATAGCACACCATATGCATAATCCCTACCATCTACTTTCTAGTCTTGTCTGTAGCAAATGAAACAGAAACTGCAGAAAAAGCTCAGGCAGTATCTGTGCAAAGATAAATAGAGTTAATGAAATGTAAACTGTACCTCTCTTTCCACAGATGTTACCTGATCTGTCAAGTGTTTCTTTTGTTTTCTGCTTTAGTTCCTAATTTCAGCATCTGCATTTTTTAGAAAAAAAAGTTTCACCAATCCACTACTTCCTGTTTTCTAACACGTGTGCAATATAGATTGGCACATGTGCTGTAAAATACTGTTAATTAACTCTAAGATCGCTCCTGTATAAAATAAACAAAAATAAATAAAGACATTTCTAACGCTGTTTTGCCAGGCGTAGTGTTAGCTGTGAGTTCTCCTTTATTCTGGGAATGCTGAAAGTTTGCAAGTAGCATTTAATTCTTTCAGCTTTGATAGATCTGTCACAACAGATGCCATCCATTCACAGGAGCAGTTTAGTGCTACTTGAAACGTTAATGTTGCTGTTTGTGTAATAAACCATCTCCCATGGAATCAGCATGACATAAACACTAATATACTGTTTTCATTATTTTTGAGAAATTTCTTTCATACTGCATTTTTGATAGTCAAGAAAATGTTTTTGATTATAAAAATGTAATTTGATTAAAAGAGATTAGAAGGAAGTACTGAATTGATTTGGGAAAATTGAGTTAGTGATCAGCAACAGAATAGTGTCTTTGCTTCTCAAAATTTAATTGACCTCCTGAGGTGAGATGCCAGGAAATAATTATTTTAAAAATGTACTTGTACGTCACCCCAGGTGATGCTTACATTCACAGCATTTTTAAAGTTATGGATGTTAGTGACAAGTTTTGCATGATATTGCTGACACTGACTTATAGCAATGGAGTAAACATAATTTGCCTTGAATCAGTCAGGCTGGAGGAGGCTGCAATCCAATGGTATGAACATAGATTTCTCTCTCCACTCCCTGTTATTTCATTTTTCATTCTCCATTCTGGCTCCTGTCTTAACCCATCTTCCTTCCATTTCTTCCATGGTCCACTGTCCTCTCCTATCAGATTCCTTATTCAGACTCTTCAGTACCTGTCACCACCCAGTTTCTTAATTCATCACCCTTCCTCCACAACCCACTTTCTCTCTCACCTGGTCTCACTTTTCACCTGCCAGCTTGTACTCCTTCCCCTCCCACACCTTTTTATTCTTTGCTTCTGTCCCCTTCATTTCCAGTCCAGATGACGGGTCTCGGTCCAAAAAATCTACTGTTTATTCCTCTCCGTAGATGCTGCTGGACCTGCTCCGTTCCTTCAACTTTTTGTGTACATTGCTCTGGATTTCAGCATCTGCAGAACCTCTTGTGTTTACGTTTATACCCTTGTATATTTCCAATTGCTTTTTGGTGAAGTTCAGTGGCAAATATCTCAAATTAACTCAGTGGGTCATTAAACAGATACATTTTGGGTCAAGTGCCTTCTTTGGCTTGTCAGCTATTTTCCAGATACACATGATGCAATCTATACTGTATTGCTCATCACCTCCAGCTGGCTCTACTGATGGTCTTGAGTGATTCAGGGAAGATGTTTCCTAGCGTGAAAAGTCAAGAATCGCAGACCTAAATGGTCTTAAGGGCACTCAGTAATTTCTATATATGTAAACTACATTTCCAGCTAATTTAGAATGAACTACTTTAGTAAGGTAATAGATGGAGCACATTCTGCCTGGAGGTTGTGAACAATGGTGTTTCACAGGGATCTGTTCTGGGCCCCTGCTTTTTGTGATGTTTATAAATGAATTGGGTAAGGAGTGGAAGGGTTGTTTAGTAAATTTGCAGATGAAACAAAGGTTGGTGGTGCTGTGGATATTGTCATAGGTTGTCACAGGTTACAATAAGTGCATTGCTAGAATGCGGGGCTGGGCTGAGAAATGGCAGATGAAGTTCAATCCAGGAAAGTCTGAAGTGATGCACTTTGGAAGGCTAGGCTTAAAGTAAGTGTACTCATTTAATGTAGGTTGGTTATGAAGCTTTATGTTGGATTTCATTAGCCAGGGGGCTGATTTCAAAAGCTGTGAGGTAATGGCGCAACTCTATAATACTCAGATCACACTTGGAGTACTGTACTCAGTTCTGGTTGCCTCATTATAGTAAGCATGAGGAAATTTTAGAGAAGCTGCAGAGGAGATTTACCAAGATGCTGCCTGAATTAGAGGACATGTCTTACGAGCAAAGGTTGAGCGAGCTATGATTTTTCTCTTTGGAGCAAAGGATGATGTAAGGTGACTTGATATTTGGTGTATAAGATGATAAGATGCATAGATAGAATGGACAATCAGTGTCTTTTCCCAGGGCAGAAATGGCTAATACAGGAGATCATGATTTTAAGGTGTTTGGAGAAAAGCATAGGCGTTATGTCAGCAGTAGGTTTCTTCACACAGAGAGTGTTAAGTGCAGGGAATGTATTACCAGAAATGGTGGTAGAGGCAGACACATTAGGAATATTTAAGAAACTGTTAGATAGCCACCATGGATGGAAGAAAAATGGAGGGCTATGTAGGAGGGAAACATTAGATTGAAAGTTAAAAGGTTGGCACAACATCATGGCTGACAGGACTATAGTGTGCTGCACTATTCTATGTCCCATATTCTATGTTAACTTCATTTCATACTTCATATCCTTAATTTGCCATTACATATACATCGTATCCATACTATTCAAGTTGCTTGTGTTCATACATTGAGACTTGCCTTTGATCCTGAGATCAGATCAAATGTTCAAATTTGTTGCTATCTCATTTAAACTATGAATTGCTGATGACTTACTGCATTGTAGCAACGAAGATAATTAAGATCTAGTTGCAGTATTTGTAGAACAGAGGCTGTATGTCAATGTCAGAAATGGAGGACCTTGTCACAAAATGTCAGCCACCAGTTGCCCTGTCAGAGTCTACTATTTCCAAATTAGCAGAACCCACAAAGCTAAAGCGGAAATAATTATCCTTGATTCCGAAAAAAAACTTAACAAGTTTCCTGTGGCTCGTGTGTAAATGTTTGGGATGAGTTACTAGCATATGAACTTTTGTAGTCATTTTTGAAGCAACTAAGGGATGACTTGATTGAAGTTTTGAGGTTATGAAGGGGAACCGATGGGATTGATAAAAGATAATGATGTAGAAAATAATTGGTTACCCATAACAAAAGCGATCCTAATGACAAGAGTACCAGAAAATAACATAGCCAAGTTGAGCATGACAGAAGGGACTGACTTTGTCACTGCTAAAAGGTTAGCAGTTCAGTAATGGGTTATCCTAACTCATCCACTTGCCAACCCAATGCTGGCTGTTACAATACAACCATCATTAAGTGGATTAGATTTCCTGACCTAACACTTTCAGTTTGTGAGTTGGAAGCAAAATGGATGAAGAAAGAGTAAGGCATGAGAAGGATAAAACATTTAGATTCACTCAGTGTCAAATATTCCAGAGCTGCCATTGTCCACAACCTGTGGAATTCCTCTTCCCCATGTCTGACAATGTCTTACAAAAGAAGTTGTTGGTACAGTGGTATTCCAGTTTTTTCCTTTTTGTTATGTGCCACTTTATTCTGCAAGGAAGAGAAAAGAATGCCATGCTTGGATATTGTGATGTTCAAGGCCATAGAAGAGGTACTGGCAAGTTACATTATTTTTAAATTCTGTTGTTAGCTAGCATGGAGATAATGGGTGAAATTGGCTCTGCTGAGTCATAAATTTCCATTATTGCATGAGTATTCTGGTGAATTTTGTGTTGTTGTAACTTCTACTATGCATAGTGGATAGTAGTAAAGTAAACCATATAAACTGTGCCAGATATTGAGATAGTTGGTTGTTGGCAGATGCTTGTAATGAACTGAACACAACATCCGTTGTTGTGGAGCAATACCACCAAGACTCACATTCTCCTGCCCTTGTTCCTCTGTCCAATCACTGTAAAGAAGTGGAGAACTGACTTTTTCTACACATACATGAAGGAGATCTTACCAAAATGATATTCCTGAATTAATTTCAATTTATTCTTTACTTGATGGGGCATTCATTTATTATATATGCTCAGCTACTGGCTGAGGTTGAACCTATGAGAGTTCTAATATTGAGGATGTGGCTTTAGAAAGAGATGGCAAAATATTTCTTTGCTAAAAAATGCAGTAATCAATTTGTGCTCCAACATTCACAGTTCAGCGTGCATTAAATAAGGCAGTAATTTTAATGTTATGATCTCAGATAATAATGATGAGATTTGCAATAAATTATTAAGGATACCGGATAAAGCAAATAATAGAACTAATAGTTAGACCATAAGACCTAGGAGCAGAATTAGAATATTCAGCCCATTGAGTCAGCTCCGTCATTCCTTCATGGCTGATTCATATCCCTCTTAAAACCATTCTCCTGTCTTCTCCCCATAACCTTTTACACCCTGACTAATCAAGAACCTATCAACCTCTGCCTTAAATGCACTGAGACCTGGCCTCCACTGCCGCCTGTGGCGATGACTTCCACAGACCTACCACGTTCTGGCTAAAGAAATTCCTCTTCATCTCTGTTGTAAATGGACATCCCTCTACTTTGAGGTTGTGCTTTCTGGTCTTCGGCTCCCTCACCAAAGGGAGCATCTTCTTCACATCCACACTATCTAGGCCGTTCAGGATTCAATAGGTTTCAATGAGATCCCACCTAATTCTTTTAAATTCCAGCAAGTACAGGCCCAGAGCCTTCAATCGCTGCTCATATGATAACTCTTTCATTCCTGGAATTATTCTTCCAAACCTCCTCTGAACTCTCTTCAATGTCAGCACATCCTTTCTTAAATAAGGTGCCCAAAACTATTCACAATACTCCAAGTGAGGTCTCACCAGTGCCTTATAAAGCCTCAGAATTACATCCTTGCTTTTATATTCTAGTCCTCTTGAAGTGAGTGCTAAAACTGCATTTGTATTGCTTTCCACTGGTTCAACCTGAAAATTAACCATTATGGTATCTTCAACAGTACCTGCCCATCCACCTATCTTAGTATTGTCTGCAAACTTGGCCACAAAGCCATCAATTTCATCATCCAAATTGTTGATGTGCAATGTATAAAGAAACAGTCCCTACACAGACCCCTGTGGAACATTACTTGCCACCAGCAGCCAATCTGAAAGTGATCCCTTTACTCCCATGTACACCCCCTGCCAATCAGCCAATGCTCTTTTCATGCTAGTATCTTTCTGGTAATATCATGGGCTCTTATCGTGTTTAGCAGCCTCATGTGTGGCACCTTATCATAGGTCTTCTGAAAATCCAAGTACACAACTTGCATCAATTCACCTTTGTCTATCCTGTTAGTTATTTCTTCAAAGAATTCCAACAGATATGTCAGGCAAGATTTTTCCTTAAGGAAACCATTCTGATTTTGGACTATTTTGTCATGTGCCTTCAAGTACCTCAAAACCACATTCTTAACAATCAACTCCAACATCTTCCTATCCCATGAGGTTAGGCAAGCTGTCTTATAATTTCCTTTCACTGCCTCCCTCCCTTCTTGAAGAATGGAGAGACATTTGTAATTTCCAGTCCTCCCGAACCACACTGGATGCTGTTGATTCTTGAAACATCATTTCTAGTGTCTGCACAGTCTCTTCTGCTGCTTCTTTTAGAACACTGGGATGTAGTCCATCAGGTCCAGGTACCTTATCTACCTTCAGGCCTTTCAGTTTTCTACGCACCATCTCCCTAGAAATAGCAACAGTACTCACTTCTGTACCTAACACTCTCAAACTTCTGGCATACTAAAGTCTTCCACAGCGAAGACTGATGCAATATACTAATTCAGTTCGTCCACCATTTCCTTATCCCCCATTACTAACTCATTAGTGTTATTTTCCAGTAGTCCATTCTCACCTTTCTTTTACTTTTTAAATACCTGAAAAAACTTTTAGTATTATTTTTGTTATTATTTGTGTGCTTACCTCCATATTTCATATTTTATCACCTTATGGTTCTTTTAGTTGTATTTTGTTGTTTTTTTAAAAAATTCCCAATCCTCTAACTTCCACCTATTTTTTGCTCTATTATATGTCCTCTCTTTTGCTTTTATTTTGGCTTTGACTTCCCTTGTCAGCCACGGTTGCGTCATCCTGCCATTAAAATACTACTTCTTTGGGATGTATTTATCCTGCACCTTCCGACTTGCTCCCAGAAACTCCAAATATAATATCTTCACTTCTATTTTTGTCACCATTTTCAATTATGTCCCGCTGTAACATTGTAACTCACCCCACTGACTGCAGTTTTGCTCTATCACCTGCTTGTCCTCCCTGACAGTCTTACGATAAGCTACCTCTCCTTGTTAACCAACATACCTATCCTTAGCCCTATCACTCCAGTTCTCATCACCCTGCCAAACTTGTTTATAGCCTTGTCATTGGCTCTAGTAAGCCTCCCTGCTAAGCTATTGGTCCCCCTCGAATTCTGGTGTAGCCAATCCCTTTTGTATAGGTCAGAAGAGATCCCAATGATCAATGATTCTAAAACACTGCTCCCTCCAACAATTCCTCAAATATGCATTCATCAGCCAAACCAATCTATTCTTTCCCTCAATAGCGAATGACCCAAGCAGCAATCCAGAGATTGTTACCCTGGAGGTCCTGCTTTCAGTTTTCTACTTAGCTCTCTAAATTCTGTCTTTAGGTCCTCCTCTCTTTTCCTTGCTATGTCATTGGCACCAATATGTACCAAGATGTCTGGCTGCTCACAGTACCCCTTTAATCCAAGATGTCCCTGACCCTGTTATGTGGGAGACAACGTACCATTTAGGTCTCTCTGTCATGTCCATAGGCTCTCCTATCTCATCCTCTAACTATGAAATCTCCTATCAACACTGTGTTCCTCCTCTGGCCCCATCTGAGCTGCAGCACCAGATTCAGCACCAGAGACTCAGTCACTGTGACTCCCCCAGTGGGTTCTTTTCCTCAACAGTGTTTTCAAAACAGTATACTTGTTATTGAGGGGAACAACCACAGGTGTACTCTGTACTGGCTCCTATTTCCCTCCCTCTCCTGATAGTCACCCATTTATCTGCCTCCTGCAGCCTAGTGGTAACTACCTCCCTATAGCTCCCACCTATCATCTCCTCAGTTTCCAAGGTCATCGAGCTGCAGCTCCAGTTTCTTAAGCTGAGGAGTTGCAGCTTGTCCAGATGTGGTTATCTGAGAAGCTGGAGCTCTCCCAGAATTTTCAAAGCACAACCCCAGGAGCCATTCTTACTGTCCTAACTATACACCTACAGAAGAAGAATTAGCACATAAAAGCTTACCAGATACTTACGTTGTCAATGCCTATTATCACTCAAGCCTGTTGAGCCAAAGCCAAAAGTCTCACCATTCTAACACTGTCCCACTCCAACAATGGCCACCCCACTTGCCCCTGCCTTATTTTTATTTGACCTTGCTAATGAAACCTGAACTCTGACTGGCTGGTGTTCAAGCTTGTTGATGAAAAAATTGATTTTGTTTTTCTGATGTTACACCTCTTTTTCATCTCACGATAGTTAAGACTGACAAATTTCTGTTCCAGAGAATATAAAGCAAATATCACATAAGCAAGTACATTCATTGACAATTGGGTGAAACTACACCATAGTGGTTGAAACATGTGGATAACGTGGATATGGAAACTATTTCACAACAAGGAAATGTATCATATTTCTAGCCGTGTCTTAAGCATAGATAACGTAGCGAGATTCATAATATTTGCTTATAACTTACAGAGGAATTTTATGTTTTTTTTATATATTGACACTTCTGAAAATGAGAAATTTGTGAAAGGAAAAAGGAAGTATTGTGAAAGCATTTACAAGACTGAAAATGATAAAAGCGCAGAACTTTAGAAAAGCAAAACTTGGGATTTGTTAAGGAGTTTAAATTTGACCACCATTGGGAATTTGGGAGGGGTAGGGGATGGAATGTTAAATAGAATCATGCTGTGCACAGACAACCAGAGTGATTAATGAAGGGTGAATAAGTACATTCTAGCTGCAATAAGGCAAACCTGTGTTTTTTTTTAATCCTTTTATATTTAAAGGAAGGTTATGCTAGGAAAGTTGAGAGAACATGCACATCAGTGATTTTCGTAAGTAATACATGGAATGTGAAACTGCATGATGAGTTTAATTCCAACAGAGCCAGCTTTGATTTCAACTGAGGGTCAGTGCAGGCAGAATGAGGAACAAAAGCAGCAGGATGTTTCAGTTTGAGGAAAAATGAAATATTCAATACTACACCAAACACTGAGATATCACATCAAGTATAAAGAGAGGAGAAAGATAGACGTGATAACAATGAGGATGTTACATAACTGCAGATGACTATCATCTTTTTCATAATTTTACTGGAGCAGATGATACAGCCTTGTATCTCAGAGTATGGGAACTATTTGATAGACTTGGGAGTGGAGATTTAAGGATTGTTGAAGGGGAAGGGAGTTAATTAAAATAATCTGTTTAACAATCATTGTGTCTGCCAGGCACCTGGTGAATTTTCTGTTTATTTCATGAGTAAATATTCCCAGAAACTCTAGCATTAAGATGGCAATACAATATAATAAAGCAATTTGTTACACTTCCCTTATAGAATAATTTCTAATCTTTAGTATTTGGACTACCTCTCGAAATCCAAGCCTACATCCCCGTTGTGAGAGCTGGAAGTGGGTAAGGGCAGCCAGCAGGGCTCTGGTGAAGCTGTATAGACCAATCCCCTGTATTGTGGATACGATGGATTACAGAAACGTTGATGAACTGGAGAAGAAGGACATTGATTGCCTTTGCCCCTCTGGGAGCTAAGGGCCCAAGAAGAAGATGAACTGCTGTCACTTTAATCCTTCAGGATTTTGCTCAATAATGTTAGAAACCCATTTAGAATGGCCATTTATCCACATATAGTTGCTTTTATATTATCACAAGCATCAGCGATGCTACCATCTGTTGTGCGGCTAACCAATTTTAACTTGTGCAAATTATTATGTTACTAAAAATAATTTGAACATAAAATAATGAACTGTTGCGATTTCTCCTGGGACATTGAAGGTTAACAAAAACAAGTAATTGCCTTTATATATAATATTCATTAAATTGATCTCTTCAATATTATTGCCTGATGGGATCAGAGAGAATTTTCCTTTACTGTCAGTTATGCCTGTTTTTCCACTTTTGTTTCTTTTTCCCTGTCAATATTGCATGATTATTTGATAAGTATCACTTACACTTGCCCACACTGCATCAGAATATGTGGATCTCGGATAGACCCACCAGTAGACAACCCCTTTCAAGAATGTCATACTCGACTTGAGTAATCACACTACTATTACTTTTAACTGTGATGCCTTAACCGATCGTGGATTGTAAGTTAGGTGGATCAACTGGTCCTTCTCTCCATCTCCACTTTGCTTGTTTGTTGGAAGAGATTTTTTGAACATCGATTTAAATAAGAATACAAAGACAGCAGCATGAGAAAGGCCACTTTTTCCAATACATTTGTATTATTCACTTGCATTCCTTTCTAAAATTGATTCCACTTGAGAAAGCGAATGTGCTGGCATTTTACTTCCTATCCTTGGAGATGCATACCTTACCAGCAATGCAGAAGGGGTATTTGATATAGTGCACATTTCAGAATAACTATAGTACATTTGGAACTGAGGTTTGGAGCTGCTCACTGAATGTGTAATTCAGGCAACCGTCCAACTTCAGTCAATCTTGCTGAGCAGTTAACCAGAAGGGAAGTCTGGGACTTGGAACATGGCCGGTCAGAAATTGGTTGCTGTCAATCTTCTTAGTACTTTCGATAGAGCAAAGGAGTGAGAGAGGTTGATATATGGCAAAGGTAGAGGTATAATTCCTCTGTAGTCCATTGATTTTCTGGGGTATGCCAGCTAAGATTCTCTTACATTAATAACAGTGGCAGTCTCAAATAGGATTGTCTGAGCCATATTAAATGCCTGGCCTCATTGATGTTGAAGGATGAGTTGTACTCCAGATCATCAGTAGAAATGGGGTTCCAATCCACATTTTATGTTCAGTAATATTCTGTAACACCTGATAAACGTCCTCAGCTTGCATATTTCGCAGAATCTGGGTAATTTTGAATGGAAGATTGCACAAAATAAGTGAGAGACAAGAAGGCCCTATGCCCACTTTTTTCCCATTTTTTACTTCTACTTTTTCAGCTTGGTGTATGTGGGCCAGTTGATAGATATTTCCCCAGTGGCTTCCTGTAGTATCCCTGGAGCTTCTGGTGGAAAGCCAGCTGAGGAGAACTACTCTCCTGCAACAACAGGAGCTAAAGTCACTGTTAAACAGGCCTGGATAGAGCTGAATTAAACTTATAATGCCAACAATCCTACTCCTAAGATGTGGCTTTATTAAAGAGAAAGCTTTACTGATCTTTCAAAAGCATCAAAGTTATTAACATCTTTTAATTTCCCCACCCCATTCAGCAGCATTTATTTTTACTGCTCCTGTGTCTTTACTCATCACTTTCAACCACTGCCTCCCCCCATTACTATTGACCTCAGATATCCAATCCAAGTCTGAAGGGACTGAGCAGAATGTATTAGGTTAAGTAAACAAAATGACGTCCTTTGTCTTCACCCAAAACAGTTTGAGTCAAGTCTTTATAAATAGTTGTATCAAGACTCAGTACTTCCCTTGGAGTCCAATCGGGTTTTAGGGCAGCACAGTGGTGAGACAGACAGCATAATGCTTTTATACCACCAGCGACTCGGGTTCATTTCCCACTTCTGCCTGCTAGGAGTTTGTATGTTCTCCCCATGACTGCATGGGTTTCCTCAGGTTGCTCCAGTTTCCACTCTCATTCCAAAGATGTACCAGTTCATTGGACGGGCCTGTTCCCATGCTGTATCTCTAAACAAAATAAACAACAGGTAGTGTCAGCATTATGATGACAGCAGGAAGATGGTGAGATACCGAAGCACTGCTGTTGGGTTTGGATTGACCATGGTCATTTTAGATGTGAGTTGCATTTTTATTGAGTATTCAAGCATCCGGCAAACCATAGCCAGCTTTTGCTGCAAGTTCTCCCTTGTTGACTGCTTGTTGAATCCATTGCCCACATTTCTAACAGACAAAGCGACTGCACTTTTATGCTGCATTGCAACCCCTTTGGTCCCGTACCTACTGGAAAATGCAGAGAAAGTGGGGCAGATTACAGAGGAAACCTGGTGAAAATAAGGAGGTGAATTTACTGACAATATTCCCGAATATCTACTTGCCCCAGAGTTGGTTATATTGAGAGCTGCCTGATTGCTCCAAGGGAAAATAGCTGGAAACTGGAATTTAGAATCAAAGCTTAGTGGAAATACCGGCAGAGAGCAGGGCAGGTGACTTAGAACTGGAATCGAAAGAAAAGTGGTTGGTAGTTCATAACACAGTGGTGTTTGGAAGAGGTTGAACAGTTGCCAATCATGGCAGTGAAGAAAGTTGGAGATCAACAAACAAGAAAGTCTGAAGATTAGTGTGTGGATTGGGGAAATATTTCTATTTTTTCCGGTCCAAAAGGAGATCAGTATAAAGACTTAGTTTCTGCAGCTGTCAGCTCCCATCTCCATACAGATTAGAGAAACCCAGCTATCAGGCATTAAATTGACTGCCTCTGATACAAGTAATTTAAACAAAGCTTAAAACTGCTGTGATGTTGTGTATTTCATAATCAAAGATCAACCTGAGTAATTTATAGTCCTAAGTTAATGTTCCCATACCTTATGGTACTGCAGTGAATTGTTAGGGTCAATACAATGCCAGGATTATTACTTCTAAAACTGCAACACCCAGAAATCATAAATAACATTGTTGCTTATCAATCAGTTCTGGAAAGGAAATCAGTCTTGGATGAGAGTTGGGGTATTCAGCTAATTAATGCAATCCCCTCACGTTATGCTTGTGGTTTATGACAGCATGTGAGTTCCTTGATTGATTTCTTGTAAATCTACTGCCAGTCATACCCTCTATATCTCATTTCATTTTGATTAACAGTGCTCCGATAATTTTGAACCCTGTCTCGAAAGAGCAGCAACATCATCTGCCAATTCTCTTCAGCCCTTTGTTGATGGATTTCTTCCTCACTGAGATGATGAATTCACCCAGTGAGAGCCACGGTTGTGAGATTATTTATGAAGGGGTAGGTGAAGGGTCAAAATATGAGCTGCCGCTTTGGTAAAGGGAACCATTGACTCAATGTTTTGGTCGAGTTGCTTCATCAGGACTGAAAGAGGAGAGGAGAAATATTCAATATCAAGGAGTGAGAAGGTGGGGCTAGGCAGGATCATGGGCTTGGTGAATCTTGATGAGGAGGTTTGTTTAACAGATGGAGTCAGGTGGGAGAGGGAAGGGTGGAGGTTATTGTCAAGCTGAAAGGTGACAGGTAGAGGCATCAAAGAGATGCAGATGATGGAATCTAGCAGGAAAGGGAGGTGAAGAACAGAAGCAAGTACAATAGCCTTGTGCTTGGACGGTGCACCGTGGGCAGTGGCGACAGTGGGAGGAATGGTGAGTGATGGCAGATAGAGGAGGTGGGGAGGTGAAAGGAGCTGGGAGGTGGGGTGTTGCAGGGAGAAGGGGGTTGTGTATGAGAGGGCTTGAATAGAAAAGAAGGAAAGAGAAAGGGATAAAGGGGAAGTATGTTACTTAAATTGGAGATTTCAATGTTTATGGCATTAGATTATAGATCTTTCAAGTAGAATATGAGGTGCTGTCTTCTAATTTGCATTTGGCACTTTTTGCCACCCTTCCTCTTAACTCTTTATACTAGCTATCTCCCCTCAACTCTTTGAGGATTAAGAGTGGACTGTCCATTTCCCCCAGTGGATGCTGCCTGACCTAATGAGTTCCTGGGGGAGCTTGATGCACAAGAGGCTGCAGATAGAGGAATCCAGAAAAACACACAGAGAACTGGAAGAATCTCACATTTGCCTATCACCCTCTCACAGGGATCAATTTCCCTCCATAGATGCTGTCTGGACTGCTGCTTTGCTCCAGCATTTTGTGTGTTCCTCCAGAAACATTCTTCTTTTTTTTCCGCAGTATGTTCAGTCTCTTGTGTCTCCTGAAGAAGTGTCATGGACATTAAATGTTAACTCCGTTTCATTTTCCACAAAATCCTCCAGACCAGCTTAATGTTTCCAGCACTTAGTTTTTATTTCAGATTTCAAGCATCTATAACATTTTTATTTTGATTTTAGTCTATCCTCATACTGGCTCTGTTCAGCAAATGACCTAGTCACATTGTGAATCATTTTCTTAAGAAATTATTAATCAATGTGGGGGAATGACAATCTATACCTTCAGCCATTTTGTGTTATCTTGCTGTACTATACCAGGCACTTCACCTATTGTCTGACCTTCAGCCCTAGTTAGTAGCCTGGAGTTCTCTGCAGCTAAGCAGGATGGGATCTCATCCTACCTCCTGTATCCACAAGAACAGACACGTAGATCATGCATCCTAACCCCTGTACAGCAGCTTACAATCAAATCCTGAGGTTTGTGCTTATGTATGGGGAGGATGGGAGAGAATGCCTTTGAACCTGAACAACAAGAATATTATAGTCTTTACATGTGCTTTAAAGGCTTAAATCAATAAACTTGCAGGCTATTTATTTGGCCTGAGGAGGTTACTTTATTAACTTTAATGACAAATGGATTTAGTTTGTTTTGTTTTGATTTGGTTATTGTACACTTGTCCATTAAAGTAAGTAGCAAAGCCAGGTCACTTTAAATGACAGTTACAGTTAATACATTTCTTGATTGCCTGTAGTTCTTAGCTCTGCAAGTGCACTCTCAATGTCAAAAGCAAATGTATTATAGCTGCTGCAATTGGTTTACATTTCTAAAAGTAAATCTGGTGTGTGATTAACACCCCAGAATGCTTTTGCTAACATGCTTATTTGGTATCAAATCACCTGCTTGCTCTGGTTTTCAAACCTTGTATTGGCCATTCTATATACATAATACATATAGTTGACAGGTTATTTTTCACTGAATGATCAATAATGAATTTTTCACATAAAAGAAAATGCAAACTTTGCACTGTATATATTTTGGAATTTTTCCATCTAGTTAGATATTGAGGTTTTTTTTAGCATTGTCTGTTGCAGAACAGCAAAGAGAGATTTCAGGGTTCTCTTGGCACTTAAATTACTCATGGTAATGATTTTATAACCTTGTAAGGTGTATAGTATTAATTTTACACCCCATCACTATGACAAGCTGGAATGTTCGTATTTATTCAAAGCAGATTTTTATCTCTCAGGCTGCTATGGAAATTCAGCAATCAAAGCATTACAGGGCAGATATGAATAAAGTGCAGACATGAGCTGCATTGAATATTTACACTCTGGTATTTATATGTGGGTCACAAAACTCAAATTCACCGGTGGTTTTGGTCACTATGACACACAGACACACAATGTGTCCGTGCATGTCTGTCTGAATGTGGGGTGTAGTACTTCTAAATTTTTAATCGATCTCCAGTGTGGGGCTTTTTTTCTCAACCGCACCTTAATATTGCTGGAGTGAAATTAAAATCATGGCAGTACAGTCAGTGCTGTGAACTTTCAATTGATTAGCTCTGCATGACGCTTCTTTCACCCGTGCAGCTTTCATTGTGATGGAAGACGATAGTGCTTCTTCTAACAGCAATTTTCCTTTTACTGGCATCACCGTGACATCTGCAACTCCCCTTTTATATGCCAAAACCTTCAAGCCATTTATGAAGTGGGTTCACAATATACTCTTTAATGTGTCAATGCCAGCTCCTTGTCACCTCAGAGTTGATAGATGGTGAAAATGAGTCAGTAGGCCTAATGTTTCTATGCTACATTTTCTTCAGTGAAATGCATCAAAAATTAGAAGGGCAACCAGGAGTTCAAATGTAGCTAATGCGATGGCAGTAGATGAAAACCAGACTGACACTCTTTCTAGACTGGAATTAAAACAGGAATGCTAAAAGCATGAAGCTAGTTAGATGGCAGTTCTAATTTACTAGGTATATCTATTAATGTCACCAGCCTTTTCTCCCCTGCAGTGCACAATTCAAAACCAAAATGTATTCAAATTACTTGTTTTGAAAAAAAATCTGTCTTCAAACCTTACTAGACCAAATGCATGAATTGTCACACAGTATCATTATTCCAGACAGATGGGTTAGAATAAAAAAAGGCATGTCTGTACCAAATGCATACTCTCTGTGGCACAAAAAGACAAAACAACTTGTCACAGTCCTCATATTCACTTCCGTGCTTTCAGAAGCAAGCAAGTTCCCTAATAGATTGAGTTTTCAATGCAGTGTTAATGATGCATTTTGCAGTTATGTGAATTTTCTTTGATTATTCTGTGAACTAAAGTGTCATAGTTAATTTGGACGAACTGAAACTCAAGATACTAATGCATGATAAGATATGCATAATAAAGTGCATTACATTTCTCCACTGTTTACCTTTTGGTGAATCATTTACCTCATTTCACATCATCATCCAAAAGACTCAATTCTACTCCTGTACAATTCTCGTTCCAGATAAAAGGCAAAAAATTAACCAAAACCTATGGCCTGTGTTGTACTCTATGCACTATTTCTACTTCCTGCTGGATTTCCACAGCTGTACTCACTATATTTGGTTGCTTGGCTCCTTGTGATCAGGAAGCCTTAATGAAGAAACAAATTTCATGTCACATGCTAGCGATAATAAACCTGAATCTGATTCTGATTCTGCATACTCTTTCAGTTCGACAGCGAAGGCAGTCAGTGGTGAGTAGACCTTGGGCAGGTCAAACTAAGACCCATCGAACAGGACATCCTAATGGCCTCTTGAAAGCCCATGCCGTCTGAAGACCTTTCTTACTATCTCTAAATGTCTCTGATCTTTGGAGACATCCAGAAAAGCATTAAAATATATTTACATATTTTAAAACATTATTGAAATTTGCAAAAAAGTATTTGAAATTATGTTCAAACTGTAAATTAATTGAAAACAGATACTACTAAGGATAACAAAAAACTTCTTAGCTTTTAAATGAAGGTCAGCAGCTCCACTGAATAGAATAGGGCTCTGCTGGATATGTTAATCATTCCCAGATGGAGATGGAAATTAGATATTCAGGCTGCAGTGTGCAAAGGTAGAGGTTTGGGATATGGCTGCTTGTACACTGCTGGTACAGTGAATTCTGATTAATTTGGCCAACTGGTTAATCCAAACTGCCACTTATTTGGGACAACTTTTAAAGAACAAAATCTAATCTAGAAAATAGCCAGAATTCCCTTTGTTATTTGGGACACTATACTACTTAAGTGGGACAGGAGACTTGGTTTTTAACCAACGTCAGTCACGTGAACCATTAGACACAACACCATGTTTAGAATGAATAGTTTTCAAATAGCGTCAGTTGGGCATGTCTTCATAAAGCAGTGGTTTTTGTCACTGATAGTTACTGAGAAATAAGCAGTAAGGCAATTCAGAACTGTTTTGTTCACTGCTGTTTCAAGCATTCAGGTTTGGAGATGCCAGAAATGGCCAGGAGTGAAGATGAAATGATTTCACTATTTCAACTGTTACGTATCCCGTAACTGGATAACTTACCAGCAAAGATAGAGAGGTCCATTGAAGTCTGATGTCACTACTTTCAAACATTTTTATTTATAAAGGGGCACAAAAGTAAGGTTAATACAAACATTCAGATAATTCACGTCGTCAATACTCAATCTAAAGCGCGGGTATAGTACTAATCATCATTAAGAAGTGAGCTCTACTAGGAGATAATATATTGTCCGTTGGAAATATAAAAGTCACTCAGAAGTCTGCAGGCTTCAGCTTTTTAGGAATCGCTGGGTTTCACATGTTTGAGACAGATTGGTGAGAAAACGAAAAAAACTTGCCCGGGTCTTTATGAAGCCACTCCGTTAAATCAGGGGAGCGTTGTTTCCCAGTTGTTAGTTCGAAGTCCTTCTTGGTATTATCAGCCACCCACTCCCCAGGCAAAGGAGTTAGGAGTGCACGTGGCGTTGAATGGCTTCCAGCTATTACGGGAGCACTGAGCGAGGGTGTCCTTCTGGTGCGTCGCTGGGGTGCCGCCTCCTGCAGTCCCCTTTTATCTGGACTTGCAGAGTTGTAGATGTCCATCAAGGGTGATGCAATCCCCACCCCCACATTGCCTGAGGGTGTCCATGTCCATGGTAGCTGTCACGTAGCAGGGACATGCACATCACACAGGTGCCTCTAAGAACAATGGCCAAAACCGTTGCATTGTCTCTCACTTCCTGGGTCCGAGACCCGAATTAATAGCGATCTTGCGATTCTCCGGAAGGAGGGGGCTGCTCCCGCCCCTTCGGCCCCTCAGAGCTGTGGTACATTCATAACACAACAAGCTAGGAAGTATGAAGAACTTGAAGGTATCAACAATCATCTTGAATGTTACAATGAAAATGAAAATTTGGAGAATGCAATCGTCAAAAGCATTGTATGAAGGCAGTCTATTATCTGCACTAGGTGTCTGTGTTGATTTTATTCAGTTACGATCAATCTAAAGAACATGGCAACATACACTGGATGAATGCATCTCTCAACTATTAGGAACTAATACACAGCTTTATAGTTCTGTAGGAGTTTTAATTCATTCTGTACTTCATTTAAATGCATTATTCGTTATTCCATTAAATGGTAGTTTGTCTTTTTTATACCTTTTAAGGTATTTCCATAAAACTTTGACGTAAGTGGGCTAAAATGTGCTGGTTCTGATGTGTCCTTATTAACTGGAATCCACTGTATTTCTATAATAGAGCCATTAGCACAATAGCACAACCCAAGGCACTGACATCCTCATGACCCTACAGCATGAGACCTGCTGTAAAATATTAGAGCAAAAGACCTGAATTTAGTTAGTAATTGGTTTATTATTGACACTTATACCAAGATCCAGAAAAAAGCTCATGTTTGCATTGCATCCAGTGTTATGATCCCAGCCCCCTCCTTTGTGAGAATCGCAAGAGCACCCGCTGAGGGGTGGGGGGGGGGGGGTCAGTAGACCCAGGAAGTGAGAGAGAGAGAAATGTGAAAAATTGCACGTCCCACCAGGGATACAGAATAAGATGCCAGCAACTATTGTCTCATGGAGACCACGTGAAAAGCCCTCGGGCAAGGTGGGCTGGTTGAGAGAGAGACTGCATCATACCAACCTGATTGACACCTGCGACCCCGTGAGGAAGTGTAAAGGAGAGTCTCGGGGGGACAGCCCCCTCAGATGCACCAAGAAGACACGAGCGAGTGATCCCGCAGCAGCGGGAAGCCACTCTGAAGGAAGCCACGTGCGTTAGATTCCGGGATTGGAATCTGTGGCTGGAATCACAGAAAACTGCTTTTAACTAACATCGGGGAGAGGAAACCAACGCTCCCCCGATTTCACGAAAGATTCATCAAGACTCGGCAAGTTCTTTCTCTTCTCCCCCCCAATCTCTCTCTCTCGGTCGCCCCACGTGAAACCCAGCGATTTTCAAAGGGCTGAGGCCAGCAGCCTTCTGAGTGACTTTTATATTTCCAACGGACAATCTATTAACCCCTAGACATCAGCAGAGCTCACTTATTAATGATGATTATTAATATACCCGCGCTTTAGATTGAGTGTTGACAATGTGCCCTATCTGAATGTATGTATTAACCCTACTTTTGTGTCCCTTTACGAATAAAACGTTTGAAAATAGTGACATCAGACTTCAACGGACCTCTCTATCTTTGCTGGTAAGTTATCCAGTTACGGGATTTGTAACAATTGGGTTGCTCATCCGGGATTTGACACCAAATTGGGAGGCCAGTGAATCGGGCTTGTAAATCAAAAAACTTGAATCTGGTTACGCGGGTAGCCAGACGGGAAACCAGCAAAGATGGACGTGGGTGAATTTATGGAAAACCCGACGGTGGGGGCGCTAGAGGCGGCCACAAAATCAGACTTGTTAAATTTGGCGAAGGGGTTGAACCTCACAGAAGTGAGGTCCTCCATGAAAAAGCGGGAGGTACGAAGGGCCATAACTCAGTATTACGTTGGGAAGAATGTGTTTGAAGATGAGGTATTGGAAGATATCCCTGACAAAGCACCATCAAGTGGGACGGTTCAGTTAGAGGTGGAGAAATTAAAGTTGGAACGTGAACTTAAGTTAAAAGAGCTGGAAGTGGCTGAGAGAGAGAGGGAAAGGCAAAGGCAGCATGAAATTCACCTAAAGAAGCTAGAAGCAGAAGAGAAAGAGAAGGAACGGGCTGAGGAAGAGAAACAGAGGCAACATGACTGGGAAATTGAGAAGATGAAGAACGAGCGAAGAGATCAAGGTTAGACCAAGCAGAGCGGTTTAATGTTAGTAGGGAGTTGAGATTGGTGCCCTTGTATAAGGTCATTCTGGATTGTGAGCTGGTGTATGGATCAGTTGAAATAGGGATGCCCTCAGAATTCCTGAGAGCTGACGTGGACATGCTGCTGGGAAGCGACTTAGCAGGGGGTAAGGTTTGGTCAGCCATGCTACCGACCTGCCGACCGGAGAGTGTGCTGGCCCCGTCCCTAGTGCCCAAGGACCATCTCGCCGGCGCGGTCACTCGCAGCCTGTCGAGAGAGAGAGCTGTGAACGAGAGCAGTTTAAATCTGGCCAGTTTTGATTTGGCTGAGACGTCTTTGCCGACCCTGTGCCACGAGGGTTTCGAGGGTGGTAAGACGAAGAGTAGTAAAGTGAAAGGGGGTAAGGGAGAGGCGATAGATCTGCCTTTAGTGAAGAGAAAGGTCCTAAAGGTAGGAAATAAAGATGAGAAACAGATAAAGCTGTTAAAAGGTCCAGAGTTGGACATGGATGATCTGTCTGGTTTGGCAGAATTGTTTGAAGAACTTGAGAGTTCTAAAGGTGTTCCCGATAATGAGAGGAGGGCAGTCCTAAATGGAAAGGATACCCTTGCCTCGAAGGAGTCTGCTGAAAAGGCCGAGGAGGTTGTTTCAGCTCGCAGGGTTGCGCCTTCCCCGGGTGGGAGCTGCCCAGAGAGTAACTGGGAGGATCGGGGGAAGTTAGAATTTGAAAAAGGTACGGGTGTTGAAAGCCTGGAAGAGGCCAATATCACGTTTGAGTGTGTCCGAGATGGGGATGCCCGAGGTGCTAGAAACGGAGCTCAGAAGAAGTCTGAGGTATCTGATTCAGTGGAACGGGGCGGCCGTCCTTGTGGGTCAGATGGACTCAGTTCAGTGGGAAAAGGGTTAACCTTGGTAACCGGGGAAAGTGTGAGCTCCCCGACGTCTGTACTCGAAGGAGTGTTCAAAGTTAATGCAGAATTTAAGAATGGGGGGGGGTGAGGATTGTTGGCGAAGGAAACGAAAAGCCTGTAGTTTCCAAACCGAAGGAAGAAATCTTAAACCTGGCAGATCGCTCACAGAGTGAGCCGGGGAATAGCGGGGGCCCCCCACTCTATTGTTACGCCAGGATGGGGTGTGAAAAGGCTACCTTCGACAGGCTACTTGAGCGAAGAGTACGAATCAAACACCAATAGCCTGAAGGGGACTGATAAAAGGGCCAGCCACCTGGGTAAAATCAAAGAATTGAGTGGAGATGGTCTAAGTCTGGGGCATGGTGTTGCTAAAGTAACCCCGATGAGCGGGGCGGGCGGGAGTTCACCACGCCAAACTACTCAAGTTCCCCACGGGGGGGGGCTCGCCGGAAAAGAGGCAACGGTTAATGGAGATGCCATTGTTAGACAGCCAGGCAGGTTGAACAGGTTTGCGCCAAAGCCTGTGAATAATAAAGACAGCCCTTTGGAGACCTGCCGGTTAAGTTAAACGACTGAAACAATTAGTATTCGCGTAAACTTTTGTAAATGCACCTAAGCTAAGGTCACACCTCCTTAGTTTTGTTGCTTAGAAAGAAAAAATTAAATAGTTGGTTATTGAATTGAAGTCTGATGTACGGTTCACAATGTTAAGATATGAAAAAAAGGGACACTGTAATCGTTAACTATTTAGATACTGACTTGAATGTATAACGGTAGTATTTTGTGAAAGGAAAAACTTGTGTATTGTGTTAGATCCAAAACTCCTGTAAGACTGTGGACACTCCGTTTTAACCGTTGGTAAAACGTCTTTTAAGGGGGGAGGTGTTATGATCCCAGCCCCCTCCTTTGTGAGAATCGCAAGAGCACCCGCTGAGGGGTGGGGGGGGGAGGGGTCCAGTAGACCCAGGAAGTGAGAGAGAGAGAAATGTGAAAAATTGCACGTCCCAACAGGGATACAAAATAAGATGCCAGCAACTATTGTCTCATGGAGACCATGTGAAAAGCCCTCGGGCAAGGTGGGCTGGTTGAGAGAGAGATTGCATCATCCCAACCTGATTGACACCTGCGACCCCGTGAGGAAGTATAAAGGAGAGTCTCAGGGGGACAGCCCCTCAGACGCACCAAGAAGACACGAGAGAGTGATCCCGCAGCAGCGGGAAGCCACTCTGAAGGAAGCCACGTGCGTTAGATTCCGGGATTGGAATCTGTGGCTGGAATCACAGGAAACCGCTTTAACTAACATCGGGGAGAGGAAACCAACGCTCCCCCGATTTCACGGAAGATTCATCAAGACTCGGCAAGTTCTTTCTCTTTTTCCCCCCCAATCTCTCTCTCTTGGTCGCCCCACGTAAAACCCAGCGATTTTCAAAGGGCTGAGGCCGACAGCCTTCTGAGTGACTTTTATATTTCCAACGGACAATCTATTAACCCCTAGACATCAGCAGAGCTCACTTAATAATGATGATTATTAATATACCCGCACTTTAGATTGAGTGTTGACAATGTGCCCTATCTGAATGTATGTATTAACCCTACTTTTGTGTCCCTTTACGAATAAAACGTTTGAAAATAGTGACATCAGACTTCAACGGACCTCTCTATCTTTGCTGGTAAGTTATCCAGTTACGGGATTCGTAACACCAGAAAGATCATTCTAGACAAAAGCACATTGAGGTAGTACAAAAGAGAAGTGAAACAGAATGAAGAATTTAGTGCCACTGTTACAGAGGAAGTGTGTAGCAGGCAAAAAAGTGCAAGGGGCTTTCATAGTGTCAGACCAACAAGTTACTGAATTGTCAGTAACTTAGCAAAACTTGAGGCTTTACAAAGCTCTGGTGAGGCCTCATTTGGGGTATTGTGAGCATGTAGCGGTGTGCTACAAACAGCGCTAAAATTACGACACGGAGTCGGTAACTGCAGTCGAAGGAAAAACTTTATTCGAAAACTTCAGCCTCACTTTTAAACCTCTGTCAACCGGCCCCCCATGGCGAAGAGGCTCCAAAGCTCTGTGCTCGCAAACCCCCGTAAGCTATCTAATTGTGAGTCGGTTCGCATACGCTAGGAAATGAGCCGCCACATAACCCCCCCCCAGAACCGGCGATACACCCCCCAATGTCCACAGCCTGGGCCAGAACCTGCTTGGGAGGTCGGCCTCTGCGCCGAGGCGCCGGAAACTCGGCCGGTTGCGCCAGGTCCACATGGGCCGGCTTGAGGCGGTCCACCGTGAAAACCTCCTCCTTCCCCCCAACGTCCAGCACGACCCGTTGTTCCGGAGCACCGTAAACGGCCCCTCGTATGGCCGCTGCAGCGGTGGCCGATGCCCGCCCCTTCGTACAAACACAAACTTACAGTTCCGTAGGTCTTTGGGTACGCAGGTCGGGTGCCGCCCATGCTGTGAAGTGGGTATGGGGGCCAGGTTACCGAGCTTCTCGCGAAGTCTGCCCAGGACTGCAGCGGGTTCTTCCTCTTGCCCCCTCGGGGCTGGTAGGAACTCCCCGGGGACGGCCAGGGGCGCGCCGTATACCAACTCGGCCGACGAGGCGTGCAGGTCGTCCTTGGGCGCTGTGCGGATGCCGAGAAGGACCCAGGGAAGCTCGTCCGCCCAGTTGGCTCCTCGCAGGCGGGCCATGAGGGCCGACTTCAGGTGACGGTGGAAACGCTCCACTAGCCCGTTCGACTGTGGGTGGTAGGCAGTGGTGTGGTGCAGCTGAGTCCCCAAAAGGCTGGCCATAGCTGACCACAGGCTGGAGGTGAACTGGGCGCCTCTGTCGGAGGTAATGTGGGCTGGTACACCAAAGCGGGATATCCAGGTGGCGATCAGGGCTCGGGCGCAAGATTCGGAGGTGGTGTCGGTGAGCGGGACCGCCTCTGGCCATCTTGTGAACCGGTCCACGATAGTCAGGAGGTAACGCGCTCCGCGCGACACTGGCAGGGGGCCCACGATATCCACATGAATGTGGTCGAAACGCCGGTGGGCGGGATGGAACTGCTGCGGTGGGGCTTTGGTGTGCCGCTGAACCTTGGCCGTCTGGCAGTGCATGCACGTCCTGGCCCATTCACTGACCTGTTTGCGGAGTCCGTGCCAAACGAACCTGCTGGAAACCATCCGGACAGTTGTCCGGATGGAGGGATGCGCCAAGTTATGAATGGAGTCGAAAACACGTCGCCGCCAGGCTGCGGGGACGACCGGACGGGGCTGGTTGGTGGCGACGTCACAGAGTAGGGTCCTCTCACCTGGGCCCACGGGGAAGTCCTGGAGCTGCAAACCAGAGACTGCAGTCCTGTAACTCGGAATCTCCTCATCTACCTGCTGTGCCTCTGCCAGTGCCTCAAAGTCTACCCCTTGGGAAAGGGCATGAACGGTAGGGCGAGAGAGCGCATCCGCCACGACATTGTCCTTACCCGAGACGTGCCGGACATCCGTTGTGTATTCAGAGATGTAGGACAGGTGGCGTTGCTGGCGGGATGACCAGGGGTCGGATGCTTTCGTAAACGCAAAGGTAAGCGGTTTGTGGTCCGTGAACGCGGTGAAGGGCCGACCTTCTAGGAAGTACCTGAAATGCCGGATTGCCAGGTAGAGCGCCAACAGTTCCCGGTCAAAAGCACTGTACTTGAGCTCGGGTGGCCGCAGGTGTTTGCTGAAAAACGCCAGGGGTTGCCAGCGACCTGCGATGAGCTGCTCCAGCACCCCACCGACTGCCGTGTTTGATGCGTCCACTGTGAGGGCGGTAGGGGTGTCCATTCTGGGATGTACTAGCATTGCGGCGTCAGCCAAAGCTTCCTTCGTTTGAACGAAAGCGGCGGCGGACTCCTCGTCCCAGGTAATGTCCTTGCTCGGACCCGACATCAGGGCGAACAGGGGGCGCATGATCCGGGCAGCTGAAGGGAGGAAGCGGCGGTAGAAATTGACCATACCTACGAATTCCTGAAGGCCTTTGACCGTGGTGGGTCGGGGGAAGTGGCGGACCGCATCTACCTTAGCGGGCAGAGGGGTTGCCCCGTCTTTAGTAATCCTGTGGCCCAGGAAGTCAATGGTATCAAGTCCGAACTGGCATTTGGCAGGGTTGATTGTAAGACCGTACTCACTCAGTCGGGCGCAGAGTTGACGGAGGTGGGACAGATGCTCCTGACGACTGCCGCTGGCTATGAGGATGTCATCCAAATAGATGAACGCGAAGTCCAGGTCCCGTCCCACCGCGTCCATTAACCGCTGGAACGTCTGTGCGGCATTCTTCAGGCCGAACGGCATGCGGAGGAACTCGAAGAGGCCAAACGGGGTGATGAGAGCCGTCTTGGGGACGTCGTCAGGATGCATCGGGATTTGATGGTACCCTCGGACAAGGTCGACCTTGGAGAAGATCCGGGCGCCGTGCAGGTTTGCCGCAAAGTCCTGAATGTGCGGCACAGGGTAGCGGTCCGGTGTGGTAGCCTCGTTCAGCCTGCGGTAGTCGCCGCACGGTCTCCAGCCCCCCGTCGCTTTGGGCACCATGTGCAGGGGGGAAGCCCAGGGGCTGTCGGACCGCCGGATGATCCCCAATTCCTCCATTCTCTGGAACTCCTCCTTCGCCAGTCGGAGCTTGTCCGGGGGAAGCCGCCGAGCACGGGCATGGAGGGGTGGTCCCTGTGTCGGGATGTGGTGCTGTACGCCGTGCCTGGGCATGGCTGCTGTGAACTGCGGTGCCAGAACCGATGGGAACTCCGCCAGGACCCTGGTGAAGTCGTTGTCGGACAGCGTGATGGAGCTGAGGTGAGGGGCTGGCAACTGGGCCGCGCCCAGGGAGAACGTCTGAAAGGTCTCGGCGTGTACCAGTCTCTTCCTGGGCAGGTCAACCAGCAGGCTGTGAGCTCGCAAAAAATCCGCACCCAGAAGCGGTTGGGCTACGGCGGCCAGTGTGAAGTCCCACGTGAACTGGCTGGGGCCGAACTGTAGCTGCACCTGACGGGTGCCATAGGTCCTTACTGTGCTGCCATTCACGGCCCTCAGGGGGGGACCCGGTGCCCTGCTGCGAGTGTCGTAACTTGTCGGAGGTAAAACGCTGACCTCAGCCCCAGTATCGACCAAAAAGCGGCGTCCCGACCTGCTATCCCACACATACAGGAGGCTATCCCGATGGCCAGCCGCCGTAGCCATCAGCGGCGGCTGGCCCTGGCGTTTCCCGGGAACTTGCAGGGCGGGCGGCAACGGCGGGCTTCTGCGCCCCACCGCTGGTGGTAGAAGCACCAGTGGTCATTGGGCCGGGGGTTAGTGGGCTCTGCGGCCGGGCCTGGACTGGTTTGCTGCCGGGAGCGTGGCTGGGTGATCTGTGCGATGGACGCCCCGCTCACCTTTTTGGCGTTCCACAGCAAGTCCGCCCGGGCTGCCACCTTCCGGGGGTCACTGAAATCCGCGTCGGACAGCAGCAGGCGTATGTCCTCGGGCAGCTGCTCCAGGAATGCCTGCTCAAACATGAGGCCTGTGTGTCCCTCGGCCAGAGACAACATCTCGTTCATTAAAGCCGATGGAGGTCTGTCGCCCAAGCCATCCAGGTGCAGTAAACGGGCAGCCCGCTCGCGCCGTGAGAGTCCGAAAATCCTGAGGAGCAGGGCTTTGAATTCCGTGTACTTGCCGTCTGCCGGGGGCGACTGTACGAACTCCGCGACCTGGGCAGCTGTGTCCTGGTCGAGGGAGCCCACCACGTAGTAGTAGCGGGTGTCTTCTGAGGTGATCCGGCGAACGTGGAATTGGGCTTCGGCTTGCTGGAACCATAGGTCCGGGCGCTGTGTCCAGAAACCCGGCAGTTTCAACGAAACCACATGAACAGAGGCGGCGTCGGTCATTTCTGGTCCAAAAATCGTTTGGACCGTCGGGGTCACCAATTGTAGCGGTGTGCTACAAACAGCGCTAAAATTACGACACGGAGTCGGTAACTGCAGTCGAAGGAAAAACTTTATTCGAAAACTTCAGCCTCACTTTTAAACCTCTGTCAACCGGCCCCCCATGGCGAAGAGGCTCCAAAGCTCTGTGCTCGCAAACCCCCGTAGGCTATCTAATTGTGAGTCGGTTCGCATACGCTAGGAAATGAGCCGCCACAAGCAGTTTGGGCCCCTTATCTAATAAAGGATGTGCTGACATTGGAGAGGGTTCAAAGGAGGTTCACAAAAATTATTCCTGGATTGAAAGGCTTGTCAAATGAAGAACATTTGATGGCTGTGGTCCTGTACTCACTGGAATTCAGAATGGGGGTGACCTTTTTGAAACCTATTGAATGTTGAAGGGCCCGATAGATTGGATGTGGAAAGGATATTTCCTACTGTGGGGGAGTCTAGGACAAGAGGTCACAGACTCAGAATAGAGGGCTGTTTATATAGAATGAAGTTGAGGAATTCCTTTAGCTAGAGAGTAGTGAGTCTGTGGAATTCATTCCTACAGGCATCTGTGTGGGCCAAGTCTTTGGTATATTTAAGGCAGAGGTTGATAGATTCTTGATTAGTCGGAGTGTGAAGGGATATTGGGAGGAGGCAGGTGATTAGGGCTGAGGGGGAAAATGGATCAACCATGATGAAATGGCAGAGCAGACTCGATGGGCCAAGTGGCCTAATTCTACTCCTAAACCTTATGGTCTAAAACAGGAAATACACTGCAGTTAATTTTGATGTAGCAAATTCTAATATTAGAAATGTGATAATGATTATAGCATCCATTTTTGTAATGCAGATGGAGGATAAATTTTGGCCAGGGTGTTAGCGGTGGGTTATCTTTCCTGCACTGAATCTTTTGCAACAAACTGGGAGGACATAAAGATGCCTTTTCTTAATGTCTCAGCAGTAAGATGGTGTGTTCAAAGGTATAGCATTCCCTTGGAGGGGCACTGGATTTCATCCTTGACTTTTTCACTCAGCTCTCTGGTGTGTGACTGGTCTGGAGGTGAAATGCCATTAACTGAGTATCGGTTGACCCTGCTCTGAAGAATGTCAGTGCCTTTGATGTAGTTCAAAAGCACCCTGACTGGTTTAGAAAATTCTCATTTCAAGCAGCACTCCAGGCTGTGCACATAAAATGTAAATCTGGCACTTGCATTTGCAGGTGTTTTCTTGAGTATTGCCAATCCATTATACTTAAGAATAGATGTGCAAAGTGAGTGAGCTACTATTCAATGGGTAGTTCGCTTTCTAGGATTCATAAGTTTGTACAAACAGTACTTTCTGTAGTTATTTTGGAATAGGCCTTGGCCTTATGGTTCAGTGAGGCCACATCTGGATATAAATGATTCAGGGAAGAGCAGGATAATGTTTGGTCTGTAAATTATTTACCCACAAGCTGCTATCATAAAAAAAAATCTGTTTGGAAAGTTGGAAATTCTCACTTGTAGAACTAAATTTGTCATCTAGTAGCAATTACATGGTCTCCATTGATGTTAAAGGAACTGAATTATTCTGCTTGATAAAGACATGGGATTCTGCAGGTGCTGCAAATTTTGAGCAACTCACACAAATTTCTGGAGGAAGTCAGCAAGCCAAGCAGCACTTATGGAGGGAAATAAACCCAGTAGACCTTATTCCCCTCCATAGATGATGCCTGATTTGCTGCATTCCTCCAGCATTTTGTTTGTCCTGCTTTATACTGTGCTTAGCATTACTTATTGACGATGAGCTTGACCATGGGTATCTGATCATTATTTCATTGAGGTTTATGGGAGCATATACAATTTGGCTGTTGCATTCATTACATTATGATAGACTGTAAAGTCACTTGACTGTAAATTGTGGTGAGATGGGCAACTTTCAAGTCTATCTTTCTTTGATTTAAAATTCTATTAATTCTTCAACCACCAGCTTATGCTTGCCTAACACATGACCAGCATTCAGCAATTTGTTCTTGACTATATAAACTGGGAGTTGGGAGATGAGCCAGAAGATTGGTGATCATCTGATTGTTGTCTGCCACCACAGGTTAACAGTTGGCTCACAGTTCTGTTCCTCTTCTTGTTATGTGCAAATATATAGGTGTGAATTTGCACTCCAGCACTATATGATAAACTACCATCTGTTAGTTTTTCTAAGGTATTCGGGGGCAGAATATTCAACTCTTCATCGTTTGCCTCAATTTGTAATATTAATGTAAGAGAACGTAGGTCAAATTGAAAGACCAATGCAGATATCTGCACATTGTTTGTATCATCCAAATTTGAATTAATTAATGAGCTAAGCCCTTACAGTCAATGTCCTGTCCTTCCACTGTTTATTCTATGGATAACTAAAGACTTTATCTTACTTCCTCTTAGTCCAAGTTATTGTGTCAGATGTCTTTGGAATTCATAATTATAGTTCAATTCCACTTCAGTGTCTCTGCTACCTTCCAACTTCCAGAACCTGAATATCAGATAATACATCAAATAAATAATTTGCTAATATACTGTTTTGAATGGGCCCTGCAGTAGGTTATATAAACCAAGTTCCAGTTCAAATTTATTGTCATTCAATTGTATTCCACCAAATGAAACAATGTTCCTTCAGACCAAGGTGCACGGGTTCCATAGTGTTTCTTTGTTTCATGATTGCCTTTGGGAAGACGACTCTCAGAGTTATATTCTGTATACCTACTTTAATATTAACTAAATGTACTTTGTACAACAGAGTACATGTGATTCACATGCAAAATATTAAGAAATATTACCACAAATAAATTAACAAATAAAATATCTTCCAGAAGACTGATCTTTAGCATGAGGTTCATTTATGACACAGATTAAAAGGTAAACAATATAACATGACTGGCTCTTCATAAGTGATGAGACCTGCGTGGTGGCAGGGGTTTCAGAAGTCTCATGGCCTGGACGAAGAAGTTGTTTCCCATCTGAAAGGCCCTTGTCCTAATGCAACGATAACTCTTACCTGATGGTAGGGGATCAAAGAGATAGTGGGACAGTTGGGAGGAATCTGTGAAAATACTAATGACCCTGTGTACACAATACTCCTAATAAATATCTTAACTTGGTGGAAGAGAGACCCCGATGATCTTCTCAGCAGTGCACACAATCATTTGTAGGATCTTGTGCTCAGCTGCCTTGCAATTCCTGTACCAGGTGGTGATGCAGCTGCTCAGAACACTCTCAATGGTACTTGTGTAAAAAGTTGTTAGACTAGGGAGGTGGAGGACCTTCACATCTCAGTCTTCTCAGGTATTGGAGATGCTGCTCTGTTTTCTTGTCCAAAGCCTTGGTGTTGGGGGACCAGGTGAGATTGCCCATTATGTTCACTCCCAGAAACTGGTATTCCTAACACCCTCCACGGAGAAGCCATTTAAGTTCAGTAAGGAGTGGTCAGCCTATACCTTCCTAAAGTCCAAAATCTTCTCTTTAGCTTTGTCCACATTGAGACTCAAGCTATAGCCCTCACACCTTTTTACAGGCCGCTCTACCTCCTCTTTGTATACCATCTCATTGTCATTGCTGAGGAGACCAACCACTGTTGTATCATCAGAGAACTTGAGGGTTTAGTTTGAGTTAGATCTAGCGGTAGAGTAATGCATTAGCAGTGTGAACAGTAACGGGTTGAGCACAGCTCTCTGGGACACTGGCGCTCAGTGTGATGGAACTAGAGACGTTGCCACCAACATGAACTTTCCCTCCAAGGTGCAGTTACAGAGAGAGGTGTTGACTAACTTCACAAAGTTCTAATTTCATGCCCTTGTCCATGTGTTCACTTAGGCTGGATCTGACTGAACTGTGTGTTACATCAAACTTCAGACCCAGTGCATCATCAGTAGCTTGCCCTTCCCCCAGTCTGATTTCACTTTGATCTCGCGTGGATTATCATCCCGACGTTTTCAAGCCACAAAATCTCAGTCTTAACTCTGTTTCCTCATGCTGAAGGCAGTGAGATAGTGAGAGAAAAGGGGTGTGTACTGTACACCTTCTTGGGATCTCCTCCTTTTTGATGACTTCACCATAACAAAGTTCATCATGCAAGAAGAAATTGGGTGGTAATGTAGAAAAATAATAGCTAGATCACTAGATTGTGTGTAATGGTTGTGTTTCATACAGCTCAACCTGATTTCATTGTTAGTGCAAAGCAAATGTTATTAGCTGCTGGGCATTTGGCTCTCTTGGAGGGAAGGTAGTGGTGATCGGAAGGGATGATAGGGGCAATTCAGGTCTCTTCTTGGGAAGGAGATGGAAGCATATTTGTTTTGAAATATGAGTTCAGGGTTTGTCACTGCTGCTGCCAATACTAATAGACACATTTTGAGAATTTACTCTCATAGTTCTGGCCCCATAAGGGCCATTAAGAGTTAGGCAATAGGTAAGTTTGGTTTTCTGATCTGCTGTGCATCAGTCTATCATTTCAAAGCAATCTTATATATTAGATGTAAGGATTGTGATGCCAGTTTCAGGACTGTGAAAGCAATTTATGGCCTTCAACAATCAAGTTGATGGTTTATGTTCCGACATTTGAGTCTTTGGAAAACCTTCAGTGCTGAGGCAAGGGAGGCATACAATCAAATCCCTTAAGAATTTTTTGTGATATCAATAGTTTTTATCTCTCTGTCCTCTGAGGATTTTCACTTTACTTAAACTGCTCTTGACTGCTATATGTAAGTGTAGACAAAAGACAATGTTCACCATATGGTACGGCCTTTATATATTGTTGTACCAGACATTGCTACTTCGTTTGATAACGGCTTCTTTCAAAACCAGGTTCCGTTGTCCAGTTTAAGTGACATCACTTGCAATAACATCAATGTACAGACTCTAAATGTATGATGAGAACAGGATGTCATTTCTTGTGAGAATAATGGGAGGTAATGGTCCAATATATAAAAGCAGAGAACCAGAACAGAAGAGAGTAGGTGATATGCACTGACAATGACACAACGTAGTTGTGTGAGATATGCCAGGAAGCTTGATGAAAGAGTTACAAATCATGTGGAGTTGCTTGGGCCAAGGATGAAGAGGTTGAAATAGGGACATCTGGAGAAAGCAATGAAGCTCTGACTATTGCACAATTTTAGGAAACAAGATAAATATGTGCATAGATATCATGCCAATGGAACAAGAGCTGTATTTAGTATATTTCCATCTTCAAAAGATGTTAGACCAATATGGTATTGCACACCTACATGGGAGATTTCTCCTACAGTTGAGATCTGCTAAAAAAGAAAAATATAATTTCCCTTGAACTGAATTAACTGCCTTAAACTAAGAAGATCAGTATAGTTGATTTTATATGAAGGATACGTAAGGACTCTCTGGAGCATTTAAATTAAATAATATACTGAACTCATCTTACTGATAATTACCCCAGTATTAACGTAATAAGGTCATACAGTATATCACTTCATATCTTTTCTCTCAAAAAATCCTAAATGTCACCGTTTTCCTAACACAAAAACAACAATGACAACGTCCACTGTTCGAGTGAATTCATGGTTCTGTACCTGATGCTGCCTTCCCCATCTATAGCGACAGGCATTTGTTGACTCTTGAAGTCTGCAACTATAGTTATCTATTTCACTTTGGAGATGTCGGCAGATCAGCGAATCATTGGGGAGCAACATTTCAGAATAGCCCGCAGGTTCAGGATATTCTTGTGATCAGCATGCAAGTGGCTTCTTCAGCAGAATATCTGCAGAGCTCTGCAGAGGGAGCAGTTTCTAACGTCAACACTCCTTTAGGCTCAGTGTCAGTTTCCCAAGCCAAACTAGAGGTTTTGCGATTGAAGGTAAGAGGAAGGAAGTTTAAAGAGCATCTGAAGGGTGGCTGGAACCTGGAAAGAGCTGCCAGAGGAGGTAGTAGAGGAAGGAATGGTAGCAACATTTAAGGGACACCTTGACAGACACTAAGATGAGTCAGGCATAAAGGGATATAGAATTAACACAAGTAAGTAGGATTAATACAGAAAGACATATTGATTGCTGTGCACGTTTCTATGCTGTACATAGCTTCTTTTCTTTTGATAGCTTCATTTTAGGAACCTATCTTCTTTACATATTGCTTCCATGGAATTGATCCAAAATGATTGCTGAAACTGTGACTAGAGTATTTTCTCTGACCAAAATATCTAGTGTTTCTTTCAGTTTATCCCTTAGAGCCACAGGCTCCCCATGAAGTACATGCTGCATCATGGCTGCTGTTTCGTTAGGCAACATAAGAGGCTGTGGATGCTGGAATCTGCAACACAAACAATCTGCTGGAAGAACTCATCATATGAAGCAGCATCTGTGGGAGAAGCAACTGTTGGTGGTTAAGGTCAAAACACTGTATCAGGACTAATGCAGGGTTTTGACGTGGAACATTGACACACCTTCCCCCCATAGATGGTCTTCAACCCACATAGTTCCTGCAGTAAATTGTTAGTTGTTCTTTTATTAGCCTTGTTTCAGAATTCTCCTGTAAATTGTTCAATTCCATCTGAGGATATTTCTGAATGAAACAATCCTTGATTGGAGGCTCATATTTATTTATATTTATGGTGTTCTTTGAATTGAACCATTGTTGTTATCCAAGCCAAAGTCAGATGTATTAGTATCTTGGAAGCACAGGATAAAATTGGCCGTTTTGATGCATGGCTTCCTCAAGGGAAAATCTTGGCTGATTAATCTGTTGGAATTATTTGAAGAAATGACAAGCAGGATAGACAAAAGAAAATCAGTTGATGTTGTGTACTTGGATTTTCAGAAGGCTTTTGACAAGGTTACACGCATGAGGCAGCTTAAAAAGCTACAAGACTATGGTATTATAGGAAAGAATCTATCATGGATAAAGCAGTGGCTGATTGGCAGAAGGCAAAGAGTGGGAATACAGGGAGCCTTTTCTGAGTGGCTGCTGGTGTCTGTGTTGGGACCAATTCTTTTTAAATTATTTGTCAATGATTTGGATGATGGAATTGATGGCTCTGTTGCAAAGCTTGCAGATGATATGAAGATAGGTGGAGGGGCAGGTGGCTTTCAGGAAGTAGAGAGGCTACAGAAGGACTTAGGTAGATTAGGAGACTAGGCAAAGAAATGGCAGATGGAATACAGTGTTGAGAAATGAGTAGTTGTGCACTTTGGTAGAAGAAATAAAGGGTTGACTCTTTTCAAAATGGAGAGAAAACACAAAAAAAAACTGAGGTGCAAAGGGACATGGAAGTCCTTGTTCAGGATTCCCTAATGGTAAATTTGCAGGTTGAGTGTGTGATCATGAAGACAAATACAATATTAGTATTCATTTCAAGAGGACTAAAATATAAACGCAAGGATATAATGTTGAGAATTTATAAAGCACTGGTGAGGTCCCTCAGTATTGTGAGCAGTTTTGGGACACTTATCTTAGAAAGGATGTGCTAAAACTGGAGAGGGTTCAAAGGGGGTTCATGAAAGTGATTCCAGGATTGAATGGCATGTCACATGAAGAGCGTTTGATGGCTTTGGCCTGTATTCATTGGAATTCAGATGAATAAGGGATGACCTTATTGAAACCTATTGAATGGTGAAAGGCCTTGATAAAGTTGATGTGGAGAGGACGTTTCGTATTGTGGGAAATTCTAAGAGCAGAGGACAAAACCTCAGAAAAGGGAGGCATTCTTTTAGAATGGAGGTAAGAAGGAATTTCTTTGGCCAGAGAATGGTGAATGTGTGCAACTCTTTGCCACGGGCAGCTGAGGAGGGTAAATCTTTATGTATATTTAAAGGCAGAAGTTGACAGATTCTTGATTTGTCAAGGTATGAAGGGATACGTGGAGAAGGCAGGAGATTGGGGCAGAGAGGAAATTTGGATAAGCCATGATGAAATGAAATGGTGGAGCAGATGTGATGGGCCAGATGGCTTAATTATGCTCCTACTCTATACGTTATGGTCTTATGGTCTCATCATTGCCTACCTGCAAAACAAAAGAGTGACTTTAGATGTGCAAGTCAATATTTCTCTGAAAGTGCTGATGTAGATGGATAGGTTAGTGGTAAAGGAGTTTAGTCTACCTGCCTTTATAGGCTGAGGCATTGAGTATAAGGGTTAGGGTATCATGCTCCAATTGTACAAAACTTCAGTTGGAGCACTGTGTACCATTCTGGTTGCCAAAGCAGAGGTAGGATTTTGTAGACAAGGAAATTCACAGGTACTTGGATAGAAGAATTGTAAAAGAATATGGGCCTAAATTCTGAGTTAAAGTTCAAGATTCAGGTCTATTTATCACATGTATATCAAAATATACAGTGAAATGTATTGTTTGCTTCACAGCACATTCTGTTGCCAACATAGTATGCCCACAACTTTCAGCAGAGCAACACAGAACACAACAAGCAATAAAATAACAATAGCAAAACGAGGCCCATTTCTCCCTCCCATCCACACATAAAAAGTCCTTCAACCCCAGGACAGGCTGCCTTCAACCTCCAGCCTCCAGCGGCTTTGGACTTGCAGACATTGGAACTTCAACTTCCTCAGTGGACTTGCAGAGATTCACACTCTCAGGGGTCCAGCTGTCAGGCCTTGATGTTTTGAATTTCCAATTGATCTTTGGGCTTCATTCTGGACTTCCCAACAAGTTTTGGTGCTTTTGAACTGGACTTTTGATTGATCTACATGCTTTGACTGGTGACTAAAGCTAGCAGACACAGCAGATATTTATTGAACAGAAACTGATCTTCTAGGGAATCTAGGTATTTTTCCTTTTCTGACACTCAACAGAACATTAATAATTTTTACTTTTCAAATATAAAAACAATGATAAACAATTAACTGCTGTATCAATGGCTATAATTACCTACTTTAACATTCTACGCATAGGCAGGTAACATTTATGGAATTGCACATTTAGAATGGGAGCACATCCCACCAGAGACCTCCTTTGTATTCATAAATACCAGTGGCTTGTTCGAGGGGTTCTAAGCATGAAACTTTAAATAACCAAAAAATAGACTTCTGTTACAATGCTGCATGAAGACTTCCTGGACTATAAAAACAACTTCAATAATAATTGGCAAAACAAATATGCCCTAAGCTGTGTATTACGTGGCAGGGACATGTTTAAAATGATGTATTAATGCAGGGAATGGTCACTTTAAGGATCTTAATGTAGCTAATTAACATGAACATCCATTGAAAATTGTCCCCTGCACAATTACAGTTATATAGATTCAGAATGTCCTGTGGCTAATGACTTTAAAGTATCAATAGATCTTAAATCGTGAGCAGTTTTGTTTTAAGACTGGCTTTCATTTGAATTAATGAGCTGTTGTTCTATTCCATGTTTCTGAAGATATCCCAAATTATTCCTAACAAGGTGGAGCTTAAGGACCCATTTCCCAAGCTGTGTGAATTCTATGTTTCTATCACTCTTAAAGTCTGATGCTCTCCACCCAGGTCTAGGCTTACAGTCCAGCTAAGATTCATCGTCACTAGACTGAACCAACAATTATACATCTCCTCTGTCAGGAAGATAAGCTCAACCACAAGCTATTATTTCAGAGATGAATTATTTCATCTCTGTAGTTTAAAATCATTGGTTGCTTACTTGTATAAATACATGGAATTTCATTGCATTGGGCTCCTGAACTTAATTGAAATTTCAGGTAGCTTCCTAATTTAGAACACATTTCAGATAGTCTAAACCAAGGGTTCCCAACCTGGGGTCCATGGACCCCTTGCTTAATGGTGTTGGTCCATGGCATAAAGAAGGTAGGTAACCCTAATCGAACCCATTTGTTCTGACCTCATCTAAAGAGAAAAAGTACATTGTTCCTATTTCCTCATTAATTTGTTTCTCTGTCTGCTCATTGGCAGATGATTATTTTCTTTACATATTGATGCATTTTCTGCATTTATTACAATTTCACCAAAATCAGGACACCATTCTGTACTGTGGAAGTCCTATTTTCTCCCACACTACTAATACACTCATGTCTTCGGGGCTTCCTTGGCCTTGGCTTGCAGCTTATCACCCCGAGAGATTTCCTCTGCTTTACATTCTGCACTGATATTGTACCCTATTGACTTAACAATGATTTAAAGTTGAACCTCCATGCTGTCTGCAGCATGACATATCTCATCTATTTCTTCTAAAGGCAGGTGATTTTCTCAAAGCAATCTCTCCTGCACCCTCGTGCCTGCAATTCCAAAGACGTCTGTCCCTGTGCATTTCTTCCAGCTTAATTGCATGAAGCTTAAATTCTTTGGAGACTTTTCATCATGTTATTTTGTATTAGTAATAAATTCACCAGCATCTTGCCTTCCCCTGTTAAATATATACCTCTCATAGGAATTTTTATCAGTGGTTGACAGTTCTCAGAAAATTTTCTTACCACAGGTACTATCTTGTATTTATCCGCCTCTTCCCTTCTGCCTGTCCAAGTGGAGTAAACATCATGAGCTTTCTCCTAAGCTGCTACTTGGACTTGAACATGCTCCATTGATCTGCAGCATTTTCATCTTGCATTTCAGGAGCTGCTGCTGGTGGTGGAACACTTCCTGAATCCATCATGCAATGTGTGATATGAGTGATCAAACAATAAGACTGATCAAACAATGTGACTAGCTCCAAGATACTTACCAAAACAAGATAAGCGTTACTTGAACAATACACACAACATGCTGGAAGAAATCATCAGGCCAGGCAGCATCTATGGAGGGGAACAAATAGTTGTCATTTCAGGCTGAGACTCTTCAGTAAGACTGGAAAGGAAGGGGGAAGGAGCAAGAATAACCTTGGGTTTTGGCCTGAAACTTCGAGTATACTTTTTTCCATAGATGCTGCCTGGTCTGCTGCATTCCTCCAGCATTTTGTGTGTGTTGCTTGGATCTGCAGATCTGCTCTTCTTTGTGATTCCCTGTACCCCTTCCTTTCCAGTCCTAATGAATTGTCTCAACCTGAAGCATCGACTGTTTATTTCCCCCCCATAGATGCTGCCTAGCTAGCTGAGTTCCTCCAGCATTTTGTGTGTGTTTTTCTGGATTTCCACCATCTGCAGAACCTCCAGTGTTTATGAGAGATACCCAGAGCAATAGCATCCACTTACTTGCACCATGTACAGATTTCTCTTCAACATTGGTGTAGTTGTGATAAATTATAAAAGAGAAATCTACTTTTGTTGAAATTAAAATAAAGCAATTACATTAAATTAAGATGTAAACAATCACTTTGCAACAGCTATGTTTCACTGCTTTGCAGAAAAATACATCTAAGAACACTTTAGAACAACATGCTGTACACAAAAGACACATCCATAGGGCTTCACATAACAGTGCAATAGTATTTACCTGGTGTGGTCCAAGAACTCTGCACTCAGATTCATATATGGCCTTGTGCATGCAAATGGTTGGATCCAATAAACTAATGATAGTTATGGGTTATGAGTAATCATGGGAGTTGATTGGACCAAAGAACTATTTTTGAATGGATCATGCTAAAGTCAAAGTCATGTTCATTGTCATATGTGCAAGTATATCTCTACACAGGTACAATTAAAAGCATATTTGCAGCAATATGGCATCAGGTAAGCCATATTCACAAGATAAAACATAAAAGTAAACATAAGTAATATGCAATTATTGCAACAAAAGATAACTAGAATATAAAAGTCAATTTTAATGCAAAGGTCTTCAATCAATAAGTTTAAAGACCTTGGTCTCAATACATGCTTTTGCAAATAGATCTTCAATTTTCTTACTTGCAGACCCAAGTCAGTTTGGATTAGAAACACCATCCTCTCCACAAACTCCATCAGCACAAGAGCACCATGATGCTGCATGCTTAGCACCCTGCTCTACTCACTTTATATTTATGGCTATGAGGCTAAATACAGCTCCAATGCCATATATAATTTTGCTAATGACATCACTGTCATTGACTGAATCAAAGATGGTGACAAATCAACATAAAGGAGGGAGATTGAAATTCTGGCTGAATGGTACCAGAACAACAACCTCTCTCTCAATATCAGCAAAACAAAGGAGCTGATTATTGAGCTCAGGAGGAGGAAACCAGAGGTCCATGAGCCAATACTCAGTGGGGGATAAGATCTGAAGAAGGTCAACAGCTTTAAATTTTATGGTGTTATCATTTAAGAGTATCTGTCCTGGGCCCAGCACATAGAGCCATTGCAAAGAAAGCTTGGCAGCAATTCCACTTTCTTAGATGTTTGCGAAGATTTGACAAGACATTTAAAACTTTGACAAACCTATAGATATGTGGTGAAGCGTATGTTGACTAGTTGCATTGCAGCCTGGTATGGAAACACCAATGCCTTTGAACAGAAACCTACAAAAAGTACTGGATACAACCCAGTCCTTCTTGAATAATGCTCTCACCACCACTGAGCACATCTACGCAGAAGAGGGTGGCAGGAAAGCAACATCCATCATGAAGGATACCTACCACACAGATCATGCTCTCTTCTTGTAACCCCACAAACAGGAAGTAGGTGCAGCAGCCTTAGGACCCACGCCACCGGGTTTGGGAACAATTATTACCCCTCAATAATCAGGCACTTAAACAGTGGGAATAACATTACACAACTTCACTTGAACCATACTGTGTGATTCCCACAACCTGTGGACTCACTTTCAAGAACTCTTCATCTCATGTTCTCGATATTTATTGTGTATCTATCTATATATATATATATATATATATATATATATATATATATATATATATATAATTTATTTATTTATTAATTATTGCCTTTTTTGTATTTGCATAGTGGTTGTTTGTCCATCCTGTGGCGTGTGGTCTTTCATTGATTCTATTATGTTTCTTGGATTTTCTGTGGATGCCTGCAAGAAAATTAATCTCAGGATTGTATATGATGACATATGTATACTTTAATAATAAATTTTGAACTTGCACTTTGAACTTGAAAGTGGCCAAAGTGATCATGGTGTTCCCAAGTTTAAGTTCAAGCTCAAGTTTAATTGTCATTCAACTAGAGACATGAACACAACCAATCGAAACAATGCTCTTTCAAGGCCGAGGTGCAGAACACAGTACCAGCAGTCACAGACAGCACAAGACATATATAGCCATGTTTCTGCAAGAACAAGCATGAGCAAGCTAGAGAGGCCACAGATGAAAGCAATCCAGCTCATCTTCCACAGAGCAAACACTGGAGGGTCAGAACCCCAATCCAGCCATGCCATACCACCTCCAGTATCTCCTCCGCTGGGTAGCTGTGACAAGTGACCCCATGGCAGCAGGGCCTGGTCCGTGCAACAACACAACTCCCCCACCATCAGTCTCGTCAATAAACCAGTGAACAGGACCTGCAGTGTTCTACATTACCAATGCCCAACACATTCTTGCAATCACAACAAAAACGTCCAAGACAGTTATTGCACTGTTTTTTTTTTAGCAGTTCACTGCCTCTGACACCTTCCTCCTTGGGTGGCAGTAGCAGGAACATGGTACACAATAAGTCCAGCTCCATTGCTTTCAAGCAGCTCATTGATGGAGTAGACCTGCAGCACTTGATGTTCTCAATATCCAGCAGAGTCTTGTGATTGCAAAAAAGACATGTTGTTTGTACCCAGAGAGGCCACTATGACCGAATGCACTGCCATATTACCAGAAGCTTTAGAGATTACCTTAAAGTTTAGTGAATAGTGCTTTGGAAAGATTGAGGGCATCCAGATCCATGTAGAGGAGGCTAAGTTCAAGGTACATGTTTCAAGAGGGAAACTACTGAATGGATCCACAATAAAAATGAGAAAGGGCAAGAAACAAAGGGCAGAGGAATAGTTTAGGAATAGGAAGAAAAGGAAGAAAATTACAATGCAGGACAACATGAAACCAAAAAAAGATGAGTGAATGCCAAAAGGCAACAAAAGTAGGAATTGTTCCCATTGAGTTCATATGTTCCATAGTAATTGAAATATGATGCATAATTTTGTTTCTTGTTGTTAATAATTAGTCTTGTTACATATTTAAATATAAGTTTATGTAAATCACTTCTTGTTCACAGGTGACGTTAAGGTGGCTCTATTGAGCAAGTGATTTAGTCAATGAACTAATTACACAAAAAGATACTTATGCACATACGTGAAGAGGTGCTTTATGAAACACTAATGTCAAAAGAAGAATCTTAAAGATGTTAGCAGCTTGGAGTGAAGAATTTTGTAAAAGATATTATGATATCAAGTGAAGTTATATGTCCAATTTATTACCATGTCAGCACAAGTCTGTATATAAAGTTAAATGTATATTTTTATATTTGTAAATAATTAATAATTGAATGGTTTTGTTACTATAGTGTATGCATCGGAGTGGACATACAGCTATTCAGTTTGAAAATGACTGCTTTTAATAAAGGATGTACTGCTGCCAGCTCTGCCTCGGCAGAATGATAGTTCTTGTTTATCTCAGAAGCCCACAGACTTTGAAGCTTTTTGTCAGCATCTTGCAATTTTTTAACACATACAAGGCATCTTTGAAGAAGTAACCATCAGATGTTTACACCTCTTATTAATTCTGCGACAATGTAAAGTCAAGGTGCACATCACATAGCAGTTCAAATCAGAGATGTTCAGGTTTAATGCTTATGGGTATGGAGTCACTACATAGATACTTTAGTTGACACAAAGTCTCCTAGCAAAAGGCTTGATATTCAGATCAGCTAAGTTATGCCAGTTGCCCATCAAGCCAGTTGACTTGTTACGGAGTTGATAAAAGGGTCAGAAATCTAGCCTCTTTTCTGTTTCATTCACACCCACACAAAGTTCTTACCCTATATCAACATATTGGGATGCTTGTCCATTTTTCATGATATAAAGTCAATGGGAAATGGATTGGAGCATATTGTAGAAGCTGTGTAAATCTTATATATATATATATATATGAGAGGTTTTTCTTTTTTTAACTGATGTCATCATGCAAATGTGTTTCAAAATCCAGGTTCTACAAAGGGATAGCAGAGCGATATAAGTATTCAGTACATGTAGATGGCTTATTGTTATGACCATTAGATCATATTGTAGGGTAATGTAATTGGTGAATATGTACATTATTCACAACCACCAGCATGAAGTTGGAGTGGACTTTAAAAGGCTGGTCTGATGTGATGATGTAGCTACGTGAAATTCTGTTATTGCCCTTTGTGTTCAGTGTTTGCAGTACAGCAAATGAGTTGTTACAGTTTTCTTAAACACAAAATGCCTCACGCTGTTTCATTTGTGAAGACCTACATTAGCACAACCCCACAGTTACAGTTATATTGGCGAATGCAGTTGCTTTGAAACAGTTGGAGTTTGGGGAGCAAAATGCTGTGCTTGGTCTGTACAATTTGCGCTCCATTTGCGCTGTGAGAAATCTCTGCAGCGGACACCAAATTTTACCATGTGGTAGTGTTGTTCAGCAATTACATGACTGCAAGATTGGTGAGTCTTCTTGAACACTTGCCTGAACATGCTAAATACCAACTGCTGAAGATTCACCTTTTACAGACTTTTGGCTGATCGGAGTCTGAGCACACCAAACAACCGCTCTCCTTACCCATTCCAGCAAATCAAAGCCATCAGAGTTAATGGCCCAAGTGCTGTTTCTCCTGGGAAATCACCATTCTTGTTTTATTTTTAAAGATCTCTTCATGCAGTAAATGCCTGATCAAGTTCACATAACCCTCCCTAATGCACACATGAAGGACTGTAGGGAGCTTGCTAAATGGCTACTAGTCTACACTCAGCTAGGTAGAGGTTTCAAAGGTTTCAAGTCTTTAAAGGTACATTTAATGTCAGAGAAATGTATACAATATACATTATGAAATGTTTTTTCTTCACAACCATCAATGAAAATAGAGGAGTGCCCCCAAAGAATGGATGATATTTAAATGTTAGAACCCCAAAGCTCCCCTCCCTCCCTCGCGTAAGTGGCAGCAAGCACCAATCCCGACTCCCCCCACTGGCAAAAAAGCATCGGCACCCGCCACTGAGAGCTAAAGCGTGAACAAAGCAACAGCAAAGACACAGACTTGCAGTACTCCAAAGACTACTTCGTTCACCCGGCATTCGACATACCACAGGCTCTCTCTCTCCCTAATAAGGGAGAAAGAGATGTCTCTATTTCACAGCGAGAGGGGAGACATAATAAACAACTCACCGGTTTATGATGTTAAAAGCTTTTTCCAAGCTCTATGCCCAAAGATCCTGAGTCTCTGGCCACACAGACAGCTATCTTCCATCTCCAACGACACACCCATCTCTTGCAGAGGCACCAACCTCCAATCCCCTCCCTTCTCCAGAGCCATGAGATCCCAGGCCTCCAAAGGCAAGTGGAGCTTTTAGGCCTAGTCTTTGTGCTGCCGAACAATGGCTATTTGTGAAACCTCGAGAGCAGGGCCCATTCCCACGAAGAACTGCAGTCAACATGTAACTCCAGGTCAGGGTCTTCAAAAGAACCCTGAAAGGGAGAAATAGAGACATTAAAGATGTAAATAGAGCTGTTTGCAAAGATGCAAGCAAAGGAGTCGCTGTTAGGTCCCATTAATTCTCCTAAGCTCCACTTTCATGAATCATTCCTTTAGCTGCATCATTCCTTCTCGTTTCCCTGCCTCAATAAGCCCAGACAGCCAGGTATCCAACATAAGGACACCTGCAGCTGCGATACGGACTCTGCCGGGTCTGTGCTTTTACCATGGTGTATCACCCACTGTCCAATGACTATACAAGTGGTTTCACCTCTCCTTAAGAGTAGCACCGAGGGCTTCCCTGACTGATGAGTGTTGGCATGATCATATCCTATGAGTCCTGCCGGGGGCTCAGAACAGCTCCCAAGGAGGACCTGCAGTCATCTATGGCAGAGATAGTATTTGAGCAGCCCTTACAAATACCAGGTGATTTTATTCCTGATGCCACGACTGCCTGGTTGGCCTCTCAGTAAATTTAATTCCCTTGCACTTATTCCTGCTTCCCATCATGGCGTACAGCAGTCTTGGGTTCCAGTTGACCTACATCCCTCCTCAACCGCCATGATGCACACCAACATCCCCTTAGATCCCCTTACAATGGCAGGTTCCTCATTTTGGAAGAATTAGAAAAGACTTTTTAATCACAGATAAGAGGGGTATTGCAAATGTTAGTCAGCTATTTAAGAAGGGTAGGAGGCAGCAGAAAGGAAACTATAGACCTGTTAGCCTGACATCAGTGGTTGGGAAGTTGTTGGAATTGATTGTTAGGGATGAGATTACATAGTACCTGGAGGCACTTGACAAGATAGGCCAAAGCCAGAATGGTTTCCTGAAAAGAAAATCCTGCCTGACAAACCTACTGCAATTCTTCGAGGAAATTACAAGCAGGGTAGACAAAGGAGATGCAGTAGACTTGGTGTACTTGGATTTTCAGAAGGCCTTTGACAACGTGCTGCACATGAGGCTGCTTAGCAAGGTAAGAGCCCATGGAATTACAGAGAAGTTACTAGTATGGGTGGAGCATTGGATGGTCAGCAGAAAACAGGGAGTGGGAATAAAGGGATCCTATTCTGCTGGCTGCCGGTTACCAGTGGAGTTCCACAGGGGTCGGTGTTGGGACTGCTGCTTTTTACGGTGTATGTCAGTGATTTGGACTATGGTATTAATGGATTTGTGGCTAAATTTGCCAATGATACAAAGATAGATGGAGGAGCAGGTAGTGTTGAGGAAACAGAGAGCCTGCGGAGAGACTTAGATAGTTCAGGAGAATGGGCAAAGAAGTGGCAAATGAAATATTGTACAATGTTGGAAAGTGTATGGTCATGCACTTAGGTGGAAGAAATAAATGGGCAGACTATTATTTAGATGAGAAGAGAATTCAAAATGCAGAGATGCAAAGGGACTTGGGAGTCCTCATGCAAGATACCCTAAAGGTTAACATCCAGGATGAGTCAGTTGTGAAGAAGGCAAATGCAATGTTCGCATTCATTTCTAGAGGTATAGCGTATAAGAGCAGGGATGTGATGTTGAGGCTCTGTAAGACACTTGTGAGACCAGACTTGGAGTATTGAGTGCAGTTTTGGGCTCCTTATTTTAGAAAGGATATACTGACATTGTAGAGAGTTCAGAGAAGATTCACAAGAATGGTTCCAGGAATGAAAGGGTTACCGTATGATGAATGTCTGGAAGCTCTTGAGCTGTATTCCCTGGAGTTCAGAAGAATGAGGGGGTATCTCAGAGAAACATTCCGAATGTTAAAAGGCGTGAACAGATCAGAGATGGCAAAGTTATTTCCCATGATAGGGGATTCTAGGAAAAGAGAGTAAGACTTCAGGATTGAAAGATGTCAATTTAGAACTGAGATGCGAAGGAATTACTTTAGTCAGAGGGTGGTAAATCTGTGGAATTTGTTGCCATGAGCGGCTGTGGAGGCCAAGTCATTGGGTGTATTTAAGGCAGGATAGCCATGATTTGTTCATGATTAGCCAGGGCATCAAGGGGTATGGGGTGAAGGCAGGGGAGTGGGGATGACTGGAAGAATTGGATCAGCCAATGATTGAATGACAGAGCAGACTCAATGCGCCAAATGGCCTGTTTCTGCTCCTACAGTATTTCTTACGGTCTGATGGGTAAACCTGAATGTATTTTAGTAGAATGCCTTAAACAGGCCCACCAAGATTTGAAGGGTTCTCTTACCATGTCCCTGCCATCACAACATGACCATGAGTGTGTCAACAGGATGAGCCAGAGGCACCTGCCGTTCCTCCATCCATGGAAAATAGGAGGAGAGCTGGGTGGCTCGTCCAAGATTGTCCAGGCTCACAATGCTGGTTTTAGTGAATTCTGGGAGGTTGTAAGGTAATTTAATTGCATACTTCATAACCACCAACATTGACATGGGGTTCACTTTAAGAGGCTGGTTTGATATGATGATGCAACTGTGTGAAATTCTGTTATTGTGCTTTGTATTCAATGTTTGGAGTACAATAAATGAATTGTTAGAGATTTTCTTAAATGTCAAATGCCTCACGCCATTTTATTTGCAGAAATCTACAATGTGATTATTTAATTAGCTGCACAGACTTTTGGAAACATGTAGAACATAGTGAGCTGACAGATTAGCTCCTGTGCTGCAATGCTAAATCCAGGAGGTTATTTATCCGAACCCCCTGAAATAGTGACAATGTGACATGTTGATCCAAAGGATCACAGTGACTGGTACCACGGTGACTAAAGGAGAGCTTGAAAGTGTTCTGGGAGTAACAATATATTCAACAGTGGCTATGCCCAGTCATGACTGAGGAATCAATCTGATGAGTTATGTTGTCAAATCAGTGGATTTCAAATCTGAAGCTGTCATGTTGAAGCTGAAAGTTGCTCTGGTAAGGTCATACCTTGAAAACCATACTAAATTTCATTAACTAAGGAACAAGAAAAAAACATTATGGCCCTAACATAATGCAGAGAGGCATGGGACAACTGTGGATAGTGAGTCAAGAAAAAAGATATATTTTAGTTTCTTGGTCTTAAAAAGACATAATCCTTCATCTATTAATGTGAACAGTAACAACTCATACTTTTGGTTAAACGATCCAAGGTGCTTTATAAGAGCTTAATCAAGGCATAACTGATAATGTGGAGAAGCACAAAAGTAAATTTTCGTGATGTTCTAAAAGGAAATTGTAGTGAAGGAAAAGCTCCCAGAGCTTAGACCATGACTGCTAAAGGCATTATTATGAACAGTGTAACACAAATGAGATTGATGACGGCTAATGTAATACCATTCATTATTGATAGGAGAATGTCTTATTAATACCAGTGAATGGCCTTTCAGGTAGTGGAGAGAAAAAGCTTTGAAAAGCAATGGGGCAGCATCTTAGTGGGTTCTGGGGTAGAAAGGGGTATGGGGGGGGGGGAAACCAATGGCTTCCTTCCCTTTGAATTACATTTCTCAATTATTCTTGCTCCCAAAGGCAAGGTTTGGAAGAAAGGGAGGCTGAAATGACCAAATAGTAACATATGCACATTCTAATCCACTTCTGAAATTTATTTCTGTCATAAACAGAGATCAAGGAGCATTCATTATTACATTAAGTGCAAACAACAAAGAACAGATTCCAGCTCCTAGTCTATTATATCATTTGATATCATAGTTAAATGTCAGTTCTATCTTCAGCTTCTTTCTTTTTTTTTGCAATCACTAATCAGCCAGATTAGCATTTAATAATTCTGCAAAGTAAAAGTCTGTTTTTTCCACTTAGCCCAGTTAATACTTAGAGAGCATAATGCAGAATGGGAATGCCACTTAGAACAATTCAAATGTCACAGATGTATTGAAATCCATTATGAACAAAATCTTTAATTTCCATGGTGCATCAATGCTTTGTACTTGAACCAGATCAATTCATGCCCAGAATTACCTAAGAGCTAGGTGCATACTTGATCTTTTAAACAACATTGCTCAGAGACTCCCAGCTTCACGTGTTAGGAGATTCACTATTGTCCTGGAGAACTTTTGCTGCTAAGTCCCTTGTAGCCACTGGTACCTATTTTATCACTGCCAGTGGAGAACATGCTTGAGAAAATGATAGTCACTTTTATGTCTGATGGCTAAAGAAATATGTATTTTACTGGAGGGAATTGAAGCAGGACAAAGTGTGCCAGCTGTACTGACCCTGCCTCTGGTGAAGACTCTCATCTTGTTTACCTACCACTGGCAATTAGTTTATTTTTCAAATTTATTACCAGGCCCCACATCTGAAATTTCAAATCCTTTCCCTTTTTCCACTCCCCATGAAACATTGTGATGGATATTCACTTTCCAGTGCCTGGCTGGTTTATTGCTAACCTCAGCTTTCTAACGCACTGGCAAAGGTTCAGAGTTTTTTTGTGATAATTTTTTGTGATAAATTTTGGCACACATTCTTTTCTCAGTTTTTTGTTGTAAACATGATCCAGTCCCCAGTATTAAATGTAAATTGAAAGCTGGCTGTTAAGAGGTTTTGTTTGTGATGCACCATCAATAACTCTCAGAGACAGGAGGCGAATGATTGGCTTTTATTAGCAGCAAAATGGAATACAGCATCTCAGAGACTGGGGGGGGGGGGGCAGAGCAGTGCCTCCAATCTCAAAGTAAAGTGACCAGAAGGCTTGTCTCCATCAGCCAAATGCAAGGCAGTAGGTTTATGTCATTCAGCACATGAAACATGGCTACAAGTCAGGATGTTTGTAGCTTTTAGAGTATTAACTGTGGATGTTTGGGCGATCAGTTGCCAAAAGCTTTTAAGACATCGATGTGATTTAACTTGTTCCAACAATGGTATGTGGAAAACATCACATGCTGATAACATCATATAGTAGCAAAAACAATGTAAATATTAGAACACATTGGGGATAGTTAGGAATGACAAGAAGTATCACAGAAAGACAAAGTTACAGAAAAAGCAACTAAAATACATTCCTCTATCATTGGTTTATGCAACAGGCAACTCACTCATCTGCAACTTGTTGGTATATTCCTCTAGTTCGTAAAAATTATACCTGTGTTTGGAATGCCCTAGTAGTTAGTTAATTGTTTGTAATTCCAAAGTCTTTTCTATGTCTGAAATCTCCTGTGAGTGCTAAATGTGTTTTTAGAATTATTTCTCCAGACCTAAACATGTATCATTAAAAATAAAATAAACTGTGCAGGGAGGGTGCATCCACTATTCGAGCAGAGGGTATTGTCAAGTAAATCATGTCACAAAGAATTGACAGGAAAGTAAGCTGGTCTTTGAATAGTAGGTGGAAACAGTATAATCTGCTTATAGTGAGGGTTCTTCTTCTTCTTCTCCTTCTTCTTCATCACCCCTACAGTTGCTTAGGCTGCTGAGAGCAACTCATCAGAGTCCTCTGTCGTGGGATAGTTTTATTGGCTCTGGGACTTCCATGGACTTGTGCCTTTCACCAGGTGACTTCATACTCCTTCCAGGTAAAAATCCTTCCTCATAGAGGGCTGAGGTTTTTAGACGTTCTGTTGGCATTTCTGTAGCTCTGGGTTTTTTATGGGAAGGGATTATTGGCCCCAAGTCCAAACCTCCTCCTCCTGCAGCCAGGCTTGGGACTACCCATGGTGAAGATCTATAGGGAACGTACTGGTAGATATCTGCATTGAATAGCTCTGAAAATGTTCTTTTGAATTTAGAGCTTTGCAGGTAGGGAACCCAATGTCATCACAGCTCAAGGCCCACATTTTTGACCATGCTTGTGTTCATTACTCCTTAAGCTTTGTGAACTGTCATGAGATATTTTTAGATTGTTAGATGGTACTTAAAAATATGCATTACATGAAGTCCTCAGATTAGTTAACTTAACCTCTTTATGTGCTCGCCACTGCCTTTTACAGTTCAAGGTTGTACACGGGGCCCACATGTCTAAAACTAAATTATCCCGCATTTACCCGGATGTTAATCCCTGTTGCAACAAATGCAAAAGGGGTGAGGCTTCCTTTATTCACATGTATTGGACATGTCCTAGTTTGGGAAAATACTGGAAACATGTCTTCCAAGCTCTATCCCAAATACTTAATTACAATCTGGAACCTAACCTTTAGATTGCCCTTTTCGGCACCTCCGGAGAGGGGGACATACACCTAAGTCCAACTAAATGTTGCACACTGTCTTTTGCCTTTCTGTTGGCCAGGCACACAGTTTTGCTCAGGTGGAGGGATGCTGCTCCGCCCACCCACACACAGTGGCTCAGGGACATCATGTCCAGTCTACACCTTGAGAAGATCCGCTACTCAAACCTCAATTTGGAAATAAAGTTCCAAAAGGTGTGGGGACCCTTTCTTGAATATTTTCAAAATTCCCAGCCAGACTAAAGGTCCATTCTTTCTCCCTTTCCTCAGTACATAAATCCATGACCTCCAGCTTTTTCCAGTAAAAGTCTTTGGACTGAGATTTGTTATCATACAACAGCCTATGTATTAGAAAAATACACCTTCTCTTCACCAATACAGCTCTGTGGGGACAAAGGTTCTGTTTAACCCTTTTTGCTAATGCAGTGATGGCTTGGAGATGGGGATTGGGAGGGGTGGGTCTGGGCAAGGTGGTAACCAAAGCATGATTGTACTATGGGAGCATCTCTTTCATAATGTGAATTGTACATTTGATACATTTATTATGCACTACACAATTCTCCTTTGCACTATGTTTTCTGTATTTAAAAAAAACACAATAAAAATCTTGTCAAAAGAAAAATGTAGATTACAATTAATGCAACCAAAAACCATTCCAAGAAAAAGACATTTAAGGATAGAAATGTGTCTTTTCTCATATACTCCAAATGGATATATTCATGTTGAATTTTATTTCTGAAAGTCTATTCAATTGACCTTCAGGAGCAGGGCTCTATTTGCATGCCCTACATTTTCAAACCTTTTACCTTCTATCTGGATGGAAGATAACTTAATTCCATTCCACTCCTGCCAATTCTGGGTGGTGGAAAAAGCCAATGTGGCTTATGCAGACTCTGCCACAAGAAGGGCAGGAAGTGCCTAACATCATAGAGGAATGGGTTGTTTTGGACATTCTTTATTCCTTTCAATATTTCCACTGGCATCAACATGCCACAGTCAAAAAGATTCAAATCCTCACTAATTCGCTGGATGTTCCTTCTCCCTTTCGCAGTTTTGAGTCAGAATCAGAATCAGGTTTATTATCACCGGCATGTAACATGAAATTTGTTAACTCAGCAGCAGCAGTTCAATGCAATACATCATCTAGCAGAGAGAAAATAATAATAAACAAGCAAGTAAATCAATTATGTATATCAAGTAGATTTTTAAAAGTGTGGAAACAGAAATACTGTATATTAAAAAAAAAGTGAGGTAGTGTCCAAAGTATCAATGTTCATTTTGGAATTGATAGTAGAGGGAAAGAAGCTGTTCCTGACTTGCTGAGTGTGTGTCTTCAGGCTTCTGTACCTCCTACCTGATGGTAACAGTGAGAAAAGCACATGCCATGGGTGCTGGAGGTCCTTAATAACGTTGCTGCCTTTCTGAGACACCGCTCCCTAAAGCTTTCCTGGGTACTTTATCGGCTGGTACACGATTTGGAGCTGACTAGATTTACAACCTTCTGCAGCTTCTTTCAGTCTTGTACAGTAGCCCCTCCATACCAGACAGTGATGCAGCCTGTCAGAATGCTCTCCATGGTACAACTATAGAAGTTTTTGAATGTATTTGTTGATATGCCAAATCTCTTCAAACTTATAATAAAGTATAGCTGCTGTCTTGCCTTCTTTATAACTACATTGATATGTTGGGACCAGGTTAGATCCTTAGAGATCTTGATACCCAGGAACTTGAAGCTGCTCGCTCTCTCCACTTCTGATCCCTCGATGAGGATTGGTAGGTGTTCCTCTGTCTTACCCTTCCTGAAGTCCACCAACAGCTCTTGCATATTCCCACAAACCATGTTTTCAAACAGGTTTGCAAACACCTTGAAGCATTTTTACTGTCATACTGTGAATGTCTTGTCATGAAACACTTCCTGGAGTGTGGTGTCAGCCATGTGGATAGCCATGTCTGTCTCTCATAGCTAGTTCACTATAATTAGAGACTTACTGCAGTGAATGTTGTCTTTGAAGAAGAAGTTTACACTGTCATTTATTCCAGCATTTAATGTTCAATTCGTGACTGAGGACAAGTTTCTCATCTTGTGAAACTACTTCTTTCAATAGAAGAAGAAAAATAGAGTAATGTGGGAGATAATTTGCCACCCATTTCTGTAATTTTCTGCAAGCACGTACAGCTATGGAGTCATAGAGCGCTACAGCACGGAAATAGTCTAGCATGCCCATGCAAAACACACACGTTGTTTCACTGAGCTAGTCCCCCTTGTGCATGTATTTTAATTTCCTTGTGCATGTATGGACACAATGATGTAACAAGAAACAAATGATACATGTACTGTTTTGAACCAACAGTTGCTTGTTACTCAAGAGCGGTTTTAATTGTTAGGTGGAAAGAAGACAGTCACTTCTATTAAAGGTCTTAGAATCTTAAATGCATCTTCTTTCGTGTAGCCCTGAAGTATTAAGAGGGAACACTTCGTTAGATTTTTATGAGAGAAATAATTGGATGGGATGTTTAATGAGTAGTTAATGTAGAACTGTCCAATACATGCACCAACCCCATTTGGTTGCTATTGACTTGAAACGCCTCAGATCAGAGTTGATACAAGACAATTCTTTTCCTTTGGCTGACTTTCAAAAAAAATCACAGACTCATTTCACTTTAAAATTATTACAAGCATAAAACATTAAATAATCTCTAGGCAAAATACATGTATTGTAAGAAGTTCTTTAGATTTTAAATATTCCCAATCTGATTCATTCCTTCAGGTTGTGGTAGTTTAATGCTTTCTTTCAAATGCAAAATTACTGCCTTGCTAAACCATAAAATTGATGGCTGTGGAATATCTTTATTGCAAATGATTAATAATTTACAAATAGTTCTAATGATTGGAAAGAGCTGTGAGCTGTTTCAATGTGATAATGTGCCATAGGCTTTTACTCACTGTTATTTATTAAGCATTTTAATAAAAATGTATGCATAGACTATCTGTAAGTAACTTACTTTCATTTTAAGTTTTTATGCACAAAAACATGGTTTAAAATACTAGGTTATTATATGTGCAGTAATAAATGCGAAACTTGGGTGGGAGAGCTGAGGTTCATAATGTGTGTTCTCTTTGTGTTACCAGTAGAAAAAGTATAATTCAACATCCAGTGATTGGTCGTCAGGGTAAGGCAAGCTTTTTTAAAATAATTGTTTTTGTGGAAGCTTTTTTCTGATCAACGATCCTGGAAATGCACGGAAATGCATACATGAATATCTAAATATATAGTCAAATAACACATAAAGGATACTGTGAAGGATGATGGATAGAAAAGTGAATTACCCAATTTAGTGAACAGCATGATTCGCAATGTATTTATTTTACTTGATGTTGAAGAGAAGAATCAAATTCCCGTATAAGCTGTTAATTTTACAGAGTAGCTTTGTTTTTGCAATAGGCTGCCTCAGTGCAGAAGTAATGTGTTGCCATAATCCATCACAGATCTATCACGAACAGCACAGTGAAGGATTAATGATTCTGACTTTACTGCTGTAACTTTGAAAAGTAATTTACAATTTAAGATCTGTGGCTAATATGTTTTGTATTGTAGAAGATTATCTTCAAATGCATTTTTGATGTGAGGGTATTTTGAAGAGCAGGAACAAAACATCTCAGTCTGAAATATTTTGCTGATATTTCTGAAAAGAACAGTTGGTGAACTTGTCTCTGACTTTCAGGCCTGTACTGTAATAAGCTGGAGATCAGGAGTGGCACATTTGACCTCTGGCTCTGCCACTGAATTCAGCAGAGAGACCAGAGGCAGGGCAGAAATGCACTGAGCTGATGGGGCATGATGTACTTCACACCTTGCCCGTTGGCTTTACATCAGCTACAGAAAGACTCCAATCATTTAATGGGTTTGCTGACTCTAATTGGAGAGAAAAACTGCTTTTCAAATGGTAAAACTATTTACATAATTAATTACATGACTGAGTGTTTTAAATAAAGATATTGTAAATACTAATTTTACCCCACTGTTATAAAACTATTAAATGGTTCCCTAGTGTTTACCTGCACTACACTTTTTCTGTAGCTGTATACTTAATTCTATTTTGTTATTGTTTTACCTTCTTCCTCCTCAATGCACTTTGTAATGAGTTGCATGAACAGTACGCAGGACAAGCTGTTTACTATATCTCGGTACATATGGCAATAGAAACCAATAAATTCATGACGATATTTTTACATGTGTATGATCATCATGAACTTTTCAAAATTGCTCATCGGCATTTCACCGATAGTCAGCCCAGGGATAGGGTGACAGGATCTGTCACCTTGATGACAAGTCTCCCTTCAAGGTTCACTCACCTTTGTTGAAAAGCGGATGCAACGTTGCAGCGTATTCATTGGACTCACTGGCCAATCCCTCCTCCTGCTTCTTATATTTCCCATGTCTCAGGATGCTCATTTCTCGATGGCCATTGCATATAATACTAGCAACTGCCATATCATGGCCACGCTAGTATAAGGAATTTGGAAGAACCTCAGTCTGCCGACCAGCTGTTGTGAAGGTTAAGTTAGAATGAGAACCAGAATCAGAAACCGGCATATGTCATGAATTTTGTTGTTTTTTGGCACCAGAACAGTGCTATAAATTACAATAATAAATATATATTTTAAAAATTTATTAAGTAGTGAAAAAAGAAAACAAATTTAGTGGGGCAATGTTTGTGGATTGGTTCGATGCCTGTTCAGGAATCTGATGGCGGGGGGAGAAAATGTCCCTAAAACACTGAGTGTGCCTTCAGGCTCCTGTACTCTCCCCCTGATGGTAGTAATGAGAAGAAAGCATGCAGGGGTTGTTGGAGTCCTTAATGATCAATGCCACCTCTTTAAAGCATTGCCTTTTGAATATGTCCTCAGTGCTGGGGAGGTTAATGCCCATGATGGAGCTGGCTGAGTTTATAACCTTCTTCAGCTCCTCCTGATCCTGTGCAGTGGCCCCTCCATACCAGAGGGTGATACAACCAGTTAGAATTCTCTTCCTGGTACATCTGTAAAAATTTGCAAGAGTCTTTGGTAGCATATGAAATCTCCTCAAACTCCTTATGAAATATAGCCATTGACATATCTTCTTTGTCATTGTTGGGCTCAGGAAAGCTCCTCAGAGATGTTGACACCCAGGAACTGCTGACCCTCCGATAAGGACTGGTGCGTGTTGCCACAATTTCCCTTTGTTGATGTCCCCAATCAATTGCTTGGTCTTACTAATGTTGAGTGCAAGTTTGTCAGTGCAACACCACTCAACCAACCAATCTATTTCACTTTGTACGCCTCTTGTCACCATCTGCCATGGTTGCCATAGAGATAAAGGGAAATACAGAGAATGGGGTTCCCTATCCCCTGAATGGCTCTATATTGCTGTGAGGTTCAGGAGGACTAGTGAGGCTAATGCTTCTCTAAAGTGCTTAAAATAAATAAAACAGTTGATAATAAAATGATAGATAAAACAATAATGTTTGGAATAATTTGATAATTGCAAAATGTGAATGTGAGCCTGGAATGTTGCCAAAATGGAGTCTATTTTAAACTAGACTCAGTGGCTGGTTATCTCTGAGGGTTGTGCTGCATTTTTGTTTTGACGTATGATGAACACTGCCTTGACCACAAGAATCCGATTTCCGTCTGTAGTCAATGAAAAGTTCTGTGACATACTTTTGGGATCATCGGATGCTGTGTAAAGGTCGGACTCACTAGTGTGGATCCTGATGTGAATACTTGATCCAGTATTGGCAAATGTGGCAATTTTACCTGAGTTAACTGGTAATGGTCTCATTTTGCATTGCATAATGCTGAAAATGAAACTGAATATAATCCATTTTCTAGGCAGATACGTTTATTGTTCAAGGTTGATATAATTTGCTGATGTGATTTTTCAAAAATGGAAATGAAGACACAATCTATTGAGCAGATGTGAAGGGATAAATTACCTCCTCAAAGTTCTATGAATGGTTTGAGGAGGGGGAGGAGTTGGTCTGTGGTGAAGTGCAAAGAGAGGAGATGCAAATATTCTATTGGACAAGAGCTGTGTCTGTAATATATTGAAAGCTTAACTGTCCATTTGGGGATTCTGAATACTCATTGATTAGTCGTTCCTTGGTTGAAGCTTAAAATACTTGATGGATTTTTGTTCAAAAGATCTTAGAACAATAAACAGGAAGTGGAGCTGAGTACTAATCTGGGAATTTGAAATACTTGAGGTTTGAACGAATGTCAAGCCTAAAGCACCTGTAATACTGGACTGCAACTTTTCATCCTTGGATACTGTGAGATGAAGACCAAGGTTAGACGTGACTTTAGTGTTAAGTTATTGTTGTATGTACTGGTTGTGTCAAAAAGAGATTGTTGAAAATGATTTTGTAGCTGCTCTGAGGTGGTTTTATCTGGGTTGTTGTGAAGCAGAGATGACTGATATCTCAGCTGGTTTACTCACTCCTTTTGCCAGGTCCTGAGCCTAATCTGTATTGGAAAGGGGATCGCACTGACAGCAAACAAGTCAAGTGAAATCAAGTGAAGTCAAAATATTGCCGATGCTGGAAATCTGAAATAAAACAGAGAAAGCGAGAATCATATAGCAGGACAGGTAGCAACAGTGTTAGCATTTTATGTTGAAGACCCTTCCTTTTTGAATTAGAAAGGGAGAAATGCAAATTAGTTTAAAGTTGCAGAAAAGATGAGAGAGGGATGGATAGCACAATGGAATGTTTTTGATGGGTTAAGACCAGGATAAGTTATAAATGTCATCAGCTAAAAGAGAAATTGAACAAATGTCATGAGATGAGGATATCAGAGAATGAAAGTTAGAAGGAAAAATTTTTAAATTATGAAATGTAGGACTGTCCAAAATGCCCAGCAGGTCAAAATGTATTATGGAGTGAGAAATCTGAGCCAATTTCTCAAATAACTTACGGGACTCCCAGGAACTTGAACAGTTTCAAACTACTGGGAGGGCACATCTTGCACAGCCTCTCGTGGTCTCAGAACATATCCTATACAATCAAGAAAGCTCATCAGTTCCTCTCCTATCTGAAGGGGCTGAACAGAGCTAGACTATACACATCAATACTCACGGCCTTCCACACATGTGCAGTAGAGATCATTCTTACATGCTGCATCGCTGCATGGTATGGTAACTGAACTGTGGCAGACAGGAGGGCTTTACATTGGTTTGCCAAAACTACCCAATGAATCACCAGTACCAGTCTACCCACCACCAAGGACATATATACAGAAAGGTGCTGGAAAAATGCCAGCGATATCATGAAAGATCCTGTCCATCTTACTCATTGTATGTTCATCCCACTCCCATCAGAGAGGAGGCTATGCAACATCCATACCAGGACCATCAGACTCAAACACAGTTAGTTTCCAGAAACAGTAAGGCTGATCAATATCTCCACCCACTATTCCATCCCACAACACCTCCCACCACCACTACTTTATTATTTATTGTTGGAATCACCTTATGTAGAAACATTCTTGTACCCAATGTCTCTTTATGTACATATAATCAATCTATGTACAGTGTATACTGTCAGCTATCTTATGTTTTTATATTTTTTTATATGCTGCATCAGATCTGGCGTAACAAGTATTTTGTTCCCCCTTACACTTGTGTACTGGCAATCACATTAAGCAATCTTGAATCTTGAAATGGCCAATTCTGATACAGGCAGAGAAAGGAAGTTACCTGAATGGCACTTCCACTCAGCAATCACGAAGCATATTTTTCACAGCTGTGGTCGATGGAAGATGATCAGGTTCATTATTGAAATTTCCTCCCCATTGCCATGGAACTCAAGCCAATTATAACGGCTTTACCACTGGCCACCCAACATGAATGGGCAGTGGATCGAACCTGGAACTTTGTTACCATCTAATCCACAGCTCCTTATTGCATAAACTACCTGAGCATGAGAAATCACCTGTGTGATCCACAGTGGGACAAGGTTGTGTCTTTTTGAAGATAATAAACTACATAATGTCTCCTATCAATATTATATTTCTCATTTTCTTATAAAATAGCTGTTTGGTTGAGTGAGCGTTTGAATATTCCCATTAGTTCCATTTCCCCACTTATTTCTACTTAATGTATTCTCTCCTGCATGCTCTTATTCCCCTGCAGTGCACCTACTCTAGGGACAATTTTAAAAAGTTAATTAAGCAGTTAGCACATCGATGGTAAGTGGGAGGAAATGGGAGAAGCATGGGGAAACCCAGGCAGTCATAAGGAAAATAGACAGTTTCTGTACAGAGAGCATCAGAGCTCAAGCCTGAACCTGGTTTACTGAAGCTGTGCATGCAGCACTACTAACACAATTTCAACTAAAAACCAAAATCTGGTAAATGATTTGATACTAATGAATTAATATTAGCCACCTGCTTCCTCTTAAACTCTTATATGTCAGAGTTTGATGTTCTGTGGGGCTGGATTATTTTCTAATGTTGATACTGAGGGAGTTTCTTTCCTTACTCTATTCAATAATCATTGTAGGTAAAGAACCCTGCAACTTGAGTAAATATGGTGATCAGCAAAACAAAATCCATGGTATTAAAACATTTTGTTTCTCTTAATCTCTTGTCATCTTGCGACAGAATTTTCTATTAGTGTGGATGAGCTATTGGTGAGTACCGTTGTTCATTCTTGGCCTGTGTTTGTCAGAAAGGTAAAGAAATGCTGATATTTGTAAGTGTTGTTATTTTCTTATCTTTCCATTACATTATACTGTATTTTAGTGCAAGTGCATTGAAGCGGTTTGATGGAGGGATCATGAACAGCTGCAGTGATTTATAACTTAATTGTTCATTCCTTACTGTTTTATATTTGAGACCAGCCATCAGTCTTCTGCTCCCAACACCAACAGCTCTTTAATCACATTTTGCAGATTAAATGGCAAGAAAAATTCACATTTGTTTTGATGTATTTTGCAACATTTTTAATACTTGCCATGAGGTATGCTTTTGCATTAGTTCTTGGAAAAAGACTTCACTGCCTATTGGTTGATCTTAAGCATTTGAAGGACACAATGTACTGGCCACCTGGTTTGCAATGTCTAATAAATGTACTATGATGCTTTTGTAGAAGCCGCATGAGGGCACTATTGATTTAATCAAGGGGAAGTCTGCTTCAAAATTTATTTAATAGTGTCAGAAGATGGCAGTACAACCTCTTTAATAGTAAAGGCAAACTGTATAGCAGCCCATTCCAATGAATTATTTGTACCAGGACAAGCAGATACTGTTTTGATAGTGATAACTAATGGAAGAATATAGAGCTGGAAAATCTGGGTAACCACACCGCACACTGGTACGTAAGAACCACCTCATGCTTACATACCTGTTAACATTTAATATCAGCTAAGAACAGAAGGGAAGGAAGATCTGCTCTCTGGAAATTTTGAATTGACATTCTGCCCAGTTTTCCTGAAAATACACCTTGATGAAATGGTCCTGATGAGATGAGATCTCATAATTTCAGTTTTTTTTCTCTTTTTTAGTTGTTCTGTTTTAGTTCATACTCTTATTGAATTTGTTTTGCTGAATTGACCTGATTCAACATATCAATCATGAGTTTAAAAGAAGGTCTTCTGATCTTAAAATTGCTGCTTTAAAATTTGTAGGAAATGCAGAGTGAAATACACTTGTCAGGCTGTGATCCTGGTCTTTTGCCTGAAATGGGCATGTTGCCTTATGCAAATACTCTGATGATTGACCCATTTGGGGATTGGGCTTCATTTAACCAGCACCACTAATTTGTGAAAGGACACAATGCCAGACTGACTTGTCCAAGTGCTGACTTATACTTGATTTCTGATACAGGGAGGGCTTAGTTGCTTCCCACAATGTTGGCCATGTTGTGCATGTGTTCGGAGAGTGTGGATCCAATCTCTGGGGCATCTTCAGTGGTTGAGTAGCAGTCCCAAGGTATTTATTTCCATGGGAGGATGGGGAGCACTTCTCTGAACTCAAAACAAAACAGGTTTTTGCCTGCATATCCATGGAGGCATCCAGCCAAGCTCATGTGAAGCCTCTGCTGAAAATGTCTTATAAAAACCCCGCCAATATAAATGACCATAGATCACACATTTAATTTAGAAACAGGCTGCGAATTTCACAGGTTTACATGAGCATTTCACTGTGGGTCTTGAGCTTTCATTAGGATATAACACTGGAAAATGTCATTTAATGTGGGGAAGTGTGAGGTTATATACTTCAGCAAGAGAATTCCAAAGGCAGATCATTATCTAAATTAAGAAAGTGAATGAATTACGGAGGGATCCAGGTGCCCGAGTGCACGAATCACAATAAAGTTAAAAGCTGAATCCTACAAGTAATTAAGAATACTAAAGAGTTACAATATGTTTTTTATATGAAGAGTAAAAAAGAGGCAAGCAGTATTGCCAGAAATTGGAGTGTCGGGGCAGAAGTGACTACAGTTGCTAATACTAAGCAGAACATGCTTGAGAAGCTGAAAGGTTTGAAGCCAGATAAGTCACCTGGACCAGAAGGACTATACCCCAGGTTTCTATAAGAAGTAGCTGAAGAGATTGTGGAGACATAATAATGATTTTTGAAGAATCAATAAATTCTAGAATGATTCTGGAGGACTGGAAAATTTCAGATGTCACTTTAACTCTTTAAGATGCGAAGTAGGCAGAAGAAAGGAAATTATAGGCCAGTTAGCCGTACCAGTGCCCAAGAAGAGCAGGATGAGCTTCCTCAATGACTATTGCTAGGTGGCATTCACATCTACTGTGATGAAGTGCTCTGAGAGGTTGAATGTGGCTAGAATCAACTCTTGCCTAAGCAAGGGCCTAGCCACTACAATTTGTCTATCAGCACAATAGGTCTATGGTGAATACAATCTCACTGACTCTCCACCTGGCCTTGGATCACCTGGACAATAGTAACACCTGTGTCAGGCTGCTCGTTACTGACCACTGCACTTCAGTTCTGATATAAAAAAAACTCCAAAACCTGGGCCTCTGTACCTCCATCCATAACTGGATCCTTGACTTCCTCACTGGGAAAGCACAATCTATGCGGATCAGAAATGACATCTCCTCCTTGCTGACAATCAGCACTGGTGCACCTCAAGGTTGCGTCCTTAGCCCACTGCTCTATGATCTCCATACAGCTCTGGATTGGTTCAGCTCAAATGCTATCTATAAATCTGTCGATGACCCAACTACTGTTGGCAGAATTTCATACGGTAATAAGATAGAGCAGCCGGTTAAGTGGTGTCACAGCAACGATGTTATACTCAATGTCAGTAAGATCAAGGACTTATTGTGATTGTGGTCTTCAGGAAGTGTAAGTTCAGGGAACACTCAACAGTACTTGTCAAGTGGAAAGCGTGAATAGTTTCAAGTTCCTGGGTGTCAACACCTTTGAGGATCTCTCCTGGGCCCAACATATTGATACAGTTACAAAGGAGGCATGCCAGCATATTTCATTAGGAGTTTGAAGAGTATTGGTATGTTACTAAAGGTACTCGTAAATTTGTACAGATGTACAGTGGAGAGCATTCTGGCTGGTTGCATCACCATCTGGTACGCACACGATTGGAAAAGAGCTGCAGAAAGCTGTAAGCTCAGCCATCATGAGTATTATCCTCCCCAGAATCTGCCCTGGTAGGTGATGAAAGCTGGAGCATCTGTGAAGGTGGACAAATATTTGATAGAATAAGGAACTGCGAGGTAGGAGATATGGCACAGAGAGGAGCTGAGGCTAGCATAGATCAGCCATGATTATGTTAAATGAAAGGGCAGGTTTGAGAGTCCTATTGGCCTTAATCCTGCTCGAATTTTTTGTGTTTGTGTATGGCTTGTGGCTCTACCACAGACGTGTCAGACTGCCAAACATTGATTCATGAGGTGAGTAGGTTGATTGGATTATTGCGAGTTCATTGTACAGTTTGCATTAATCTTCATCAGGTTAGACACTGTTCTTGGTTCCCTCAGGAATGTTTCTTCACTTTGTATGGTTTTGGCCAGAGGTTTCCTTGCTGCCTTTATGCATAAAGCCCAATAATATCTCTTAAATTGCTTGCTGTTGTGGAGTTCTGGAGTGCTTGCCTTAGGGCTTTGTCTGTACAGAATTGCAACATGGCTCTGGCAGAAGCAGTCATCACATTGCCATGTTCTTTATTGTAATGCAAATGAGGCCTGGCCATTGCTTTGTATTGTTTGATCTGTGTTCACAGGTAGGCTGAAAAGATGTGAGCTTCCTGGCGGAACAATTTCAGTTAACAATATTATGAATGATTTGATGCACTTTTTGCTTTTTTAAGGCATTTCCAATTCACATACAGTGTGCACACGATGTGGATTTCTCTGCTTGTGTTGTCGAACCCTGAACTCAGAATCCTTTGGCTCATGCCCTCACTAGTTGAGACTACTTGTTTATTCATGCTGAATTAAATCAATTAACACTTGCTGGAGGTAGTTTTCATGTTACGCCTTCTGTGGTTTTAATTTTGACTTCAAACTCAATTCAGTTAATGCATTCGCTTCTTACTCAGGTTCCTACTGTAGAGGCAATGGCAATAGTGAGGAGCCTTGAGAATGAAACATAAAAAGTTTGAAAATCTTAAACACACCAGACAGCATCTGTGGTGAGATAAAGAATGCAGTTTTTAGAAAAATAGAAACAAAGACAACCTACAGTACAATACAGGCCCTTCGGCCCACAATACTGTGCTGGACAAGTACTTACTTTAGAGATTACCTAGGTTTACCTATATCCCTCTATTTTTCTAAGCTCCATGTACCTATCCAAGAGTCTCTTAAGAGACCCTATTGTATCCGCCTCACCACTGTCACCGGCAGCCCATTCCCCCATTCCACGTACTCACCACTCTCTGCATAAAAAACTTAACCCTGACAGCTCCTCTGACAGCTCCTCTGTACCTACTTCCAAGTACCTTAAAACTGTGCCCTCTCATGTTAGCCACTTCAGTCCTGCGAAAAAGCCTCTGACTATCCCCATGATCAATGCCTCTCATCATCTTATACACCTCTATCAGATCACCTCTCATCCTTCGTTGCTCCAAGGAGAAAAGGCCAAGTTCACTCAGCCTATTCTCATAAGGCATGCTCCCCAATCCAGGCAACATCCTTGTAAATCTCTTCTGCACCCTTTCTGTAGTTTCCACATACTTTTTGTAGTGAGGTGACCAGAACAGAGCACAGTACTCCTAGTGGGGTCTGACCAGGGTCCTATATAGCTGTAACATTACCTCTCAGTTCTTGAACTCAATCCCATGGTTGATGAAGGCCAATGCACCGTATGCCTTCTTAACCACAGAGTCAACCTGTGCTGCAGTTTTGTATCCTATTGACTCAGACCCCAAGATCCCTCTGATCCTTCACACTGCAAAGAGTCTCACCATTAATACTATAATCTGCCATCATATTTGACCTACCAAAATGAACCATCTCACACTTAACTAGGTTGAACTCCATCTGCCACTTCTCTGTCCTGTTTTGCATCCTATTGATGTCCCGCTGTAACCTCTGACAGCCTTCCACACTATCCACAACACCCCCAAACTTTGTGTCATCAGCAAATTTACTAACCCATCCCTCCATGAAGAGGACGGGTCCCAGAACACCATTGGTCACTGACCTCCATGCAGAATATGACCCATCTACAACTACTCTTTGCCTTCTGTGGGCAAGCCAATTCTGGATCCACAAAGCAATGTCCCCATGGATCCCATGCCTCCTTGCTTTCTCAATAAGCCTTGCATAGGGTATCTTATCAAATTCCTTGCTGAAATCTATATACACTACATCTACTGCTCTACCTTCATCAATTTGTTTAGTCACATCCTCAAAAAATTCAATCAGGCTTGTAAGGAGTGACCTGCTTTTGACAAAGCCATGCTGACTATTCTTAGTCATATTATGCCTCTCCAAATGCTCATAAATCCTGCCTATACAGGGTCTTCTCCATCAACTTACCAACCACTGGAGTAAGACTCACTGGTTTATAATTTCCTGGGCTAGCTCTACTACCTTTCTTGAATAAGTGAACAGCATCTGCAACCTTCCAATCCCTCGGAACCTCTCCCATCCCCATTGATGATGCAAAGATCATTGCTAGAGGCTCAACAATCTCCTCCCTCGCTTCCCACAGTACCCTGGGATATATCTCCTCCAGTCCTGCTGACTTATCCAACTTGATGCTTTCCAAAATTCCAGCACATCCTCTTTCTTTATGTCTATATGCTCAAGCTTTTCAGTCCACTGATTTACATACTAATTTATTTTTAAGAGCATGTTAGATTTAAGCATTTGTTTTACCGTGTGCAAATACAAATGCTGTCTTTCAATAACATTTTCCCTCCACTTGATCACCAATCAACATCTTCCTCCCCCATAGGTTCACCCTACTCCTTGCTGTGTGACCATTTCCATTTATTCAGAGTCTAGGTGTAGTTTAAAGCTGACTTATTTCTGACAGCTTCTATCATTGGCCCTGAAATGTTAACCTTGCTTTCCACTCTACAGACGCAGACTGACTCACTGTCCATGTGATTCTAACATTTTTTGTTCTTACAGGTTCATTTCGTTCACTCATTATGTGCCATGTCATATGGCGTGGTGATCATGGTCTGGACCATGATTGTTCCTGTCAAGTTTTCGACAGAAGTTGTATCCCATTGCCTTCTTCTGGGCAGAGTCTTTACAAGACAGGTTACCCCAGCCATTATTAATACTGTTCAGAGGTTGTCTGCCTGGCATTTGTGGTCACATGACCAGTACTTGTGATATGCACCAGTTGCTTATCTGACTAACCACCACCTGCTCATGTGGTTTCATCTGACCCTGAGCAGGGGTCTAAGCACCTTGCCCAAGGGTGACCTGAGAGCTAGCAGTGTGAAGGAGTGCCTTGTACCTCCTTTGGTAGAGTCATATCTCCACCCCACCGCCTAATCTTACAGATTAGTGGTTATATTTCTATCAGATTGATTTGCACATATTTGAGCCATGAATACTGGGTTTAACATCATCATTGATAGCAGTTTCCTTATCCTAACCATCGGGTAACTCAGTAACTTCTGACTTTTGATGACTAAGCATTAAAAGTTATTTCTATTTATGTGAGATTTCATACTGAATCAGTTAGGGTGCTGGAGCAGGGACCTAATCATAGACCAAGTACTATGCACCCTATGAAATTTATTGAGTAACAAATTCAGAGGGGCAAAAAAGTCAGCATCAAAGTTGAGGCGGAGATCAAAAAATCTGGAGAAATCCAAATGTAAGAATCAGGAAACAGGCAGGGTCAAAAACCAGAACAATCAAGATAAACAGGTGAAATCAGGGTCAATAGAAGGACAGAGTTTCGATATGAATGCTGAAAAGACTCAGGAAAACTCACTGGCACAATCTGGCTACAAAAAGGTGAAAACACAGGACTGAAATACACTGAGCAATAAACAGAGAGGCAGATGATAAGTGGAGCACAATGAGACAGATGGTGGCAATACAGGTAATAATGGGAAACAGGTGAGGTTGGAGTAATCAGTAATACAGGGGCTGGAGTAGAGCAGGGCTTGGGCCGGGAGCACAAGGGGCATGTAAACAAACAACAGCACATGGCAATACAAAAACACAGAATGGCAACTAGGGGGAAACACAAAAAGACAGAATTCAACTGGAGGTACTAACAGAGCCATTAGATCCATTTCCGTTCTCCATTGTGAAGTGAATTTCTGTTCTTAAACAAAAAGCAAGAGATATATTATTCTTTGTTGATTATTTTCTTCTAAAGGCATGTGCGCAGTTTTGTAAACTTTAGCATTGGTAACCAATGGGTCACACCTTGCTGTGCCCATTGTTATTGCTTGGAATCTCCCCATAGAACATCGAATAGAGAACAGTAGAGCACAGAAACAGGCCCTTCAATCAACAACGCCTGTGCCAACCATCATACTAAATTAAACTACATCTCTTTTGCCTGTACATGATCATTTTCTTCTGTTCTCTGTTCATTTTTGTGTGCTTCTAACAGCTTTCAAAACACCATTGTTATACCCCTACCCCTTATTGGTTATTCCAGGCACCTATTACTCTTAGCTTAAAAGAAAGCTTGTCCCATTCAATTCCTTTGAACTTTCCCCCATTGCCTTAAATATATGTCCCCTAGTACTTGAGAGTTCTACCATGGGGGAGAAAAGAGATTCAGATTGCCTGTCATAACCTTGTAAACTTTTCTCAGGTGTCTCACTGTCTCTGACACTCCAGAGAAAACAATGCAAGTTTGCCTAACCTTGTCTGATAGCTTATGCTCTTTGATTCAGGCAGCATTTCTTTCTCCCTAGGCCAACCCATCCCATGATCCTTTCCATTCTCTAGCTCTGTAACCCTTTTGCCAATCACCTCTCTGGCTCTCAGCTTCACCCCACCCCCTCCGGTCTTCTCTTATCATTTCGCATTTTCCCCTCCACCTCCTACTTTCAAATCTTTTAGTATCTTTCCTTTCAGTTAGTCCTGACGAAGGGTCTTGGCCCGAAATGTCAACAGTGCTTCTCCCTATAGGTGCTGCCTAGCCTGCTGTGTTCCACCAGCATTTTGTGTGTGTTGCTTGAATTTCCAGTATCTGTAGATTTCCTTGTGGGACCATAATGATGCCTGATCTAATGTCCATGTGTACACATTTTTAAACATTACTAAGTAAAGATCAAAGGGAGCCATGTTTGATTTGTTTCTCCCCTTCCCATTGTGACAGAATCTATGAAAAATGGATGAACAATCATGCAAACATGGTTGATTAAAATATTCAAGGTACTTGTGCAGTATATAACCCTGAGGTTTGTCTTACTGCAGGCAGCCACAAAACAAAGGAACACCATGGAAACCATTCAAAGCAATCATCAAACACCCAATTAACAAAAAAAACAATGCACAAAAGGCAAAAAAAAATTGAGTGAATAATACACAGAATATTAAACATCAAACTGCAAAGTACTTGAAACAGTTCAGGAATGTTCAGTCCAGTTTAGCACTGTGTTAGTTGTTGACTGCAGGCCACAGAGCCAGTTCACACTAAGGCACTCCAATCAAAATTAAGCAAAATGCAATAAAAACGGTAACCAGAAACACATGTAACTTCAGTTGTAGAGTCCTCTAAAATCAAGTCAAATCCACGAGCCGTGTTAATCAAATCTTGCCTAGGACCGAAGACTCCTGCACCTTCCTTCAGCAGCCGGAAGTGGGAAGGAAAAGGAGACCCATCAAATCCAGACAGACGGCACTGAATGCCCATTTGCTTTCTGCTCGCATCCTTATCGACTTCAATGATGCTTGATGCTATAATTGCCAAGTTTGGCAAGTAATGGAGCCAATCATGGGCTTGCACTTCACCATTAGGCTGCATACTCTCTTGCCAACCTTACTCTCAACTATGTCAAACTCCCCCAGAGACAGCAAGAGTGCCAGATTGCTCATTTGGCCTAAAGCTACATTATCAAAATGTACGGTATATTACAGGCTCCAATCACACTCAGTTTAGTAATAGAAGCATACTTAAAAGGAGGAGAAGTAGTAGTTTAGAGAACTCTCTGCAGGATGTCACCATTGTTCACCATCTTGAAGTTCTCTGCAAAAGATGATTGCTTTACTCCACCATCACTCCACCACCATCACCATCATTTGCTTAGATAAATTAACTCAGAATAAGTGGAAACCCTTGTCAGTGTGTGGTCATTTACGTACCATCTACCCTAGTTAATGTGCAATAATAAAAATACAATTAAAGGAATATAATTCTCTTGCACTTCAATGACAGATGTTTAACTGTGTTCATTTAGTGCCTTTATTGTAGTCATTTTTCAGTATATTAAATGGACTTTAAACCAGAATGTATGTTACGTTACAGTACTATAGCTATAATTCAGTTTGTATTTCATTATGTGTTTCTTGCCTTCCATTGAGTTTGCATTACAATGAGTGCATCATGATGTAAGCGTTCAAGTGCTTTAGAATAGAAATTTTAGCTGAACAAAATTTGTTGGTATAAGCACCATCATTTAAGTGTTTTGCATTTACTTAATAAATAATACTGCACTATTAAAATTCATATCAATTAGCCTGCTCCTCAGTGATGACGACTGGTGGTGCTATCATAAATAAGCTACTGGATATTTTAGCATAATTATTTGGAGACCTGAGCAGTTCTCCTGAGTGTGTGAACACATGCATCACTCACGGAAGCATCCATGTACAAGACAGTATAACAAAATATAACAGAACCACTTACTTATGAAAACAAAATAATTTTTAGTGCATCATACATTAAAAAATGAGTTCTTTGCCCAAATAAATGACAGGATGGTAAAACAGTAGAGCCTGAAGCCAGCATCAAGCAAAGTAAAGTTTCGTGAAACAAAATAATATATGCTAAATAGAGACAAGGAAAATGCAGATGCTGGAATCTGGAGTGATACTCTAAAAGCTGGAGAAACTCAACAAGTCAGTCAGCAGTAATAAAGGGAAATAGAAAGTTGATGCCCCCAGCCTTTCAAAAGGCCTGGAAAGAGGGGAGATAGCTATTATAGAAAAGAAGGTTGAAGGGGTGGAACAAGAACTGGTGGGAGATAGATGTATCCAGGTGAGGAGAGTGGAGAGTAGAAATTATGTAACAGGCTGGGAGTTAATGATGGGAAATGACAAAGTGTTGAAGGAAGTGGAATCTGATAGATAAGTATAGTGAATCATAGAATAAAGTGCAATCCTCGTACTGTCTTGGCCACTAATGCAAAAAAGATATTCCAGTGAATGTTTTGATGTTTCAATTTACATGTGACAAGACAATTAAAGGGAAGGAGGTGGGGAAAGTGCTGGTGGGAGTGATGGGCAGATGGAGACAGTGAGGGAGAGGAAAGTGTTAGGCTGATGGGAGCCAGTGGGATAAAGAAGTGAAAAAAGGAGGCGACAGAGGGGTGTGGCTACCCAAAGCTAGGGAGATCAGTGCTGGAGGTGTTGGGTTGAAAGCAAATGTGAAATATGAGATACTGTTCCCCTACTCTATGTGTAGCATAAACTTGACAGTAGATAAGGTTGTGGATTGATATGTTGGTGTGGGAATGTGAATTGGAATTAAAATGGCTGGCCACCAGGAGATCCTGGCTACTATGGCAGAGCCATACATCACTTGCCACCTCTACCCCCTTCCTTTTAATACAGGTTAACTACCCTCTTTCTAGTCTTGATGAAGGGTCGCAACCTGAGACGACAACTGTCCATTTCCCACCAAAAACAATACAAAACAAAATGCTAGAGGAACGCAGAGGGATAGGCTATGGAGAGCATTGGTTGTGTGCAGTTCTGATAAGCGCACCACAGGAAAGATGTTGTTAAGACAAAAAGGTTGGAGACTGGAAGGTTTGATTTATAAGGTTTGGATAAGCTGGGTCTGTTTTCTCTGATGCAAATGATGCTGAGGGGTTGATAGTAAAGGCATGTAAAATTATGGGACACATAATAGTATAATAGTTGGAGTCTGATTCCCATGATAGGGTTGTCAAAAACTGGACGGTACAGGGTTAACCTGAGAGAAAGAAGATTTAAAGGAGGTCTGAGTGGTAATTTTTTCACAGTACATATAATTGGTGTCTTATCTGAGTGTCTAGAGGAGGTGGTGGGGGCAGGAACATTAAAGAAGCATTTGAATTAGCAGGCCATAGTGGCATGCAGAATTAATGTAGCCAAATGGGATGTATACTTAGACATGCTGGCTAGCATAGATGAAAAGCCTGTTTCTATGCTATAAAGTTCCATAACTATTTGAGATTGCAGTGAGAACATACTTATATTTCCAAAAATATGATTATCTTTGCACAGGTTTCCAAGATAATTTATGCAGTAAGTGATTTCTAAGTTAATGTCACAATATCCATACAAATTCCATTTTACACTAATAAGTTCTTATTACTAAGTTGCACAATTTGAATAAATCATACTCTGTTTTATCCCAAATCACATTTAAATTGCTTTTAAAAGTCTAAAAAGATTACATTTATGAATTTTAAATGCACAAAACAAGCTGTCTAGGTTTCCTAGTGCTGACTGAAGAAACATCATTTTGTGACATTGTGGATTATAATTGAACATTTGTAGTGTTAATTCCATAATTGTGAGCAAGTGGTTATTGGCCTTGAATTTACTCAATTTCCTCAGCACTTACATCATTTCTACAACAATTAAACAACTAAAAAGACTGAAGTATTTGATTTCTTAGGTATATTGTTTTGCTTCTGGCTGCCATTATGTTGAATGCAATTTTACAAAGAAAATCTCGTGTTCATCAAAGTCCTTTGGGGCTTATTTTGGATGGCTTTACTCTTCAAGTTGAAGGAGTTTTCCTGGGATTTTCATTCTTCAATTTGAAGTAAACCTATGCCCCAAAGAAACAGGCCAGCAGTTCCCTCTGCATTCTTATAATTTGTAATTGAAATAAAATTTGAATATTTTGGAAGATTGATGGAATGACTTTGGACCAACAATGAGCATTTTTCTGCATGTAAGGATATTTGTCAACTATGGGCATAAAGTGGAGGAGTGGAAAGGAGCAGAACCTAAAAATTTCTATCAATCCTTCTAAGAGGGATATAGAATTGGTTGCTGAATGGCTTGGTATTAAAGTCACAATGTTGGTCATTGACTGGAGTGGGTGTTGGTGATATGGTTTGCAAATAATCTGAAGATAGGGAATGGTTTGTGGGGCTTTAGTTTTTGTTAACATGGACTTCAGACCTTCTCTAAACCTTCTCTGTTAACCAGCAATAAAATAGCCTTCATTGATTTGAAAGATTGCTTCAGAATAAATAGCCAATGCTGTCAATGGGTAAGCAAGTAAGGCTGAGAATTGTTTAGGTCCTTAAATTTGGCCATTTTCCTAAATGGATAAGCTCCATGAGACGTCAATAGGAGAGCCTCAGCAGATAAAGAACATTCATGGCAATGATTGACAGAGATGCACCACCTTCTGGCTAAAGGAATTCCTACTCACCTCCCTTCAAAGTGGATGACCCACTGTTCAAAGGCTGTGCTCTCTGGTTCTAGACTCACCCATCAGGGGAGACATTTTCTCCATATCCACTCTATCTAGGCCTTTCAATATTTGATAGGTTTCAATGGGATGCCTCCTCATTCTTCTAAACTCCAATGAGTTTAGGTCCAGAGCCATCAAGTGCTCCTACATTGAAACTTTAATTCCCAGAATCATTCTCATGAACGTCTTCTGGACCCTCTCCAATGCCAGCAAATCTTTTCTTAGATAAGGGGTCGGAAACTGCTCACAATACTCCAAGTGTGGTCTGACTGATGGCTCATAAAGCCTCCGCATCAAATCCTTGCTCTTCCTTTTTAGTGTTCTAACTATGAATGCTACTCTTCGTTTGCCTTCCTTACCACTGACTCAACCTGCAATTTAATCTTAAGGAAATACTGAACAAGGGCTCACTTTGCACCTCAGATTTTTGAATTTCTTCCTGTTTATAAAATAGTCTATGCCTTTATTCCTTCTAGTAAAGTGCGGCACCATATATTTCCCTATAATATATTCCATCTTTCACTTCTTTGCTGACTCTCCTGATCAATCTAAGTGATTCTGCAGACTTCCTGCTGCCTCAATACTTCCTGTCCTGCAGACTTCAGTCTAAGTCTGAAAACTTGGCAAGAAACCCTTCAATTCCATCATCCAAATCATTAATATATGACGTGAAAAGAAATGGTCCCAATGCTGACTCCTGCAGAACACCACTATTCACCAGCGGCCAACCAGAATAAGCTGCCTTTATTCAGATTTAGTTTACCTCCCACCTGTCAGCCAATCTTCTATCCATGCTAGTATCTTTCCTGTAATGCCATGTACTCTTATCTTGTTTAGTAGCCTCATGTGTGACACATTGTCAAAGTGCTTCTGAAAGTTCAAGTAAACAACATCCCACTGTATCTTCTTTGTCAATCCTACCATTATTTCCTCAAAGAATTCCGACAGGTTTGTCAGAAAATATTTCCCCTTAAGGAGACCATGTTGACTTAGGCCTATTTTATCATGTGCCTCCAACTACCCTGAAACCTCATCCTTAATAATAGACTCAAATATCTTTCCAACTACTGAAATCATGCTAACTGGCCTATAATTTCCTTTCTTATGTCTCCTCCCTTCTTAAAGAGTGGTGATATTTTCAATTGTCCACTCCTCTGGAACCATTCGAGAATCCAGTGATTCTTGAAAGATCATTACTAATGTCTCCTCAATCACTTCAGCTATCTCTTTTAGGACATACGGTGTAGTCTATCTAGTGCAGGTGACTTATCCACCATCAGACCATTCCGCTTCCCAAGCACCTTCTCCTTAGTAAAGCAGCAACAAATTGCTGGCATATTGCTATTGTCTTCCACAATGAAGACTGATGCAAAATACTTACGAAGATCGTCTGCCATTTCTTTAACCCCCATTACTACCTCTCCAGAGTACTTTTCCAGCACCCAAATATCTGTTCTCACCTCTCTTTTACACCTCATATGTCTGAAAAAGCCTTTCTTTGATATTATTGGCTAGCTTACCTTCATATTTCATCTTTTCTTTCCTTATGGTTATTTTAGTTGTCTCTTGTTGACTCTTAAAAGCTTGCCAATCCTCTAACTTCCCACTATTTCTTGCTATATTGTATGTCCTCTCTTTAGCTTTTATGCTGACTTTGATTTTCCTTATCAGACACGGTTGTCTTATCCTTCCTTTAGAGTATTTTATCTTTCAGATATCCTGCCCCCAGAAATTCCAGCCATTGCTTTTCTGTCATTATCCCTGCTAGTGTCCTGTTCCAGTCAATTTTGGCCAGCTCCTCTCTCATGTCTCTGTAATTCCTTTTACTCCACTGTAATACTGATACTCATTTTCTCTCTCAAACTACTGGATGAATTCTATCATATTATGATCACTGCTTCCTAAGGGTTTCTTTACCGTACGTTCTCTGATCAAATCTGGTTCATTACTCAATCCAGAATTGCCTTTCCCCTGGTGAGCTCAATCACAAGCTGCTATCAAAAGCCATCTCACAGGATTTATAGAAGTTCTCTCTCTTGGAATCCAGCATCAATCTGATTTTCCCAAACAACCCGCAAATTGAAATTCCCCATGACTACCATAACATTGCTTTTTTTAACACACCTTTTCTATTTCCCATTGAAATTTGTATCCTGCATCCTGGCCCTTATATAACACCCATCAGGATCTTTTTACCCTTGCAGATTCCACAGATGCTGTTGCTATGTCAATTTCTAAAGATTTGATTTCATTGTTAACCAACAGAGCCATGCCATGCCCTCTGACTACCTTCCAATCCTTTCAATACAAAGTGTATCCATGGATGTTAAGCTCCCAAGTATTATTTTCTTTCAGCTATGACTCGGGGATCACCACATTGTCATACCTGCAATCTTTAACTTTGCTACAAATTATAGTGTACATTCAAATATAACACCTTCAGTCCAGTATTTATTATCCTGTTTGATTTTGCCCCCATGACACACTTCAACACATCCTACTGACTGCAATTTTGCCCTACCATTGGCTGTCCTTCTTTACAGTCTCACTATACACTGCATCTAGTTGTGTATCAACTATCCTATTCTCAACCCGATTTCTCTGGTTCCCATCCCCCTGCCAACCTAGTTTAAACCTTCCCTGATAGCTCTAGCAAACCTTCCCACAGAGATATTGGTCCCCCTTATTTCCGGTTTAACCCATCATTTTTGTATAGATCCCATGCCAATCTGGATTAATGCTTTGTTAAGGTTCCATCAATAGATCCGATGGAAACTTGTAGGCAAAAAACATTGTTTTTCTTGCTCTTGGATAGTGTTGGCTAATATTTGTCACTTGTCTAATGCATTTTTGTGCCGTATCTTCTTGAGGATTTTGGAGAATGTATTTTTGGGAAGTTGCATAAATAACTTGCGATATTTTTTGCCTACAAATTACGTACCATTTGACTAAAACTATGCAAATGTATTTATCCTTGAAATTTTGCTTGTACAATCTGCTAGTTAACATTACCTTCAGTTCAACAATACTTTTACTAACATTAAGAAAATCTTACATGTGCGACAGAAGTATAATGAAAAATGAAATGATCAAGAATATAAACTGAAGAGTGATGTATTATTTGACTTCATTCACTCTGCATACACCAGAACGATGTCCACATTCATCCAGAATAATCTAGCCAACTGGTAACAGAAACGGTTTTGTAATTTCATTCTGTATCAAAAAAAATGTTGGCATGGCTAATCTTATGCAAACTGCTGGATTAGGATGGCTTGTTTGTCACTTCTGGCCTGTGAAGCAATTAGCTGAAAACTGCTTGCACATTTCATCATTCTACCAGTAAAACTAATTTGTGGAGGCAGTTACCATAATAACTTTCTCAGAGCTGTCAAGCAAAATAAGGAGAGAAATTTGTTATTATATCCAGTCTTAATAAATGGAACAATTATAAAACATTCAAACAAGCTGCAATGTTATTTTCTTTATTCCTGTTTTCCCAGCATTCTTATTGTGGAAAGGATAAGCATAGAAGATATAATTAAGGCAATGGCTTGGAGGAGTTTCCAAGCTGATATGATGCAGGGACTGAATTAAGAGGCAGACTTATAATGCCATGCAGCTTTATTCATATTATGTCAAAGTAATTCCTTCCTCGGTGATGACATTAGCTCACATTGTTTAAACAAAATATATTCAATTGATTAGTAAAAAATAGTCATGCTGAGATGTGAGGTGCTTTGCATTTTCTGTTATTTATGAAATGCCACTGGAATTTCAGGTCCAGGCAGATTTGTAATTAAATACAGAAGTGCGAAACTTGCTGCCAAGATGTATTACTCTGTTACTGGCATCGTGAAAATGGCAATTCACTCATTGGTTAGTCATTGAATAGTGTGAAGTTGCTGTGTTTGTACAAACTAGTAAACAACTCACCACAGAAAACTGTCAAACCCGTTTTAGAAGAAATGATATTCTGATGACATGATATATGTTAATTACATTGTCAGCCTTATTGACAATGAAAATTAGCAAATGTGTGTCTGGAGTATTAATCCTTCAGGTGTTAAATTATTGTTGGGCTTTTTGATTCTATTCTTTTGCTTTCTTTGTCTAGCCTTTTTTTCCTCTTTGTTTTCCTTTGTACTTGGTTTGACATTCTTTGGAATACACACCTTTCAGTTTTTGCATCATTAATTTTATAATCATTCAGCCAATTGGTTCAGGGAATAGACTATTATTTATTCAACATGTTTCTAAATGCCCTTTCTCTCACAATAATCTCACCAGTATGCACTCTCATCACTTAATTACATAAAAAAAATTGGGTCTAATTATTCAATGTTGGGTCTTAATATTCTGCCACTAAATTTCTTTTCCATTGACATCTGATTATTAAAGATTTAAAAGAAAATCTAAAGTAGGACTTCTTCGAATTGTACTGATAATGAGACTTGCTTTTGATAACATTATTTCATAGTAGTACCAGCATTGTCTGTCAACAATGAGTCAGAAAGTTAAGGGTTCAAGTCCCACTGTAGAAACTTAAGCACATAATCTACATTGACATCTCTGCACACCACTGGGGGAGATCTGCATTGCCAGTGGAGATACCTTTCAACTAAGACACTGAGCTGCAGGCCCATTTGCTTTCTCAGCTGTTCATAAGGGATCAGATGGTTTTGTTAGAAGAACCTTTTACTTAATTTATAATCATTCCTTCACCAGCATCCTTAAAATAACTTGCCTGGTCTTTTATTAGTATTTCCATTTGCTGCATGCAATGCAACCATCACAAATCCTAATTTATACTTCAAGAAGTACTTCAGTGGCTATAAAACTTTTCGGGACACACTCTGGGACAGCACAGTGGTATTGCTAGTCAAACTGCTGCCTCACAGCTGCACAATTCAGGTTTGATCCTGTCTTCCAGTGCTGTCCCCATGGATGCTCCTAGTGTGCTCCAGTTTTCTTTGATATCCTAAAGAAGCGCTGCTTGATCAGTTAATTGGGTCTACAGGCAGATAGCACCAAAGTTCTGCAGTTCACAACTTCACATTAAATGCTCCCATCTAAATAACTGAATATTGTTGACTTTGAAAAAATCATTATCTGACTTTCGAGAAGCTAAAATTAATTTTTAAATGTAATTTCTCTTGGGCTTTGTTTGAAATTAATTATCTTTTTTTGTGAAATGACTTTGAAGTTTTAAAACTGAAAATTAAAACAACAGTATGACTATAAATGCATGAAATGACAGGCTATCACAATTTGGATTAGGAATGAATTTCTTCTCTATTATATATGACCGAGCCTCATGGCCAGACAGTTGATGATCCTTACCATTAGAGGAGGATTGTCTTCATGAACATATATTTGGTAAGTCTTTTGAGACTCAAAAGAACAGTATGTTATTTTTACTGCAATGTACATTGTGGATGAGTGATGTCAGATCAGTGGTTGATCTTAATTCATGAACATATCTCATTATTCATCTTTTGGACTATTTATTTAATTTTATAACATATAGACTTGCACAGTACTATGGCCACAAAACAACAAAATTTCATGGTTTATATCAGTGATAATAAAACTGATTCGGATTCTGATAATGTTATGACCGTATATATTTTAAGGTAAAAAAAAGTAACTAATTCCATGCCTTAATTTTTAAAAACAATTTTCAGTTAAATAATCATTCCTCTGCCTGATATATCTTAGAAAATTCTGAAATAGACAGATGTTATTCAACCCATTTTAGCTGTGCAAACTGATAAAGAGTGGCAAGTCTATTCACACTTCGGCACTAGCTTTGGCAGACTTATATGCCACTACTTTTAGATCCGCATTGATGTACCTTTTAACTCTGATGATGGTTGCCACATTTTCAGACACTAAATTCAAGACCCATACAACTCCCTTAGTAGAAAGATTTTCCTTCATGCTCCCTCTCATCTTCCTACCAATTACATTGAATGTATGTTCCCTCTCATCTCTCTACCAATTCCTTTAAATCTGTTTTTGATTCCTCTGCTATGAGAAGCAAGTCTTTCCTACTTCATCTGTCTATGCACATGAATTTTTACAGCTGTAGTTAATCTCCCTGAAGCCAACACTTTTGCAAGATAACAACCATGTTATATCCAATTTTTTTTCTCCTATATATAATTTTAAATTTGGAACTTTAGTGGTAACTACCTTCCAATCATAATCAGTTTTTATCTTTGCTTCCTGACAGTGAGCCATTCTCCCGTGGATCGTATGGGATTTTATTTTATTGACCAGTTAACCAAATACAACCTTCAAAAGACCTTGAAAAAATCCATGTAAACTTCATAAGGGCATTGTCCTAATCAACCTTTGCTGCCTTCTCAAAAAAAAATCATTCTTAAATCAGAAACGTTTCCATAGGTGTACCCATGGGCACCCATATGGTCTTCAGTTATGCCTGCCTTTTTGTTGGCAATGTGGAACAGTCCACATTCCAAGCCTGCACTGGCAACACTCCCCAACTCTTTCTCTGCTACATCAGTGACAGCACTGGTGCTGTTTTCTGAACACATGCTCAGCAATTTCTTCAACTTTGCCTCCAACTTCCACCCTGCCCTCAAATTTACTTGGTCCACCTCTGGCATCTTGCTCCCCTTTTTTGATCCGTCCATTTCTATCTATAGAGACAGACTATCTATCCCACTGACCCACTGACTCTCACAGCTATCTTGACTATTCCTCTTTTTTCCTGTAAATTGTAAAAATTCCCTTGTCTCAGTTCTCAGAAGTATTAAAAATATTTCATAGGTTCCACAGCTTAAGGAAACTTTTTGCTACTTCGCTGGGTGTTCCTGGGTTGGATATTTGCACTTTGCTGGTGAGATAGGACCTCTAAATCTGGCCCAGGTAAGTGCAAGCAATAGTCAGGTCATTAGAATGAATTCCAGACAGTAGTTGCAGTCCATTATAACATGATCAGAGCAAGGGAGATGCTAATAATCCAAAAGGAAATCCAAATTGATTAAATCTCTATGTTTTTGATGGGATGATGCCTCAAATGTTATAACTTCCTTCCATTGTTACTGTGGCTGACTTAAAATGATTTTGTATTCCCTTAGAAATTATGCTCACAAATAAAGATTTCACTTTGTTTCAATCCTCCAATTAATCTCAAGATATTTACCTTTATGACTTGAGGATGACAGGATCAATACAAAGCCTTTGTGAACAGAAATTTATCTAACAAGTACATCTGATTGTGATCCTAGAATTAAATAGAGATTTAAAGGTTGAGGAGATTTAAGAGAGATGTACAAAATCATGTCTGGTTCAGATCGGGTATATAGGATACTGTTCCTATTAGCCTCAGTTCAAGAGCCGAGGATACAAATTTAAAATATTGGGCAATACATATGAGGAAAAGGAAGAAAAATTATATTTTTTATGGAGAGTATTTCTTTTCTGGAACTTTCATACTTTAAGGATGTTGTAAACAAAATCAATTAATGCGAAAGCTCAATAAGTTATTAAGGCAAATTAATTGGCATGGCTAAAGGAAAAATGGTGGAGAAGAGACACAGACCATTTTGTTCTTCCAGGATCGTGCTTTCAGATGGGTTAAATGGTCTCCTGTGTCTTAAACAATTTAAAAATCTCACAATTCTAACGTCATTTATTGAACCAATGCTATCTTAATGCCTTCTTGTATTCTTGCATCCTTTTGTGCCATTAATCCCTGATGCAAGGTTTTAAATGGACATGCTGATAATTTCTTTCTTCACACAGATGCTGTTCAACAAATTGAGTTCCTCCAACTCTTTGTGTGTTGCTTCCAGCATCTGCAGTCTCTTGTGTGTGCAATATTCCAAAATAGTTATGAAATAATAATTCAAAGTTGAGATGTGATTGATCCAATTGAAACACCACAACACGTATCTCCATAAAATATCTTACACACTCAGTACTCATTTTATTAAGTAGCTCCTGTACCTAATAAGGTGTCCACTGAGTGATGTTCATGATATTCAAAGTTCCAACTCAAGCTTTGACGTGTTGTGCATTCAGAGATGCTTCTCTGCACACCACTGTGGTAAAGCGTGGTTATTTGAGTTACTGTCATCTTCCTGTCGGCTTGAACCAGTCTGATGATTTGCCTCTGATGTCTCCCATTAAAAAGGCACTTTTTCTCATAGAACCACTGCTCACTGGATGTTCTTTTTTTGTTTTTCACATCATTCTCTGTAAACTTTAGAGACTGTTGTGTATGAAAATCCCAAAAGATGCGCAGCTTCTGAGAAAGTAAAACCCACTCCATCTGGCACCAACAATCATCCCATGGTCAAAGTCACTTAGATCACCTTTCTTTTCCATTCTGATATTTGGTCTGAATAACAACTAAATCTCTTGAGCATGTCTGCATGCTTTCACGCATTGAGTTTCTGCCACTGTTGTCATATGAACAAAGTCACCAGAGAGGCACAGCTGGTAGATAGAAAGTAGTCTTTATGTAAAGAACAAAGGGAATAGGACAATTTCTATAGTTACAATCTCATAATGCTTCCTCTGAGTTACATGTAACAGTTTCAAATGCCTGGATTATCCCCCCAACACATCCAAATTATGTGTTAGTTACTGTTGTGTCCTTGCAATAGGATGCTGATTGGATTCATGCATATGTGGACAACCAGTTAAGTGCCTGTTTCCTCATCTGCCTGGTCTGTATTTTACTGTTCCGAGCTGCACTTTAAATTTAATCTAAAATCCATAGTCAGATCTGAGGAACAAGTCCTGATGAAGGGTCTCAGCCTGAAAAAGCAACTGTTTGCTCTGTTTGCTGGGAGAACCGATGAAAGAGCCCAACTCATTTGTATTCACTCCCCATTCAGGCTGGGTGTGGCAGCCTTTAGATACCATGTGTAGTTTCTTCTCTTTCTCAGTCTACCATGCCATTGAAGTTGTGGAACCTGATAGCTCTGCTGTAACTTGCATCCCTTCCCATCTATTTCCCCTGTACTATTTGTTTCTATTCTATACTATACAACTAATCATCTACCTTCAGCAAACAGCCTTCGTTACAGAGCACCATTACCATTAAACTCTAACATGCTGCTCACAGCTTTCTGTTGTGTCCTCTCGGTGTCTTATGCTTTTGCTCTGGGTCTGCTTTCATCAGATGTGGTTTTGTCTGGTGCATCCAGCTTGTGTTCATCACTTAGGTCCTTTGTAATTACACTGATGTTGGGTACACTTGATCACTTGCTCCGTCTTTGGGGGCAACAAGAGAGTGAGTCATATAGTTTATCCTGAGTCCAGTGTTTCCACTGGCTGCCTCGCTGGGACTGTACACCAACACAGGTGCCATCAGTCTGAAGCAGCACCTATAGTTCTATCCATCTGGGGGCAAACTCTGCCTTTTCCTGTTGATCCCAAGCAGATTCAGTTCTCAAATTCCATTCTCATCAATGCAGGTTCCAATGACCCTGGACACCAATGTGCTCTGCCTTTTCCTCATCTGGCCCCATCTTGCTTCCTCTAAAGGGGGCTTTCCTTTCATTTAGACCTGTATCGGAGCCACGAGTGCTGAAAACCCTGGTATGAACTTATACTAATTGAATAGATCCATTACCTTTCTCAATCACCTTACATTTACTGTGTCATGAAGCTGATTGGCAAACGTTTGTTGTCTGACATGTTCTTCCTCCCCTGGGGGAGTGGTACAGCTGTATCGTTTGGTTTCCTGTCTGAGCCTTGGGTGGACTGATTTGAAACTCCTCACCTCGCAGTATCTCTAAAACGCTGGCTATCGCCCGTAAATGACCTGCTTTATCTTCCAAAGTGATTGGTAGATCAAGCGACAGGTAAAGTGTTAGATTGAGCCTTTCCAAAGTCTGCCCCATGATCTTATGAAAAATGCCTGGGCTATGGTGGAATCCCTGGAGGAATCTGGTCCATGTATATTGCTGTCCACGCAGGGTGAAAACAAGTTGGTCTTGGGACTCAGGTGCTAAAGGGAAACCTCAAAATCCATTTGTGACGTTCAGGACAGAAAATATTATGTTCTGGAGACTGGCCATTCAGGATTGTAGTGGGGCTTGCCACAGCAGGATAAAATTTCCATGTGGTCTTATTAAAGGTGGTATGGTCTATTGTTAATCACTAGGATCTTTTTGGCTTCCTTGCTGGCCATATCGGTGAGTTAGTGGTTGACAGATACTCTTTTCATATCGCCTGCTGTTATAGATTTTTCACTGTACTCTGGATACTGCTTAAGATAGAGGTCCCCCTCTATCTTTACTGGGTTTGTCTTCACTTGGCTGCAACATTTATTGTGTCTAGCCAACACTGCAGGGATCTGCTGACAAAGTAACCCATCTCCACGATCCTGGCTCCAGCCTCTGATGGTCTAGTTGTGACTACGCTGGTTAGGACGTGTAGTCTACTGGTTATATGTATTCGCTGCCCCTGACTTGCCCATATTATTTCTCCCTTTCTGGTATCTATAAAGTCCCCTGCCTCCCTCAGAATGTCTATTCTAAGGATAGTACCCTTGTTATTTGGACTGACCCAGAAATCTACAGGCAGCTCCACTCCCTCAATCTCAAGTACATGGGGTGACTTCTCTCTGCCCTCACTGTTTCACCTCCCGTACTAGTAATATAAATTACCTCTCCAGTCGTGGGCCAGGGTAGATGAGTTATCAGTATTGATGACACTGTATCCACCAACATTTCACATTGCCGGCCCCCTAATGAACGTGTACATCCATGGATGACTACTACCGACACAGAGGCTGCCGTCAGCCATTTGTCTGACCTCACATGCTTTATAATCTGGTCAGAAAGAGAGGGTGTTGCTATGGATTTTGCCTGTTTTGGTGAGTGATGCTCACACTTCTGTCTGTTTTCAAAACACTGCTTCCAACCACAGCCTGAGAAGCCACAGCTGTAACAAATCACCTCTTTCACCCTCCCATGTCTATTTCAGCAGTTCTTTACTAGATGCCCTGGCTGCTGGCACACAAAACAATTCCTCTGTGACGTCACAGCAGCTAGTTTATGACTTTGCTTCTCCCTCTTGTGGTCTATCTCACCGGCCCATGATGCTATTGTGGAGTAGGTTGATCCCACTGCTATCCCCAAATCTAAAATTTCCTGGTGGGTTGAGCTCAGGCCTTTCTTCAGCATTTTCATGGTCATCCCTCCCTGGATTATCCAACCCTGAATACTCCTCATAGCTCGATGTTTATGTTCTACATAATCCATGGCAGGATCAGCAGCTCTCTGAATTACTGATAATACCATTTCACAGTTACTCTCATCTTCCCCCAGTTACTGTCTGACTTTGCCTTTAAAGAAGCAGTATCTCCCTTCATTGCTGGAGTTCTTGGTAGTTGCCCATGTACCATCCTGCATCTGGGGACATATTATTCCACATATTCCTTTGGCACTTTGCGTTTACCAGCATGTGTATATCTTTGGGATGTACCCGGTGAATTTCAATGTGTTCGTTCAGCTAGTGTTCAAGTTCTGCATTTCTGCAGGTGACTTTAAGTGAGGGCAGCTCTGACAAAAATGTTCGACATCTTCTCAGGGGCCAAGGGCCTATGGACAGTCATAATCAAGGTCAAAGGCTGGCTCAGGCAGAAGGGTTCTCAACCTGTTATTGCTGACCTCAGTAAGTGCCAGCCTGATAGATATATCTGGGGGAAAACCTCTTCCACATTTATCTCCGTACTAATTCCCAAACTATGCAAAATATAAACAATAGGTAAAGTTAAACAGAACATACTTCAAACCACCAAAACATTTGCTCTACAATCTGCCACTCAGATGTGCCTGAATTCATAATGTCTGTTATATTCCTTAGCACCTAACTGTTACACCAAGGTCACAGACCTATTGTTAACACACACACACTTGCAAAAGCATCTGTCAAAATACCATTCTCGGGCATACGCCCCCCAGCTCCCACTCTGGTGTCCCAAACCATCAGTAGCCATCATTCACCACTGCTGGTTCTGATCCAACCTCACAGTACATTTTTATATGTGATGCGCTATCAATAACTCTAGGAGACTGGAAGTAGAGTACAAAATGACAGGCTTTTAGTAACAGCGAAAACGGGCATGACCATGTTGAAGGCTGTAGGAGGAGCAGTGCCCCAATCACTTTTATACAGGGGTCTGTGGGAGGAGCCACAGCAGCAGTCAGCAGAGGGGCGTGTCCAGACAGGTATACATGGTTTACTACAATATGTTAAAGAACAGAAGTAACAGACCAATTTCTATAGTTACAACATCCTCATAAACAAGAGATAATCTGCAGATGCTGAAAATCTGAGCAACTCATACTGGAGGAACTCAGCAGGGCAGACAGCATTTATGGAAAAGAGTACAGTTGATGTTTGGGGCCAAAACACTTCTGCAGTTTTGGCCCGACATGTCGACTGTACTCTTTTCCATAGGTGATGCCTGGCTTGTTGAATGTCCTCATAATTCTCCTTTTGAGTTACATGCAACAATTTCAAATGCCTGGATCTTCCCACCATCACACCCAGAATAAGTGTTAATTACTGTCATATCCATGCACTAGGATGTTGATTAGATTCATGCATATGTAGTCAATCAGTTAAGTGCCTGTTTCCTCATCCATCTGGTCTACACTTCACACTTCTGAGCTGTACTTTAAATTTAATCTACAATCCATTTTCAGATCTGAAGGTTGGTTGCTGAAATCAATGCTCGCTTTATGCCCTAACCCCCAAAACTCACTAACATCCACATGACTGGCTGATTTGATATTTGTATTATCAAGCATGTGTACAGGTGCTCCTAATAAAGTGACCACAGTGTGTATAGTAGTTGCTGGACATTATATCCTGATTCCAAAGAATGGTTCTTTATCAAGTTGGGATAAAGCATGGAGCTTCTTCAACATAATGTTTAGCACTATGGGCTAGGGATGCACTTCAAAGCAACACAATTTTCAATGAATTTAAGTCTGAGTCTCAGAACTAAGTGGAGAACCAATTGCAGCTGCCAGTCTCTTAGAATTTTCGAATATAAAATAAAAATAAAATAAAATTGCATTACAATTGTTCTTCACAGAACAGAAATCTTCCAGAGATTATCTAATTGAGATGATAAATCTGATTCGAAGTTTTCATGTAAGAATCTGAGAAAAAACAGAGATATCACTGGAGGATGGGATTACTAGAGGGTATAGTTAATCTGATTAGCAAAGTAATAGAGGTGAATAAGAAGTTCCTTTTAGTGCATTGAGGTTTTATGATTTTAGAGGGACATCCCGCCAAGATGGTGAAGCAGATTCAATTGTAGCTCTCAGAAAGGAATTGAATAAGTACTTGATGGATACAAAACTATTGCAAAATAACAGAGTAGCTGCTTGACTAGATTGTTTTAATAAAAAGAACCAGCACTGCCATTTTAGCAGAGTGGCCTCTTTCTGTTCTGTAGGAGTCCACACAGGATTTCAGCAGTATGTACGTTCACCAATACAACACATATAAAATAACTCGGGAATCTTGGAGTTATCTATCAATAATTTGCAGGTTTGAATGAGCTGAATACAAATAACACAGTGGCAGTGTGCACCTACATCTCTTTTGAAGCAGCTAACCTATTCTATAAATGGAATTGACATTTCAGTCGGAGAATGGCTCTGATTGTGCACTGATTGTAAATACAAAGCAGTGCTGTGCATGACTCAACTTGCTTGATCACAATCGTGCTTGGGTTTTCAGCTTGCCACAGCTGAAAAATTCCTTTCCCTCAGCTGGTTAACGAATCAAAGTGTCACACGGCTATTAAATGAGCCCAGAATGATGGCCCACTATTGATGACTATCTGGAGACAACTTGTGATTGAGAACTTCCTCATTTGTGGTGACACAGCGTCACCAATTAGTCCAGTGTTCTGGGGACTAATAGCTAATTATGTTTTAAGGACAGAATGCAACTTGGACTCTCAACTGGCTCATTTCAACAACGAAAACTTTAGAAAGCATGAATACAGGGATGATGTCAATAAATTCAGAGCTCTTTGGTAGAATGAGAGCCCAATGTTATTTTTAAATCCTTTATCAAAATACTCTGCTTAGGGATTCATTTGACACCTAACCATAACTCCAGATGCCACATCAACAATCCCTAAAGTTTTCTCACCTGAATGCTGTGATTAATATTGAGATCAAATTTTATTGAGTCATATGCACTTCAGAACATGACCTTGATACTATTGGTAATGCAAGCAAACATTCACACAGCTCCATGTCAACTAAAACTTGATTGTTCCAAACTTTTTCATATTCCAAATTCTGATTTATGATATGGTTCAAATTATTGGACCCGTTTTTTCTGCAGTTGCAGACAATGTGTCCTACTTTGCAGCAATTAAAATATCTCCTTCCACTTTATTTCAGACCGTTGTTTTCACTTCTATCTCTGTGTTTGTGGAGGTCTAGACACAGCATTTTTTTTTCTTGCTTGGCTTAAAGTGTGACTCTTAATAATGGCTACTTGTAGCCACATTATTGTCTCTCTTTGTTTCTATCCATTTCCACTCCTTCGTCCATAGTACCAACTTATCCTTGAACTTCTCTCATCTCCCTATCTCCCAATAAGCCTGTTATGTAGAACTACATTCAATGGCCACTTTATGAGGTACCCTCTATACCTCCTGTACCTAATAAAGTGGCCACTGAGTGTACAGTATGGTCTTGGTCTTCTGCTTCTGTAGCCCATCCACTTCAAGGTTCAACATATTGTGCATTCAGCTGCGCTCTTCTGCACGCCACTGTTGTGACGCGTAGCTATTTGAGTTACTGTTGCCTTCCTGTCAGATTGAACCATTCTCCCCTGAACTCTCCCATTAACCAGGAATTTTCCTCCAGGTGACTATTAATCCTGCTGGATCAAAGTTTTGTAAAACTTCTCCATCACAGAGGTTAAACTGATTGGCCTGTAGTTGCTAAGCTTATCCTCACTTCTTTTCTTGAACAGGGAGTGAGATTTTCCATTTTCCAGTCCTGTGGCAACACATTCATTGGATTTTGGTTATTGACTTTGCAATCGTCAGGCCCCAGTGGTGTACCTGGAAGGGTATTGAAAACCAATGCTGACCTGCAGTCTGGAGTGTTGAACTTCTCACTGCTGCATCAATCATATCAGTGCCTCTATACATTTTGCTTAGTGGCATTCACAACTACTGTGATGCAGGGCTTTGAGAGATTGGTCATGGCTAGTACCTAAGCAAGCTTGTGCCTAAGCAAGCACCTGCACCTACTGCAACTTGCCTACCACCTCAACAGGTCTACAGTGGATGCAATTTCACTGGCTCTCCACTAGGCTTTGGAGTAAATGGACAGCAGCAAAAAGCACTTTTTATTGATCACAGCTCAGTGTCCAACACCATCATCTCCACAGTCTAATCAAAAAGCCCTGAAACCTGGACCTTGCACCTCCTTCAGCAACTCATCGGGAGAGCACGGTCAGTTGAGTTTGGTGTTAACAACACTTCATCCTCACTGACAAACAGTACAGGCTAACCTCAAATATGTATGCTCGGCTTAATGCACTACTTCCTCTACAATCATAACTGTGTGGCTAGGCACACAGCTCCGATGTTCACTGTTGATGCCACTGCTGTTAGCAGAACCTTAGATGGTGACAAGCAGGCATACATGAGTGAAACTGATGGGCCGGTTGAGTTGTGTCGCAATAATATCCTTACACTGAATGTCAGCCAGACCAAAGAGCTGATCATAGACTTCAAGAAGGTCAAGTCACTATTTATTGTCATTTTGACCATAACTGCTGGTACAGTACACAGTAAAAATGAGATAGCATTTTTCAGGACCATGGTGGTACATGAAACAATACAAAAACTCCACTGGACTATGGAAAAACAACACAAAAAAAACTACACCACACTACAGACCCAGGCCTGCATAAAGTGCACAAAACAGTGCAGGCATCACAATAAATAATAAACAATACAATAGGCACAGTAAGTTGCAGTAAGTTGGTGTCAGTCCTCTGATGGCTTGGGGGAAGAAACTGTTAAATAGTCTGATCGTGAGAGCCTGAATGCTTCGATGCCTTTTTCCAGATGGTAGAAGGGAGAAGAGTTTGTATGAGGGGTGTGTGGGGTCTTTCATAATGCTATTTGCTTTGTGGATGCAGCGTGTAGTGTAAATGTCTATAATGGCAGTAAGAGAGACCCCGATGATCTTCTCAGCTGACCTCAGTATCCGCTGAGGGGTCTTGCGATCCGAGATGGTACAATTTCTGAACCAGGCAGTGATGCAGCTGCTCAGGATACTCTCAATACAACCCCTGTAGAATGTAATTAGGATGGGGAGTGGGAGATGAACTTTCTCAGCCTTTGCAGAAAGTAGAGATGCTGCTGGGTGAAGTCAGGACAGAATGCGATAATCCTCATTGAGGGGTCAGTGGTGGAAAGGGTAGGCAGTTTCAAGCTCCTGGGCATCGACACCTCAGAGGATCTATCCTGGCAAACATGTTGATGACATTACAACAAAGGCAAACCAGTGGTTATGCTTCATTAAACTTTTGTGGAGATTTGGTATGTCATCAAAGACTCCAGAAAATTTCCATAGATGTACCGTGGAGAGCATCCTGGCTGTCTGCATCTCAGCCTGGTATGGACACACCTTTGCATAGGATTGTAAGAGGCTTCAGAGTATTGTAGACTCAGCCAGCTCCATCATGGGCACAACCCACCCCACCATTCTGGACATCCTCAAAAGGTGGTACCTCAAGACCATAAGACGTAAGAGCAGAATTAGGCCATTCAGCCCACCGAGTCTGCTTTGCAAAAAAGGCATTATGATGATGTAAATCATTCTAGCTTATGTCAGGTGGACACAGATTAATGTTACTGAAAATCTTTCAATAAGTTATCTTTATCTTCTCTATATTTTCTCATATTTAATGTACAAAAGCAAAGCAGCAGAGTCCTACATAACTTAAAAAGCAGGTTGTCCTGTTTTTAAATAAAAAATCCTTAATTTATTAAAAAACAACCTAAAATAATTTATTTAAAAATTGATGGAGAAAAACATTGATCAACCTTCACACAATATTCTCAAACAGCAAAAGATTTTCTGAAGATGGTGCTGTTACTTAAACTATTTTCTCCCAGAACCTGGTTGATTAAATAACTTAAAGCAGTGCCCAATCCATTATTCCTTTATACAATCATTTGCATAATAATTTATACAATACTCCTTCAGATAAATATGCTGGATATGTTGATTTCCAGAACCAGCAGAGCATGGTGTAAATTAGAAAGGTACAAATCTGCTCATTTGCACCTGTGTGAACAGAGATAGAAGACTAAAAATCTGAATTATCTGATAGCACAATAGCAAGTGATATAGTGTTTCCAGTGAAAAAGAGACCCATGGCTTAATGCTCATATCATTTGGGAGTATCAGTCTTCCCTTCTCTGCTACCTTCCATAATTATCATAATTTTCTTTTTTTGATTAGTTTCCTGTCCAAAATATTTCATACCCAAAGGTGTAGAAACCCTCTCTTACATGAAAATGAAAGCTGTGGTATGAAGCCACGGAGGAGCAGATTTTCACTGGATAAAGTGTCCAATGCTAAATGCCTGTCAATTCTTAGAGGTTATAAATTAAACAAACAACAGTATTAAAGCTGCTTGTGAAGTACAAAACTAAATGTCTCATTGTCTCAAATAGCAGTGTCTCTGAAAGGAGTTGTTCCTCACAAGATTCACTGCAGGAAAAAATTGTGGTGAGAAGCAATGGGAGAGGAGGACAGAAAGTTATGAACTGCCAGTGGACATCAATCATTGACCATAGACTGCTGTCTCTGAGGCACTTCCACAGATGTAATTCACTGAGTTTGAGATGGACAACTTTCAAAATATCCTGCTTGCTGAAAGGTATATGCTGAATGATGACTCCACTCTGTCCAGCTAACTCAATGGGTAAATATCAGAAACAAACATGCAGATGTTGGAAAGCTAAAATGAAAAGAGAGTATTTTGGAAACTCTCAGCAGGTCAGGCAAAGTCAGTAACATAAACCTTGTTTCTTATTCTCTGGATACTGCCTGCTGTATATTTCCAACAGTGTCCATACATGTTGACAGTTTTGTGTCTCAAACTAAATGAATATGGACACAGGGCTGTGATAGAATTTCCTGAGAATTTCCTGAGGTGGTCATGCAATAAGTACTTGATCATAACTATGACTGTGACTTAATGAAATGCAACTGAATTATATGTACAATTACTGCTTCTAGCTCTAACTTTTATTGTTCTCTTATCTTACTCATTTGCAAATGTTTTATAAGGCTGTTCTGTCAATTAATTTAAATTGTTGCATTGTCAAAGTCATAAGATTTTGAAATGACCATTTGTGACTCTTTACTTTGAGCCATTTATTTTATTAAGAGGTGCCAATTTCATGTATTTAAATGTATAGATGTGTATATAAATGTGTATTTAGATTTGTAGGTATCTGCTTATAGGTACATTCACTTTATTCTCCACAACTATCATTGATGTATCTTATAGCTTTGATTATTATTTAAGGAGTTACAGAATTTTGACCTGGCTGTTGATTTTCCATGGCAGATCTTAAATTTTTATTAAACTAATTCTGGTCTTAGGTAGTGTTGAAGTTTAAAAAAAACTATTAAAAGCAGATTTCTATTATTAGTAAATGCTTTCATTTGTACCAGTTTAATATTCAAGAAGAATGCTAACAAGGTTATTCACTTTCACCTGCTTTATTGCATTGAATTCTTACTAGTATTGTTATTAATCATGATGTTTAGGGGTTTAAGTCATCTGTCAAATGCCAACCATTAATATTGATGACATCTCCTGTGGTACAAATGTTTTAAAGGGCTATTTCCTCCCCAGTCATGGAATCTGTCAAAATGATGTGAAGGTTGTATGAAACCTTCAATGACATAAGAGAGAAAAAAAAACTCAGACTGAAAACTCAGTGTAACATCAAGAGTCTCATCTGATGGTGTCTTTCAGCAGTGAAGCTACTGCAGTAGGCAAAGTCAATGGGAGGGCATCTTATTTGAATGTGCCGAGCATCACTTTCAGTACTTTGCTAGGATATGACACCCAAAAATCTCGGCACTTGCCTGCTGTTTGATAACTTTGATCAGGTATTAATTGCTAACACCCCAGAGTTCTCTGATCAAGATGGTTGATAAAAGCTGGATTTTGTTTTTAAATTTCTAAGTGGGTGGGTAAGGGGTGTGCTGATAACTGTGCGAGTGGTGGAACTGTGGTGGTGCTTCTAACAAAAATACCAGCTCCTTCCCTTGGAGTTGGCATATTGACTCAGGGATTATTCACTTTTGATTTTCCTTTCCTTTTATTTATGTTTTAACTGAAGAACTTTTGAGAACTTTATTTGGATTCTGATATGTCCTGCTGGAACCTCAGTAGGAGGATGATAATGTCAGAACTGAACTTAAGTGCTAAATGGTGTTTCAACCACATCTGGTGCAGTTTTGTATTGTGGTACTGTGGCATGAAACAGTGACTGATCAAAGCAGTGACATCGGATGAAGCCATTGCCTGTAATGTTACGTTATCTGCCCCTTCTCTCATTAGCACATTATGTACTGCCCTTAATAATGGGAAGCCCTATGTGATTGACAGTATTGCAGAAATTGGGTCAGATTGTGAATTAGTGTCAGAAACACATCCAATTACTTAGTGCTTCAGGATCAGATATTATTTATCTGTTTTCCATTTTGGGATCATTTGGAAAATAAGTCCTTGTATTTGAAGGATCTAGCAATGATCTAGGAATAATCTGCATCATTGATTTTAGAAGAGTCTGTGGAAGGATTAGACAAAATCAATGTTGCAATGGTGGTTTGGTGAGTTTAAATGCAGAGCTTTCATCTGACAACAGCATACGCATTCAATGTCACATCTGTGTCTTCTCGCTTCTGCTTTCAAACTTATCGATCAGATTTGGGATGCAAACAAACTACGCATAATTTCCTTGAAACTGGGTCTTGTCTATTATGTTCCAATTTAAATGATTCAACTTTAAACCAACTGATTCTCTGTGCAGTGTATTAAGAATATGTCAACTGTGCAAACAGGAACGTGACCAGACTGAACTGATAGGTGGAGGAATTTTATAGAAATTGTCCAATCCTGCTTCTTCGCTCTTGCTGGCACTTCTTTTAGAGCTTAACCAGAATATGAAGCTAAAGCTTGCATGAGTCCACTCCGGTGTTCTTTCGTACAGTTACTTTTTTATTTAGTTCTTCTATCATTCATGTATGATTTCTGACCATTAATTAAACTCTTTGTGATGGCGGGAAGAGAGACCCCGATGATCTTCTCAGCTGACCTCACTATCCTTATAATCTTGCTCACTTCTTGTTTTCAGGCAGTTCTGGGGATAAACCTGTATAAAATAGCAGGGAAAAGAACATTTATGTCTTTGAATTCGATCCAATAACCTCTTTCACTCTCAGTGGGAACACCATTCTTTATCAGGCAGTTGATCCTGAATAAATGCCATTCATACCGAGAGGGAAAAATAAAAATTAGGAAGTTAGTTGAGGGAAACATAATAATTCTGTTGCACTGGTCTTTGAAAACTCAAGATAGTTTTCTAAGTCCACTTGACCCACCATTGTAAATAAGGATAGTGGAAAATATATGATATAGATCATTGCAATGGTTTCACGGGACCTTTGAGACAAGTAACAATCATCTAGTTCATTTTATGGTACAATTATCATGCGCTTGCTGAAAATACATAGCAATCAATCTTTACTATAGACCCGGAAATGATGCGAGGAAGGTCTCTGTGGTGGAGAGCTTTGGGAACTGTAGGTCCAATGTCACCTTCTCCTTTTCTAAGTTTGCTATATTTACTACCCTATCTCAAATTACTCATTTACCATAACCCAAAATGTCATATTAAGAAATAAATTTCTCTAATTTGCATTTGTTTCCTGATGATTATTGGTTATGGCACTAAGAGGAACATGGATAATGAGACTGGCATAATAAAACTGCCAACACAGATATAAAGAATAACAATAAGCTTTGGCAACAATTCCCCACCTGCTGGAGAAAGGCTCCCCAGTTTCACTGGGCCTTTCCTGGGTCTCCAAGGTTGAGTGTCATGTCAACACCATAAAACATGTCATTATCAAGGCTCTGAACAATGTTCATTAGTAGCTCTAAATGGCTGCAGTGGGAATAATTCTGTCATAATGTTATAAATTCAACAAATTCACAATCTTCATTAAGTTCAATAGGGAGCTTCATAATAGAAAACTAATTTACTGGTTGTATGGATCTCAAATGCTTGAGCAATTTGTAAAGAATCAAACTTATGTTATCTTACTTTTCCATACAAAAAATAGGAAGTTCTATAGATTACTAAGAGTATGGATAATTAATGTATCATTCTGGTGATCAAGCCTTTCCTCATTCAAGATACAGACGTGATTTGAAGGAATGGGAACAGCAATTGATTGCATTTGAAAAACCTGAAAGAAAGAAATAACAAAATAATTTTGTTGATAGTTAATTCTAGAGGGGGTTGGAGAGAAAGAGGTGAAGGCTTATTTGGAGTATTAATGCTGTATAGACATATTGCACTGAATGCAATATCATCTTAAGTAATTGTTTGTCATATTTTGTCATTGTTCTTTCTTTTCCGTTCAACATAACATCAAATTATTTTTAACATAAAAAACACTTAAAAATCAGAATTCTATTTATTTTCAAGGTTTTATGAAGGCAAAGTTTACTGAAAAGTATTCAATCAGTCCATGGGAGTTTTAAGTTACAATCTGAATAATTTTTAATCCTGTATTGGAATGGCTCTTAGTACACTTGCTATGCCATATGCCTTAGAGTACATAAGCCAAAGGAGCAGAATTTAAGCCATTTGGCCTGTCTGCTCTGCTCCATCATTTGATCATGGTTGATTTATTTTTTCCTCTCAGTACAATTCACCCCATAACCTTTGATGCCCTTAATAATCAAGAGCCTATCAACCTCTGATTTAGATATACTCAAAGACCTGATCTTCACAAGCATCTGTGGCAATGACTTCCACCCTCTCTCTATAGAAGTTCCTCCTCATCTTCTGTAATTTTGAGACTGTGCCTCTGATTCCAGACTCTTCCATATTGGAAACATCCTCTTCATATCCACTCTATCTGGTCTTTTCCACGTTCAGTAGGTTTCAATGAGATTCCCCTCATCCTTCTTATCTGCCACAGGTACAAGCCCAGAGCCATCAAATGCTACTAATATGTTATTACTTTCATTGCCTGGGTTATTCTCGTGAACCTCCTCTGAACCTTCCCCAATGCCAGAACATCCTTTTTTGGATATGGAGCCCAAAACTGCTCACCATATTCCAAATGTGGTCTGACCAATGCCTTATGAAGCCTCAGCATTATTTCATGCTTTCATATTCTTATCCCTGGAAGTGAATGCTAGCATTGCATTTGCCTTCCTTACCGTTGAATCAACTAGCACATTAATCTTTAGGGAATCCTGCAGGAGGGTTTGCAAGTACCTTTGCATCTCTGATTTCAAAATTCTCTCTCCTCTTAGAAAATGTTCAAGCTAAATGTATTATACAAGTATGTATATGCCACCATATACTTCACTGAGATTCAAGTTCTTGCAGTTCTTCACAGTAAATACAGTGAAATACAATAATACTGAAATACAATAAAATCAATGAAAACTATGCATAAAAAGGCTAGCAAACAACCAATATGCAACAAAGGACAAACTATGGAAATACAGATAATAATGATTTTAATATAATATTTATAATATACCAATATAATTATTAGATAAATATTGTTGTATTAATATAATTATTAAACAATATAGTAATAATAATTAATACACTGTCAGATAAAACTTCTAAGGATATACTTTCATCAGCAAAAACAGGATTCAGCATATGCAATTCTGGTAAGAAGTACACACCACTAAACTTATGTGAAAGCATAACCCAGAAGACTGAAGTAATTTTGACTATGGAAGAATATGCTAACCCTCCATGGGAGACTTCCCCACAATCTGAACAGATTAGATGTCGAAAAGGAAGCGTTGAATAACTGGCTCAGAGTTGGAGATCTCTTTGCAGAAACAGAAGGGCTCCTTTTGGCAATACAGGACGAGGTAGTTAACACAAAAAAAAATCAAAATAATCAAAACATGATAAAAGACCAACAAATTCAAGACAATAAATGCAGAAAATACCATGAGAAACCGGAAACAATCCAACACATTACAGGATGCTGCAGCAGTTTAACTTAATCTGATTACTTAGAAAGTCACAATAAAGTGGCCAACATCATTCACCGAAATCTTGCTTTAAAATACAAACATAAAAGAAAACATATATTGCTACAAATATAAGCCTGATCCAGTTTAAGACTCAGAGCCCTACAAATTATATTATAACAGATAGGGCAATCCATAGTAACTGTCTGGATATAATAATACAGGATAAATAAGCAAGAACAACTTACTTAATAGATATAGCCATTCCAAACACACACATAACATACAGAAATCAATAAGTGAAAAGCACCAGCAATATGCTGAATTCAAAGATGAAATTGAAAGATTATGGAACATGAACAGGGTATGTATTGTCCTAATATAATATCTACAATTGGCATCATCTCCAAGTCACTACACAAGAGCATTAAATAACTATGCCTACATAACAATTTTATGTAAATCTCCAGAAAACCACAATACTAAACACCACTAGAATAGTCCGAAAGATCCTAAGAGTTGACAAATAAGTGTGGTTGGCTATGCCCGTACCTCAGGTTTTACCAGTTTGAGCTAAGAAAAGATAAAAGTAACAAATAATAATGACAATAAAATATTAATAATAATGACAATAAATAAATAATACTGAGAATGTGAATTTCAGAGTCCTTAAAAGTGTGAACATAAGGAATTCTGCAGATGCTGGAAATCCAAATCAACACACGCAGAATGCTGGAGGAACTCAGCAGGCCAGGCAGCATCTATGGAAAAGAATAAGCAGTCGATACTTTGAGCCAAGGATAATACCTATTCCTGAAAGAGATGGTTTGGGACCTAAGGCTCCTGTACTTTCTTCTGGATGGCAGCCGTGAGAAGAGAGCATGATTTGAATGGTAGGGGTCCTTGATGATCAATTTTGCTTTCTTGTTGCAGTACTTATTGTAGACACACTTAATGATGGTCTGCACCCTGTCCCTTTTACCAAAATACATGACTGTACATTTTCCTAACTTGTATTCCATGTGCTACCTCTTTGCCCATTCTCTTAATCTGTCCAAGTCCTTCTTGCTTCCTCAACACTACCTGTGCCTCCACTTATCTTTATAGTATCCACAAACTTGACCACAAGGCCATCAATTCCGTCATCCAAACCATTAACATATAATGTGAAAAATAGCAGACCCAGAACTGACCTCTGTGGAATACCACTAGTTGCCTGCAGTCATTCAGAAAAGGCTCCTACTAATTTTTGCTATATTGTATGTTTTCTGTTTTGCTTTCGTTCTGTCTTTGATTTCCCTTGTCAGCTATAGTTGCCTCATCCTCCCTTTGGAATGCTTCCTGTTCTCTGGGATGAACCCATCCAGTGTATTTTTAATAATTCCCAGAAATTCCTACCTTTGCTGTTCTACTGTTATCCCTGCTAGTGTCCCCTTCCAGTCAACTTTGGCCAGCACCTCTCCCATGACTATAATACTGATGCATCTGATTTTTGATTCGCCATCTCAAACAGCAGGGTGAATTCTATCATATTATGATCACTGTCTCTGAAAGGTTCTTTTACCTTAAGCTTCCTAATCAAATCTACTTCATTGCACAGCATCCAATCCAGAATTGCATTTTCCTTAGTGAGACCAACCATAAGCTGCTCTATAAAGCCATCTTAAACTCCTACTTTGTATTCTGCAGCAACCTGATTTTCCCATCCTACAGTACATGCATATTGAAGTTACAAATGGCCATTGTAACACGATATTTTTTTACAAGTGCTTTCTACCACGTGTTGTAGTTTGTACCCTTCCTTTTTTTTTGGAGTTTTTTATATAACTCCTGTAAGTGTCTTTTTACTGTTGCATTTTCTTAACTTTACCCACAAGGATTCTAATTTTTCTGATCCTATGTCACATCTTTCTCAGGATTTGATTTCACATTTTACCATCAAAGCTACATTTCTGTCCGTCGCTCTGGCCTTTTGATATGATGTGTATCTTTAGTTGGGAAGCTCCCAGCTATGAACTTTCAACCATGATTTCTAACTGCACTACAAGATCATCTACCTTATTGGATACTGCATTCATTAAAATGTAACACCTTCAACCCTGTATTCAACAAGTTTCTTTTTAATTTTGTTGCCTGAAATTAGATTCTTATTCTTTTCTTTACCCTGGAACCTTCATTAACCTTTCCTGCACTCTCACTCCCCTTTACTTTATCCATACTTTTCCAAGCTGCTGGACCCACAGTCTTACTATTTAGTATTACTATTACTACTTACTTTTAAACTTGCTTGTCAGTTCCTATTTACATTTTCCCCTCTCACCTTAAATCTATTCCCTCTAGTTTTAGACTGCACCCACTCTGTGAAAAACACTCTGAACAATTCATCTTACCTATACCCCTCATGATTTCAGATACCTTTATACGATCATATCACAGCCTTGTATGCTCTGGGTAAAAAGCACCTAATTATCCATCTACCTCTGCCATATCTTTCAGGTATCCCTCGGTCTCTGACTACAGCACCTTTCATGGTCCTGCTATTTCCTATACACTGTAAGTCCTGCCCTGATTTAACTTAACAAAATTCATCACCTTGCACTTGTCCCAGTTAAATTCCATTTATCACTTCTTCGCCCCCCCCCACCCTAAGTTTCCCAGTTGATAATGGTATAATCTTTCCTAACCTCCACTGTCCACTATACCACCAGTGCGCGTGCAATATCTTAGAAAAAGAAGAATAGATTGTTAGTTGGAAGAAAGGAAAAAGTAGAAGAATATTTTCACCCAAAAAGTATTGAATCCCATAGCTTGAATGGGTTGAGGAAGCAGAAAAATTCACTGCATTTATGAAATACTTCAAATGTTATTACTCAAAAGATTTTGCACCTAGTGCTAGGAAATGGGACTAACCTGAAATTGTACTACTTACATATAGTGTGAACATGATGGACTAGTGTTTCCATAGCTCTATGAATAACACACACTCTTATCTCTATGATGTTCAGAACCTACTAGTTGTTTTTTTTTGTAAGGATAGAGCAACCAATGGCAAAGAAAGAATATGTGGAAATTGCATGTAATGGCCAACTAAGTGGATTGCTTTGTGCCCTACATAATATGCATGTTTACAGAAGAGGTTGGCTAGCTATACCTTACTACCAACATTGCTCAGTGTGTGTGACGTGCCCAATTTGTTCAATAAATAGCTCTATCAATCATCAATAGTTTCCACAAAAGAATTCAATGACAGTATCAGTAGTTTCTTTTTCTCATTTAATTTGTTTGGAGAGCTATAAAAAATGTCATGGTCTATTTTACATGCATTATTTGAAGAAAGAAGGTCAGTGTAGGGCAAGTGGAATACTGCATTATATACCTTTTGTTATACATTGTTTGGCTTGTGAAATGACTGATAACAAGTTCTCCGGCAGTTCATAGTATCCTACAAAAATATTTAAATATTTTTCTGTAAATGACATGTCCTTAATACAACACTTGTTTCACTGAGCACTTCCCTTGTATAATTAAAAGCTAAATTATTAATGAGAGTTTGGTGACTGATGTAAACCTTCAAAGTAATGAATTTAAGAGTGGGAGATGAAGTTATTTTTATTTCTTAGTACTTGATAAATTTATGCTAGTTGACCTTATTATCAGTGTATCACATTGTAACTATGGCATTAAACACTGTCACATTATGACTTTGACTTTAAACTATGCTTCACTAAAGTGTAGACTTTATCTGTGCTACGCTGTAATTTAGACTCTAATTTAGATCAAATTATAGCTAAGGGTTTAAACTGCACTTTGTTGTCCTAGAATCTGTGTTCTGTAGAACAATATTTCTGTCTGACCTCTGATATAGTTGCTTTGAAATATACTTTACAAAATGCAAGCTGGTATTCATTGTATACAATAGGACGTTTGCGATTTCCTCCTGGTCCTGTGTATGCCAGAAATAAGATGAGAGAGCAGGCCATGGATTCAGCAGGTGCACTGCACATTAGACTTTTTCCTGTCTTCATAGGATGTTTTTGGGTTCTCTACTTGACAAATGAGATGTAAATTGTGTCCTCAACACATCATGCAACTGAAAGGTAAGCCTGAATACCTGTCACTATGCACAAATCACAATATCAACAATGCTGGAGCAGATGAAGGGTCTCAACCTGGAACATTGACTGTCCAGTACCTACCATCGGTGCTGCCTGTCCTTCTGAGGCCTTCCTCTTCTTCTGCTGCATTGGTCCAGACTCTGCCATTCACTGTCTCTTGTGTCAGCAAATCACCATACCCTCTCTGATGGTCTGACCAGATATTTGTTGTCCTTTAGGTTTTCAGTCATTTGCCCATAAGCTTCTCTCACATTCCTCTGTAATCTATGAACTAGCTTGCTTGAATGGCTGGTGTGAGTTAAGCCTTCGCTTTCTTTTTGTACTTTGTAATGTTTCTTATTGTAACATAGTTTTTGCACGAATTGTACTGAATTACTGATGCATATCAACAAATTTCACAACATATGACAGTAATAATAAAACTGATTCTTACTCTAATTCTGATTCCTGTATCTTGAATACAGTGGAATCTTGCAACCCCAGGCCCTTCAAAAATACCACTTTTTATCTGTCTCCTACCATTCATTTAATGTATCTTTTCCAGACACTAGTGGTTTTCATCATATGCTTTCAATTGCCACTGATTTATTAAAACATCAGAGTGAACAGCAGTAATGAAGCAGGATTCATTTTATGGTAGTTTATGAAACTATTGCCATAAGTAAATTTTAGCCAACCGGTAAAGGGCTAGAAATGCTCCATACATGGCAAAGCTGGCAGAGAAAATCAGTCCCTGGGTTTGGAAGATGGGGGTGTGGAGGTGAATGATTGTCTCATATCAGTGAAAGAATTGTATAGGGACCATCAGAGTTAGCTACATCTCAGAATGAGATATGACTGGTATATGGTACAATAAGGATGGACAATATTGGTCTGGAACGTAAATACGGAGGAGAAGTCTACTCTTGGATATAAGACTGGGAGCTGATAGCTGCTGTGAATGGTGGAATGGATGAGATAATAAGCAACAGGATTTTTTTTAAAGTGAGTACCTCTGTAGCAAGGTCAATTTCATTGGTTAGACCATAAGACATAGGAGCAGAATTAGGTCATTGAGCCCATTGAGTCTGCTCTGCCATTTCATCATGGCTGATCCTGGATCCCATTCAACCACATACACCTACTCTCTCACCATAACCTTTGATGCCCCAACCAATCAGGAATCTATCAACTTCCGCCTTAAATATGCCCAAGGATTTAGCCTCCACCGCAGTCTGTGGCAGAGCATTCCACACATTCAACAGTCTTTGCTAACAAAATTCCTCCTTACTTCTGTTCTAAAAGGTCGCCCCTCACATTGGAGGCTGTGCATACCTCCACCATAGAAAACATCCTCTCCACATCCATCTTATCTAGTCCTTTCAACGTTCAGTGGATTTCAGTGATATCCCCATTCTTCTAAATTCCAGTCCTGTACAGGCCCAAAGCTGCCAAACCCTTTTCATATGTTAACTCCTTCTTTCCCAGAACCATCCTTGTGAACCTCCTCTGGATTCTCTTCAATGACAATGCATCCTTTCTGAGATAAGGGGCCCAAAACTGTTGACAATACTTCAAGTGCAGCCTGACCAGTGTCTTATAAAGCTTTGGCATTTTCTTCTTGCTTTTATATTCCATTCCCTCTGCACCTCTGATGTTTGAGTTTTCTCCCCATTTAGATAATAGTCTGCACTAAAATGCATTTACCAAAATGCATTATCATACAGTTCCCAATAGAGTATTCCAGTAACAGAGTGAGTGCCATTCCATTGGTTGCTCCAAAAGCAGGCCACAGATTGCTATTTACAGCTCTGTTTGGTGTGACTGACCATCCTATTAACAGCTATCAAAGGTGCAGAAGAATTTCCTGCCAAGTGGCATCAATACATGGTGGGCCAAGAACAACTTTCTTTAAGCAAATGGTTGACTAAACTCATTCACATAGCATACAACAAAGCTGTGCTATCTAGAACTTTTTTCACTTACTTATTACTGTAATAACCACAGTATAAATAATGGGTTTTAATATCTATGGTGCTTCTTTAATCATTTACTGTGAGTTCATGGAAAACATATTAAAATTATAAACATAATTCCTCCAGTGTTTCCACAAATTCTTTTATTCATGGAATATTTACAATAACTGAATTCGAAATGTTATAGAACCATAATAAGTAGTGTTCAGTATTTAATATTTCAGTAGTGTTTGAGTAATATTGTAAAGATCTTGTTTGATTAAGCATTCTTTTTCATTTTAATAATGAATTATGGTTTATGTATAAAAACACATAAATTTGCATACGTCATGACACTACCACATAATATGTGTACGCCTTACTTAGAGTAAAAATGAATTTTGACTCACTGTTTGGGTTCTCTGACTTTTCTTTTAAACTAGTTTTATGCTTTAGAGTTACAAAACATTACTGTGGAGACTAGGTAGTTTAACAATTAACTGCTGAATACTACCAACCTGTTGAAGTGCAGTGAGATGTTCGATTTTTAAAAAAGCACAGCAAGCTGTTCCAGTTAAAAAGAAACAGCACAGCGTATGTCTCTTCAGAAGGGAGAGAGAGAAACAATTGAGTTTTGAAAACAACCAGAAAACAGACAAATTTATGGGTTCATAAACAGTGAGTACTGGGTGATAATAAATGTAAATAAAAAATAAGCAGAAATGGCTGGCTACATCAAAAAGATAGATATGCTCGATTGCAGAAGAGATAACTGGAATAATAATACTAAGCTAATAGAACAGCATTTTAAAGCAAATAGAGTAGCCAATGTGGAACAAGTACCAGTTTTTCTAAGTGCATTAGATTTAAAGGCATACAGGTTGCTTAGAAATTTAACTGCCCCAACAAAACCAGTTGAAATGAGCTTTGCTGATATCATGAAAGTAATGTCGGAAACATTTAGAACCAAAAGCATTGTTGTTTGCAAAATGTTTTAGGTTTCTTCAGTGGAATCAAAAGTAACAGGAGTCCATTTCAGTGTATGTGGCTGAATTAAGGAAACTTGTCTCAGCATTGTCAGTTCAGTAATGGATTTAATAATACACTGAGCCGCCTTTAGTTTGTGAAACCTTATAGGAAAGCATTCAAAAATGACTCCTACCTGAAGCACAACTTATAGTTAAAGGAACAGTTGAAATTGCTGTATCATTGGAAACAGTAGACCAAGACACTATTGAGTTGCAGTCAGGAATGAAAGTGAGCATGAACAAATCGCAACATCTAACCAGAAATCTGCCTGGCCAAACAAATATTGTTACTGTTGTGGCAAACGCTCACATAAACCAGACCAATGCAGGGTTAAAGGTTGAACTTGCAGAAAATGCAACACAGTAGGATACAAAGAGAATGTTGGGCAGGCACAAATAAATGGATTGCACGAGGATGAGAAAAAGCTAAAAAGTCAAGTTGCAGTTTAAAGAAGAGTTGCAATCTGCAAGTTGTAGATGAAAAATCTGCAATGATGAGAGTGACATAAGACTGACCAGCCTTGTGACTTAAAATGTAAAAAGGAATATAGACAAGTAATATGGCTTAAACTGGAAGTGAATGGACACTGGCTTAGCTGTTTCAGTCATTCTACAAAGTGAGTTTAAATGGCATTTCAATGATACTGAACTGAAGCCTGCAGATATCCAGCAAAGAATTTATACCGAAGAAAAGATAATTCTTGAGTCAATGACATTTGTAACAGTGAGATATAACAACCAACAAGCCTCTTTGGGCTTATATGGTAAAAAAAAGAGGAGGGCTAGAATTGTAGGGAAATGATTGGTAGAGATAACTGCAACATGATTGGTGATCCATCTTCCATTTACATTCCCCAACCCTTGCAAGAAGGTCAGCTGAAAGCAAATTAAGAAAGGTACTGGATGATACAACAGAAATATTCGAGGATGTCATTGGAAAACTCAAACATATCAGTGTTCAAATAATGTTAAATGAAGATGTCACACCCAAGTTTTACCAAGCCCATCCAGTTTCTTATGCAATCCATGATGAAGTGCTGATGAGCTAGATCACGTGGAAACTGAAGGAATTCTTTCCAAGGTTGAGTGGAGCTCATGGATAATGCCAGTAGTACCAGTAGCCAAAACGAAGGTAATAGACAGGATCTGAGGTGGTGTTAATGTCATCATCACCCCAGTACTGAAAGTAGATCAATACCCTCTTGCTAGAATTAAGAATATTGTAGCGCCTCATTTCCTAGCGTATCCGAACCGACTCACAATTAGATGAGGCGCCGGAAACTCGGCCGGTTGCGCCAGGTCCACATGGGCCGGCTTGAGGCGGTCCACCGTGAAAACCTCCTCCTTCCCCCCAACGTCCAGCACGAACGTGGACCCGTTGTTCCGGAGCACCGTAAACGGCCCCTCGTATGGCCGCTGCAGCGGCGGCCGATGCCCGCCCCTTCGTACAAACACAAACTTACAGTTCCGTAGGTCTTTGGGTACGCAGGTCGGGTGCCGCCCATGCTGTGAACATTGGGGGGTGTATCGCCGGTTCTGGGGGGGGGTTATGTAGCGCCTCATTTCCTAGCGTATCCGAACCGACTCACAATTAGATAGCCTACGGGGGTTTGCGAGCACAGAGCTTTGGAGCCTCTTCGCCATGGGGGGCCGGTTGACAGAGGCTTAAAAGTGAGGCTGAAGTTTTCGAATAAAGTTTTTCCTTCAACTGCAGTTACCGACTCCGTGTCGTAATTTTAGCGCTGCTCGTAGCACACCGCTACAATATCTTTGTAAACCTTTCTGGAGGAAAGCACTTCAGCAAAGTTGGCTCTGCTGAGACCTATCTACAGATTGAGATGGAAGAAAAATTCAAAGTGTTTCTCACCATAGGCACACTCAAAGGGCACTATTGCTATAATAGGCTTGTTTTTGGAGTAGCATTGCCATCTGCACTCTAGCAGAAAGCTATGAACCAGGTATGCAAGGCTGCCCAGGCACTTACTGGATGACATCATTGGTACCAGTGTGTATGACAAAGAACATCTCCAAAATCTCAAGACAGTATTAAAATTATTAGAATATTTTTTATTTAGAAATATCTAATTAAAAATATCATAGTGCTAATATTAGAATATTAGCACTATGCAACAAGTGAGAATTACTGAAACAAAGCATTACTTTCTGTGGTCACACTATTGACACACAAGAACTACACAAGTGTGCTGAGAAAATTCAAGCAGTGTTGGATGCCCCGAGGCCAAAGGATGTGGCACAATTGTGGTCCTTTTAAGGAATTGTCAATTACTACAAGAGGTTCTTGCTGACCCTAGCTACTTTTCTCCACCCAATGATCTCATAACTGCAGATCATGAAGAAATAACAGTGGACAAAGTACATGCACTTTCTGCAGCCCCAGAGTCAACTCCTGCAACCACCACGCAGGAGACCCCGGAACCTAAGATATTTTCACAGCCACAAGGTTTTCCTTCCATGCAGAGTAACCATCGTGCCCTCTCCCACCTCTCCAGCAAGAGTAGGAAATCATACACAGCAAAGAAACCTTTCAGCTTGGTTGGAACAATTTAAAATTTTCTTTTGGTTGTCTTTATAGTACTGCTATTATATCGTATTCTACGGATATAGTTGGGATGCATTCTATATTGAATAGGAGTTTATTGCTAAGCGTGGGGGAGGGTTGTGGTTAATATTTCAGTATTATTTGAGTAATATTGTAAATATATTGTTTGATTAAGCATTCTTGTTTGTTTAAACAATTCATTACAGGCTATATGTAAAAAGAAGTGAATTGCATATATCATGATGCTACCATGTGATACGTGTGTACCTCGCTTAAAGTTAAAACTAAGTGTGTTTTAACTTAGTTTTAACTTTAAGTGTGAGTCACATTTTGGACTCTCTGTCTTTTACTTTAAATTAGTTTTATGTTTTGGAGCTACAAAACATAACAAGTATTTTCAGATACTATGGAGGGAGGTACAAAATAATATTTGTTTGTACATAATGTCAAGAAGATATAAAAATGACTTTGGACATTGAACATAGAACAGTATGCACAGTACAGGCCCTTCAGCTCGTTATATAATGCAGACTTTTCAACTTACTCTAAGTTCAGTTTAACCCTTCCTTCCTACATAACTCTCCATTTTTTTCTATCATCTATGTGCCCATTTGAGGATTTTAGTGATGCTTCTGCCACCATTCCTGGCAGGGAGTTCCATTTACTCACCACTCTCTCTGTAAAGAACTTTCCCTTGACATCAGTATCCATGTCAAAGTCCATCTTTGCTGATTTGATTTGACACAAACAACACACTTCTCTGCACAGTATGTTTGTAGCTCAAACATAGTAATAATTCAAAACCTCATTCCATGAGGTCTCAACTCGTTTTGGCTAATTTTAGTTCACTTCTTGGTACTTCAGAGTCAATGGGTTACTTAAGGATCTACATGGCTCTTTGCGGTGCCAGCTGTAAGATCAGGGTTCAATTCCCACCACTATTTTTAAGGTGTTTGTACCTTCTCCTAGAAACCATGTGGGTAATCTGCGGCTGCTCCAGGTTCCTCCCACATTCCAAAGACGTATGTTTAAGGTTGGTGATGTGCGCACGTTGTGGTGGCATTGGAAGTGTGGCGACATTTGCGGGCTGTTCAGTACAATCTCCATTGATTTGTTTTGATGCAAATGATGCATTTCAATGCAGTAGTGACAAATAAAGCCATTCTTCAAAAAAAAATCTTTCTCAAGCTCTCACGAGGAAAGCTGCAGATGCTGGAAATTCAAACAACATCACACACAAAATGCTGGTGGAACACAGCAGGCTAGGCAGCATCTATAGGGAGAAGCGCTGTCGACGTTTCGGGCCGAGACCCTTCGTCAGGACTAACCGAAAGGAAAGATAGTAAGAGATTTGAAAGTAGTGGGGGGAGGGGGAAATGTGAAATGATAGAAGACCGGAGGGTGTGGGATGAAGCTGAGAGCTGAAAAGGTGATTGGCGAAAGTGATACAGAGCTGGAGAAGGGAAAGGATCATGGGATGGGAGGCCTCGGATGAAATGGGGGGAGAAGCACCAGAGAGAGATGGAAAACAGGCAAACAACTAAATATGTCAGGGATGGGGTAAGAAGGGGAGGAGGGGCATTAACGGAAGTTAACGGAAGTTAGAGAAGTCAGTATATCTAGCTCTGCATCACTTTCGCCAATCACCTTTCCAGCTCTTAGCTTCATCCCACCCCCTCCGGTCTTCTCCTATCATTTCGCATTTCCCCCTCCCCCCACTACTTTCAAATCTCTTACTATCTTTCCTTTTGGTTAGTCCTGACGAAGAGTCTCGGCCCGAAACGTCGACAGCGCTTCTCCGTATAGATGCTGCCTGGCCTGCTATGTTCCACCAGCATTTTGTGTGTGTTGTTTCTCAAACTCCGTCATTTTAGCTTTGGGTGTCAAGGAGATCTACTTGTTTCAAAATCTTGTAATAGCTATATCAAAATCTGATGATGTATGTAGCACCCCATTTGTAATTCTGAGTACAAATGAGTGGTGAGTGCACTTCGCATGCTTTGACAGTTTGCACCAAGCAGTAGAACAGTTGCTCTGGAAACATGCCAGCATAGTTGACCTGTATTTCCAGCAGGATTCACTGAACACAGGAGATCTCTTCACATCCCACATCTGGTGAGCTGCTGTTGTTGTCATCTGCTTGGGGTCAATAACAATTTGAATTAAGCTTGCAGCTCAAAGTGGCTGATACTTCATGGTGCTTCACACGCTACCCATCTGAAGATAAAATTACTCCTGTTGTCTCCAGAATTAATTATAAGTAAGTCCCTATGGTGGGGATCCCGTTTAGTGTATAAACTAGATCCATCTGTCTCTACCAGTTACTTGACCTGAAAATTATTTTCCAGCCTGGCAGTATAAAATATGCATTTTAATCCATTGTCTGCATACCTTTTAGACGTAAATTGTTAAGGAAATAAACCAATGGATCATCACAATGCAGTGCTCATTTAAGCCTAAGTTAAAAGGAATGGCTCAGTTGTCATGTGTGTACTCTCCTGCATGGCTAAGGAACATAACACATAGAGTGGATGTGGAAAGGATGTTTCCTATGGTGGGAGAGTCAAGACCCAGAGAACACAGCCTAGAATAATGTGGTGTCCTTTTAGAATGGAGATGACAAGGAATTTCTTTAGACGGAGAGTGGGGAATCTATGGAATTCCGCACAGGCAGCTGTGGAGGCCAAGTCTTTATGTATGTTTAAGGCAGAGTTTGATAGATTCTTGATATGGAGAGAAGCAGGAGATTGGGGCTGAGAGGAAAATTAGATCAGCTATGATGACATGGCGCAGCAGATTGACGGACCAAATGGCTAAATTCTGCTCCTATATCTTATGGTCTTATGGCCTTATAAGCAGACAATATAAAACTTCGGTTAAACCACAGCTGGAGCACTGTGTTAATTCTGGTGACCATATTACAGGTTCTAACCCCAGGCTGTGAGACTAATGAATAGGCTGTCACTACTGAGGTCTAATCACTAGGACAGCAATCTGTTTGCTGTTTATTATACTGGTTATTGCTTACCTATGCTGCATGCCCTTCACATGCATTTTGAACTATATTAGCTTATTTGTAGTGATATTTCATTTCATGTGCTGTGTGTGATATACAGAATGTATTGTGGCTGCATTGTGGTCTGGAGAGACATTATTTTGTTTTGTTGTGTATATATAATGTGTATATATGTGTGTGTGTGTGTGTGTGTGTGTGTGTGTGTGTGTGTGTGTGTGTGTGTGTGTGTGTGTGTGTGTGTGTATATGTGTGTATATATATAGTCAGATGAACTTGGACTTGAACTTAGAGAAAGGATGTTAATGTACCAGAGAAGGTAGAAATTTATGAGGATATTGTCAGGACTAGAGAAATTTTAATATAGATGACTCTATATAGAGCATATAGAGTATAGAGTATTACAGCACAGAAACAGGCCCTTCAGCCCATCCAATGCATGATGAAAGGGCCTGCTAATTGAACTGCACCTGGACCATAGCCCTCCATACCACAACCATTTATATTGCAATTCAAATTCCTCTTAAATGTGAAATTAAACCCACATTCACCACTTCTGATGGCAGCTCGTTCCACACTCTAACCACTCTCTGAATAAGGATGTTGCCCTCATATTTTGCTTATACATTTCACCTTTCACCCTTAAGCTGGTTCTAGTCTTGCCCAACCTCCTTGGAAAATATACGTCTCTCAAATCTCCTCTCATTCTCCTACACTCTAGAGAATAGAGTTCTTATTTATTCATCCTTTCAACCTGTAACTCACATTCTCAAGTTCTGACAATATCCTTACAAATTTTTCTGCATTTTTTCAATCCTATTGACATCCTTCCTGTAGGTAGGTGACCAGAATTGGACACAATTCTCCAAATTAGCCCTTGCCATTGTCTTTGATGTCGTTGACATAACATAACATTCATTGTTATGATGGAATGTTGCCTAAGTTGTCTTTACTTAGAGAGGAACGGAAGAGAGAATTAACTCAAGATGCCTAAAGATAAAAGAAAGGAGCATACACCTTGTTCCCTTCTCAAGTCTAAAAGTCCTCTGCATAATAAACAAGTTTTAAAAGGATACTAAAGTCTTGGAAAATTGACATTAAGGTAGTGACCCTTCAGGATGTTTGCAGTGAGCACTGTTGCTCAAACTGTGATAGCAAGGTGGAACTCAATAACATTAAGTCTACTTGATACAAGTAAGATTGGTAATATTGAAGGCAAACCAAATAAGCACAACTGAGAATATGGAATAGATGGATAAACTAGTAAACTTAAAATGTATCAGGATTCATAATTAGGTCATAGACTTAGGAGTATCAATAAAAGGGATTAGAAGGAAGCTGATTTTTTTTTTCTCACCAGGGCATGGAAAATTAATAATAGGAGAAAATCTAATTGCATTGCAGAATCAGGATCAGGTTGGTTATCTCTGACATATGTCATGAAATTTGTTATCTTGCAGAAAGACATAAAATTACTATAAATTACAAAAATATATCAATAGTGCAGAAAACAAGTAATGAGTTTATGGACTATTCAGAAGTTTGATGATTTAGGGGAATAGCTGTTCTTGAAAGATTGACTGGATTTTCAGGCTCCTCCACCACCTCCCTGATGGTAGTAAGGCATAGGAGGCACATCCTTGATGGTGCCACACTTCAGTCTTCCATCTTGAGACAAAAGTCTATAAGAAAATAAGTCATAGGAGCAGAATTAGGCCTTTGGGCCTATAAATCTTCACAAATAAGATGGCGTAGGTGTATTATGTTTAAGCAAAACTGTAGTGACTCATTTATTGTAATCCAAGCACTGAACAAGAAGTGTGGTAATTATCCTTTGTAAAGGGGCCTAAGGGGATGTTGGTGTGCATCATGGCGGATGAAAACAAACAAGGCCCAATGTAACTCAAGAGTGCTGCATGCCATTATGGGGAGTTAGGATTAGGTACTAAGGATCTGCATTTACTGAGGAGGATGGAACTCTGTTAGAAGCCAATCCAGTGGTCGTGGCATCAGGAATGAAATTATCTGGCACTCATAAGCATTGTCTGTATACCAACTCAACCCCAGACAAAATGCTCTTTTGGAGCAGTTCTGAGCCCCAGCAGAACCAGCAGGAGATGATTATTCCAACATTCACTGGTCAGAGAAGCCCTCAGAGCAGCCTTCAAGGAGTGGTGAAGCTTCTTCACCATTGGACTGTGAGTGATTCACTGTGGTGTGATGTAGCCTAACACTGAGGTTCTGAACCATTGCAGCCAGAGGTTTGATATGAACTGGGGACCGTGGTCAGAGGAAATATCAGATGGTGTGCCAAACCAATCTACCTGAGTGCTGATGAAAGTCCGAGCCACATCTGTGACCATCATTGATGCTGGTGGATTGACCTCTGGCCACCTAGGGGTATGGTTCACTATGGTAAAGAGATGTGTGAACCTGTGGGAGGGGGCTAGAGTATCAACAAGATCCACATTGATGTTGTCAAACATTGTTCAGGGACTTCAAAAGGGGACAATAGTGCCTGTCCATGATGGTTAACTTTTGCCCACTGGCACACCTAACAGACTGCAGTCTAAACTTGCCCATCTGTTTTAAAACTGTGCCACAAACTTTAGTGGCTCTAATTTAAGTGGGACCTTCCAATCAAAAGCAGTCTACCTCCAGTTTGCATGGGGCGAGGGCGACTGTTTGAGACATCACACAGGAGAAAAACCCCAGCTTCCCCGAATTTAATGTCAGCCAACCGCAGGCCCAAGACTTCTGTTCGGTAAGCTTGGACCTCTAGGTTCAGAAGTTTCTTTAGCCAATGAAGAGAAATTTCTTTAGCCAAAAGGCAGTGAATTTGTGGAATTTGTTGCCACATGCAGCTATGGAGTTCAATTTGTTGGGTGTATTTAAGGCAGAGATTGGTATGTTCTTGATTGGACATGGCATCAAAAGTTACAGGGAGAAGGTCAGGATCTGGGGTTGAGGAGGAGATAGAAAAAACGATCAGCCACGATTGAATGGCAGTGAAGACTCAATGGGCCAGATAGACTAATTCTGCTGCTATGTCTTATGGACAGAGTCTAGGTCAGTAGTCTGACTGGCTGCCATGCTGGCATAGTCAACCCCTATGTGTATGGCCTCAATGGCTGGCCATGAGAGACAATCAGCATGATATTATTTCTCCCCTTGATATCAGTTGTGAACTCTCATACGTAGGCCAGCTGGCATTGCTGCCCTGCAGACAAAGGATCTAATATTTTGGCCATCACATGCATGAAGGGTTTGTGATCAATGAACACTGTGAAAGGTGACCCTGTAGAAGAAAAGAGAAATGGTGGACAGCCAGATAGAGACCAAGAAGCTCACAGTCAAAAGTGCTGAATGGCTGAAGAAGGAGAGCGACAGTCACATGCCTCCTACCAACTGTTGTGTACAACATCCACAGCATAGTCTAAGGGGTCAGTAGTAAAGACTATAGATGCATGGGCGGTGGGGGGGGGGGGGGGCAAATGCACCAGTAGGGTCGCATTGGAAGGAGCTTGTTTGGTGTCATGAAATGCCCTGGTTATATCTGCTGACTACTCAAGCACATGATTAGGGGTATTGCCTTTAGGTGCACTGTACTGGGGGAGCATAAGTTCAGCAGCTCAGGAATTGAAGCAGAGATAGAAGTTCACTGTAGTGTTCTCGTTCAGTGTGTAAGATAACACTGAACTAAACACCGAGCTAAACCTTTGTCAATGACAACAGGATCACAGTAAGATTAACCATTTACTGTTCACTCTTCCACATTAACGTATGGTGAAAACTGTTGATAAAACAATACAAGATTTGTACAGCAGTTGTTTCCTTCTTAATATTACATTTATATCATAAATACTTGCAAAGGCAAAACTACAACTACATTACATTAAAGTGCAGCATACAGTCAGAATCTACCTATGCCATCGACTGCTTTAAATACACTTCAACGCAAACTATCCGCAACTCTTTAGCTAACGAAAACATAAACATTATTGACCGTCGTTACTTTTAACAGGATCGGCGTTAACATTTTAATTCAACATATCGATTATCTCATAACTCACAGCGTTGCCTTCACTATGTTTCTGGTGCATAGAGAGAAAACTTTGCTGCTGCTTGCGCTCGCACGTCATGACCCCCACCTTCCTGTTTCTCCAAACCGGTATTTTCCCACAGGGCGCGGCAAAACCGGATGTGACGTCATCGCATGCCGCGAATCTCACAGACAATGAATTTACTTTAAACAATCCTGACTTTAAATAGAATGCTAACAAATGAATTACTAAGTGAAAATATTATAAACTAAATAACTGCCATAAAGGCAACACATTCACCATGCCTAAAAACTCTTGTAAAGTTTCTTAGTAATGTAGTGTGTGGGAAATCCATAACAGTGGTTACTTTTGATGAGGGGGTTTCACACCTTCTGCATCACTCTTTGCCTTCTCATTAATAGGCAATGCTGGCATCACACTCAGCTGAAGAATCACACAGGAAGCATCGCCCTGAAAGGGTGTCTGTAATGAACAGTAGATAACCCAGCAGTTGGATCCCACAGTGTTCACAGACCTCCGATGTCCTGATGAACTTGCACAGTGGAAGCTGCAAGGTGGTCAGCACTTCTTAGCATTTAAACCAAAGCAAGTGTGGCAAAAACACAGACCCGGCGTCATCTGTTATGCAGCTGCTGGCATCCTTGTGTTGAGGGCCTTGATGACTGGGCTTGTTGAGGTGGAGAAAGGAAGAGAAATGATGCACTGCTGCCTAGCTGAGTGTAGACTATCCACCATTTTAGCAAACTCCCTATAGTCCAACATTGGTGCATTAGAGAGGGCTATGCAAACTTGATCAGGTATTTGCTCATGGAGTTCTTTAAAAATAAAACAAGGATGGATATTTCCCAGGAGAGACAGCATGTGGACCATTAGCTCAGATGGCTTAGTATCTCAAGGAGATCAACTGTTTGGCACTCTCAGACTTCGATAATCCAAATGTCTGTAAAAAGAGACTTTTCAGTGATTGGTATTTACGTGTTAAGGTGCGTGTTCTAGGAGATTCACCACTTTTGTCGCTGTAGAGTTACTGAGTGATGTTACCACTGTTATGAATGTACCACAGCTCTGAGGGGCAAAAGGGGTGGGAGCAGCCCCCTCCTTCCGGAGAATCGTAAGAGCACTATTAATTTGGGTCTCGGACCTAGGCAAATGAGAGACAATGTAACGGTTTTGACCATTGCTCTTAGAGACACCTGTGCTGAGGGCATGACCCTGCTATGTAACAACTTGGTGGGGATTGCATCACCCTACTTTGATGGACATCTACAACTCTGCAAGTCAAGATAAAAGGGGACTGCAGAAGGCGGTACCCCAGAGAGACGCACCAGAAGGACTCGATTGCTCAACGCTCCTGTGATAGCTGGAAGCCAGTCAAAAGCAACGTGCGCTCCGTAACTTCTCTGCCTGGGGAGCGGGTGGTTGATAATACCGAGAAGGACTTCGAACTAATAACAGGGAAACAACGCTCCCCTGATTCAACGATGTTGCTTCATCAAAGACCCGGGCAAGTTTTCCCGTTTTCTCCTCACTCTCTCTGAAACACCTGAAACCCAGCGATTCCCCAAAAAGATTGAAGGCTGCAGACTTCTGAGTGACTTTTATATTCCCAACGGACAATATATTATCCCCTAGACAACAGTCGAGATTATTTCTTAATGATGATTATTGCTATACCCGCGCTTTAGATTGAGTTTGGCTGATGTATATGTTCTGAATGTTTGGTTTAACCTTAATTTTGTGCCCCTTTATGAATAAAACATTCGAAAATAGTGCCATCAGACTCCAACGGACCTCTCTATCTTTGCTGGTGAGTTATCCAGTTACGGGATACGTAACACCACATAGAAATATTTGGTGATGTCAGCTCAGATTTCTTGAAGTTCAAATTGGACCTCAGCTTGTACAAACCAAGCAATGGCATTTTTCTTCCAAAACTCAAGCAGTTTCAAAGTGACTGCATTGGCCAATATGTTCAATATCTCTGGAATCATCTTAAAGCATTGGAGTCACCAAAGTATGTTTTCACAAAGAAAACAGCGTATGTGTTGTATGGTTTTTTTCAAAACTGTAGCAACTCATTTATTGTAATCCAAACCCTGAATGCAAAGCACAGTAACTGTCCTTTGTGTAATAACTTCATATCAGACCAGTCTCTTAAAGTGAAACCCCAACTCTATGTCGGTAGTTCTGAATTATGTACAGTACATTTCCATCAATTATGTTATCCTAGAGGCCCATCAAGTCTGCTCTGCTATTTCATCATGGCTGATTTGTTATCCCTCTCAACCCCATTCTTCTGCTTTCTCCAAGTAACTTTTGATGTTCCCCCTTAATCAATAATCTATCAACCTCTGTTTTAAATATGCTCAATGACTTAACCTCCATAACCATCAGGAGCAATTATTTCCACAGATCCTTTACCCTCTGGCTAAAGAAATTCCTCCTCATCTGTGTTCTAAAGAGCATCCCTCTATCCTGAGGCTATGCCCTCTTGTCCTAAAATCCCCCACTGTAGGAAACATCCTTTCCACATCCACTCTACTTAGGTCATTCAATCTTCCATAGGTTTCAATTAGATTCCCCTCTCATTCTTCTAAACTGCAGTGACTACCTGCCCTGAGCAAGCAAATGCTCCTCATATGTTAACTCTTTTATTCCCAGAATAATATTTGAGAATCTCTTCTGGACCATTTCTGATGCCATCTCATCAATTCTTAGATACAGAGCTGGAAACTGCTTACTCCAGATGTGGTCTAACCAATGCCTTATAAAACCACAGCATTACATCCTTGCTTTTATAACAAAGCCTCAACATTACATCATTATTTTACATGCATTTTAGTCCTGTCAAAATGAATGATAATATTACATTTGCCTTCCTAACCAACAGGTCAACCTACAAGATAACCTTTAAAGAATACTGTATGAGGACCACCAAGTCCCTTTGCACCTCTGATTACAGGATTTTCACCTTGGGAAGGTATCCTTGCTGGTGGAGTAGGTTGTGCCTGTGTTGCAACTGGCTGAGTCTTCAACCCTGTTCAGTCTTGTTTGATTCTGTACCTTGAAAGCTCTATACCTGGCTGGGTTGCAACCAGTTCAGATGCTCTTCATTGTATTTCTGTAGATATTTGCAAGAGTCTTTGGTGACATACCAAATCTCCTCAGAATGAAGTAGAGCTGCTGGAGTGCTGTCTTTGTGATTACATCAATTGGGTTGGGCCTAGGATAGATCTTCTGAGATGTTGACTCCTAGGAACACGAAGCTGCTCACCATTTCCACCACTTACCCCTAATGAGGTCTGATGTGTGTTCTCCTGACTTCCCATTCCTGAAGTCCACAATCATTTCCTTGGTCTTGTTAGCATTGAATGTGTGGTTGTTGTTGCAATACGACACAAGCAACCAATCTCTCCCATTCCTGTATATCTCCTTGTTGCCATCTGAGATTCTGCCAGCAATAGTGGTACCATTAGTGAATTGGCTGATGGTCTTTGAGCTGTGCTTAGCTACACAGTCATGAGTGCTGAAAGAGTAGAACAGTGGGCCAAATACACATCCTTGAGGTGCACCTGTGCAGACTATCAGTGAAGAGGAGATGTTATTATCAATTCTGTACTGACTGTCAACTCCAGATCAGGAAATTGAGTATCCAGGTGCAGAGGGAGGAACAGAGACCCAAGTTTAGAAGCTTGTTGATTTGTACTGAAGAAAGGATTGTGTTGAAAGCTGAACTGTAATTGATAAACAACAAGCTGACATATCTTTCTTATTTGCCTTGGTTTTCCAAATCCGAGTGGTGAGCCAATGGGATTGCATTTAAAATATATTTGGATGAACAATTAACTTGTTGTAATTTAAAAAGCTGTGGATCAGCAGTCAGGATGTTTGCATATACTAGATTGCTCCTTCCTGACTGGTATGGATGATGGCATAAATTTTACTGCTTCTGAGAGCAGTTTTAATTTAAAATAGCACAATACCTCTACATCTGTAAAAGAGTTGTAATCGAATAAAATTGCCTCAAAACATATAAGATAAATCTTATAAGATTGATTCATATGTATAATTGTTTTTTGCTTCCACTCTTTCCATCCATTTTGAACATGACTCTGTTGCTTTTTAACTATTGTAAGCTCACTTTGCAGATTTTTACATTTTTGCAACAAAGACATGCTGGGAATCAGACTGGTATCTTGGCCTCTGAGCCAGTGTTGTACTGAAGGAAAAGCTAACAGGGGGAATGGTTCAGAATATTACCTACCTTTTGTAGCAATTAGCAATTGGTACCAAAAAAAGAGATTTTGTCATTGTAAAAAAAAATGTGCTAAGATCTCTTGATGAATGGGGACAGGAAATTTCTGAAGACTTTGTTCCTTTATAATGTCCCTGTTACTATGGGCAGTTGGCATGACAAATGATTAATGTGTGAACTGGGATATATTGTAAAAACATCACACGTAAATATGTGCATGGAAAGCAATTTTTTTCTCAAGGTTCAGGGAGCGCAAATCCATGGAGGTAATATGGAGCTTGATTGACATTACATGCTAAATAAAGGTGATGATGTAATGCATTTCCTATAAGGAGTACTTCAGCTTTTTTGGAGGACATTTAAAAAGCTCTAAGCATTTCTCTTTTGTTTGTTTGTAATTTCCTTTTCACTAATCTGTCTCTTATTATTTTCATGCATTCTTTCCTGGTATTGGTTTACTATTGTCACATGTACAAAGATACAGTGAAGAGCTTGTCTCACATACTGTTAATACAGTCCAAATTATTACTGGAATAAGGTAAAGTAATAACAATGCAGAATAAAGTGTAAAATCTACTGAAAAAGCATAGTTCAAGTAAATAATAAAGTGCAAGATCATAACCAGGTTATTTGTGAGGCCAAGAGTCTATTGCACAAGTGATCCATTCAATAGTGAGGTGGAAGCTGTCCTTGAATCTGGCAGTACATGTTTTCAGGCTTTTTTCTATTGTCTGCTGATGGGAAAGGGGAAAAGAAAGAATGAGTGGGTGGGTTCTTTGATTATGCTGGTTGTTTCACTGAGGCAGCAACAAGTAGAGAACGATTCAGTCCAGGGGAGGCTCTTTCTGTACTGTTCTGTGCTGAGCTGTGTCCACAACTCTCTGCAGTTTCTTGTGGTCATCTGCAGAGTAATCACCATACCAAGCCATTATACATCCACAAAAAATGATTTCTATGGTGCATTGATAAAAATTGGCAAGAATCAATGGGGACATGCTGAACTTTGTTAGCCCCCTGAGGAAGTAGAGGCATCAGTGAACCTTTTTGAAATTAAAGCCCTCAATCCTCTCAACCTCAGTGCTATGGATGTAGACAGTATCTTGAGCAGCACCTCACTTTCTGATATGAATGACCAGCTCTTTCATTCAGTTGACATTGAAGGAAAGATTTTTGACATGACACCATGTCACTAAGTTTTCTTTCTCCTTCCTGTACTCTGACTCATTGTTACTTGTGCAGCTCACTATACTGGTATAATCTGTAAACTTGTAAATGGAGTTGGAGCAGAATCTGGCCATGAAGTTATTACTGCACAGTGAGTAGATTAAAGGGCTGGGTTTATACCCTTGGAGCTCCAGTGTTGAGAACTAAAATGGTGGTGGTATTGCTACCTATCCTTACTGACTGCAGTCTGTTGGTCAGAAAGTTAAGGATCCAGTTTCAGACAGAAGCATTAATACCCAAATTTAGAGTCCAGTAATGAGCTTGATTGGAATAATAGAATTGAAGGCTGAACTGTAGTCAATAGTCTGACGTAGGTGTCATTACTGTCCAGATGCATGAGAGATGAGTGTAGGGGTGGGGAGATGGTGTCTGCCTTAGACCTGTTTTGCAGTGGCAAATTGCAGTGGGTAGAGGTTGTCTGAAAACCTGTGCCAAGACCAATCTCACAAAGCACTTTATGATGGTAGATGTTAGAGCCTCTGAGCGGTAGTCTTTAAGGCATGTTACCTTTTTTCTCTTGTGTACCAGTATGATAGCGGTAATCTTAAAGCAGGAGGAATCCACAGCCTGATGGCACAGATGAATGTTCTTCATTTTCATTTCAAACTTCTTTAGTGGTTCTTTAATAGCTAAGAGAGAAACAAAAGCAATTATGTTGGTCATGTCATATGTTTGAATCATTTATTTGGCTCTGTGGAAATGCAGCCTCTGTAAATTGGACTATAACATAGGATCTATTCACTATGGTTTTGGATTAACTGTCGCATGTGACCTAAAACTGATACCTTCCTATTGAAGCTATTCTTATGACTGAGTTGCTTTGTCATCTACAAGCTACAGGACTCAGTAGTAGTTAACTTAGCCCATGGGCACATACCTTCCCACTATTGGTAGTACTTACATGAAGCATTGTTTCAAGAATGTCACATCAATCATCGAAGAACCTAACGATCTGCACCATGCCATGCTCTTGCAGCTACCATAATCTGGAAGTGCCGCACTCCTAGGTTCAAGAACAGTTACTTCCCTTCAGCATTTAGTTCTTGAGCTATCCAGCACAATCCTAATCACAACAATTTATCCACATTGCAACCACTTTAATCACTCTGCACAAAAATGGACTTTTATTAGTTCTAATTGTGTTCTTTCTTGTGACCAATGTGTATAATTTATGTTTTTCATGTGAATGCTGCTTATAACATACCATATTCATGTGATGATGCTGCAACTAAATTTTTCATTAGACCTATGCATACACATCTGTGTTCTATGACAAACTCAAAGCTGACTTTCACCCATATGACAAAATGCTGCTTTATGTGGACAGCCTTGATAAACAAGTATGGCTTTAGACAAATTTATTCAAAGGAAATGGGTATAAATTTGATGGAATTTTACCTTTTGCCCTCTTTCTTTTATAACTTTCTATGATCTTATGAATTCTTCAGGGAATCCCTCAGGATAAAATTTGTGGTCTCTTTAGTTTGGTATTAGTATTTCTATTGTTAGGAACATGAATATTAAGGAGATTTTGTTACTGTTTAGAAGGAAGGTTACATTCTTGCTGAAAAACAAACACTTTTTTCTCTGCTACACTGGGGGCAGCCCCACCCTACCCACCCAAAGAAGGGGTAAAACACCCACTGCTTGATGAAGGAAGAGACAGTGGGCAGGGCTTATATATGCTACCAGTTTTTCTTTGCAGATGGTATGACTTGCTTGATATATTTCTTTCTGTGTGTATATTTGATGTTGGTATTTGTCTTTGAACTAAACTAAGGACAAGAAGAACGGTTAGTGGAGTGAAGACCTTCAATCACCGTGTTTCTGAGAGAAGCAAAAATTGTAGACTATTGATGAATGGCAAATGGACGACAGATATAGTGAGCAACAGCTTGATGAAAGTTTAAACAGCGGGCTTTGATGTTTAGTCCTGAAGAAGGGTCTTGGCCCTAAACATTGACTGTTTATTATTTCCATAGATGCTACCTGACCTGCTGATTTTCTCCAGTACTTGTGTGCGTGTGTTGCTCTGGATTTCCAGCATCTGCAGACTTCCTTGTGTTTCATGTTTATTGTTGCTTCTTCTGCCCTTACTTATCCCCTTAGCACATTTAAAATTCTTGTAAATAATTTGCAGCTGTTAAAGGTTAAAAAGGACAAAGGTTGTTGATAAAAAGGAATAAAGGTGGTTAAGGAGGATGGTAAAGCTGCTAAAGAAGTCCAACATTTTCTCTGAATCCTATATTATTGACTGTATTTGATGGTCCCCAGGAACAGAAAAGATCCCGTCTATTCTGAAGATACAGAAGTGGAAAATGTAGCAGATGACTGGGATGTTGGATCCCCTGGGATGTTCTAGGCAGTGAAAGTGTTGCTTTCAGTTAGCTGATTGTTTACTTGCCAGTTTTTCTTGTGATACCAAGGTCACAATCAGAAAACCAACTGGACTCATTAGTTATGCTACTCAATGACTGGCCTTTAACAGCATTGCCTGCTCAGAATATAGACTGTGATAGAACGTGAGAATCCTGACTGCTGATGAAACAATGATACAATTTAGAATGATTAACATGTATCAAACAAGAGTATGGGTGCAAGAAGTTTCACACATCTCTCTGCTCTGCACACTCAAGCTGCATAAAGTAAAACCCCTTCAGGCCTGATGAATTGTGCTTGAAGTCTCTGTGGCCATGTCAATATTGTTTTGATCCTATGTATATGCTATTATTATCATTACAATCTTACCCTGTTTATATAAACATGTAATAATTGCTTGCTTTTTCCTGTAAAAATAACAACATAGAATCAGAAAGGCTGTCTTTGAGACCCACAACAAAAACACAGAAATAATGCTAGAGATTTTGAGCAAGTCATGCAGCATCTGTGGAGAAAGATTACTCACGTCTGATGAAAGGTCATTGACCTGAAACGTTAGATTTGTTTCTTGCTCTCCACAGATGTTGTGTGACTAATTGAGTAATTCCAGAATTTCTTGTTCTCATGTGAAGAGCTGAAGCAAAATTAACACCTCAGGCCAACTCAATATGAAAGCAAAGTTTGTTTCTGTCCCCACAGATGCTGCCTGATCTTCTAAATATACATATACTTATGTATTTTCTTCCAGTAAAATGGCAGCTTCTACAGGGCCAAACAAAGGAGTCACTGCCTTTTTTAGTCACATTTTTTTATGATCACAAGAACGTGCTGGACATTAAAAATTTAAAGGACTGCAGGTCTACCCCATTAGTCAGTTGCTCATTGGTCAAGAAAATGAAGGAGCTGGACTAGGTGTAGACTGTGATGCTGCCTGTGACACAAAGGCATTGGTGCGTGAAGGAGGTGTGCAGTCTAGCAGCAAGTGATCGCCTTAGTCGCTTCTTTTATATAATTGCAGGACCCTGCTGCTGGACATTGGTGGCTTGGAATCCTGCAAATTAATTGGTTGATCAGCGAACAGCAGGAGTGCTGTGTGGCCTCCATCATAGGGAGGACTTGGCCTCAAGCTGCTTGCAGCCTCTCAGCAGGCGGCATCAGAGTCAGGTGCTCCTCCGGAGTGCCAGAGGTGGTGTAGCGCAGTGTCCATGCAGGAGCTGCTGCTGTCCCCATTATTCACTCGGCAGAACACAAGCCATATTGAGTTCAACTGCAGACTGCTGCAACATTCTTGGACTCAGAGACTTTTGTTTTGTGTGGCCATATTTTACTGTTACATGTGTCTTGATCTGTGTCTGACTGTTGGTACCGTGTTTGCACCTTGGCCCCAGAGTAATGCTGTATTATTTGGCTATAATCATGCGTATTCATGTATGGTCGAATGACAATTAAAAACTTGAACTTGAACCTGATATTTCTAACACTTGCAGTTTTATTATGCTTTTCAGTCCTTGAGGTCCATTATAATATATGCCCTAGACTCAACATAGCAGGTGTATGTGGTATTTATTATATTTTTTCCTCTGGTTGAAAAGCTCATTTTTTAAATTCTTCTTCTTTATTTTATTATTACACTTGTTTCAGCATCTGTATTTTGATTCCGCCTCTTAAAGCATGTCTGCATTCTTTTACTGTTCATTTTCTGAACAGCCAACACAAATGCATGTTTAGTTTGAAGTCTGAGTAATAGCAAAGTACTCAGGTTGCTGCATAACAAGGAAATGAATATAGCTGCAGGACTTTGCATTAACATCCGTTCACTAATGATGTGTATTTAGTCTCAGGGATAATTGAGAAACTTAGATAAATTTTTTGTGACAACTTCATTAATACTTGTACACAAGATGGCTGCACCTTAATTGAGAATTAACTTATTAACTGACACTCAGCACAGATGAATCTCCATATTTGCACTATTTATCTACTCTGTAAGCTATAATGCACTGTATCGCTACCTCAGACAACAAATTTCTTATCATATATTATAGTGAAGATACCTGATTTTGATTCTGGATAAATACAATACATGGTACTCATGAAATAAGTTTCACTCTCAATGACTAAAGGAGGCAGATTTTTTTCCTGTGGTAGCCAAGACTGATCTTTAGCACTGTCTTATCACATGGTAGTTCATTCATCTTCAACAGCTCCCTTTGGAGTCATCAAAAAACAAAATATTGTGACAAAAACAAATAAGGAAGGGAATGGCCAGCAGGTGAGGTGTGAGTGACCTGAAATGCTGACTATATGTCTGTTTCTACAGACGCTGCCTGAATTGTTGCCTGACTTGAGGACTGAGTATAGTCAACAAGTTAGGCACATGTGTAGAATGAGAAATACAGTCAGCATTTCAGGACAATGGTGCCTGACCTGCTGATCATTTCTGCTGCCTGCTTGTTCACTACACTCAGTTCTCATTACATATTAATTTTGCTATCAGAATCAAAATCAGGCTTATTATTGCTGTCATATGCAACATGAAATTTGTTATTTTGAAGCAGCAGTACAGTGCAGGAACATAAAGTACCTAGGAATTATAAAATAAATAGGGCAAAACATAATGAGTATTGAAATAGTGTTCATGGGTTCATAGATCATCCAGACAGCTAATGATAGAAGGGCAGAAGATGTTCCTGAATCATTGTGTGTGGGCCTTCAGGCTCTTGTGCCACCTCCCTGATAGTCTATCTGTGAGCTCACCCTAGATTCAATTTCAGTTTGGTTTTAAACAGATGTGCAGTATCTCTATAATTTTTCATATATCAGTGATTTGTTTCCAGGCCACTTGTACCAAGTGGTTCCTTGTTGTGTGCTTTTCTAATGGAGAGAGCTCTATTTATACAGCTACAGTACATGCTCTGATTTCAAACTCATCACTGTCCGTAAGTTTAACAGGAAGTAGTTTGTTAGCCGATATAATTTCGTGTTAGTCATTAAAACACTTTAATGTATGTTAATGGTTTCTGAATATTATTTATGTTTGTTTCAGGGCTGTATTGAGTAAGCCTTAGATGCATCTGCATCTTTTGTTCTCTGCAGGAATTCCAACTGTTGCTAATAAAAATTTTTCCTTGTTTCTTTGAATGTTTGAACAAGTACTTGATCAAATTTACAGAAACTTAAACCTTCTTTGATACTTAGGACTCGCAGGATTTCAGCCTACAAAAGAGAGATTTGTTAGACATTTGATTCTTTTGGCCTGGTTTAGAATTGTAAACATTGCATGAAGATTTTAATGATTGATTGCACTAACTAATCAATAAATAGCTGGCAGCAAGATGGTAAATTGGAAGAAATGATCATATTTTCTATGCTTATTAAAAGTAGGCATGCACTGTAGTGTATTTATTGAAACTGCTAATTTTCACTTTTTGGCATCAAACTCCACTTACTTAGTTAAGGGATCTCAGAGATTGCTCAGATAATTGCTATAATTTTATTCTACAAGTATGTTTAATATGGTACTCAATCAATTTTGATTTAATAAGATGATTGGGCTTGAAAACGAGAAGAGCACTCTCTTGCCATCTGTATTGTGGAGTATATCAATTTCTGCAACATTTTTTTGAGTGGAAGCGTAATGTGGTGTTCCTGCCAGAATGAAATTGCACCAAACAACATCAAGAGGCAGAAACAACCAAGCAAGATATTTTTTGAAATTTTCTTAAGGAGCAAAAAGAACATGAATGTTTCTCAGTCTCCTCAGGAAAAAGGAAATTGATCTTGCAAACCTCTCATATAGTATCATCTCCATTTAGAGGACTGTGATTTTTCTCCAGTGCCCCTTTGGTCTACTGATTATTCCCTTTGGCCTTGTGTGCAGCGCTAATATCGTCCCAAAGCAGTTCCAACAAATGCTCTCTGGCCAAGGCCATCCTACTCTTAGTCCACCTCACTGTGGTGCATGACTAATCAAAGGGGTTCAGTTTGCAAAATTGTTCCTGCCCCTCTTTTCCCAAGCTTCTAAATAGGCTGCTGCTCCATACTAAGTTATTTTCATACCTTGCAGATAAAATTAACCCCAATATGTTTTCACTTTCATTGTCTTGATGTTAATGGAATGTAAATCAAGCAGATTCTATGGCAGGTGAGTAATATGTCTGTCAGATAACTGCTCTGTTAAGGACAATCTGAAGCCTCTGTCGGTCAAGGTTGCCCATGGATACTCTGTCCTAGTTGTCTAGATATGCACACCTGCTATGGAGAGCAAGCTGATGTAGCAAGCTCGCCTTCTCCATGCATCTGATGAACCCAAAGGAACGGCAGAGACCGATAGAGTTTGGTACCAGCAGAAGTTGCCAGTCAACATTGAACTCAACGTAGGACCGCCTTACGGACTCCAGCTCTGGATTTCTCCCTCAGGATTTACTCCTGAAGCCTTTGCCTCGAGTGGATATAGCCCCAAGATAGTGCAGGTTTGAAATCAGAGTTTTCCTTCTTCTAGATGAGCTACCAACCACGGCTAATGAACCCCATCTGTCTGAAGCAACTGGTTTCAAGGTGCCTGTAAGCCACGTTTACCCCTTCTTCTGGCTGTGGAAACAGTTCTGCCGGACTTAGGAGCTAAGCCACAAGTGAAGGCCAGAGGACTTGGTGTCAGAGGCTATTAGAATTTCTATTAGATATTTCCTTAAATATTATAATTGCCTCAGCATTTAACCATTCAGGAGGTGATATAATCGAGTGAAAAATGGTGCTATCTTTCTAAAACATTGCTACTTCACTCTAACTGCTTCCAAAATGGCATACAGTGCATTGTGTATCTTCTTCCTACATTCACTCTAACATTCCTCTCCTCTTGCAAATTTCCTCACTTAACAACAAAATACTTTTCAAGTGGGTTTGTTGAATAAAAGAATAAATCATGAAATTTAAATAAAAATTTGTTTTTTTTTCCAGTGTTTTCCATTTTTGTGGTCAAATCTCTGCCAAGGAGTAATCTGTGGAATAATCACATTAGCAGAATATATAGAATATATCTAGTTACATCAAAATTAGCAGGGGATTAATTTCTACATAAATCATTGCAAAGCTGTTGAGCTACTTTCATGTTTGAAAGTGTGTCAAAGAGGAGGAGTTCAGCAATATTTTGTCTAATGTTTGTCTTGTTCTACTTCTCAGTAATCATCTGGGAAAATAGGTGAAAATCTGTATGCTCGAGTTGATGTTCAATTTCAAGTTTAATTATCATTTAACCATTCGCATGTATACAGCTAAACAAAACTGTTTTCCTCTGGGGCCAAGGTTCAAAGTACAGTACATACAAGTCAGCACAGCACACAGGACATACAGTTACAATAGCACATACAGACAGAAAATAATATTAACACAAGCCCCTGAGTGGCCTGCCTTGAAGATCGTTGGTGCATTGGATATTGTCTGGGAGCTATGTTTCTGCAAGAACAAGTATGCTACATTTCCATGTCTCATGCTGGGTCAACCAGCGAAGTATGCAATCTAGCTTGTCTTCCTGAGAGTGGATTCCAACCCAGCATAATTTTAGTGTGCCTGCCGCTCCTCTATTGTCTCCCACACTATCTCTTGGTGTCTTCTCTGCTGGCTGTCTGTAGTAGGTTATGCACAACAACCAAGGCCACATCAGGCTCCCCTGCCATCGGTCTCGCCTATGAACCAATGCACTGGACTTGCAGTATTTTATATTATCAATGTCCAACAGGATCTTGCAATCACAAGAAAAATGGTTAAAACAAACATAAGCATCTTTTTTTTGGCTGCAGGGAGGCTACTGTGACCAAGCACACTGCCATCTTACCAGACGGTAGATGCTTCTGCACCCTGGCATCAGCTACCAGAATGTAAGCTGGAAACTCCTGACATCCCGTTTTTTTAACACACATTAGACTGGTTGAAAGGCAGATTTCACCCCATGGGTATGGAGAAAAGGCATTTTGCTCTCTAGTAAGTGCTATATGCTGTAACTAATAAAGTTTGAAAGTTGGATTGTGCTGGGTAAGTATCTTCTAATGAAAGGTTTTAGATAGAACATAGAATATAGAGTAGTAGCAGTTAAAGTCAAGTTGGATATGATCCAGAATCAGCATTTACAGCCAGCCGAGGACTCATCAATTCTGTCATGTAATGATGCTGAAACAACTAGCTCATGCCTTTATATTGAATCAACCAGGTTACTGCAATGAGCTTTTTACAGACCTTCCAAAGCAATCTATTGATGAACATCAACTCATTCAAAATGCTACTGCTAGACTTTTAACCAAAACCAGGATGAGGGAACATATCACTCCCATGCTAGCTATTCTGCATTGTCTTCCTCTATCTTTTAGAATTGATTTTAAAATTCTCTTACTTGTTTTTAAAGCTTCTAATGGTCTGGGACCAGAGTACATCACAAAATTGTTTTTGTTTTATAACCTTGCTCAAGCTCTCAGGTCTTTACCTACCAGTCTCTAAATTTAAACAAGCTCTCTCAAAAGATAATTGGCAGGTCAGCTCTTTTGAACTATACTACAAAACTGTGGAATTCAATACCTACAACTATAAGGGATGCAGATTCAGTTGACACTTTTAACCACTGGCACAAAACCTATTTATTTAACCTCGCTTTATAATGACAAATTTTGTCTTTTATTTTATTCTTTTATTCTTTCTTTTATACTAACAATTTTGTCTTTTATTTTCATGTTTATTTTTATTTTTTATTTCATTTTTATGTTTTTACTTTTATCCTTTTGTAAAGCACTTTGAACTACATCAACAGTAAAAGGACTAGATGGGATAGAGTTTGTCAGTATGTTGAAGTCCCAATGGGAGAGTGTGCAATACTGGATCTACTATTAGGGAATGAGACAGGGCAGGTGACAGAATTTTGTGTAGGGGATTACTTTGCATCCAGTGACCACAGTACCATTTGTTTCAAAGTAGATATGTGAAAAGGTGGGTCTGGTCCACGGATTGAGATTCTAAATAGGGGAAAGAGAAAATTATGGTATCAAAAATGATCTGGCAAGTGTGGATTGGGACAGGCTGTTTTCTGGCAAAGGTATACTTGAAAAGTGGGAGGCCTTCAAACATAATTTTGAGAGTACAGAAGTTGTATGGGCCTGTCAGAATGAAAGGTAAAGATAATAAGTGTAGGGAACCTTAGATTTCAAGAGATATTGAAGCATTGGTTAAGAGAAAAAAGGAGGAGCAAAGTAGGTATAGGCAAGTAGGAACAAATGAGCTGCTTATGGATACAAGAAATGCAAGAGAACACTTAAGAAAAAATCAGGATGGCTAAAAGAAGGCATGAAGTTGCTGTAGCAGACAAGGTGATGGAGAACCATAAGGAGTTTTTCAGGTATGTTAAGAGCAAAAGGATTGCTAGGGACAAAGCTGGTCCTCTGGAAGACCAGATGGTAATCTATGTGCGGAGCCAAAACAGATGGGGGAGATCTTAAATAGATTTTTTGCAATTGCAATACTTAGGAAACAGATACAGAGTGAATATAAGTGAGCCAAAGTGGCATCAACTTCATGGACCCTGTACAGATTACAGAGGAGGAGGTATTTGCCACCCTGAGGCAAGTTAGTGTGGATAAATCTCCAGGGCCTGACATGGTTTTCATCTGGGCCCTACGGGAGGCAAATGTAGAAATTGCTGAGGTCCCCACACAGATATTTAAAAATATCCTTAGTGACAGGAAAGGTACCAGAGAATTGGATGATAGCTAATGTTGTTCCACTGTTTAAAAAAGGATCTAAACAAGAAGGGAAATTATAGGCCAGTGAGTCTGACATCAGCTGTGGGAAAATTATTGGAAGGTATCCAAAGGGACTCGATGTACAGTAGAAGTATTTGGATAGACATGGACTGGTTAAGGATAGACAGCATGGCTTTGTGTGTGGTAGTTTATGTCTAACAAATCTTATAGAGATTTTTGAGGAAACGGGATGAAGGCAAGGCAGTGGATGTTGTCACATGGACTTTAGTAAGGCAGCTGACAAGGTCCAGCATGGGAGGCTGGTCAAGAAGGTTCAGTCACTCAGCTTTCAGGTTGAGGTAGTAAATTAGATTAGACATTGGCTTTGTGGGAGAAGCAAGAGAGTGGTCGTAGAAGATTGCCTGTCTGACTGGAGGCCTGTGACCAGTGGTGTGCAACGGGGATTAATGTTAGGTCCTTTGTTGTTTGCCATCTATACCAAGGATGTGATTAACTGGATCAGAAAATTTGCAAATGACACCAAAATTGGAGGTTTACTGGACACATGAAGAAAACTATCATGGCTTTCAGAGATCTGTATCAGTTGGAAAAATAGCCTGAAAAATGGCAGATGGAATTTAATAAAGACAAGTGGAAGGTTTTGCACTTTGTTAGGACTAACCGGGGTAGGTCTTACACAGAAAATGGTAGAGAGCTGAGCAGTGTGCTAGAACAAAGGAATCTGGGAATATATTACATAATTTGTTGAAAGTGACATCACAAGTAGATAGGGTTGTAACTGAACCTTTTGGCACATTGGCTTTGAGTACAGAAGATGGGATGTTGAAATTATATGAGAGGTTGGTGAGACCAAACTTGGAGTATTGTGTGTGGCTTTGGTCACCTACCTACAGGAAAGATGTAAACAAGGTTGAAAGAGTGTAGAAAAAATTAACAAAAATGTTGCTGGTTCTGGAGGTCCTGATAAATAAGGAAAGATCGAATAGGTTAGGACTGTATTCTGTAGAATTTAGAAGAGTGAGGGGAGATATGATAGAAGTATACAAGATTAGAAGGGGTATAGATCAGGTAAATTCAAGCAAGCTCTTTCTACACAGGTTGGGTGGGACTAAAATCAGAGATCATGACTTAAGGGTGAAAGATGAGAAGTTTAAGGTGAACATAAGGGAAACTTCTTCATTCAGAGGGGTGTGAGATTATGGAATGAGCTGCCTGTACAAATGGTCCATGCAACCTTGATTTTAACATTTAAGAGAAGTTTGGACAGGTAGATGGATAGTAGGGATATGGGTTGCAATGGCCTCGGTCCAGCTTGCTGGGAGTAGGCAGTTTATATGTTCTTCTGCATGGACCAGATGGGCCAAAGGGCATGTCTCTGTGCTCTACTTCTCTATGACTCTAACTATATGGAAAGTGATTAATAAAATTATTGTTATTATTATAATATTGTGGTGCAGAGTGAGTAGGATAAAAAAATTTAGAATACTGCAGTGCAGTATAGGCCCTCCAGTTCAACGTGTTGTGCAGACCTTCTAGCCAGCTCTAATATCAACCTAACCATTTCCTTCTATATAGCCATCTTTTTTTTTTCATTTGACAACATTAATCAAGACCAAATTTAGTCTTGAACCTGAAATGTTAATTATTTCTCTTTCTACAGGTGCAACCTGATCTGCTGATTATTTTCACATTTTCTGATTTTATTTGTCCTATTAGTAGTGTCTATACATCCACAATAATGAATGATATTGAGTAAAGAACACTTTTATCGAGTTATGGATCATATGATGCCCAAATAGCTAGAACAGACAGACAGGTCATTTTAGAAATCGATGGGGTTACTTCAGCTTGAGTTGTTCTTGGTTGGAAGGTTATCTGAAGATTCTTTGATATGAGGAAATGCCAGGAACTTAAGCTGGTCATCCTGCTTCAACCATTGTAACAAAATTAATACCTTATAATTTATACTTTATTAAGTAGCTTGGCTTGGAGATGTTAGAATCACTAAACTTTCATATATAATTGAATATGAGCACTTTGTGACGACTTCTGAATTAACTGAATGCAGTGAAGAATTAAATGTGATATTTTAGTAGAAAGAACAAAGATGCTACATAAATTACCGGGGTCCAGAAACAAGGTGTTCAAAGATACAATTTAATGTCAGAGAAATGTATACAATATACATCCTGAAATGCTTTTTCTCCACAAACATCCACAAAAACAAAGGAATAGCCCAAAGAATGAATGACAGTTAAATGTTTGTACCCCAGCATCACCAGCCCAGCTGCTCTCCCATGCATAAGCAGTAACGAGCAACAATCCTCCCTCCCCCCCCACCGGAACAAAAAGCATCGTAAGTGCCACTGAGCACTCAAGAGTGAGCAAAGCAACAGCAAAGACACAGACTGGCAGTTACCCCAAAGATTTCGCGTTTCACACCCGTATTCAACATCCCGTAGGTGCGCTCTCTCTCTCTCTCTCTCTCTCTCTCTCTCTCTCTCGCTCTCTCTCTCTAATAAGGGAGAAAGAAATGTCTCCACCTTCCCAGCGAGTGGGGAGACATAAGAAACAACTCACTGGTTTACGATGTTAGAAGTCCGTCATGTCGCTTTTTTCATAAATAAGCCTTTCAAGGTGGTCCAATAGATTGAGAAGATTTAAAGAGAAACCATGCAGAGTTCCGGCATTTGGAAATACAACTCAAAACTGTACAGGCCTCCACTGCTAAATAGTAACAGAATACAAATGCATCGATCTGTGGTGAACCTTTGCAAGCCTGAGAAATGCACCACACTTTAACAAGCACATGGTGGTACATGCTTCATAGAGATGGCCCTAATAAATTTAGAAGTGTGGCGACAAAAGGGGCTGCAGCTGCTGGAATTTGAAGCAAAAGTCAAATTACAGGAAGAACTCAGTGAGTCAGGCAGCTTTCATGGATGAAAATAGACAATCGATGTTTCGGGCCTGCTGAAGGTTTTCAGCCCAAAATGTCAACTGTACTCTTTTCCATAGATGCTACCCAGCTGCTGAGTTCCTCCATCATTTTGTATGTGTTATTAGGGTTATGTAAATGGACAGGAAAAGCTGACATTGTTCTCCATAGGACAGAGAAGGTAGAAAGGAAATTTGATGGAAATGTTAAAAATGATAAAAGATTTTAACAACTTACATAAAGAGTTTTTTCCATTGCTGGAAGGATCAAGAACTGTGATGGAGGCTTAACTGGATTGACAAAAAACAAAAGTAACATGTCAAAACCTCTCCACAGAGAATGATTGTGATCTGGAATACACCCCCAGAATGAATGGTGAAAGCAGATACAGTTGTCAGCAAGGAACTGGAGATAAACGGTTATCAGGCAAAGAAGAATTAGTCAGTGAATAAGACCAAATATATTACTATAACAATAAGCTGACAAGACCACAAATATGCAATGGCTTCTTTCTGTGTTTCTGAGAATGTAAGGGAATATTGTGAATAGGTGTTGTTGTTTCCCTTATTAAGGAAGGATAGATATCCTTGCAACAGAAAGAGTGCCTTGGAGGTTGGATGGATTTATTCCTGGATTGTAATTTTTATGAAACTATCAACAAAATGGCAGCTGCAAGGACAGTGTTATAAACGGCTACCTCCATCCCTGCAACCACGTGGCAAGAAAAAAGGTCTTTTACTTTATCTGTTTCCTCTGTCCTTGCCTTATTCACTGACTTGCAGATTGCAGTTCTCTCTGTCCATCAGGGAAATGGAAGGAATCAGAATCAGGTTTACTACCTCCAGCGTGCTGTGATATTTGTTAAATAGTGGCAGCAGTACTATGCAATTCATGATAGTATAGATAAAATTAATAAGTAAATCAATTACAGTATTTTATGTATATTAAATAGTTAAATTAAAAATAGTGCTAAAACAGAAATAATATATAAAAAAGTGAGGTACTGTTCATGTGTTCAATGTCCATTTAGGAATTGGATGGCAGAGGGGAAGAAGCTGTTCCTGAATCACTGAGTGTGTGCCTTCAGGCTTCTGTATCTCCTGCCTGATGGTAACAGTGAGAAAAGGGCATGTCCTGGGTGATGAGGGTCCTTAGTAATGGACACCACATTTCTGAAGCACAGCTCCTTGAAGATGCTATGGATACTATGGAGGCTAATACCCAAGATGGAGCTGACTAACATTACAACTGTCTGTAGCTTCTTTTGATTCTATGCAATAGCCACTCCACCCCCCACCATACCAGATAGTGATGCAGCCAGTCAGAATGCTCTCCATGGTACATCAGCTGAAGTTTTCAAGTGTTTTAGTTGACAAATCAAATCTCATCAAGCTTCTAATGAAAATATAGCTACTGTCTTGCCTTCTTTATAGCTACATCTATATGTTGGGACCAGGTTAGATCCTTAGAGATCTTGATACCCAGGAACTTGGAATTGCTTAGTGTCTGCATTTCTGATCCCTCTATGAGAATTAGTTTATGTTCCCTCATCTTACCCTTCCTGAAGTCCATGATCAGCTCTTTCATCTTACAGATGTTGAGTGCAGGGTTGTTGTTGTGACACCATTTAACCAGCTGGTATATCTCGCTCCTGTACATCCTCTCATTTCTATCTGAGATTCTGCCAACAATGCTTGTGTTATCAGCAAATTTATAGATGGTATTTGAGCTATACCTAGCCATACAGTCATTGGTATAGAGAGAGTAGAGCAGTGGGCTAAACACACATCCATGAGTGCACCAGTTTTGATCATCAGCAAGGTGGAGATATTATTACCAGTCTGCATAGACTGTGGTCTTCCTGTTAGGAAGTCGAGGATCCAGTTGCAGAGGGAGGTACAGAGGCCCAGATTCTGTAGCGTATTGAATAGGACTATGAGAATGATGGTGTTAAACGTTGAGGTATAGTCAACAAACAGCATCCCAACATAGGTATTTGTATTGTCCAGGTGATCTAAGGCTGTGTGAAGAGCAATTGAGATTACATCTGCTGTAGACCTATTGTGGCAATAGGCAAATTGCAGTGGGTCCAGGGCCTTGTGAAGACAGGAGTTGAATCTAGCCATGACTAACCTCTAAGAGCATTTCACCACTGTAGATGTGAGTGCTACTGGACTAGAGTCATTAATGCAGCTCGCACTACTCTTCTTGGGCACTGGTATAATTGTTGCCCCGAACATAGAAATGAGAGGTTGAAAATATCCTTGAATACTCCTGCTAGATGGTTAGCACGTTTTCAGAGCCTTACCAGGTACTCATATGTTGCCATGTGCCATATGCTATATGCCATAGGAGCATATGTTGCTAATTTTGCAGAATTCATCAATGGTTTAGCCCCTAGACTGATATTAAAAGAGAGTGGACAAGCCAAGAAAATGACGACCACTTAAGTCATGGTTAAATTCAGCAAGTCCTGGCATAAGATTTCGATTCATAAACATCACAATTTATTGAAGTCAAAATAATGATACAAAACTCTTGCCTTCAGTTCTCCAGAAGGAAAGCCTCAGTCTCTAGCCCAAGGTACATTATAGTAGACTAAAGAATGTCACTCAAAGCAAGAGGAATTGATGAAATGCAGCTCATCAATGAGAATGGTGGAAAAACTGTCCCACAATATAGTAAAAGAGGAAAACAGCCATAAGTGTATCAATACTGCATCTATGAGGAATATAAATGGTGTTTGTTACTTGAAAGGCTGAGAACATAAGTAGTATCATAACAATTTGGAGAACTGTAAATGTGCCATTTATCATCGCAGATAAACAGTCAAGGAGTCAGCACCAGATAATGCAGATAAGATAATAATCAACGTAAGTGTTAAACAGATCTCAATGCATGTTAAGGCTAACAGTGCTATAAAAAGTTAGATGGGGTGATAGCAAACTCTGACAAAATCCAAGTAACCAAGAAATTGTTACCATATTTTCACTCCTCCTCCCCTCTTTTCTATTCCCCACTCTGGCCCTTAGGTCTTCTCACCTACAATCACCTTCCCCTGGGTCTTTTCCTCCTTCCCTTTCTCCTATGGTCCACTCCCCTCTCCCATCAGATCCCTTTCTCTCCAGCTCTTTACCTTTCTACCCATCAGGCTCGACCTCTCACCTTGTAGCTACCCTCCTTCCCATCCCCTCACTTTTTTCATTCTGGCATCTTCCCCCTTCCTTTCCAGCCCTGAAGCAGGTTCTTGGCTCAAAACGCCAAAAGTTTGTTCATTTTCATTGATGCTGCCTGACCCCCTGAGCTCCTCCAGCATTTTGTGTGTGTTGCTTTTGACTTCCAGCATCTGCAGAATTTCTCATGTTTATGAATTGTTACCATGCAGAACAGAACAAAATGAAATTCGACTCCAACCACTATCTGGCTATTTCACTGTGTAATTGGTCCGGTACGTCTTTTGATAGCTGTGAAATTGCAAGAGTGCCCTTGATCATCTTCTTGAAAATATAATTGAATTAGTCCCCCAGGAAATACAATAAAATTTTAAAGAAAATTGTAGCATCACAGATGCGGTTATTATCACTTGACAGATTCTGGTGTAAGAAGTAACAAGGAGATCGCTACAGATATTGACCCTTGTTCCTTTATGAGTATGAAGTCATATTACACCTATCACATTTGACAGCTTGATGAGTTCTACCTTCAATATGAGAGACTCACTATTCACATTTGAGTGGAAAATAGTTAACATCTTAATAGAGTATTGATAAAACAATTTGATCCTGAACCACACAGATGACAGCCTTGGCCCACTGGTTGCCTACTAGCTGTAGAGTAAGAGGAAAGTTGATTTATTTTATCTTAAACTCTGATTCATTGACAAAAACATAATTGAATTTAGCATTTTTGTACAGTATCGAGAGATGCTTTCTACTAATTACCAGTGAACAGTTGTCACTGAATCGACATCAACGTGTGATCATTTATCTCACTGCTGTTTTTCAGACCTTGCAGTGTACAACATGGCTTCACTTAATTTCTGCTGTATGTAATACACTCCAGAAGTACTTCTGAGACTGTGACTTGCCTGGGATTGGCATAAAATGAAATATTTGGCTGCCTTAAAGAAATATAATTCTATTAAAAAGTGCAAACATGATTTAACTACCTTCTCAAACCACATCACTGCAGCAGGTAGTGTGGGTGCCTTACAGCTCCAGCAGTTGAAACTTAACGTCTAGGGCCATCTCTGTGCAGTTTGCATGCTCTATGATTATGTGGGCTTCCTGAAGGGGCTCTAGTTTTTTCCTACATTGCAAAGGTATACTGTTTGTTCAGTTAATTTGGGAATGCAAGCTAGCCCTCATGCAGATGTGCAGTAGAGTGAACAGAGAAAGGGTTGCGGGGAATTAACTGGTGAATAAGATTCATGGGATTCTCAATGGAGTAAATGGGTGTCTGGTGTTGTTGGAGAATATGAAATATGTCTGGCACTGAGAGGGATTATTGAAGTAAAAATAAATATTGATTGTATAGTTTCCTGTTGAATATTTTCAGCAAATGGCCTGCATATACAATATTTGATTTTTTACTTTTGTATTTCCCAGTTTCCCATTTGTACGATTCCTGTCAGATATCCAACAGGTGGACATCAGAATGTAACATCCACAAAAACAAGAGTTAGAGCGTGGGACACTGTAACAACATTCTTGTTTGAGGTCCCACAATCTTTATATGTTTCCTTGTGAGTAGGAGCTGAGGCATCATGCTTGAGGCTACTGTTCATATGGCAGGATAAGCCCTGCCTTTGTCAAAGGTGGTGATTATGAAGGAAATGTGTTGGACAGTGACTTGCACTTGAGAAAAAGAAAAAAAATCAGAAGTGTTAGACAAGGTGGGAAAACAAAAAAAAACCCAGTATAGTTGCTAGGTTTTAACATTCAAGAATAGATTGCTGGAAATAGTAGTCAGATCAGGCAGCATGTGTGAACACGGGAGGAGAATTATTTTTGCATGTTGATAACCTTCTAAAGCATTAAATTATGCATTGATGTCAGGGACGGTTACTCTGTCCTGTGGAATGTAGCTCCTTGGACTAAGGCTATGATGAGATCTGGAAGTGACTGGTCCTGATCAAAGATAATCTGGGCATTGTTGAGCAGATTGGTGACTAAATGCATTTGATAACAATAACAATGCCACCATATTTTTTTCTGAGAAAAGACTAATATGACATCAACCAGATGGGTTAATTTCCTTAAGCAAATTTTAACAGGACAGACATAGGCAATTACCTATAATTAGGTAGTATTTCCAGGGCCTGAGAGACTTATTGCTAAACTCAGCTTTCCAGCACAGCAGCATGATCTTTCCCAAGGGTCAGAATTGTTTTTGATAAAGCTAAACTTCTAACAAATATTTCATGCTCAGCTTCTTGTTGGAAATGAACAAAAACAGTGAGGTCTTGCAGGTCTTTGCTTAATCAACATTAAACAATGAAGTTATGTTAATTGGCCTGCATCCAGTCTGATTTTGTCATTTAAAACATCAAACAGGGACAAAAGTATAGTTGATCAATCAATAGTTGGGATATTTGTGTCCTCAGATAGTCAACTTTCATAACATTAATTCTGGGTGCCTGTGAACTCTGTGTCCAGAAGCTTTTAGTCTAAATGTGTGAATTACTTTGTCCCAGAAAAATAAATCATCACCTGGAGGTATTGTAGCAAACAGTACAATTGTTAAAAAGCATTGAGTATTGTTAGGAATGACAAGAGGAATGAAAGAAAGTTGGGGTGACAGAAAGAACTAGAATTCATTCCTCAATCTTCGGTTTCTGTAATGAATGACTCGTTCATCTGCAACTCATTTGTATGTTCTTTTAAATCTTTGTAATTTATAAATCTTTTAAAATCCAGAAATGCTTTATAAATCAGAAATGCACAAATGCATAGGTTTGTAAATTGCGTCCAGTTTAATATGTTTATTACTAGTCTTCCACTGAGAACCAAGCTTCAAAAAATTCTCTTGATTTCTTGTTTTGCGCTTCTGCCAGAATTTCTGTGGTTTCCCAGATGAGCTTGTGTCCTTCTTGGTTTTTATGTACTGAGATGAGTGACAGAAAACTGTGTCTTCTTACACCTAGCTGATGTTCATATAGGCACATGGATAGATTGCTCCCTGTCTGTTCTACAGAGTGTTTGGGGCAGTCTCCACATTGGATTAGGTATATTACATATGTTCTCTCCATGTGGGCTGTTGGATCTTTGGGTCTCGGGACGAGCATTCTGACGGTTGTGCTGGATTTGTGTGCTACCATTAGTCTGTGTGGTTGAAGCAGTAGCATGGACTCAAGAAGAAAGAAGAGAATCACCTTTTCAATGTATTTGCATGCAATGGCTATCCAAAACACATCATAAGAAAGTGTCTCATGTCAAGAAACAACCTTTTAAATCCAACTGATTTAAACCTACTGTGCATCAGAAATATTTCCAAAATGGTGGCAAGAGAGGTCCAACCACGTGGAATAATGATAGCACACCAGGAGGATGGGGTTGAGAGGGATAATAAGTCAGCATGATCAAACACCAGAGCACATTTGATGGACTGGATGGCTTATTTCTGCCGCTATAGTTTATAATCTTATTGTTTTGTACTGAATATGTTTTTCGAGATGACAGCTAACTCTGTAATGCAAGTCTTTAGTTCTATCAATGGGATGATGATTGGTCTCAAAACCTTTGCTGTATATCTATTGTGAAACACTAGTAATTAAGACTTTTTAAAAAGAATTTCTTTAATTTTAATGTATTTTAAATGTCTGACAACACCAGCTTTGTAAAAGAACAGAACATCAGAACATCTGTCCCATTTTTGTCTTCTATTAGAACCAGCTTAGGGAAGATTGGAAGCAGGATCCCTGCACTACGCTTCCTGCAACTTTGTTTCCCGGCCTGAGTGAATGGCTCAGTGAAATCGGCCCTCTTAATCTAGCCTAGAGTATGTGTGGCCAGGTGGGAAGTGATTCTAGCAGTATGCTAGGAATTAAGAGTTTCTAACTGAATATTTTATAACTTATTAGTTAAGATTTCTTCTTCATGTCTGTCATTGTGAACAAGTAGAATGCCTGCCTTGCTTGCATCTCTAATTAGATGTAAACTGGTTTAATTTTCATTGTACTGAGCCATTGAAAGATGAACTGGATGTTAGGTGGATACAGAGAGCTGATAAATCAAATAACCATAGACATTCTGTGTTGTAATGTAAATATTATTAAAAGTAAGTTAATACTAATCGGGAAGATGTTGGTAGCAAGAGGTGGGATCCGGGGTTGGCGGGGTCTTTACTTCCACTCTTTTTACTCCCAGTATGCATTGTATATAGTTCCTCCACCCATGTCGCACGAGGTACCTGGAAGCCTCTGTATTGTAAATATCATATGCCGTCCCCGATAAAGATGCTCTTTTGGCCATCAAGTTGTCGAGTGGTCCTTTTGTGAAGTAGAAGTTACCACATTCTGTACCTTACATTGCCACTCCAACTGCTCTGATAATTGCTTCATTTTCTTTACATGGCTCCATTAGTGTTATTTTTGTGGAGAACTTAGTATGTTTCCTCAAGTCTATTTGTGAGTTTTTGAAATCATGATGCATTAAAGCTTGATTTTTAATCAGTGAACATATTGATATTGTCAGGATCAACTGTCCTGCACAAAGGAGTGATGAAAGATGTTTAAATCATGTGCCTTAATAACTACAAACTCCGAAGAGTTATTTTCTAATATATTGCTACCCAGTTTAAGATAGTAGTTTGACCCACAGTTATTACAATTCTGAATACATTGAGACTCCTATGTGATTTCTAATAATTAACTTGCATCATTAAGTTGTAGCATTCTCATCATTTCTTATGTTTGAAGGAATAACCATTGCTGTGCACAAGTGAGCCTAGGCTGAAAATGGTTCAAAGGAATCTGGAGTGTAGTGTAGATTAGGCTAGTTAGCTCAGTTCACATGGGAGCCAAAAAGCCATCAGAAAGAAGATAATTGGATCCAATGTTTCTGCAATATATTTAAAAGCTGGGTCCTTGGAAATGAAAGGGCATTGTTATGAACATAATATCACAAATTCATGATTCATTTCATTATGAAAGCTTTTTGATGTACAACTTCATGATCAACATTTATTTGATCGAATGCAGAATATTACCAATACTAGAAACCTGAAAAAAAACTAAGCCCTGAAGTACACATATGTGATTGAGCTGAAGCATTAATTAGTGTTCTCTTCAAAAGGTGATGCTTGTCTTGCTGATTATTTTCAAAGATGTTTTTCATAAAATGGAGATTTATGTTGGGCTTGGTTGGTGTTTGGTTGGTTGATGAATACATGACAAATCCAAATGGAGAATGGGTTAAGCATTATTCAGTTCTTCTGTTGATATTCTCTTACATGTTGAACTCAAAGCTCTTATATCTTCATCAAAAGGATATCATGGAGAAGTGAAAGTTTGCAAAGCTTTGTTAATATTAAAGTTTCTCTTTGGTCTGTCAAAGTTTGACAATCTTTGTAGAGCAAGGATATATTGATGAAATTAGCAAGAGCACCTTCTGCAGAGCATGAATACTGACAAGGAAATGGAACTGTTTTTGCATAGTGAAATTTATCAGAGCCAAATGATAAAACAACAGTTTGCTTTGTTTTCTATTTAAGTGAATTCATCATGCTAATCAGTCAAGTTCATTATGGATTGAGATGAAAAGCCAGGGTTTCATGTTATGCAATTAAGATATTAAGAAAGGAATGCCTGATTTAGTTTACTTCACTGAACCTGGATCACTGCCCAGGATGGTGCTCCATAATGCATACACAAATAGCTTGGAGAAAATTGCAACTGTCCTCCTCAGACCAGATTTGAATCTGATAAACTGATATACCTGGCTTACTGGGAGCTGGTGTAATGCATGAAATCTATTACTTCGAGGCCATTGGCAACTTGAAATAAATGACCTCTGCATTTGTTCACTTAGATTCATTTATGGACATTTACGTTTCTGTACGAATCAGGAATTGACTGTCTGAAAAAAAAGCTTGGTTCAATTCTTAATACAGAATTGGGAGGATTGTTATTCCAGTTTTATTGTCCAGCACTGGCTTTCCTAGATCTCCTGGGTAATCTTGTACTGTAAGATGGTAAGGTCCTCTCTAGGCTGCTTTTCCCTTCCCTGGAAATAAAACCCTTTTCCGCAGGAGATCATCACCTGCTGATAGATCATTGGAAAATGGAAACAGAGTGTTACTATTGGTCTAAAAAGTCACAAACTTCAGGATATAAAAAAAAACAATGCTCCTGCTCCATAGACAGGTAGATCCTTTTGTACGTGGACAGTGTATGAAGCTAGAATATTACATGTGATTTATCTATATGCAAACAACTGTAGCTAGATTTGATTTATGAATGTAGTGGGATCCACTGACAAAGCAACAGGAGATGGGCTATACAGTGGAGCTATGTTTCAATATAATGACGGATGTAAATGATCCAGTGTCAATATTCAAAAAAGTACTGGAAAATTCTCCTAATGTCTCAGACAATATTTAGATAGATAGATAGGTAGATACCTTATTGATTCCAAAGGAAATTACAGTGTCACATTAGCATCTCAAGTGCACAGATATAAATATTAGAAAATAAACAGAAAGAATAAAAAATGTTACCATAAACAGTCTAACAGAAGGGGTCATCATTTCCCTGGCTATATGTTGATTTATTATAGAGTCTAAAGGCCGAGGGTAAAAATGACCTCATATAATGCTCTTTGGAGCAGTACAGTTGTCTTAGTCTTTTACTGAAAGTGCTCTTCTGTTCAGCCAAGGTGGCACATAGAGAGTGAGAAATATTGTCCAGAATTGCTAGATTTTCTGTAGGGTCCTTTATTTTACCACATCCTCCAGTGTGTCCAGTTTGACTCCTATGACAGTTTGATCAGTTTATAGGGCCTGTTGGCATCACCTGTGATGATGGCATTGCCGCAGTACACCACTGCATTGAAAATTGTACTGGCAACAACAGGCTGGTGGAACATATGAAGGAGAGGCCTATATTATCCAAAGGACCTCAGCAAGTAGAGGCTATCTGGCCCTTCATGTACACAGACTCTGTGTTGCTCCACTCGAGTCTGTCATCCAGGTCAACCACCAGATATTTACCCTTCTATTCACATCACCAAACAAAATTATCTGGTAATTTGTCATTAATGTTATGGCGCTCTTTGAAAATAGTTACAACACCATTTTCAGTGAGTTGTGATCTGATCAGCTGATTTTGGTGATGCATTCCATTGCCATGCTGAATCAGTTTCTTGAAGCTTCATTGAGTGGGAACAAAGGTCACTTCATTGGAGCTTGCTTTGAAAGTGTTCAGACAGTCACATTATTAAAGTAGAAATTTGTACTCCGTCACTTAATGCTAAATATACAAAATGATGTTCAATGATGTTTAAAGTTAATCCCACTGGTTAATGATCCTGATGGTTGAAAGGTAATAATTGTTCCTGAACCTCGTCATTTGGTACCTGAGGTTCCTTTACTTCCTTCTCGATGGCAGCCGTGAGAAGTGAGCATGGCCTGTATGGTAGGGGTCTCTGATGACGGATGCTGATTTCTTGTGGCAGCGTTTCTTATAGATCTGCTAAATAGATAGATGGGGCTGTATCCACTACTTTTTGAAGCAATTCCATTCAATATTAATATTATTAGCAATAAATAAGTATAGTGAAGACAATTCATATTTGACGATATTTGTAGTAATCGCTAGACATCTATTTAAATCAGAATAGCTTACTCCAAATTTATTAAAAAATAGCAATCTCCACTCAACAATTTGACTATCAGGTGCATACATAATAACTTCTCCTGAGAACTGAAGAGTGGCTAACGCGGTACCATTTTAAAGAATGGGTAGCAGAAATAAGCTAAGGAGCTGCTGGCTGGTGAGTCTGACCTCATTGGTTGGCGAATTACTGGAGGGGATTCTGAGGGACAGGATCTACCAGAGTTTGGGGAGACAAGGTCTGATTTGGGACAGTCATTTTGACTGTGGGTGGGAAGTCATATCTGGCAAATCTTTTGGAGTTCTTCAATGAGGTGACCAAAGGTGTGGATAAGGGTAGAATAGTGGATATTATCTATATGGAGTTTAGCAAGGCTTTTGGCAGGCTAGTCTGAAAGGTTAGATTGCATGGATCCAGATGGAGAAGGTGGATTGGATTCACAATTTGCTTACCACTAGGAAGCGGACAGCGATGATTGAAGATTGTTTCTCAGGCTCCACTGTGTTTAGTTGAGTGCCACGGAGGTCAATGCTGGATCTTTGCAGTTTGTAATTTGCATAAATGATTTAGAGGTAAATGGTACAGGCATGGTTAGTAAATGATACTAAATTAGCTGGTGATGTAGACTGTCTAGAAGGTTATGAAAAACTGCAGGTGAATCTTAATTAACTAGATATGTGGTCTGAGGATTTGCAAATTCATTTCAATTCAGATAGATATGAGATATTGCAGTTTGGAAGATCAAACCAGGGTAGGACTTATTCAGTAAATAGTAGTAGGGTCCTGGGGAGTGTTATGCAACAGAGGGACCTGATCTGCTTTAGGGGCTGAGGGAGGGTAACTAAAGAGTTGGTCACAGAAGCAGGCTTTGTGGGATGGAGAGGTGTCAGAACTGGGAAGGAATTCCAGAATCCTGGAGTCCCGACAGTAATGGGGTTCGAAGGTAAGTGATGGCCCAGGTTTTGTAGGGTCAAAGAACAGGAAGAGGTTTCAAGGGAAAGGAGGGGTTAAGACATGAGGGATTTGATCACAAGCTAACATGTGGTATTAGATGGCAAGCTTTAGAAGTGAGAGGGTTGAGTGAGATGCGACTGATTTGTAGTCAAAGGCAATCCTTCCTATGTTGGTTTCAACTCATGAGGAAAGATCAGTGCAGTTCCCAACTTCATTCCTAGTGATCATGAAGAAAGCCTGCCAGCAGCTCCACTCCATTAGAAGATTTGAGATGTCACCAAAGACTCTTGGAAATTTCTATAAATGTGTAGTGCAGAGCATTCTGAGTGGTTGCATTACAGCTTGGCATAGACGCACGATGCGCAGAACTGCAAGTGGCCACACAGAGTTGCAGACTCAGCCAGCTCTGTCACAGATACAGTCCTCCCCCACCATCAAGGACATTGTCGAAATGCGGTGCCTCAAGGAGGTGTGCCCTCACTCCCATTCTTATCCTAATCGCCTGAGAGGGGGCAAAGCAGCCTGAAGACCCACACTGATTCAGAAACAGCTTCTTTCTCTTTGTTATCAGATTTCTGAATGGTTCATGAAACTATAAACACAAGCTCACTATTTCTTTTATTTTGTATGATTTAATTATTTCTGTAATTTATCATAGTCATAAAACACTACAGCACAGAAACAGGCCTTTACTGAACTGTTAGTCTGCCCAGTCTCATGGAGCACAGCCTTCCCCTCTATATTCCTCTCGTCCATGTACTTATCCATATTTCGCTTAAACGTTGCAAACAAACCCATATCCAACACTTCTGCTGGCAGCTTGTTCCACAACCTGAGTGACAAAGTTCTGCCTCAGCTTCCCCTTAAATATCTCACCTTTAATTTACAAGAAATGGATGTCTTTGCACTGCATTAATGCTGTAATACAACAAATGTCTTGTCATGTAAGTCTGTGATAATAAATCTGATCCTGAACTTTTACAGATGGGTTCCCAATCAGTTCTACCAAGGACAAAAGCCTAGACAGATAAGAGAAAGAATAGAAATATAGTAGAAGTGGAGTCACTAACCATTTTCTAATCCTGGCGCAGCTACCACATTCTACCTTTAGATTTCACACAGGAATCTGCGAAACAGTCATGAATAATGTAAGCTTTCTGCATTTAGAATTTGCAAGTCTTTAATTGGAGTTTGAATGACTGCAGATAAATTCACCCAATTTAACTCATGGTACACTTCAGAATGGTCTCCATTGCAGGAGCCTGTTGTAATAGAATCGTGGGTTATGTGGAACAGTATGCTCCAAATCTATACTGGTACTGCTTCCCCAACTTTTCCTTCGCTACATTGATGACTACATTGGTGCTGTTTCCTGCACCCATGCTGAGCTAGTCAATTTCATCAACTTTGCCTCTAATGTTCACCCAGTCCTCAACTTCACTTGGTCCATCTTGGACACTTCTCTCCCCTTTCTCGGTTTCCATCTCTGGAGACAGACTGTCACTGACATCTTCTATAAACCGATGGACTCTCATAACTACCTCGACTATACCTCTTCCCACCATGCCAAATGTAAAAATGATATTCCCTATTCCCAGTTCCTCCAGCTCTGCCGCACCTATTCCCAGGATGAGACTTTCCATTCCAGGACACCTCAAATATCCTCTTTCTTTAAGAATCGTGGTTTCCCTTCTGCTGTCATCAATGATGCCCTCACCCGCATCTCCTCCATTTCCCGCACTTCGGCCCTCACCCCATCTTCCCGTCACAACAACAGGGACCGAGTTCCCCTTGTCCTCACCTACCACCCCACCAGCCTCCGGATCCAGCACATTATCCCCTGCAACTTCCGCCACCTTCAACAGGACCCCACCACTAAGCACCTTTTACCCTCTCCACCCCCATCCATGACTACCTGGTCCACATGTCCCTCCCCACAGATCTCCCACCTGGCACTTACCCTGCAAGTGGAAGTGCTACACCTGTCCCTACACCTCCTCTCTTACCACCATTCAGGGCCCCAAATAGTCCTTCCAGGTGAGGCAACATTTCACTTGTGAATCTGTTGGGGTAATCTACTGCATCCGGTGCTTCTGGTGCGGCCTCCTCTACATCGGCAAGACCCGACGCAGATTGGGGGACCGCTTCGTTGAGCAACTCCACTCCGTCTGCCATAACAGACAGGATCTCCCAGTTGCTACCCACTTCAACTCTGCTTCACATTCCCATTTGGTTATGTCCATACATGGCCTCCACTACTGCCATGATGAGGCCAAACTCAGGTTGGAGGAGCAACACCTCATATACTGTCTGGGTAGTCTCCAGCCCCTTGGTATGAACATCGAATTTTCCAACTTCCGGTAATTCCCTCCCTCTCCCTTCCCCCATCCCACTTTCACTCAGCCTCCTCTTCCATAGTGCTTTCTGCTTACATTCCTTCTTCACCTTTCTTGCCTATCCCCTCCCTGCTTCACCTACCCCACCCTTTGATCTTTCCTATAATTGGTTTTTCACCTGGCACCTACCAGCCTTCTCCTTCCCACCCTCTCCCCACCTTTTATATAAGGCCCCTGCCTCCTCCTTCTTCAGTCCCAATGAAGGATCTCGGCCTGAAATGTTGACTGCTCATTTCCACGGATGCTGCCCTACCTGCTGAGTTCCTCCAGCATGTTTGTACGTGTTGATTTGACCACAGCATCTGCAGTGTACTTTGTGTTTAGTAATAGAATCCTGCTGTGAATATTTAAATGTATATGTTTATTTATTTCCTTCAATACTGAATGATAATGTGTACTGCTTTACCATTTATCCCCTCCAAGGTAAGAGTTCAGGTTCAGAAAGCTAGATAATGATAGACATCTAGAAGATTATAAGGCTAGCAGGAAAGAGTTTAAGAATAAAATTTGGAGAGCCAGAAGGGGCCATGAGGTGGTCTTGGCGGACAGGATTAAGGAAAACCCCAAGGCATTCTACAAGTATGTGAGAGAATTTGACCAATCAAGTGGGACAGTGAAAAAGTGTGTATGGAACCGGAGGAAATAGTGGAGGTACTTAATGAATACTTTGCTCAGTGGTCACTACAGAAAAGGATCTTGGCAATTGCAAGGATGACTTACAGTGGATTGAAAAGCTTGAACATACAGACATTAAAATAGAGGATGTGCTGGAGGTTTTGGGAGGCATCAAGTTGGATAAGTCTCTAGGACCAGATGAGATGAACCCCAGGCTACTGTGGGAGATTGTTGAGCCGCTGCCAATGATCCTTGCATCATCAATGGGGACGGGAGAGGTTCCGGAGGATTGGAGGGTTCCAGATGTTGTTCCCTTTTTCACGAAAGGAAGTAGGGATAGCTCAGGAAATTATTAACAAGTGAGTCTCACTTCAGTGGTTGGTAAGCTGATGGAGATGATCCTGAGAGGCAGGATCCTGAACATTTGGAGAGGCATAGTATGATTAGGAATAGTCAGTATAGCTTTTTCAAAGGCAGGTCATGCCTTATGAGCCTGATTGAATGTTTTGAGGATGTGACTAAACACATTGATGAAGGTTGAGTAGTAGATGTAGTGTATATGGATTTCAGCAAGGCATTTGATAAGGTACCCCATGCAAGATTTATTGAGAAAGTAAGGAGGCATAGGATCCACGGGGACATTGCTTTGTAGATCCAGAACTGGCTTGCCCACAGAAGGCGAAGACTGATTATAGATGGATCATATTCTGTGTGGAGGTCAGTGACCAGTGGTGTGCCTCAGGAATCTGCTCAGGGACCCCTTCTCTTTGTGATTTTTATAAATGAACTGGATGAAGAAGTGGAGGGATGGGTTAGTAAATTGGCTGATGACACAAAGGTTGGGGGTGTTGTGGATAGTGTGGAGGGCTGTCAGAGTTTGTAACGGGACATTGATAGGATGCAAAACTGGGCTGAGAAGTGGCAGATGGAGTTCAACCCAGATAAGTGTGAAGTGGTTCATTCTTGTAGATCAAATATGATGGCAGAATATAGTATTAATGGTGAGACTCTCGGCAGTGTGGAGGACCAGAGGGATCTTGGTGTCCAAGTCCATAGGACACTCAAAGCTGCTATGCAGGTTGACTCTGTGGTTAGGAAGGCAAATGGTGTATTGGCCTTCATCAACCATGGGATTGAGTTCAAGAGCTGAGAGATAATCTTACAGCTATATAGGACCCTGGTCAGACCCCACTTGGAGTACTATGCTCAATTCTGGTCACCTCACTCCAGGAAAGATATGGAAACTATAGAAAGGGTGCAGAGGATATTTACAAGGATGTTGCCTGAATTGGGGAGAATACCTTATGAGAATAGGCTGAGTGAACTCGGCATTGGAGTGTCAGGGGATGAGAGGTGACCTGATTTAGGTGTATAAGGTGATGAGAGGCATTGATCATGTGGATAGTCAGAGGTATTTTCCCAGGGCTGAAATGGCTAACACAAGAGGACACAGTTTTAAGGTGCAGATGTTTTAAGAGGAGATGTCAGGGGTAAATTTTTTATGCAGAGTGGTGAGTGTGTGGAATGGGCTGCCGGCAACGGTGGTGAGGCGGATACAATAGGATCTTTTAAGAGTCTACTGGATAGGTACATGGAGCTTAGAAAAATAGAGGGCTCTGGGTAACCCTAGGTAATTTCTAAAGTAAGTGCATGTTCAGCACAGCATCGTGGGTTGAAGGGCCTGTATTGTGCTGTAGGCTTTCAATGTTTTTATGTTTCTAGCAAAAATCTATAAACTCTGAGTAATTTAATTCCACTTCCAAATTTTATTTGTGACTTAAATTTATTAGCCAGTGATTAAGAGCTTCATATTAAGAGCTTGTACCTCAATTGGTAGAGGCAGGGAGAGTTCTGCTACTTTATCCTGAGCACCATACCTCCCTCAATCGCTCTTTGCAACATCATGCAATCATTCCTTGAAAGGTCAAGTCTGGCTCAGTTTGTAGCTGCTTTCACTCGAGTTAAAAGGTTATGTTCAGGACTCATTCAGATTCAGAGCACAAAAATCTCGGTTTATATTCTAATGCAGGAAATGCTGCGATGTCAGAGTTGTTGTCTTTCTGATGAGATGCTAAATTGAAGCCTCCTCTGTTCTGTCAAGTGAATTGAAATGTACAAGGATGCTCTTCTGAAGCGGAACAGGAGGATTATCCCTAGTGACCTGACCAATATTTATCCCTCAATCAATATTTCTAATTAACTGGTCATTATCACCCAGGGTTAAAGCTCCTGCATAATACCTTTGTTTCTATTTTCTTTGTCTCTATTTATACACACAAATGATCAATTTTCCTTTTTAATAATCTTTTCAGCAGGTTTTGGTGCCCTTGAAAACTCACATTGTTGGATACCTATCTATCTGCTTAGTTGAACTTTCAAAATTATCTATAGTTTACACAAGTCTTCCTGTTCACTTCCACTTCCCTTCCCACTGGCTATTTAACTAGCCTGCTGTGTGTTTCTGTGGTCCTCCACTATACTCAAGATGGCACATGATTGTGAGAAAAATAAAGGGTTATGGGCTGTAAAGGAGGGAAGGGTAGATCATGGAGTCGGCTTAAATAGTTTGTGTAATAACATGGGCCAAAATTTGCATTGACCTATAACATCAAATTTAATGACATATGCTGATTCTGAAGCAGCTTCAATTAAATTAGATATGATTTTCTTTTAGCAAATTAGCAAATTCCTGCTGCCTGCTCTTGATTAACCTGTGCCTATTCAATTAAAGGTTTACTTTGTCTCTGATAATAGCTTCTAATAACTTCTTTATTAAGGTGTCTGACTTGTACTTTCCAGGAAAATTCTATCACCTTTCTCTAACAAAGGTGTAACACAGCAGCTTCCTACCCTTCAGCTTTAGACTTGTATTGTAATGATGTGTAACAGACTGTGACCAATGCATCTGCATTTTAGCTTAGTTTCAATGACCTAGGAGTATACCATTTGGACCAGGTGGTTTACTGTCTTTCAACGATACTAAACATTCAAGTGCACCTGTTGTGCCCAGTGCTCCGCTATTCATACTAACCCCTTCCCTCCTCTTTTACTAGAATCATTACGTCATCCAATTTCTTTTTGAAGAGCAATGCCAAGTAATTAGTTAACATTTAGGTGTTTGGATCCTGAAAAACTGAATCCTCCCTCTGGTAAATCATTCTCTAGGTTTATAAATTATTTCAAGGTCCAATAAAATGTTGAAAGCTGATTTTTTTCTAATAACACCTCTTTGCCTGTGTTATTAATGTATTCAGTTCCATTTATATATTACATAAATATTTCAACTATTACATGAATCTGATTTATGACTTTTGTCATAAGTTTTTTTCTGTTTCATCAATTTGTTTTCATTTTTCATTTTGTTTAAATTAGCATTGGATACTCCATTTTTCTCCTCAGTAGTCTACCTAGTATGAATTATTTCTTGTCTGGACACTTCTGTTATTGCTCTGCTATATAATTGTCCAATTTGACCAATGAACACCAGATTCCTTCTTAAACCATAGGAATTAGCTTTACCACAATTGGACATCTTTACCCGTTGTCACATTTCTTCTGATGATTGTTATATACTCAGTTATATTGCAGTGACAGTTAGCTGGGTGAGTCCCTTTTTCCCATGCTGCTCCATCCCATAATACTGCTCCGTAATACTCCCAACACTGTTAACTTCCTTGTTACTGAAGAAATATTGATTGAAGAAGTCTTTCAGGTGGCAAAGCAATAGGAAAGATCCTTCCTTAAATACTAGGAAAAGAAATCACAGCAGTACCCCCACTCTGACTCCCATCTCAGACAAATAACTTATTCTGGAACCTTTCTGGTGCAGTCTTTTCTTTCAGATGGTGCAGAATATGTCCACAACAACATTGCCATGATTAGAGGGCTTGAATTATCAGGTGAGATTGGATAGTCTGAGGGGTGACGAAATAGAGATGAATGTGGTGAACTACATATACCTGCCTGGACACGCCCCCTGCTGACTGCTCCTGTGGCTCCTCCCACAGACCCCTGTATAAAGGCAATCAAGGCCTGAGCCCGGCCTCTTAGTCTCCAGGATATAGCATGGTGGTCACTCACTGCTTGTTCCTTCTTCCAGTCAATAAAAGCCGATAACTCGCCTTATGTCTCAGAGTGAGTTATTGATGGTGCATTAATGAATAAAAATATGAGGACCATAGACAATGTAGATAGTCATAGTCTTTGAAGATTAGGAGAATCTAAAACTAGAGGGCATAGTGTGAGATAAGAGGGGAAGTGTTTTAAAGGATCTGAGGAGTAAGTTTATCACACAAAAGTTAGTGGGTATACAGAACAATCTGCCAGAGGACATAGTAGAGCAGGTATGATCATCGCCTATAAAAGACAGCTATGTGAATAGGAAAGGATTAGAGGTATGGGTATTGTGCAAGCAAATGGGATTAGCAAAGATAGGCATCCTGGTTCACATGGACAGTGAACCTGTCTCCATGTTCTTTAACAGTATGGACTCCAAAGAGCAATGCTGTTTTTAATTAACTCCACCATGCCCTATCTGTGTTTTCCTTCACAATGAACTCTGAGTAGAATTCTAACCAGAGACTAATATTCCATTCTGGTCATGCTTATATTATGCATTTTAAAGCTACTCTGTCATCTTATGCCCTCAACATGGTATTGTGTTGTATTAAATTTTGTAAAAATATCAGAGGAAAGTCTGAACAAATCCGAATGACACTTTAGCTCTGTGAGCTTGCAGCATGTCAGGTGTCTGTACCAGTTAGTTAAACACTGTAGGTTTGTTAAATGTTTGTTAATAGCGGCTGGATTCTTTCCAGCCTCAGGCACAGTGGCATGAGAATAAAAAATCAAATGGTTTGTCTCCGTGTGCTTTGCTATGCTTGTGGATTGAACCCCTAGTTACTGAGGCACTTTTCACTCAGTTCTTGGGACTTCATCTAGATCAAGGAATCGCGATTGATGTATCCCTAGGGTAATTTTATGAGTCGGAATTCGGAGCTGCCCTGACAGCAGAGCCAGTCAAGTCTCCTGACGACAGCAACTATCAAGTGGAGAAAAAGAATTGTGAGCCCTGAAATCTTTCTGGAAATGTTGTATTTAGTGTGGTTTATTTGTGCTTTCTGTTTTATGAAAATAAATTAGGCTTATGTTGGACACTTGAATTCTCAGAGTCTTTTGGGTCTGATCAGCCCAGTCCATTACACTTAATAACCCTATCAATTATACCATTGATACACTTATTTTATTTTCCTTTGTGTGCTCTCTGCAGTTCTTGGCCTAATTCTAATTTTGACTCTGTTTTTATCTCTCTTTCCAGTGTTTCCTGCTACTCATTTCAGGCACTTTCTGAAGACTGTCCCTTTGCCAAATTAATGTTAAAGCTCTGAAGGAGTGCTGTGTCGCGTTTTAGAGAGTGCAGCGTCCCTCACTCGATTGTACAGAGGAACCACCTCCCCCAGAGCCAGATACACAGTTCCGAGAACACTCTCTGTTTGCTCCACTTCATGTATTTACTTGCACCATCTCTGTCACTGTAAGAAAAGGGAAATGTAGAGTCATGAGGTCATACCACATTCAACCCACCATGTTTGAACTGACCATTGAATATCCATTTGCTGTTACCCCAATCATATCCCGTTTTTTATTTACCCCAGATTCTACCAATTATCTACATAATCAGGAGAGGCCAATTAACTTATCACCCTGCGTGTCTTGAATACAAGGAAACTGGAACACCTGGAGGAAACCCACTTGTTCACAATGGCAATCTAATCCACAGACTGTATACAGACAGTCCCAGAGGTCAAATTTGAATCAGCTTTGCCAGAACTGTGAGGCAACACTCTACTAACTGCATAACTTTGCCACCTTTTTGTGGCATGATATTGTAGCGGAAGTATTCTTCAGATCACTATGCCTTTCAGTGATATCCTTTGCCCTGGCACCATTGAGTCAAAATATTCAAGTCTGTCTTTCAGAAACATTTGTCTATGGACCTTGTTCATAAGAAATCCTTTGTCTCTTGCACTGGGTAGCTTTTGTTATCCGCAATGCACATATGGATCTCCCAAGGCGCAGGAAATATTATAGAATAAAGGAAAGAATTGTGAGGTTTTACTTTGTTTCTTGCATGGCTATGAATCTTGTATGTAGCCATTTGAAGCAGCTGTGATGTGTTTTATAACAGACCCTGTTTGGGAGGAAGTGGAGTAGTATCAGTGACTCATCCTATCTGTGCCCTTGATTGCAAATGTATTTGCTTAAAAATAGCAAACAGGTGATTTTTCAAAGGAAATTCGAGAAAAGTTAAGTGCAATGTATTTGATTATCTAAGGTGCTGTTGGTGATGGAGATGAGATTTTTAAAATCAAAATATCACGGATGAGAACAGTGTACCTGGTCAGAATAATAAGATTAAAACACCGAGTTTTCAACTACACCAACACCCATCTGACACACTTAATTCTCAGTTGGTCTCTGCATCAATATCTTTCCTCAGGTGAGGGAGCAGATCTCCTGCTGAATGTTTTACTCCCACTCCAGTGCTTTACTTGCTCTGATGGACAGCCACTTCATTATCATTTCAATTACTCTTCCTGATAGCAGAGGTTGCAACTGAGGGATGAGCCCCAAAAATGTGCAACTACAGTAAAGTCAAGTTAATAAATTACCTACAAGATATACAATATGGTTTTGTGTTTTTCCTGTTCTTGTGATGATGCTGAATGGTATCACAAGACTCATGTATTGGAGGACAGCTGTGAAATGTAACAAGACAGCTTAAAGTACTTAAGCAAAATGCAAAGTGAAGGAACAGAATCAGAATTAGAATCAATTTTAATATCACTGGCATATGTCAAGAAGTTTGCTAACTTTGCGGCAGCACTATAATACATAATGATAGAAAGTGAAGAAAAAACTGTGGATTACAGTAAGTATATCTATATTAAATAATTAAATTTAAAAAGTAGTGCAAAAGAAATGGAAATAAAAAAAGTAGTGAGATAGTGTTCATGGGTTCAATGTCCATTCCGAAATTGGATAGCACAAGGAAAAAGCTGCTTCAGAATTGTTGAGTGTGTGCCTTCAGACATCTGTACCTCCTACCTGATGGTAGGAATCAGAAGATGGCATGTCCTGGGTAATGGGGGTCCTTAATGATGGACACTGCTTACTTGAGGCACTGATCCTTTAATGTCCTGGATATTACAGAAGTTACTGCCCATGATGGAGCTTATTGAGTTTCCAACTTTCTGCAGCTTACTACATACTTGTGCAGTAGCTCCTACCCCATACCAGACGGTGATGCAGCCAAGTAGAATGCTCTCCAAAGTATATCTGTAGAAAGTTACCAGTGTTTTTGTGATATTACAAATTTCATCCATCTCCTTATGAAATATTGCTGCTGTCTTGCCTTCTTTATACATATTTTGGCTCCAGGTTAGGTCTCAGATATAGGAATTGAAATTGCTCTTTCTCTCCATTTCTGATCCCTCTATGAGAACTGGAATGTGTTTGCATGTCTTACCCTTTCTGAGGTCCACATTCAGTTCTTTGGCCTTACTTTTACTGACATTGAGTGCAAGGTTGTTTCTGTAAGACCTATAGATTTTTTAGTTGCATTAAAATGATGTTACTAACTGACAGCCCTTACATGTAGTGGTGGTTCTCAACTGGGTCAAACAGCAACTGTGGAGCAACTGTCAGTGATTTGATCTGAGAACCTGCATCATAAAGTACTGAGGTCATTGCTTAAATTATGGACGTGATTTTTTTCAGAGTCATAGAGAACTGCGGCACAAAAACAAGCCCATAGGCCCATCTAGTCCATGCCGAACCACTAAAACTGCTTTGTCCTATTGACCTGCAACTGAACAATAGCCCTCCATACCCCTCCTATTGACATATCTAACTTCTTTTAAAGATTGAAATTGAGCTTGTGCTGGCAGCTGGCTCCATACTGTCATGACTCTCTGGGTGAAGAAGTTTCCCCTTATATCCCCCTTAGACATTTCATCATTTACCCTTAAATCATGATCTCTAGTTGTAGTCCTACCCAACCTCAGTGGAAAAAAAACCTGTTGGCATTTACCCTTTCTATACTCCTCATAATTTTGTATACCTCTATCAAATCTCCCCTCAATTTTCTTCATCCGAGGGATAGTCTTTCCTTATAATTCAGGTCCTCAACATGCTTGTGAATTTTCTCTGTACTCCTTCAACCTTATTTTCATCTTTCCTGTAAGAAGATGACCAGAACTGTACACAATACTCCATATTGGGCTTCACCATTGTCTTACACAATTTCAACATAACATCCCATCTCCTGTACTCAATACTTTGATTTACAAAGACCAATGTGCCAAAAGCTTTCTTTATGATCCTACCTATCTGTGCCACCACTTTCAATGAATCATGAGCCTGTATTCCCAGATCCCTTTGTTCTACCATGCTCCTCAATGCCTACCATTCACTGTGTACGACCTACCCTGTTTGGTCCTCCCGATGTGCAACACCTCACACTTGTCTGAATTAAATTCCATCTGCCATTTTTCCAGCTGGCCCAGATCCCACTTCAAACTTGGATAGTTTTTCTTCCCTTCCCAATGCCCCAATATTGTTGTCATTCACAAATTTAATGGTCCAGTTAACCATATTATTATCCAGATCACTGATATAGATTGCAAACAGCAATGGACCCAGCACCTATCCCTGCAGCACTCGAAAAGACACAGGCCTCCAGTCAGAGAGGCAACAATCTACTACCACTCTCTGGCTTCTGCCACAAAGCCGATGTCTAATCCAATTTACTACCTCAGCTTGAATGATAAGTGACTTAATTTTCCTAAACAACTGCCAGAGTGAGACCTTAGTAAGGCATTTGACAAGGTACATGTAGATAACATCTACTACATTACCTTAATCAACTTTCCTGGTAACTTCCTCAAAAACCTCTATAAGATTGGTTAGACACAACCTACCATGCACAAATGTATGCTGTCTATCCAAGTACTTATATACCTGGACTACCTTACAATAACTTTCCCAATTGGGCTTGCTGGCTTATAATTTCCTGGTTTCTTTTCAGAGCCGTTCTTAAACAGTGGAACAACATTGGCTCTTCTCCAATTCTCTGGTATCTCACCTGTCACTAAGGATGATTTAAATATCACTTCTAGAGCCCCTACAGTTTCTATACTTGCCTCACACAGGGTCCAAGGCAACACCTTCTCAGACCCTGAAGACAGCAAACACCTTCTCCTCCGTAGTCTATTTAGGGTCCATGACCTAGCTGCTGCTTTGTCTCACTTTGATAACCTCTGTGTCTTCCTCCTGAATAAATTGTTCATTCGGTCGTTATGCCAACCGTGACAGTTGTTGGCAAATTTTCTACTGGAGTAGTCTGCCATTGCCTTCTTCTGGGTAGGGTTTTTACAAGACAAGGGACCCCAGCAATTAATAATACTCTTCAGAGATTGTCTGCCTGGCATTAGTGGTCACATAACCAAGATCAGTGATGTGGACCAGCTGCTCATACAACCATTCACCACCTGCTCCCATGGCTTCAAGTTACCCTGATCGTGGGGCCAAGCACCTTGTTCAAGGGTGATCTGCATACTAGTGGAGGGAAGGAAACCTTACAACTCCATTGGTACAGATCTATCTCTGTCCCACCACCCTCCCCATCCCTGAGTAAATACAGATGCAAAAAATCCATGTAAAATCTCGCCCAGCTCTCTTGCCTCCACGTATAGATTATCATTCTGATGTTTTAGAGGATCAGTTTTATCTCTTTCAATCCTTTTGCTCAACATATTCGTAGACTCCCTTAGGATTCTCCTTCACCTTCTCTGCTAGGGGAACCCCATGTTTTCTTCTAGCTCTCCTGATTTCTTTCTTAAGTGCTCCCTTGCATTTTTCCATAAGTAGTTCATTTGTTCCCACCTGCCTATACCTGCTATGCACCTCCATTCTTTTCTTAACTAGGGCCTCAATATCTCTCATAAACCAAGGTTCCCTAAAATTGTTATCTTTGCCTTTCATTCAGACAGGAAAATACAAACTCTGCACTCTCAAAATTTCTCTTTTGAAGCCTTCGACCTTACCATGTGAACCTTGGCCAGAAAACAACCTGTCCCAAACGACATGATAGATCCTTTCTGATACCATCAGAACTGGTCTTACAACAATCTGGAATCGCAACCTGTGGGTCAGACGTACCTTTTTCCATATTTTCCTTGAAACTAATGGCATTATGATCACTAGATGCAAAGTAGTCCCTTACACACATTTTTGTCACCTGTCCTGTCTCATTCCCTATTTGCAGATCAAGTATTTCACACTGTCTTATTGAGACTTCTATGTACTGATTAAGGAAACTTTTCTGAACACATTTATCAGATTTTACATGATAGGACCAAATTTCTTGGTGTTCACCTGACAGAGAATCTCACCTGGTCCCTCAACAACAGCTCCATGGCAAAGAAAGCCCAGCAGTGTCTCCACTTTCTGCAAAGGCTGAGGAAAGTCCATTTCCCCCCCCCCCCATCCTCATCATCACATTCTACGGGGGTTGTATTGAGAGCATCCTGAGCAGCTGCATCACTGCCTGGTTCGGAAATTGCACCATCTCGGATCGCAAGACCCTGCAGTGGATAGTGAGGTCAGCTGAGAAGATCATTGGGGTCTCTCTTCCTGCCATCATGGACATTTACACTACACGCTGCATTCGCAAAGGAAACAGCGTTATGAAGGACCCCATGCACCCCTCATACAATCTTTTCTCCCTCCTGCCATCTGGGAAAAGGCTCCGAAGCATTCGGGCTCTCACGACCGGACTATGTAACAGCTTCTTCCCCCAAGCTATCAGACTCCTCAATACCCAGAGCCTGGACTGACACCTTGCCCTACTGTCCTGTTTATTATTTATTGTAATGCCTGCACTGTTTTTGTGCTCTTTATGCAGTCCAGTGTAGGTCTGTAGTCTAGTGTAGCTTTCTCTGTGTTGTTTTTTATTATTATGTAGTTCAGTCTAGTTTTTTGTACTGTGTCATGTAACACCATGGTCCTGAAAAACGTTGTCTCATTTTTACTATGCACTGTACCAGCAGTTATGGTCGAAATGACAATAAAAGTTGACTTGACTTGACTAGGAGTCTTAGTTAATATGTGGAAATTTAAAATCACCTACTATAACAACTTTATACTTCTTGCAACAGTCTGCAATCTCTCTACAAATACAACATACTATCGGGTTGTCTATAATATAGCCTCAATAACAGCATCATATCTCTCTTATTCCGCAGTTCCACCCATAAAGCCCCACTAGTTGAGTTCTCCAGTCTGTCCTGACTGAGAATTGCTGTGATATTTTAATCTTGTAACATCACCTCTCCCTCTCTATCACATCCAAAACAACTGAACCCTGGTTTATTTAGTTGCCAATCCAGCCCCTCCCACAACCAACTTTCACTAATGGCTACAGTTTCATAATTTCAGGTTTTGGTCCATCTGCCTTTCCTACGATACTTCTTACATTGAAGTATGCACAACTATATTAGTCTCACCATGCTCAGCCTTTTGATTCCTGATTTTGTCTGAGGTCTTAACAACATGACTCCACAACTTCTTCAGTAGCTGTTCTGGCATTCTGATTCCCATTCCCCTGCAAGTCTAGTTTAACACCCCTCCACCCTCCTGTTTTGGACTTCTTAAGTTTGTTAATATATCTGACTTGATAAATTAGGTGCCAGTCAGTTTCAGGTGTTAATAAGAAAAAATATTTTTTTTATCGGCTGTAACTCACTTATTTGCATTTACTGTCAGAGTGAAATAATCACAACTAATTTATGGCTTATTCTGTCATATTCCAAAAAAACAAAAATAAGGAATGCACCATTATTGTGCACATATCATTGCTTTTGATACCATTAATATAAATAGGTCCAACTTCTTAAAAAGTAATAACTAAGGTTCTTCAGAAAGTGACTGGTTTTCTTTTGGAGTGGAATGATAGTTGTAATGATAATTATGAGACATGGATTGTTAAAGGTTTCAGTAAGATAAACTAATGCATTTTTATGTCTCCTGGAGGACCAATTTGTGTCCACTATTTTTGGATTATTGAGATAATATATGCAAATACTCAGCATATTGCCAATCTGCCTGTATGCAATATTAATTAGACTTTACAGTTAAGTGACTGAAAGCATAACAATGGCATGTTTGAAACATTCACGACATACCAATTACTGAAGACACTCAAGCTCGTCTTTGAATTGAAGTTAGTTCTTTCTTTCATTGTGTTTGAAGTGGGAGCAAGTGCACATCAGCAACTTGAAGGCCAGCCCAAATTAATCAAGTATATTTATGTCCCCTAGCTCCCCAAAAATGCAGAACAGCCAGACTTTGCAAACACAAGAAGCACTGACTGGCATAATGAGACAAAAAAAAGAGATGCAGAACCTTTCACTCATTCTCTTGGTAATTTAAGTCAGAAACTTGAGAGATCACTGATGAAGCACTAAGGGGACATTAGGGGCAGTGCTTCCAGTTGCTAATGAGCAGTTTGATTTTTATGATGAAAGAATAACATCAAATGTAAAGTAATACAAACCTTTGACCATGAACAGACAGTGAAACGATCATAGAAAATGTGTGCTGGTAAGATAGTAAACTCAGTTGTTGATCACAGTCAAAGATGAAATCCTTCCATATCCTCCAGACAAGTCTTGCATGCAAATATCGGCTAATTTGGTTAAGTCAGTAGGATATAGACTTAAATTCAGTTTTGGAGATTTGAGTACATAATCCAGACTAATGCTACAAGCCTTTACCAAAAGAGAGCTCCTTTGTTGGAAGGGATGTTACATTATTAAATATCTTCCACAACTTTTGTGAAGCAAAAAATTCAAAGAACCTTCTCATGAAAATTAGTAAAGAAGAAAACTTGCAGCGAGCAATTAAAAGCACAGATTACAAAGGTTTGATCAAAGAAAATTTTAATAATGATCCAGTTGGCAGAAGGAGAAGCAGAGAAACAGAAAGGTTTTTAAGGAGGTATCTTCAGAGCTTTGGGTCTTAGTGATAAAAAGGATGACTAAATAGATCACTAAGTGTACCTCAAGGGGCTATATTTCTAGAGGAGTTTACAGAGATAAGAAGGGATATGATCATGGTAGAAATTAAATGTGATGATGAGAATTTTAAAATTACTTGCTTACCCAGTAACCAATGTAGTTCAGTGATCACAAGGTAGTGAGCAAACCGAAGACTGGATAATTATTCTTTGGGAGCCTTAGGACATGGGAAGAAGAGTGTAAGATGACCTCAAAAATCCCATTCTATTACTTCTGAGGAGAGATGGGGAGTTCCAGGTGGGGTCCAGACTTTAACTGACATCAGTAAATAGATTATCTGGTCCTAATCACATTGTTGTTTGTGGGTGCCTACTACAAGCAATTTTAGATTCTGTGTTGGTTACAACGCAAGAGTGACTAATTTAAATGACATCATTTTTATTCGCATGAAGTAGGTGGAACGCCCTACATTCATGATGAATAGAAAAAAAGCCTCTTTTCATGTGACTTAAAGAGAAGAGAGAGAATAAAAGATTTAATGCATTCGATTAACCCGCTACTAGTATGAAGTCAGAGGAAAGTGCTGCTTTTACACTTGGAATGGTGTCAAAAGAAAACACTGGAATGAATTGATGTTACAGGAAGCTCATCCTACTGCTACCCAAAAACTTGTCATGTCGAACATTCAAACAGAGCAGCTAACATGAGAGGAAAAAAGAATTATGCTGATCCATGTACAACTGCACAATTCTCTCTGAATATATTTACAAACTGTAGAGACAAAGGAGTGAAGCCTCTTGTCTGTATTTAACATGTACTGTGGGAAAATATGTTTTTTGAAACCCTACTTTGAAAATAGATTTCACTGAAGTCCATTGAACAGAATTTTAAAAGAGGTATTTGATGCATTTACAGCAGCTAGTGTTTAGTATGTACAATATTTAAACTAATTTTTTACTTTAAAATGTCAACAAACAAAAAATGCTGAGCAAAAGCAGATGTTACAAGACGAACGGTTTGTGTGTTTTGGGGTGAATTAAATGACAAAACTCAGCAACAACAATGACACATTTTAACAACAGAGATGTACAAGTGGTTGATACAAACTTTAATTCTACCTCAGCACTTAGAGAAGACTAACCTAATATTTGGTTTAAGATGGCACTGGTGAACATCAGCGACTTCTGGCTGGTGGCTAACGAAACAAGGAAAACAACTAAATACTTTGTTAGTCACATTTCTCCTGGCAAACGGTCATCACAAGTAACAGTCTGTAACCTCACTTTGAACTTGGAGGCAATTTGATGTGTCAAAGTTCAAATTAAAATTTATTAACAGAGTACATATATGTCACCATATACAACCCTAAAATCCTTTTTCTGCAGGCAAACTTAGCAAATCTATAGAATAATAACTAAACTGCAACTGTTAACTCAGTGATTCCCAATGGGGCAGTTATGTGTCCTAAGGGGGTGTTTGGGGAAATAGAAATCACCTGGGGGTGTTCAGGATTCTTGGGGGGGGGGTGCAATAGGTGGCATCCTAACTTCAGGCTTGATTCCTAACTGATGATTTCAACTTGCTGCTGTCACCAACATCCCATAGGCATTCCCAGTTGTGTTAATTTTAAATTTTAATTTAGCCCTGTTAATGATAGATACATATATATATGGTGTGATTGCTAAGAGTCTGAAGGCACTGAAGCCTTGAATTCTAATGATAGCAAAGTGTGGAAAATCTCATACAACTGGTGAAAGATTAATAATGCCTACTGCATCAGAAGTGATCACCACTATTCTCAAAATGGATTCCAGTATTTTGGGAAACAAGATTGAACTTCTGCAAGGAGATGTGGCATACCTAGCTGATCTGTATGACAAAATGAACATTCTAAGTATGAAATTACAGGTGAGAATTTCAATCTAATCCAGTCATAAATTGCAGTGTCCACTTTTATCAGAAAATTGGAAACATATAAGCAAAATATTGAGAGAAAATGTCCTCACAGTTTCTCGGCATGGAAAGTATGGCACTCTCTTTTACAGATGGTGATTTGCAAGAGTACGGCTTACCCCTGCAGTCACTGAAGGAAGATTTTCAGAATTGATTCAAGGATTTGAATGATATGGAAATTCTCGGCTGGGTAATTAACCCATTTCTTTTCATGGGGGTGCCATAAAGTATATTGTGCCCAAGAGGGTTGCTGATAAGTATGAAGGCGCTTTAGAGGGACATTGAGCAAGGTGGAAGAATGCTGACAAGAAGAAATTATCAAAATTCAGAATGATGAAGAAACAAAAATGCTTTTCAAAAATATCGGCTTTTGTGATATGTGGCTACACTGTCATATGAAGTTTCCTGGCCTTTGGAGAAGAGCCAAACTGCTCTTCTTTGGACTTCCATCCTCCTACATTGTTGAAAGAGGCTTCAGTGCAGTGAACCACATACTCACAAAAACAGAAACTGCTTGGACATTGTTATGCATGGGGACTTAATGATTTTTCTGTAGGACTTGAACCAGATATTTCAACTCTTTCTAAAAACCATCAAGCTCAAAGATCACATTGATATCAAAGCTGCTGTACAGCACAGAGGTTGGTTGCAGGCTAGATATAAAAACAATTAAAACTTTAAAGTAGAATAATTTTTCTCATGTTGGCATATGGTTAGCATGTCTTTACACAATGGGGATGCCATAAAGTATATTGTGCCTAGGAGGGATGTTGATAAGTATGAAGGTGCGTTAGGTGGGCATTGAGCTAAAAAAAGGTTGGAAAACATTGTGTTAACCTTAAATAAAATGTGCAAATGCAGATATAAATAAATAGCAATAAATAACAAGCATGAAATAATAATATAACAGAGTCCTTAAGTGAGTGTAGATATCCCCGTTTGTTCAAGAGTCTGATGGTTGAGGGGTAGTAACGGTTCTTCAACCTGATGGTCCAAGTCCTGAGGCAACTTTATGTTCAAACTAGTGGCAGCAGTGAAAAAATAGTACGGCCTGGGTGGTGAGGGTCTTTGACGATTGATGCTGCTTTTCTGAGGCAACATTTCATGTAGCTGTGCTGGACTGAATCCACTGCCCTTGGTAGGATTTTTCACTTAAAGACATACCAGGTTGTAATGCAGCCAGTCAGCACATTTTCCACCAGATATCTATAGAAGTTTGCCAAGGTTTACAATGACATGCCAAAACTCTGCAAAATCCTGAGGAAGTAGAGGCACTGTTGTGCTTTCTTCACAATAATATTTATATAATGAGTCTAGACAGGTCCTCTGAGATAGTGACACCCAGGAAGTTATAGTTACTGACTCTTTCCACCTCTGATCCTCCGATTACTGGCACATGGACCTCTGGTTTCCCTTGCCTGAAGTCTACAATCTGTTCATTGGTCTTATTGAGAATGAGTGAGAGGTTGTTGTTATTACACTACCCAGCCAAGTTTTCAGTCTCCCTCCTGCTGCTGATTCATCACCACCTTTGATAGAGCTCACAACGGTAGTGTCATCAGCAAACCTTGTGTCTAGTGTTGGACCTGTACTTAGCCAGACAATCATAGGTGTAAAACAAGCAGAGCAGGGGGCTAAGTACACATCCCTGTGGTGATCCTGTGCTGATAGAGACTGTGGAGGAGATGTTTTTGCCAATCTAAACTGACTGGAGTTTACAAGTGAGGAAATTCAGGATCCAGTTGCACAATGGGGTATTGAGGCTCAAGTCCCGGAGTTTACTGATTAAATTTGAGGGGATAATTGTGTTAAATGGTGAGTTTGAATTGATAAGGAGCATTCTGATGTAGGCATCTTTGCCGTCCAGATGTTCCAGGGTTGTGTGAAGAGTCAACAAGATAGCATCTGCTGTAGATCTGTCACTTCGGCGGGCGAATTGAAGCCAACTTAAGTCACCATTCAGACAGGAATTGATATGCCTCAACACCACCCTCTCAGTCTTTGTGTTCGACGGAATTTGATGATTAAATGGAGACTTAATCGCTGTGCCGAATTAGAGAGGTCAGTTACAGGCTGAATCAAGGCAGTGTGGTCCAGGCCCTAGATTGTATCAATGGAATTGAACCTGATATATGGATGTTGATTAAGGCACAGGGCCAGATTGGCATTGGGGTGTTGGGGCCCCGGGTGAAGGAGGCTAGCTCTGATTGTTGCTACATGACTTGGCTCAAGGTCTCCATTGGTCTATGGAACTCTCTTTGTGGCTTCAATTCAGGAAGCTATTTGCTTGCATGATATGTTTTTGTTCTATCTGCACATTGAGTGTTTGATGATTTTTATAGGTTCTTTTTCTTTTTTTTTGTGGGTATTATGTGTTTCTTTCCTCTGCGCATTGGGTATTCAACAGTCTTTTTTTTAATGGGTTCTTTTGGGTATCTTTGCTTCATGGCTACCTGTTAGGAGATGAACTTCAAGGTTGTACTATGTATACATAAATAAATAAACTTTGAACTTTGGACTTTGAACCAACTAAAAGGAAATGCTTTAAGTAAATCACAGGTAGGTTGAGAAATCCAGTGTTGGTGATCTATGCAGCTAAATAATGGAGGGATTAAGTTGAGCAAGGTTAACCAAATTTGAAAGGCATGTGAAAAGAAAGAATTGTATTTGTAGAGTATCTTTTACTTTGTTTTTAAGAGATCCTGAATTGCCTTACAGATAACCAAGTTCTTTAAAACTAGGTTATTGCTGTTTTTTTAGGAAACACAGCAGCCAATTCTTTCACAACAAGATGCCATATGCAGGAATGCAAAAGACAACAAAATAACCTGTTCCGTTGATAAAACTGAAGAAGGGCATTGAAAGCAGTCATAGAGTCATACAAAAAAAAACAGGCCCTTTGGCTCATCTAGTCCATGCCAAACCATTTAAGCTGCCTACTCCTATTGAGCCGCACCAGGATCACAGCCCTCCATCTCCCAGCCATCTATGTACCTATCCAAACTACTCTTAAATGTGGAAATCGAGCTTGCGTGTTCCACAATGTTATGACCCCCTGAGTGATGAAGTTTCTCCTCATGTTCCCCTTAAACTTTTCACTTTTCACCCTTAACCCATGACCTCTGGATTTAGTCCCACCTAGCCTCAGGGGAAAAAGCCAGCTTGCATTAACCCTATCTATACCTCTAGAAATTCTCCTCTCAATCATCTACTTTCTAAGGAATAAAGTACTAACCTATTCACTCTTTCCTTATAACTCAGGTCTTCAGATCCAGCAACATCCTTGCATATGTTCTTTGTACTCTTTCAACCTTATTTTCATCTTTACTTAAGGCAGGTGACCAAAACTGCACATAATACTACAAATCAATGTCTTGTACAACTTCAATATGTATGATCCCATCTCCTTTACTCACGGCTTTGAAAGCTAATGTGCCAAAATCTTTCTTTATGACCCTATCTACCTGTGAAGCCACTTTCAATGAATTATGAATCTGTATTCTCAGATCTCTTTGTTCTACTGCACTCCTTAGTGCCCTACCATTCACTGTGTAAGACCTACCCTTGTTGGGCTTATCAAAGTGCAACATCTTGCACTTTTCTGCATTTACTTCCATCTGCTATTTTTCAGCCTATTTTTCCAGCTGGTCCAGAATCCACAGCAAACATGATAGCCTTCTTGGCTATCCACTACACCACAAATCTTGGTGTGGTGTCATCTGCAAATTTTGCTGATTCAGTTAACCATGTTAGCATCCATGTTGCACTACCTGTATGTATAATCTATATTTTCATTTATATTTATCATTATTATTGTTATGAGCAGAGAGACAACATCTGCCGGAAGTAAATTCCTTGTATGTGCACAGGTACTTGGCGATTAAAGTCTGATTCTGATTCTGATTCTGATTCTGATCCAGACCATTGATATAGATGACAAGCAATAACTGAAACAGCACTGGTTACTGTGGCCCTCCACTAATCACAGTGTTCCAGTCAGAGAGGCAACAATCTACTACCACTCTCAGACTTCTCCACGAAACCAATGTCTAATCCAATTAACTACCTCATCTTGAAAGCTGAGTGACTGAACCTTCTTGACCAACCTCCCATGTTGGACCTTATCAAATGCCTTACCAAAGTTCATATAGACAACATCCACTGCCTTGCCTTCATCCACTATCCTGGCAACTTCCTTGAAATACTCTGAAGATTGGTTAGACATGACATACCATGCAAAATGCCTTGATAGTTCTTGGATAAAGATTTGGTCCATGTTTATCCAAATACTTATAGATTTGGTTCCTCAGAATACCTTCCAATAATGTTCACACTACTGATCTCAGGCTCACCAGGACTATAGTTTCCTGGTTTTATATTTAGAGCCTTTCTTGAACAGTCGGACAACATTGGCTATTCTCCAATCCCCTGGTACCTCGCCTGTCACTAGGGATGATTTAAACATTTCTTCCAGGACCATCAATTTCTGCATTTGCCTTCAACTCTAATTTGCCTCATGAGTCTTTGGAATCTCATGTGGATAGGGTGGTGAAGAAAGCTTTTAGTATGCTGGCCTTCATAAATCAGAGCATGAGTCTAAGAGTTGGGATGTAATGTTAAAATTGTACAAAGCATTGGTGAGGCCAAAATTGGAGTATTGTGTACAGTTCTGGTCACCAAATTATAGGAAAGATGTCAACAAATTAGAGAGAATACAGAGGAGATATACTAGAATGTTACCTGGGTTTCAGCACCTAAGTTACAGAGAAAGGTTGAACAATTTAGGTCTTTATTCTTTGGAGCGTAGAAGGTTGAGGGGTGACTTGATAGAGGTATTTAAAATTATGAGGGGGATAGATAGAGTTGATGTGGATAGGCTTTTTCCATTAAGAGTAGGGGAGATTCAAACAAGAGGACATGAGTTGAGAGTTAAGGGGCAAAAGTTTAGGGGTAACACGAGGGGGAACTTCTTTACTCAAAGAGTGGTAGCTGTATGGAATGAGCTTCCAGTAGAAGTGGTAGAGGCAGGTTCGATTTTGTCATCTAAAAAAAAAATTGGATAGGTATATGAACAGGAAAGGAATGGAGGGTTATGGGCTGAGTGCAGGTCAGTGGGACTACGTGAGAGTAAGCGTTCGGCAGAGACTAGAAGGGCTCAGATGGCCTGTTTCCATGCTGTAATTCTTAGATGGTTATATGACTGCAAACGGCTCTTCTCTGTAATCTATATGAATTTGATGTCACTTTACTGAACTTCTATAGTCTCTGTGTCTGTCTCCTGAGTAAATGCAGATGCTAATATTTATATAAGTTCTTCCCCATCACTTTTGGATGGGGAATTTTAGATTACTATTCTGACTTTATCTCTTTCAGTTCTTTTGCTCTTAATATATCTGTAGAATCCCTTAGGATTCTCCTTCACTTTGTCTGCTAGGGCAACCTCATTCCTATTTTTCTGCCCTCCTGATTTCTTTCTTAAGTGTCCTATATGCCATTCTCGCAGATGGTGCATAACTTGTTGAATGTTTCGAACATTTTCTGTTTTTTTGTTTTAGATTTCTAACATCTGCAATTTCTTTGATTTCTATTTACAATTACTTGTCCACTTGTTGGATTAGATCGGCAAATGTGCTCATAGGGAGATTGCACTAAATTTACAAGGACATCTAATAATTTTTCAAACTAAGCCATAAAATTTGTAATCTATTTGGCATAATTATGGTCTTGAAAAAGAAAAATCCTTTTGTAAGAAAAAACAAAACATCTCTACAATTAAGCAGAATTCATTTATTTCAACTAAATGTTTTTAAATAATCTCTAATCAACAACAGTATATAAATATGAGAAATTTTCTAAGATTTCAGGTAAATTGCTATGTTGAATAATGTAAATTACTTGCATTTCTTTGTTGATAAATCCTTTCTCCTACTTTGATGGGATTAATGTCCAGTCAAATTACACTTTGCCATTCCTTATTATTTGGAGAAGTAGGCACCAAATTTCAAAATGTTTTCCCGCAAGTGCTTTCCTACTCCTTTTACCAATATGTAACGCAATATGTTGTGTGGTTGGACTCTTTTGATTTGATGGAGTATGCACCCCAGAGGATGGTGTATTGCCTCATTTTATTCAGTTCATCTCTGGCAAAACTTTGATTTTGTAAAAAGTGTTAGTTTATATGAAATTGGTTTCTCCAGTTCTGAACCAATAGGATGCCAATAGACAGGGAAGCAGTACTTCTGAAATTACGGAGTAATATACAGACCAAAATTGCATTATAAATTTCTACACTAAAAGATTAAGTTACATTAATAATTAATGAACCCTTGCCTCAGAAGTTTAATTAATCTCCATCTTTCTCATTATACCTTCTCCAAAACTTGCTTTAATTCCCTATTCTATTTTTAGTTCCTCTCTTATGTATTCTGTCTTTTTATGGTCCTTCACAATCACTTCAATCACTTAATCCCATCTTTTTATTTTGTGCCAGGTGGACTTTTATTGCTTCTTTCTGGTTGATTGTGTTCTTTAAATGTCATTTTACAGACTGTGGGTTAATTGTTGCAAGTGAGATGAAGAGCACCTTTGTCAAAAACAGTTCAATGCAACTTGTGAATGCAGCCTAGCTCCTCCCTCATACCGCTCCAATCAATGGTTATAGAACATCCTCTCAGTTTGTTAAATCACATTGGAAGGAAAACAAACTGAAAGCAAAGGCTATTCCTTTAAAGAAATAACTTGTATTTCCAAAATACTCACAAATTCAGATAGCTTCCTGGAAAGGCAATTGTTGAACTTGGTGTTGCATAAAAAAATTTGCAAATGATATGGTAACCTAAATTAAATAATTTTAAAATGAAGTACATTTATAAAGCCACATATAAAATAATTTGAACTATTGTGGCTGAAAAGTGAAATTCAATATGTCTGAATGAAGAGAAGCAAATTTTAACCTGCATATCCAATATCCAGCTTGTTATGGTAATATTTTTTTTTGTTATCATCAGAAGCAATCTATTCATTTCTGTGTCTCTCACACTTTGCTTTCTGCTAGGAGGTAAAAGTACCAATTGCTCTTCAAGGATAAAGAGAAAATGGTTTCCTAAAAGCTTTCAGACATTTTGTCTTAAGTTAAAACTAATAGTCATAATAGCTGAGCAAGAATCCAATTTTATTTTTAACAATTGTTTTTTTTTAGTTTCATCAAAAGGCAATAATAATGACTGATTTTGTCATGTTAGTTATAATTTAATGGATTATCAATTTCTGAAAGTGGCAATATTTGGTGACTCATTAGGATGATTGCAACCCTGTACAAGCATATGCTTGACTATCATATGTATTCACATTGTGGACTGTAATCAGGGCCAACAATCGATGTGGCCAATTATGTTTTCTTCTCATTAGCAATGAGTCAAAGAAGCTGGATGGAAAAGTCCAGCAAAGATCCCTTTGCAGATTGGGAATCAATTGTATCATGAACGATCTTATTGTACGAATCAAATGCATTATCTTAAATAAAAACATTTAATATGAATCTTACATCAAAATTAACTTAAAAAGTTTTTGAAATCATATATTAAAGGGTCAAAAGACTCTGAATATTGCCATTGCAGCATGTTGGAGAGAATTGTTACTTTTTCTGACAACAAAATAAATCTAAGTAGCTGGTTGCATTTAGATTTGGATTCCGATTCAGATTAAAATTTGTTTATCACATATATATCGAAGCATACACTGAAATGAAGCAGTTGTATTAATGCGTAGCAAACCGAAGGATGTACTGGGGGTAGCCTGCAAGTATCACCACACATTCTGCCACCAGCACAACATACTCTCAGTGTTAACCAGAACAATACAAACAGCAGTAACAACAACAGAACAACAAAAAACAGCAAAACAGACTTCCTTCTCATCCAGCCACTCACACACGGGCCTCTAACCACAAAGCAAACTGCTTCCAGGCCTCCAGTCCCTCACTCCAGACTCTAAGATGAGCAGACATTGGGTACGCCTCTGACCTGTGGACAAGCCGATGATAGGGCTTTAACTTTCAGACTTACTGACTTTGGTCTTCGACCTTCAGTCTTTTACCTCCGAACTCACCGTGCTCTAGAATTTGACTTTTGGCTTTGCTCCGGACTTTGCTGACACTTGGCTATCGACTCCAGGACTCACCAATCATGGGTTTAACCTTCAGGCCAAACTTCAGGTCTTGTCATTCATGAGTTTGAACAGTTTAACCTCGACTTCTGGATTCACAAGGACCTCCAACATCAGTGACCTGGGGGTGGGGGCCACCGACCCTTATAACTCCTGCCTGTATGGATCTCCTACCCCAAGACTCACTGATCACAGGTTTGATCTGCTGACCCAGGACTTGCTGACCTAGGGATTGCTGATCTCCATTCTCAGGACTTGCCAACTCGTCCTCCAGGATCACAGGGCTAGATCCTGGGTCCTTGATTTTAGGACTTGCTGATCATGGGTTTGAATTTTGGGCCTCACCACCAGGACTCATCAATCACTGGTTTGATCTTTGGAATTCACATGGGCTCTCCCCCATCCCTGTATCTGAACTTTAACCTGACATCTAACTCCTTGCATTGTCCCAAAACCATCCCTTGAAACCTGAAAATATTCTAAATCTGAGCCTTGACATTGCTGGAGATCACAGATCAGTGCCATCTTGACTGGAAGCTCATGGCCGTTCAAAAGTCTTGATCACACTTATATTGTTACTTCTCATAGTTGCTGAAATAAACCTGTAGATGATGTGTTAGGTAATGAACTACCTAGGAGAGAAAAACAGCCGCAACAGGAATGGACAGCAAAAATTTGAGATGCTGTCAACTTGAAAAAAAACCCCAGAGATTTTTGAAAATACTTAACAGATTAGATCACATATCTTATCACATTCTTATTTTCTGGACATTACCATCAATACTAACTGTAGTGTTCTCGCTCAGCGTGTTAAGATAACGCTGAGCTAAACACTGAGTTAAACCTTTGTCAATGATGACAGAATCACAGTAAGATTAACCGTTTACTGTTCACTCTTCCACATTAACGTATGGTGAAAACTGTTGATAAAACAATACAAGATTTGTACAGCATTTGTTTTCTTCTTGATATTACAATTACATCGTAAATACTTGCAAAAGTAAAACTACAACAACTATATTACATTAAAGTGCAGCATACAGTCAGAATCTACCTACGCCATTGACTGCTTTAAATACACTTCAACGCAAACTATCCGCAATTCTTTAACTAACGAAAACATAAACATTATTGACGGTCGTTACTTTTAACAGGATCGGCGTTAACATTTTAATTCAACATATCGATTATCTCATAACTCACAGCGTTGCTTTCACAATGTTTCTGATGCATAGAGAGAAAACGTTGCTGTTGCTTGTGCTCACACATGTCTCGACCCCCACCTACCCGTTTCTCCAAACTGGTATTTTCCAACAGGACGCGGCAAAACCGGATGTGACGTCATCACATGCTGCGATATCTCACAATGAATTTACTTTAAACAATCCCAACTTTAACTAGAATGCTAACAAACGAATTACTAAACGAAAATATTATAAACTAAATAACTGCCATAAAGGCAGATTTCTGAAAATACTTAACAGATTAGACCACATATCTTATCACATTCTTATTTTCTGGACACTACCATCAACACTAACATTTAATGTTCTTGAACTCAACAGCTTGTGAGCTTATTTTAGAATAAAGCACATTGGTAGTTTGGAGTAACAGGTAACCTAGATGAGACAAATTATTTTGTTTTCCAGATTATTTGCTGAATTAAATTCCTCAGCTGTCATGTTTAGAATTGAACTGTGATCTTCTCTGGATTTTCAGTTAACTGGTTTGCTATCCACTAATTTAACTGCCATGCTATCACTATACACCTGGTTGGACAGTGAAAGAACTAATATCTTAGATCAGAGTGAAGTTAGAAATAAGAGCAGAAAGCGGGTCTTGCAGCATCTGTGGAGTGAAAGGAATTGTCAATGTTTTGAGATCTCTCCATTCTCTTGTGTCTCCAGGCAAGAAATGAAATGTGTTATAATTTGCAGAGAAGAAAGAGAATGATTGGAATATTTATGAGAACATGGAGACCAAAGCAGAGTGAATGAAAGAGATGTGGATTTGGCATTGAGTTTTGACTAACACTTTACTAAAGTCAAGAAGTCTATTTTTTGCTTTCCTAGTTGCTTGCTGGACATGCTCCTAATTCAATCTGTGCAAGTATACCAAATAATCTTTCATCCTTTAATTATTATGTTTTTTAAATATTATATATAGAAACAATAAAAAAGGCAGAATTGGATTTTTCCCTATTAACTGTTTTTTTTTCAGGATCCCAGATGGATTTGGTAATAAAGTGAAATCACTTGCATGATTGAAAAGAAAAGCTTCCTGTCCTTTTAGTTTCCCTGTCTTTTCAATTTCCATGCATGAAACTGAGCCTTCTCCAATATCTTTATGAAGAGGCTCCTGTTTGGCTCCTGTATTGTTACTTTGTTGTTTTGTACTGAATATACAAACTTTTAATTTCCTTGGTTTCTTTTAATTGCTTTTATCTGGTGTATACATAAATTCATCTTATTAATAATTCCAGTAAAAACTTATTATTTTCACAGTGAATTTTGCTCTTATTTGCATCCTCTTTGTTTTTTGTAATTTGATTTATCTCTCCTATGGATCTAACATAAAATCCCCTTCTCTACACCTATTTTTCTCAAAAACCACATTTTATTTGATCTGCTACATTTCTGCATTATTTGGCTGAAACTATAAACATAGTTCTCTAAAAGATAAATTATTTTTATGTTACATTTTGCCTTTGAATTGCCTACAGGTTTCTTTTGATCATCTTTCCTAATTGTGTGAGATGCTGGCATAAAATGAAACTGCTAAACCTGTGCCTTTTCTATGCAGATATTTCCTTGGATTATGATCTCTTCATTGGTTAAAAAAACCCTGAGGTATCTTCCTCACATTTATCCTGTTGCTCAGTGCATTCCAGAGTGGAACTGATAGATAGCTTTAAGCAGTAACTGCAGAAGTAGATTGCTTTCTGTTCGTGCTGGGAGTGATGTGGTGTGTTCATGGATTTTATGCCTAATAACTGAATGAAATAATGTGCAGTTAAAGTAGAATAATGCCTTGTATGAGTTAAAGAGTATCTCTATTGAAGGACTTTCCTGAGCAATGAGCACCTTAATAATGCATTTAAATTTGTGAAGATTATGAAAATTTCAGTTCACAGTCAATTTTTAAAAAGAAATATATTCATCAAGCTGTCTATGAAAAGAAACAAGAATCATAATGCAATATTTATGAATTATAATCCTATTTTGACCCTGGCATTCTGATATAAAAATCAAGATATTACTTCAGGCATTCATATTGTTATTTTATTACAAATAAAAATGGGAACTGGAAAGTCTAATTTCTTGGATGTCATTTACTTAGGAGCTAAGACCCATAGGGAGTGGATATGGTTTTCTGCAGTAGCATGAATCAATCTCATGGTGTTTCAGCACTTAGTTTTATACCAAAAACTTTTCCATTCATTTGGAAAGAAAATCATGTATTATTTAAAATGGGTTGCTGACTTGTGATATTGGAGGCTACTTTCCTCCACTACACTTCACTTTGTATAGTTTTTCTAAGAAAGAAGCATTTTATTGCACTGTTGTATTTTTATTTTAATTCCTATCAATGCATTCCTATTCTTATACCCATTTCTAAATGGCCTTAAGAAGCTGCTAGTGAACAGTTCCCTTGAACAACTGGGGTCCATGTGATAAAGATACACCCAATGTAAGGTAGTAAGTTCCAGTATAGAATCGTAGAGTCATAGAAGACTATAGCACAAAAATGTACCCTTCGACTTATCTAATATGTGCTGACCCATTATCTACATAGTCCTATTAACCTGCACCTAGACCATAGCCCACCATACCTCTCCCATCCATGTACCTTCCCAAACTTTTCTTAAGTGCTGAGATTAACCCACATCCACTACTTGCACTGTCAGCTTATTTCACACTCTCACCAAGTTTTGAGTGAAGATCCCCCTTACGTTCCCCTTAAATGCTTCATCCTTCACCCTTAACCCATGACCTCTAATTGTAGTCTTTCCCAAATTCAGTGGTAAAAAAAGCTACTTGCATTTTCTCCATCCTCATAATTTTATATACCTCTATCAAATCTCCCCTCAATCTTCTATGATCTAGGGAATAAAATCCTAACCTATTCAACCTTTCCCTATAACTCAGGTCCTCAAGTCCCGGCAACATCCTTGTAAATTTTCTCTGCACTCTCTCAATCTTATTCACATATTTACTCCAAATTTGTTCTCCCTAACATTTTAGACCATAAGATACAGGGCCAGAATTAGGCCACTCTGCTCATGGAATCTGCTGCACTTTCCATCATGGCTGATCCAATTTCCCTCTAAACCCCAATCTCCAGACTTCTTCCCATATCCCTTCCTCCCTGACCAATCAAGAACCTATCAACCTCTGCCTTAAATATACATAAATACTTGGCTTCCACAGCTACCCGAGACAAAGAATTCCATAGATTCATCGCTCTCCAGTGAAAGAAATTCTTCTTCATCTCCATTCTAAAAGGATGCCCCTCTATTCTGAGGCTGTGCGCTCTATCCTTAGAGTCTCCCACCATAGGAAACATTCTCTCCACATCTACTCTATCAAGGCCTTTCACCATCCAAGAGATTTCAGTGAGGTCACCCCTCATTCTTCTGAATTTTAGTGAATACAGACACTAAAGAGTTATCAAACACTCTTCATATGACAAGCCAATCAATCCTGGAATCATTTTTGTGAACCTCCTTTGAACCCTCTCCAGTTTCAGCACATCCTTTATAAGATAAAGGGTCCAAACCTGCTCGTAGTACTTCAAGTGAGGCCTCACCAGTGCTTTATAAGAATTCAACATTACATCCTTGCTTTCATATTTTAGTCCTCTTGAAATGAATGCTAACAATTCGTTTGCCTTCCTCATTGCAGACTCAACCTGAAAATAAACTTTAAGGGAACCCTGCACAAGAACTCCCAAGTCCCTTTGCACCTCACTTTTTTGTATTTTATCTCTATTTAGAAAATAGTCAACCCTTTCATTTCTTCTACCAAAGTGCATGAACATATAATTCCCAAGACTATATTCCATCTGCCATTTCTTTGCCCATTCTCCCAATCTGTCTAAGTCCTTCTGCAGCCACTCTACTTCCTCAAAACCATCTGCCCCTCATAGTTTTCATATTGTCTGCAAAATTTTCAATGAAGTCATCAATTCCATCATTTAGATCATTGATATATAACATGAAAAGAATTGGGACTGCATATCAATGTCCCTCATGAGTATCATTGTCAATTTTGCATGCATTTCTATCTCCCGTTGTAATTTGTAAGCCACTTCTTGACTACTGTCTGGGGTTTGTATACAACTACCATCAGGGTCTTTTTACACTTGCAGTTCCTTAGCTCTTCCAACCCTATGTCACCTCTTTCTAATGATTTGATTTGATTTCATTGTTTACCAACAGAGCAACACTGGCCCTTTTGCCTTCCTGCCTATCCTTTTGATACAATGTGTATCCTTAGATATTAAGCTCCCAGCTATAATCTTCTTTCAGCTATGATTCCATGATGCCTACAATATCATGCCTGTCAATCTGCAACTGTGCTACAAGTTCATCTACTTTATTCCATATACTGTGCACATTTCAATACAACAGTCCTGTATTCAGCCTTTTTGATTTAGTGCACCTTTTACATTGTAACTCATCCTGGTGACTGCAATTATGCCCTATCAACAGTCTCTCCTCTCTGTACATTGCCTCTATAAGCCAGCTGCCTCATTATCAGCACTATTATCCACCTTTACTACAATACTTCTTGCATTGAAATACAGGCAGCTGAAGACATTAGTTGCACCATGCTCAACCTTTTGATTCCTGAGTCTGTCTGAGATCTTATCAACATCTGCCTCCATAACCTCTCCACTAACTGTTCTGGCACTCTGGTTCCCATCCCCCTGCAACTCTAGTTCAAACCCCATCATGCAGGATTAACAAACTTTCCTGCTATGATATCAGTCCCCCTCCAGTTCAGGTGCAAACCATCCCTTCTGTATAGGTCCCAGCTTCCCTGGAAGAGAGACCAATGATCCAAAAATCTTATTCCCTCCCTCCTACAAAAATCCCTTGACAAAATATTAAACTGTAGAATGTTCCTAGTTCTGGCCTCACTAGCATGTGGCATGGGTAGAAATCCTGAGATCACAACCCTGGAGGTCCTGCCTTTTAACTTAACACCTGACTTCCTGAACTTACTATGCAGAACCTCATCACTTGTCCTACCCATATCATTGATGCCTACATGGACTATGACGTCTGGCTGTTCACCCTCCCATTGAAGAACGTGGAAGACTCAATTCGAGATATCCTGGATCTGGCACCCGAGGGGTAACATACCATTTGGGAATCTCACTCTTGCTCACAGAACCTCCTGGTCCATTGCCATGACTACTGCATCCCCTATCAACAAAGCATGCCACTTCTCCCCACTTCCCTTTGGAGTCACCCAGGAAGAATCAGTGCCAGAGACCCGATCACTTTGATTTTCCTCTGTTAGATCATTCCTCCCATCCCCTCGACAGTATCTAAAGTGATATACATACTTGTTGTTGAAGGGATAGCCATAGGGGTACTCTGCACTGGCTCGTTAATCCTTTTCTCCTTCATAACTGTCATCCTGTTTCCTGTGTCCTGCACCTCGGGTGTAAGTACCTTTCTTTATGTCCTATCTACCATGCCTTCAGCCTCCCGAATGATTGTGAATTCATCTGGTTCCAGCTCCAAATCCTTAATGCGGAGTGTTAAAAGCTGCAACTGGATTTACTTCTCTCGGTTGTAGTTGTCAGGAACCCGGGAGAGGTCTCCCTGCCTTCCCACATCCCACAGGAAGAGCACTTCACTATCTTGCCTGGCATCTGTACTGCCCTAGCTGAGCAAATATAAAGAAGAAAAGGGGAAAAAAACTTGAACTTTTCATTCCTTTGCCATCTCTGAGTGAAGTCTCACTTAAATAAAGCCTCAAAGAGCTAAAGCTTCAAGATCACAACTCTATATTCATTGTGACGACGTCTGCAGTGCTTGTCCCCACCTTCCTTTAATTAGCTCTTACAAATTAATCCCGAACACTGATTTTTCAGAAGCTCTTTTTCGCTGCTGTGACCCACTGCTGCCTTTTTGTCCTTGGACTATAGATCTGATTGACGTCCCCTCCTCTCAAAACTTCTGATGTCTGCATTGGCCACTGGTCTCAGCTTTTTTTCTCTTATACAATTTCAACATAACATCCTAACTCCTGTATTCAATACATTGATTCATGAAGGCCAATGTGCCAAAAGCTTTCTTTAAACCTCTATCTACTGGTGACACCACTTTCAAGATATTATGTACCTGTATTCCCAGATACCTCTGTTCTATTACACTCCTCAGTGCCCTAGCTCTCACTGTGTAAGACCTACCCTGGTTAGTTCTACCAAAGTGAAACATCTCACATTTGTCTGCATTAAATTACATCTGCCATATTTCAGCCTATTTCATCAGTTGGTCCAGATCCCACTGCAAACTTTGATGGTCTTCCTCGCTGCCCACTACACCCCATACTTGGTATCACCAGTAATTTGCCAAGCAGCTTACCACATTATAGTCCAGACCATTAATATAGATGACAAATAACAACTGACTATCCACTGATCATGGCGGCATGCTACTGGTCATAGGTTTTCAGCCAGAAAGACAACTACTTACAACCACTCTCTGGCTTCTTCAACAAAGCCAATGATAAATCCAATTTACTACCTCATCTGGAATGTAAAGTGACTGAACCTTCTTTACCAATCATCTACGAGACACCTCGTCAAAGTCCTTGCTAAAGTCCGTGTAGGCAACATCCACTGACTTGCCTTCATCAACTTTCCTGGCAATTCCCTTAAAAAACTCCATAAGGTTACTTAGACATGATTTACCCTATACAAAGCTATGTTGACTATGCCTATTCAGTCCCTGTCAATCCAAATACATATGAGTATATATCCAATTCCTTTGAATACCTTCCAAGAACTTTTCCAACACTAATGTCAGGATCACTGGTCTACAATTTCCTATCTTATTCTTAGAGCTTTTCTTAAACAATGGAACATTAGATATAGGTATCCTTCAATTCTCTGGCATGTAACCCATGGCTAAGGGTGCATTAAAGATCTCTGCTAAGACCCCCGCAGTTCCTGCACTAGTTTCTCACAGGGTCCATGTGATCACATCGTCAGCCCTTGGAAATTTATCCACCTTAATTTACCTCAACACAGCAATCACCTCCTCTTCTGTAATCCGTATAGAGTCCATGATCTTGTGGCTGCATTGCCTCACATCTATAGACTCTGCTCATCTCCTGAGTAAATACAGATGCAAAAAATCCATTTCACATTTCCGCCATCTCATTCAGCTCCACACATGGATTGCCTCTCTGATCTTCCAGAGGACCACATTTCGTCCCTTGCTGTCCTTTTGCTTTTGTTATATCTGTAGAAGCCCTTATGATTCTTCTACACCTTTTCTGCTAGAGCAACTTAATGTCTTCTCCTTGTCTTCCTGATTTCCTACTTAAGTGTTCTGTTATATCTCTTATGGTCTTCAAATACCTTATTTGTTCCTGTCTACCTATTCCTGCTATGCACCTTTTTCTGAAACAGGGTCTCAATAGCTCTCAAAAACCAAGATTCTGTAAGCCTGTTATCCTTGCCTCCTTGCCTATCATGTCTAAAACAATGGAACCTGGGACAATGAGCTGCCAGTCCTGCCTCTCCTGCAACCAAGTCTCATTAAAGTCTGCAATGCCATAATTCCAAGTGCTGATTCGTGCATAATTCCAAATACATGCAAATTCTGTACCCTCAAAGTTTCATCTTTGAAGGCCACCCACTTACCAAGTACACCTTTGCCAGAAAGCAACCTATCCCAACCCATACATGTCAGATCCTTCCTGATACCATCAAAATTGACCTTTCTCCAATTCTTAATCCGTGAACCAGACTTATCCTTTTCCTTAATTATTTTGAAACTATTGTGATCATTAGATGCAATGTGTTCACCTACACAAACTTCTGTCACATGTCCCATCCCATTCCCTAACAGGAGATCTAGTATCATAGTCTTTCCAGTTGGGACTTCTATGTACTGATTATAGACACTTTACTGAACACATTTGACAAACTTTTTGCCGTAGAGCCCTTTTAAAGTCAATATCTGGAAAGTTGAAATCACTTACTATCACAATCTTTAGTTTCTTGGAAATAATCAGCAGTCTCTTCACAAATTTGTTCCTTTATATCCTGCAGACTGCTGGTTGGTCTATAATATTAACCCATTATTGCCACCATACCTTTGTTGTTCCTCAGTTCCACCTATAAACCCTCAGTAGAAGAGCTCACCAGTTTGTCAAACAACACACACAAAGTGCTGGTGGAACACAGCAGGCCAGGCAGCATCTAAAAGGAGAAGCATTGTCGATGTTTCAGGCTGAGACCATTCATCAGGACTAACTGAAAGGAAAGACAGTAAGAGATTTGAAAGTAGTGGGGGGAGGGGGAAATGCGAAATGATAGGAGAAGACCGGAGGGGGTGGGATGAAGCTAAGAGCTGGAAAGGTGATTGGCAAAAGTGATACAGAGCTGGAGAAGGGAAAGGATCATGGGACAGGAGGCCTCGGGAGAAAGAAGGGGGGGGGGGGAGAAGCACCACAGGGAGATGGAGAACAGGCAGCGTGATGGGCAGAGGGAGAGAAAAAAAACAACCAAATATGTCAGGGATGGGGTGAGAAGGGGAGGAGGGGCATTAATGGAAGTTAGAGAAGTCAATGTTCATGCCGTCAGGTTGGAGGCTACCCAGCCGGTATATAAGGTGTTGTTCCTCCAACCTGAGTTTGGATTCGTTTTGACAGTACAGGAGTTTGTCACCAGTTTGTCCCTGTCTTAACATCTGAAGAACCTCTGCCACAACATTTTACCTGACTAGTAATGCCAGCCCTCTCTTCTTAATCCCTGCTACTCCATCATGTCTAAAACAATGGAACCTGGGACAATGAGCTGCCAGTCCTGCCTCTCCTGCAACCAAGTCTCGTTAACATCTGCAATGCCATAATCCCAAGAGCTGATTTGTGTCCTAGACTCATTCGCCTTTCCTACAATACTCCTTGCATTGAAATATAAACAGCTCAGAACATTAGTCCCACCACGCGGAACTTTTTTATTCTTGACTTTGTACACAGGCTTAACAACATCTGTCTTCATAACAATTCCACTATCTGTTCTACCACACTAGTTCCTATCCTCCTGGATCTCTTGTTTAAACCCTTCCATGCAACACTAGGAAACCTTCCTGCAGGATATTGGTCCCTCTGCAGTTCAGGTGCAAACTGCTCCTTCTGTACAAACTGCTCCTTCTGCACAGTTCCACCTTCCCTGTTGTTGAAGGAAACAGCCACTGGGGTACTCTGAACTGGCTGCTTATCTCCTTTCCCTCTCCTGATGTTCACCCAGTTGCCAGAGTCCTGCATCTTGGGAGTAGCTACCTCCCTGCGTCTCCTGTTAATCAACTTCTCAGACTCCCGGATGATCCAGCGTTCATCCAGTTCCAGCTTCACCTCCTTAATGCTGTCAGTTAAAAGCTGCGGCTGGATGAAATTCTTGCAGATATAGTTGTCAGAGACACTGGAGGTCTCCCTACCTTCCCACATCCCACAAGAGGAGCATTCAAGTACCCTGTCTAACATCCCCACTGCTCTAAATGGGCAGTAAGAAAGAAATAATGAAAAAAAATCTAACTACGGCCCGTGTCTCTCCTCACTGAACCATCAATTCTCCACTCTAACATTGGCCAGCTCCTACAATGACTACTCCACTTAAACCTAATTTTTTTTTATTTGTTCTTAATTATGAGCAACTCAATGTCTCCTCAGGAACTGTGGTGCATACAATGTGTTGCTCTCTTTATCTCGCTTCTTTTAAGCTGATCCAATAATGATGAAAGGATGGCAATAAGTGTTCCATCTGGGGCATAGGTTATTTGCATAGGTATTTGAAGATGGATGATGGCAGGGAAATGGTGGAGGTTCATGGGGGATATTGTCAGAGGAGCTGGGATTGGAATAATTGGAATCATGTACAGAATAATGTTGCTACACTCATAGTATTTTTGACCTGCAAGGTGATGGGAGATAATTATGAAGAAGTTTTGCAGCATAGATGTGGCACATTTTAGTCTAAAATAAATGATTGAAGGTTATGTTCAAGGAGGAAAGGTACTGCTAAGGAGTTGACCTCATTGCTGCAGAACACGGCTCTTCCATTTATCTAGTTGGATCAATGATGCTTTTCATTAGTGATAACAACTTGGATGATGAGGATAACAATTAAAACCCCAGTGAGTCAGAAGGTGAAATTCAATTCAAGTTTTTTTTCTTTGAATGGCTTCTATGGTTCTTCTTTGTTTTGTGGCTGTCAGTGGGGAAGATGAATCTCAGAGTTGTATACTGCATACACACTTTGATATTAAATGTACTTCAAAGAAGAAGTTTGCCTGACAACCATTGGAGAAAATGCTACTGAACACTTACAAACCCAAGCATGCATGGAATTCAGGTTTTCTTGTCAGGAACTGGGAAAACATCTGAACACTAATCATCACAGACAAGTCCACAGGTTTTGCTGATATAATGAAATAAGACGCAACACACACAATGTGCTGGAGGGACTCAGCAGGCCAGGGAGTATCTATGGAAAAAAGTACAGTTGACGCTTCAGAGACATCGACTGTACATTTTTTCTGTAGATGCTGCCTGGCCTGCTGAGTTCCTCCAGCATTTTGTGTGTGTTGCTTGGATTTCCAGCCTCTGCAGACTTTCTCTGTACTGAAAGAAGATAATTGGCAAAGCAGCTTCATTGTGGTCATCTTTGAAGATCATTGTGGTCATTTGGGCTTGCAGTTTGAGCTGTAAAATATAGCATCTTTTAAGCAGGAAACAATTTCATTTCTCTCTTGACTAATAATTTCCTCTTAATGATGTTGAAGCAAATTGGTCAGAAAATGCATTTAACTAAAATATATAAATTCTTTTCATATATACCCAGTTGTTTTGGAATGAATTAGAAATATAGAAACATAGACAACCTACAAAACAATCCAGGCCCTTCGGCCCACAAAGCTGTGCCAAACATGTCCTTACCTTAGAACTACCTAGGCTTACCCGTAGTCCTCAATTTTTCTAAGCTCCATGTATCCATCCAGGAGTCTCTTAAAAGACCCTATCATTTCTGCCTCCATCACCACTGTCGGCAGCACAGTCCACTCAATTAAGACAGCTTTATTTGTCAACAAGACCTTGTTGTAAATATTTAGTGAGAACATTGAAAACACAGATCAATTGGAAGAAGGAAAGGGCTAGTTTGAGGCAGTGGATTTGTGAGAATCAACTGTTAATGCCAAAGGTGAACATTTTGAGGAATAAATTGTACATCTTCCACAAGTTCTGAGTTTTGCCCGATAGGATCTGTGTTTGTATATCATGCTTATTTAATCTAGTGCTTATATATTCTGTAAAATTGGTGGAATTCCACGAGTAGTAGAAAATCCACTTACATCAAATTGCATTGTTTCATTTTAATCACTCCATGGAAAAGAAAATTAAGAGCAGTGTAAAAGGGACTGCCCAAAAATTATGTTCACACTACTGTTAAGACTAACTTTGTACTCATTATACCACAGTATTTTGTGGAGGAAGAACTGGAATGTGAGAATCTTTATTGTTGGTTTTTATGCTTGGAAGTTTGTTTTAGTAAAGCTTATTCAAAGTTTTATGTACAAATGAAGCTGGAGGAACAAAGATTCCTCAGATTCTAAATGTAATTTCAAATCTTTAATTGCATTAATGCTTTTTAATTACTACCACTAAAGCATTTAGAATTTAATAAGGTGATTTAATTCACCACTGGTCAGCCATGGCTCATTATGTGGGCACAGTGTGCCAGTGCCAGTGCTAGTGCACTCCATGTTATTTATGTATGTAAATAATTAACAGCAAATGATTAATGATTGTCAGTATGTTTGGAATGGAATAACTCGCAGTGTACTTCAGCAGTTAGACACTCTCCTCACCCATCAGCTTGAAAAAAATTGTACAGCAATTTGCCGGTCGTGTGAGGTAACTGTTGGCTGATAAGGTGAGCAAGGGCATCTGAGACTTCTGCTGAATATGGGGTCCTTTGCCAATCTGATCTTTTTATGAAGAAGGCAAGAGTGGAATAACAGAGAAGTAAATAAAGGGAATTAAAGTCAAATAAAGCAGAGCATGTAAAATAAGGAAGCAGAAGAAAATATTGGATAAAGAAAATGACAGAGAAATATAGGATAAAGGTAAAAATTGAAAATAAGCTTTTTAAAAATTCCGAGAACAATTAACCATGTACAAATCTGGTTCAATCAGAACAAATTCTGGATCAGGTAGATTGAGCATCATTGAACAAATCCAAGTCATGTCATTAATGGTGTCCTGTGTGCTTAGCCCCCTTCTCTACTCACTTTACATTTACGACTGCATGGCTAAGCACAGCTCTACTGTCATATCCATATTTGCTGATAGCACCACTGCCATAGGCTGAATCAAAGGTAGTGATGAATCAGCATATAGGAGGGAGATTGAAAATATGGCTGAGTGTTTTCATAACAACAGCCTCTTAATCAATGCAATAAGTCCAAGGTGCTGACTATTGACTTCAGGAGGAGGAAACCAGTGGTCCATGAGCCCATCCTCATCAGAGGATTAGAGATGAAGAGGGTCATCAACTTTAAATTCCTCATATTTATCATTTTGGAATACTTGTCCTGGGCGTAGCATGTAAGTACAATTACAAAGAAATCACAGCAGCTCTATTATTTCCTTAGGAGTGTGTGAAGGTTCAGCATGGTGTTTAAGACTTTGACAGGCTTCTACAGATGTGTTATGGAGAGTATATTGACTGACTGCATCATAGCCTGGTATGGAAACACTAATGCCCTTGAATGGAAAATCCTACATAAAGTAATGAATACAGCTCAACCCATCACTGAGCACATTTACATGAAGCATCGTCCCGTGAAAGCAGCTCTCTACTCATTGCTGCCACACAAAAAAGATATAGAAACCTCAGGACTCACATCACCAGGTTCAGGAACAGATATTAATCCTCAGCCATCAAGACATCCTTCACTCACCCCATCATTGAGATGTTCCCACAACCTATGCACTCATTTTCAAGGACTCTTCATCTTGTGTTTTTTTTATATATTTATTGCTTATTTATTTGTTATTATTTTTTTCTTTCTTTCTTTTAGTATTTGCACAGATTTGATGCACCAGTTGAATATTTTGAGGAATTCCAAAATTGGTGCAGTATTTCATTGATTGTTGTTGTTATTATTCTATTAATGATTTATTGAGTATGCTTGCAAGAGAATGAATCTCAGGTTTGTATATGGTGACATATATGTATTTTGATAATAATATTACTTTGTACTTTACACCTTATGCTGTTACATTTCTTGGTCACTGATGCAGGTAACTTTGTTTGATCTCACTGGTATCTTGACCACTGGCAGATCAGGTAGTCCACATTGGTCAACTTGCAAATGTTAGAGATGAAACAAAATCCTAGTTCCTCAGATCTGGAGGCAGAGAGAAAGGTAAGTACTTTTGTTCTAGTTAGTTTTGTTCTGTATCATGTCTTTACTTACTTTAAGTGCTTTAGTTTATTTACTTTATTTAAAAAATCCCTTTCATTCATTTTAACTTTCAAAACTAAACTTTCATCAAATGTACAAAGAAGTCTGCGCAAAGTTCAGTGCAAAAGTCTTGAAGTTCTTAGTGTAATTTGGTAAATATGTCGAGTGTTGCTTTGCTAATTCTACATGTAGTTTTGTTGACACATTTTTTGTACCAAACCACCAATGCCTCTCATGTAGTTCTCTGGGGTGATACAGGATTACGTTGTTGGAAGGATTTCCTCACTAGCATCTTCCCCTCAAAATTCTGTAGAAGAACAATTCTAAATTGTGATCATTACTTGCAGAGTGTTTGTATTGGCTGCACTGAGCTTTAGTACTTCATTCAGCATGTGATCCTGCAGTCTGGAATGTGCCAGTTTGCAGCATTCCCTTACAAACGTCATGCTGTTCAGGAAGGCCAAGTTTTCCAGCAGACCAAAAGACGTCTCTCACTGAGTAGATGACGTTCCAGTAGTACTTGATGTTGATCTCTGCGTGGGTGCATGGGAACATGTTTTACAACTGGCAAAGTTGGTGTGGGGTTTTGTAGGAGACCAATGTTTTCAGGCCTACCCATGGTGGTATCACAATTGTCCCATCACACTGAAATCAGGGTACCTTGACCAGAAGGATATGCTCTTTACTTCGTGATGAAGTTTGGTCAGATACGGGAGGGGTGGAATGTACACATCATGATTCTCCGATGAGAGGAACTAATCCAACAAGATCTGACACAATGTATCATCAGTGCCTGAGAACTTTGAATCTTGAACTCACATAAAGTCAAAAGCAGCTTGACTTGATGCTAGCGTTTTACTCACGTACTGTACTTCAATCAGAGTTTCACGTTGCATGAAATAAAAGCAAACAAATGTGAGAAATGCTTGGCCACTCAGAAGGAATCATTGGAGAGACAAACAGATTTAATGTTTCAGATTGTTGACCTTTCCTCCAGAAGTAGTCAAGTCATGGGATAATAACACATCTACAGTTATTCAGAAAATACCAGACTATTACGATAATAATTTATAGGCATTAATTTTACTTAGAATACATCAAAAAATCAATAAATAAATATAAGAAAAATAATATGGCATGGATAGTGATACAAATGGATTGGGGGGCAAGAGCAGGTAATTTTAAAGTGTCAAAAATTCTAAATTTTAATTTGTTCTTCAATTACATAGAACATATTTAATGGAAAGAATTCAGTGGAGTTTTATATTTGTGCTAATTTAGTGCATATTACTTTGCATGGTAAATTACAGGTGTAGCACTGACAAAGTGCTTTAATAAATTTTATAAATTGAATTGCAAACAACAGCTTTACATAATTGCTCATTTCAAAAAGATGTTCAATGTTATGCAAGCCTTCAGATCACCTTGGATTCAGACAATGTTTTACTTTCCAAACGACACCAATGAGTCCTATAATAATATTTGCATATCAAAGCACTTCAAAAAAGTTGAGGTATGGCAAATATTATGTTGATAGGCTCACCTGATCCTAAGTAGAAAGGGGAACAGTTTTCTAATTATGAAAAAACTTTTGCTATATTTCCATACTCAATACTTTGACTGCGGGATCCAGATGCACAGAATAACTGAAAATACAAGCATATTGTGTAGTTCTTTTATCAAACCCCACTCACTATGGCATCAGGGAATTCATTAATTTCTTTCTTCTCTATATTAGGCCACAGGAGACTTTGGAGAGATTCAAACTCACTGTACCCTTGAGAATATAAAATATGCATATTTTAAATGCTGCTTCGCCAATTATTCCCACCTACTTCAACAGGCCAATTGCAAAAGATATTGTTCGGAGAATTTAGAACATGTCAAAGAAAGAGCAACCAAAATGCTGATTTTAATGATGCCCTCCCCACCTTCCCCAATCAACCATTTCCTCTGTTGCAATCCTTTTGAACTTTCCCCTTTTTAAACACATTGCAACAAAAAATCTTTTCTGGATGACTTTGCTATGCCACCAAAGCTGCTATGTTTTGGGATTATGTGATGTTTTCAGAAGACTACTTCACATTAGCTGTGAACTAGAGTAAAAATACTTTATAATGCAATTATGTAAAATAACTGCATCTGTTCCTCCTTATGACATTTTCTAGTGATCTGAATAACATGGAGTTGTACTTCCCCAAATTCTGCTTGTGTTCTGATTTTACTGCCAAGAGTCCAATTTCTCATGTGTCAAACTTGTCAGAGAGTATTAATGGATCATTTAAATTGTTATTTTAAATGAGTTTGGATTTGTCACTATCAAACATCAAGAGTCTGCTCACCTCAGTAGTGATCAGGAACAGGATTCCTAAACAATTCCTTTGTCTTCTCTTTCCTGAATTTGATGAGACCCAGCACCCTTCATGATGGGATTAGTGACCCGAGTTGTCTGACTAAAGTGCATTAAACCAGAGGTCAATGACAGATCAATGAGTTTGGCTGAGGTCCTATCACTGTAAAATTTGCCTGTCCTTTAGATGCTTGCTCATTGCAGGGTACAGAAGGGAAACTAGAGCTCTTACTCGTGAATTAATAGTTTGGAAAATTCATAACAGTTGGCAGAATTAGCTAAGCATTGGAAGTTGGAAGGGGAATGCATAATTGGGGAATATGACCAGTACTGGAGCTTGCTAAATAGAATGCTTAAAGGTGACCTACCTGAGGTAGTTTTCCATTACCAAAGTGTACAGAAGGAAATTTGAAAATGGTGCAGAACATACTTTGCGTACTTTTGAAATTTACTACATGTATCAGGGCTTCACTGTGAATTAACATGTCTGAAGAACAGAGGACAAAGAATGAAAGAATGTAGGTATTGTGTATTGCATTGTTAACCCATTACTCTAAATGGCACAATGCCAACCAATTTAGAGATTGGTTGTGGAAAGGTGCCATCATTCGTTGGTTCAGGCACAAGAGGAGCATTGCATTCAGTTCTGGGAATCACATTTAGGGAAAATATAAAGAGGGGGTGTCAAGAAGATTTACTAAGATGATTTTAGTGTTAAGGGGCTTTGGTTAGGTGGAATAACTGGTGAAACTGAGGCTATTTTCCTTAGAGCAAGGGATGAGGATATGAAAGAGAAAAGGCTAAAGGTAGTAAGCAAAGGCAAACTGGCACTGATAGTGGGCTGCATATTGTTGTGCTCTAATCATACTACTTTTATAGGATTCAACTTTAAAATATCAGGATGGATGACATGAAGTGCACGTTTTAAAATCAATTGTAAATTTAGTGAAGATTGATCTCATGTAGTCAAACATTCTAAGAATGTATTTGCTCTATTGGAACATACGGAATAAGCTCTGTTAGTTAAGTTCACCTTTAACGGTTGACTACCTTCAATAAAAGGAGCTCTCCAGCCATAGATTATAAGTTCCATTCAGACTAAACAACAAACTGCTGCAGTCCAGACATACTTGAACACTTAATGTTACTCAATTTCTCTAAACTCATTCACTTAAAATGTGTTTTATAGAAGTTTGACAGTGTAGAAATGTACACTATTATAGAATATTGATCTGCATGAGATTACTGTCCAATAACAGATATAGAACACTTTGAATGGATATATGCAGACTACAAAAGATTCTGAGAACTGTAAGGATGTCCAAACATAGCAAATAGGTTCAAAACCACTCTCTTAGGGAGTATATTTGGTTTTCAAAGTTCAAAGTTGAAAATAAAGTTTATTATCAGAGTACGTACATGTCACCACATACAACTGTGAGATTCTTTTTCTGTGAGCATACTTAACAAATCTATAGAACGGTAACTGTAAACTGTAAACATCAAGAACTGTTAACTGTAAAAAAACTGTGCAAACACAGATATAAATGAATAGCAATAAATAATGAACATGAAATAACAGTATAATAAATTCCTTAAATGACTCCTTAAAGGAATGTAGCTATCTCCTTCTGTTCAAGAGCCTGATGGTTGAGGAGTGGTAACTTTTCTTGAACATTGCAGTGTGACTCTGAGGCACCTGTACCTTCTACCTGATGGCAACAACGAGAAAAGAGCACGTCCTGAGTGATGAGGATTTTTGATGATGGATGCTGCTTTTCTACGGCAACGTTGCTGTAGCAATGTTCAACTGATGAGAGGGTTTTACTCGTGATGTACTGAGCTGAATCTGTTTTCTTTTATAAGATCCCACACCAGGCCGTAATGCAGCCAGTCAGCATACTTTCCACCAGACATCTATAGATGTTTGCCAAGATTTCCAATGACGTGCCAAAACTCTGCAAAATCCTGAGGAAGTAGGGGCACTGAAGTTCTGCTTCGGCAATAATATTTATATGATGGATCCAGGACAGGTCCTCAGAGATAGTAACACCCAGGAATTTAAAGTTACTGACCCTCTCCACTTCTGATTCTCTGGTGAGAACTGGTTCATGGACCTCTGGTTTCCCCCTCCTGAAGTCTACAATCAGTCCCTTAGTCTTATTGACATTGAGAGAGGTTGTGGCTATTACACCATTCAGCCAAGCTTTCTCCTCCTCTACACTGATTTATCACCACCTTTGATACAGCCCTCAACAGTAGTGTCATCAGCAAACTTGTAAACGGTTGTGCAGCAGTAATTAGCTAAACAAATATTGGTGTAAAGCGAGTAGAGCAGGAGACTAAGTACATATCCCTGCAATGCTCTTGTGCTGATGGAGATTGTGGAGGAGATGGTTTTGCTAATCTGAACTGACTGGGGTCTCCAAGTAAGGAAATCCCAGATCTGATTGCACAAAGAGGTATTGAGTTCCAGGTCTTGGAGTTTACTGGTTAGACTTGAGGGATGACGATGTTAAATGCCGACCTAAAATTGATAAAGAGCATCCTGTTGTCTGCACCTTTTCTGTCCAGATGCTCCAGGGTCATGCGAAGAGCTAACAAATTAGTATCTGCCGTAGACCTGTTGCTTCAGTAGCCGAATTGGAGCAGATCAAAGTCACTGTTCAAGCAATAGCTGATATGCTTCTATATTAGCCTCTAAAAATACTTGGTCTCTGTGGATGTAAGTGCCACTGATTTAGGCAGGTTATGATTGAAGCCTGCTTGAAGCAGCTGGGTGCTACACGCAGCTGGAGCAAGAGTTTGAAGTATTCGTGAATACACCAGCCAGTTGGTTGGATTAAGTCATCAGTACTTGGTCAGGTACTCTGTCTGGACTGGATGCTTTCCTTGGATTCAGGTCCTCAGATGAGTTCATGAACGCAGCCCAGTCCACTGATTCAAGGCAATCCTGTAAACATTCCCCAGCCTCCTATGCTAAACCATGTATGTCTGTCTGGACATGCCCCTCTGCTGACTGTTCCTGTGGCTCCTCCCATGGACCCCTGGATAAAGGTGATTGTGTCACTGCTCCTCCCACAGTCATCCAGCATGGACGTGCTCCATTTTACTGTTAATAAAAGCCTTTCAGTATTTACTCTACTTCCAGACTTTTGGAGTTATTGATAGTGCATCAATTTTATTAGCAGTTATTTTAAAGCAAGGAGTGCGCTTTGAGACCAAACAAATTGGACATCGACCTGTGAACACCTGAGGCCAGCAACGGTTTCGAACTCTGGCTAGCCCACTTCGAATCATACCTGGAGGAGATTGAAGTGACTGAGTCCGCCGCGAAGGGCAGAGTTCTCCTCTGCAGGGTCAGTCCATGGGTCTACTCGATGATTCGGGACCAGCCGAGTTACGACGGAGCGATGAGTGCCCTCAGTAGACAGTACCTGCGGCCGGTAAATACCGTCTATGCAAGACATCGCTCAGCGACACAGCAGCAGTGGACAGGAGAGTTGAGCACTGAGTTTGTCCGGGCCCTACAGACACCTGTGCGGGCCTGCGATTGCCGGGGGCTGTCGGCCGAACAGCATGCTGAGCTCCTAGTAAGAGATGCCTTCGTCACAGGGATCAGGTCAGTGTACGTTGCCAGTGGCTGCTGGAACACGCCGATCTTACCTTACATACGGTGATTGAGCTGGCCGACACGCTGGAGGCCGCTCTGCACAACTCTGACACTGTCCAGGCACGCAATCTCCCGACGGCCTCGTGGACGCTGTAGACCCCGTAACCCGCTGGCGAATCGACCACAGCTGCTGCTAGTCACAAGTCCGCGAAGTGTTACTTCTACAGACTTGAGAAGCACCCCAGAAAACGCTGCCCAGCCCGAGAAGCTACCTGCTCCAGCTGCGGAAAGAAGGGCCACTTCGCCAAGGCCTGTAAGTCCAAACCACGAGCGGGATCAAGCAGCGCCGCGTGCGAGGCATGGGGGTCGCTATCTTGCCTGCCCGCCACCGCATACGAGGCATGAGGGTGGCCATCTTGGTCAGTGCCTCCTTGCACTGCCTATGACCCATAGGTGCTTACTGGGCACCCCGCCGCGCCGGACAAAGACAGCGATTCAACTCTGGCCTCTGTGAACCTCAACCAAAGCACTCCCCATCAGCTGGCAAAGTCAGTGATGGACATCCTGGTGGAGGGGCGCAGGACTAGCTGCTTGTTTGACACGGGCAGCACAGAGAGTTTCATCCACCTGGACACGGTGCAACGTTGCGGACGTGACACGGCCGGTAAGCCAAAGGGTCACCATGGCTTCTGGGTCGCATACAACAGACATCCGGGGGGGGGGGGGGGTGTTGTGTAGCGACACTAGTGGTGCAGGGCACAGAGTATCGGGACTTTACATTACTGGTCATGCCTCAACTGTGTGCCCCTGTGCTATTGGGGCTCGACTTCCAGAGCCACCTGAAAAGTGTGACAATGGAGTATGATGGGCCCCTCCCACCAATCACTGTCAGAAATCCTCAGTTCTGTGGGAATTCGTCACATATCCCGCTACTGACCACACACACACTCCGACCCGCATGTCCCACCCAACACCATGCCAACAACCGCACTACGGACACCACTTGCGGCCTCTCCACCCTCAAGATCCCTCCCCCACTGCTATTCGCCAGCCTGACCCCGGACTGTAAACCTGTGGCAACAAAAAGCAGGAGGTACAGCGTGGGGGACAGGGCCTTCATTAAGTCGAAGGGATCATTGAGCCAAGCACAAGTCCTTGGAGGGCCTAGGTGGTCGTTGTTCAGACCGGGCAGAAAAATAGGATGGTCGTGGACTATAGCCAGACCATCAATAGTTTCACGTAGCTTGACGCGTACCCCCTAGTCCGCATCGTGGATATGGTCAATCAGATAGCTCAGTACAAGGTGTACTCGACCATAGGTCTGAAATCCGCTTACCATCAGCTCCCCATCCGCCCGGAGGACCGCCCCTACACCACCTTCGAGGTGGACGGCAGGTTTTATCACTTCCTGCGCGTTCCCTTCAGTGTCATGAATGGTGTCTCTGTCTTCCAGAGGGAAATGGACTGGATGGTGGACCAGTGCCAACTGAAGGCAACGTTCTCATATCTGGATAACATCACCATCTATGGTCATGACCAGCAGGAACACAACAATCTCCAAAAATTTTTCCAAGCGGCCAAAGCTTTTAACCTTACTTATGACAGAGACAAGTGTGTGTTCAGAACCACCCGACTTGCTATCCTTGGGTGTGTCGTGGAGGACGGAGTCATTGGCCCTGACCCCGACCGTATGCGCCCCCTGTTGGAACTCCCTCTTCCCAACACCCTCAGAGCCCTCAAAAGGTGCCTGGGCTTCTTTTCCTATTATGCCCAATGGGTCCCTAACTACACAGACAAGGCCCGCCCCCGGTCGTCCACCACGTTTCCCCTCTCAGCCGAGGCCCGCATGGCCTTCAGCCGCATTAAAGGGGACATTGCCAAAGCAGCAATGCATGTGGTGGACGAAACCATTCCCTTCCAAGTAGAGAGTGACTCCTCCAACCTCGTGCTGGCTGCTACCCTCAACCAGGCGGGAAGACCAGTGACGTTCTTCTCCCGTACCCTTCAAGGCCCTGAAATTCAGCACACCACGGTGGAGAAAGAAGTCCAGGCCATAGTGGAAGCTATTAGGCACTGGAGGCACTATCTCTCTGGCAAAAAGTTCACCCTGCTGACTAACCAACGCTCAGTGGTGTTCATGTTTAGCAACCAACAACGGGGCAAAATCAAAAAATGATAAAATTTTGAGGTGGAGAATCGAACTCTCCATCTACAACTATGACATCATGTACAGGCCTGGAAGGCTCAATGAGCCCTCCGATGCCCTATCCCGGGGAACATGTGCCAGCACGCAGATCGACCGACTATACGCCCTACATGCAGATCTTTGCCACCTGGGGGTCACCCGACTTTTCTGCTTCGTGAAAGCCCGGAACCTGCCTTACTCCCTTGAGGAGATCCAGGCGATGACCAGGGATTGCCAAGTCTGCGCAGAGTGCAAACCGCACTTCTACTGACCTGAAAAGGCACAACTAATCAAGGCCATCCACCCCTTTGAGCGACTGAGTGTTGACTTTAAGGGCCCCCTTCCCTCCACCGACCACAATGTGTACTTTCTTAAAGTAAAAATTGACGAGTATTCGTGGTTCCCCTTTGCCATCCCCTGCCCCGATACCACCGCCATGTCAGTCATAAAGGCCCTGTGCCTCTTCACTCTGTTCGGATATCCCTGCTATGTCCACAGTGACAGAGGGTCCTCATTTATGAGTGACGAGCTGCGCCAATACCTGCTGGCTAGGGGTATTGCTACTAGTAGGACCACGAGCTATAATCCCCGGGGAAATGGACAGGTGGAGAGGGAAAATGCCACAGAGTGGAAGGCCACACTCTTAGCCCTTAGGTCAAAGGGATTGTCGGTCGCTGAGGCACTCCATTCCATCTGCTCCCTGTTATGCACGTCCACCAATGCCATCACTCATGAGCAAATCTTTTCTTTCCCCAGGAAGTCTGCCACTGGGACCACCCTACCGGCTTGGCTGACGTCCCCAGGGCCAATGCTGCTCTGGAAACATGCGAGGAGCAATAAATACTCCCCGATGGTTGAGGGTTTCACCTACTTTATTCGAACCCCCAGTATGCCTACATGGTCTTACCTGATGAGCGAGAGGACACGGTCTCCATCCGCGACCTGGCGCCCGCAGGAGCAGCAGACCCCTACCCCGAACACTCCACGGTAACTATGAACCCCGTACCCACCGATGTATATACCTACGAGACACCGCGCACTCCAAGCCCTACACAGTGACCTCACGACACTCCCATACTGGATGCGACGCACATGCACGAGGGATTACTGATGCCTAACAGGCTGGCACCTCAAGTCAGGCCAGAGCCAGCACAACCACCGTTACCAGTGCAATCACCACTGGTGCTACGTAGATCTCAGCGACAGACTCAACCGCCTGATAGACTTGACCTGTAAATATACTTGTCTTAAATATTGTCAGTCACTTCACCCCACGGGACTCTCTTTTTGAAAAGGAGGGGTGAATGTGGTAAACCATGTATATCTGTCTGGACACGCCTCTCTGCTGACTGTTCCTGTGGCTCCTCCCACAGACCCCTGGATAAAGGTGATTGTGTCTCTGCTCCTCCCATAGTCATCCAGCATGAAAGTGCTATGTTTTTACTGCTAATAAAAGCCTTTTAGTATTTACTCTACTTCCAGTCTTTTGGAGTTATTAATAGTGCATCACCTCCTGTGACCACCTCTTGGTTGTCTTGATCTCTGGAGCCTTGCTCTTTCGGCTCTGTCAGTATACAGATCATAGGAGGACTTGCTAAAATGCAGTCCTGTGAAAGAACAATAATTTAGCAGTGGTTTAATGTGTTGGGACCTCTCGTGCAATAGATTAAATGCTGATGATTATTGGACAGAGTTTTCTTCAAACAGGCCTGGTTGTCACTAACTATAATTTGAAATGCATTGTATGGGCCATTGCTTGATTACAGACAGCATTCTGCAGTTTCACAAGCGCTTGGTTGTCATCGTCTGCTGGTGGTATGTAAAATGTAGTCAGGATCATGGATGAGAATTCCTGAGGCAAATGGAATGGTCTACGTTTATTTGTTAGTTGTTCTAAGTCAGGGGAACAAAAGGTTGACATAACCCCAACATCAGTGCACCAACAAAAGTTAACTAAAAAGCATATGCCGCCACCTCTTTCTGTACCAGAGTTCACAGTTTGATCCATACTGAAAATTGTAAAACTTTCTGGTTGGATAGCTGCTTCTGGCATGTTAGCAGTTAACCAAGTCTTGATGCATCAGACAAATGAGATTTGCCTCATCTGCCTCTGATTCAGCAGCCTTGCCCTGAGATCATCAATATTATTTTCTAGTGACTGTATACAAGATACGGTAGATGAAGCTTCATCACTCTGCGCTTCAACCTGCTTTGAGTTCCGTCTCTCCTACCATGTTTTTGGCCATAGCTTTGATTCATAAAGTCGCCGCGTTTAACTGCTCTGCATTTAACCGTCAAACGTGAGATCTGAAGATCATTGATGTAATTTCGTAGTTCTTTGTTAAGAGGAAATTTGCAAGCTGCAGATTGCAGTGGAAGTAGTTCCATAAGAGTATACTTAACAGGAAAACTGGTACAATTTCCTGCCGACCGCAGGGAGTCACCAATGTATGCCGGCGCCATCTTAGTTTTATGGACGGGTTCAGATTTTCATCAATAAGTGCTATTCAACATGTTAATTTATTCTGCAAATCATGAGATAATTATCAAGCACTGTATTATACAATTCAATTTGTGGAAGATTAAAGTTTTTCTTTTATTTAAAAACTTCACAAGTTGTCTGTTAACTTCATAATCGATGTATTGGAAGCTGTAACCTATGTAAAGGGGCTGTTTGTGAAGACAGGAGGGAATGGGTTGAAATGCATTGCCTAGCTACACAGCTTGCTATAAAGATCCTCACTGGGTTATACATGCCTTACTTAAGTACAGTCTGTACATGGAAGTGGCAGTTTGGGAGATTGGCAGGGTGGTTTGTCAGCTGCTATGGGGCTCCAGATGTCTTCTGCCATGTGGGAACTCAGTTCATGACAATATCATTACGCCTTGCAGAGAAATATGACTAGTTGAGTTAAATGCTTTGGTTTAACTACACATTGCCATTGGTTGGTCTGTGTTTTTACTTAAATATATTGTTGGATGGCCAGATTTCAGTCTTGTGAACTATTTGAGTTATAGGTAGTTCTCAGGAACGGAACCCTGTCGTAACCTGGAGAATATATGTCATCTTAATTCAGCAAAATATAAAGAACTGAAGATAAAAATATTCATAATCCTCTGTTGGTTTTGATATGGCAACTAATGCTAGAATTCAAACACAGATAGCTCAGAGGGAGCAACAAGTGACGATTCATAACCGAAACAATCTGCAAAATTGTTATTTTCCTTCAGCTCCAACCATAGGGCCAGCCTTCAGTTCGCCATGACTGTTCTTTATTAATATTCAGTAACAGAGTGCAGATTTACGTTTATATCATTTGCTCTGTAACTGTAGGTAAGGTCCATAAAATGTAATGAGCATTGTATGAAGATATTCAGATGTTGGGTCAATGAGAGGCCATTCTTATAATGACGTGAGAAGGCATTGATAAGAAATATATAGTGCATAATCTGAGTTTGCTCATACTTAGATCTGTTATACCCTCGGGAACTATGTGAATGTATTTTATAAATTAACTGACAAAACATACAAATAAGCAGATTATTGTTCCCTTAGGTTTTATTTTACTTTGTCATATAAGTCTATTAATATTCATAACAATTTCATAAGTGATATTGTCTGTGACCGTGGGTACTGTGGAGATTTAATATCCCCAGTTAGCAAACTTGCTGTGTATGAGGTTAAATAAAAATAGCAAACATATTTCAAGTATATATTTTTTATGTGGTAGGCATTGCAACCTTGAAAAAAAAAGTCTTACATTTCACGATTGCAGGAATTACATTTCCCAGACTGCTTTACACCCGCTGAAGTGCTTTCAAAGCATAGCCACTATTGTTATGCAAAGATTAATGATAAATCTCACATGTTACGTGTTCATCAAACAGTGAAGCACACTGTGAAACGTGTTGCTTTGCACCAACAACCAACCCAACCTGTGAATTGTGATGCAAGCTGTCCGCAAGCATCACCAACATGGCATGCCCACAACTCAATAACCCAATCTGAACATCTCCGGAGGGTGGGAGGAAACCAGAGCACCCGGCAGAAACCTAGCCGGTGATGGTGAGAACTGACAATTTACTTATAGCAGTGGAAATCAAGCCTGACATTTTCATCACTGGCACTGTAAAGTGATTGTACTGTCCACTGTGCTACCATGCAAATGAACTACAGGGTCCTCCAATCTGTAAAGTATTAGTAACTAAATCAACTTCCTTTAATGATTTTGGCTGAGGGTGAGATAAATAACGACAAAGGTGCAAAAGTTCATTTTATTATCATAGTATGTATACAGAATACAACTTTGAGATTTGTCTTCTCCAGATAGCCATAAAAGGAGTTGAAAGAAAGAGATCAATCCCCCCTGCATGAAAAGAAAAAGAAATAAAACTCACAAACCTCAAACCTCACAACCCTTCTCTTGCACGGAAACTAACAGATCACCCAAACCCCCAGCCCCCAAATCGGTAACAAGAAAGAATGAGTGGGAACGTGAAAAAAAAACACATAGGCCATTGTGAGCTACAGTACAGTCCATAAACCTCAGAATTTCGATAACCTCTCTGACAGCATTGGGACTAAACGGCCCCACCGAGAGCATCAGGACCCAGCAGAAAAGAGGTGGTTGTTGCAACTTCAGGAGGGCTCGGAGCGACCACTCTCCGCTGAACATTGATGGCTCCTCGGTAGAGATTGTTAGGAGAACCAAATTTCTTGGGGTTCACCTGGCAGAGAATCTCACCTGGTCCCTCAACACCAGCTCCATAGCAAAGAAAGCCCAGCAGCGTCTCCCACCCCCCATCCTCATCACATTCTACAGGGGTTGGACTGAGAGCATCCTGAGCAGCTGCATCACTGCCTGATTCGGAAATTGCACCACCTCAGATCACAAGACTCTGCAACAGATAGTGAGGTCAGCTGAAAAGATTATCGGGGTCTCTCTTCCCGCCATCACAGTCATTCACACTACATGCTGCATCCGCAAGGCAAACAGCATTATGAAGGACCCCATGCACCCCTCATACAAACTTTTCTCCCTCCTGCTGTCTGGGAAAAGGCACCCAAGCGTTCGGGCTCTCATGACCAGACTATGTAACAGTTTCTTCCTCCAAGCTATCAGACTCCTCAATACCCAGTGCCTGGACTGACACCGACTTACTGCCCTCTACTGTGCCTATTGTCTTGTTATTATTTATTGTAATGCCTGCACTGTTTTGTGCACTTTATGCAGTTCTGGGTAGGTCTGTAGTCTAGTATAGGTTTTTTTTCTGTGTTGTCTTTATGTAGTTCAGTGCAGTTTTTGTGCTGTTTCATGTAGCACCATGGTCCTGAAAAATGTCTTGTTTTCACTGCATACCATACCAGCAGTTATGGTTAAAATGACAATGAAAAGTGACTTGACTTGACTTGACAAGGGAAGCAATTTGATCCAGTTCCAATGTAAGGGTATCAATGCCCTTACTCATCTTTGAAACTGACCCATGGAATACTACAGAAGATATGCAGAGCCTCGGTTTGATCTGAGAAGCAGTACTTCTGACAATGCAACATTTCCTCATAGCAGTTGAGTGCTAATCTATATTATAATCTTCATTCACCGGAGTGGGATTTAGAACCTAAAATTTTTTACCACTAAGTCATAGCTGAAAGAGGAGTAGAATATGAGTTTCCATTGATCACATTTAAATCTTTAATCTTGTGCAAAAAAGAAATAGCATAGCCACGTATTTGTATGTTACAGTAGATACATCAAAGTGATGGTCACAAGCTGTCTGTCTCTTCGATGATTTGCTGGACTCATTGCTGGTTTCCTAACTGAAAAATGCAATGACATGTCAAATAATCTTTCTTTCTCAGCAGTGTTCCATCTAGTTCTTACTTACTGAATGGAAAAAAGAAATGGAGTTGGTATTGGGGGATGCTGGGGGAGGTTTGATTCTTCCCTTCAATTCTCACAGAACTGCATTTGTTAATGCTACAAAGGTGTTAGGTACACATATATCTTAAGCCAGAAGAAGGCAGCGAGCAAATGATTTTGTGTACATGTTCAATTTTTACATCTGATTATTTTATAGAATTTGATTCCTGTTCAGTTTTGAATCTTTCGGTTGTTAAACTGGTACAAGCAAGACTTACAGCACCAGCAACAGAAAATGCAATAGATATGGCCCTATACAAAATGAACACAAATGATCTCCATTCTTACCTGTAAAAGCTATTAGTAAGAATGCAAAGCACTGAGTTTGCAACTTCTGTATATAATCCAGTTACCTACTTAATAAAAGTGTAAGAAATCAACTCCTTTACTGACCAAGGTCATGTGCAAATAGAATCCAACTTTAAGACTTTATCAAATATGTATATTTAGGTGATTAAAATGGCATATGCTTTCTTATCACCAGTTTGAGGAACTATATAAAAGGGGAGATGGACGAGTCAGCAATTGCAAAGTTGTCAGTTAAAAGTCAGTTCTGAGGAAGCTTTTTAAGAATAATATGAAAATTAAGAGCCAACTGGAGAAATACAGAGTTACTAATGTTACATCCGTAGCCCCCTCCTTTGTGAGAATCGCAAGATCACTGTTGGGTTGGGTCAAGGGGCCCAGGAAATGGGAAAAGAGATGTGCAGGCTGGCTCGTTTCTCTGGCGATGTAAAGCTACGGGACATGGCCATTGTCTCTTGGAGACCAATTTGTGGATTGAGCTACTATACTACGTGAACGCCCTCAGGCAAAGTGGGCTGGTTGCAGGAGAGAGTGCACACCCCCAACCTGATTGACATCTACGACCCTGCGAGTCAGGATAAAAGAGGGTCTGTAGGAACAGTCCCTCAGACACACCAAAAGAAACGTTAAGCGACCACATAACAGCAGGAAGTCATCGGAAGGAGGCCACGTGCGTTAAATTCCGTGGCTGGAATTGGTGGCTGGAACCACGGGAAACAGCTTTTAGCTAACAACGGGGGAATCCACTCCCCTGACTCCACGGATTGGCATCATAAAAGACTTGGGCAAGTTTAAACTGCATTGCTTTTAAACCCAACAACGCTGCAGATTGAACGAACTGATAATGACTGTTATCATTCCATTGGACAATACATTATCCCTTAGACAACTATAGAGCTATTTCTTATTGATTATTATTATACCTGCGCTTTAGATTTAGTATTGACGACGTATAATATCTGTATGTTTGCATTAATCTTATTTTTGTGCCCTTTATCAATAAATACTTTTAAAAATAGTACCATCAGACTTCAACGGACCTCTCTATCTTTGCTGGTAAGTGATCCAGTTACGGGACTTCGTAACAAAGTTGGGGTTCTCGTCTCGAGATTTGACACCAAATTGGGAGGCCAGTGAATCGGGTTTGTAAGTCCAAACTTGAATCTAGTACGCGGGTAGCCAGACGGGAAACCAGCAAAGATGGACGTGGGTGAATTTATAGAAAACCCGACTCTGGAGGCGCTGGAGGCGGCCACCAAATCGGACTTGATAAAATTGGCGAAGGAGTTAAACCCTGCAGAGGTGAGGTTGTCAATGAAAAAGCAGGAGGTGCGAAGGGCAATAACTCAGTATTATATTGGGAAGAATGTGTTTACAGATGAGGTATTGGAAAGTATCCCTGAAAAGGTACCAGCTAGTGGGACGGCTCAGTTAGAGTTGGAGAAATTAAAGTTGGAACATGCAATTCAGTTAAAGCAGCTGGAGGCAGGAGAGAGAGAGAGAGAGAGAGAGAGAGAGAGAGAGAGAGAGAGAGAGAGAGAGAGAGAGAGAGAGAGAGAGAGAGAGAGAGAGAGAGAGAGAGAGAGAGAGAGAGAGAGAGAGAGAGAATGAGAATGAATGTGCTCCAGCTGAAGGAGTTAGAGGTGAAACGAGAGCATGAAATTCAGTTAAAACAGCTGGAAGCAGCTGAGAAAAAGAAACAGAGGAAACATGACTTGGAGATGGAGAAGTTACGGCAGGAGCCACGAGTTCCGGGGTCAGACCGAGAGGAGCGGTTCAATGTTAGTCGAGAGTTGAGGTTAGTACCTCCGTTCGAGGAGACGGATGCTGATAGTTATTTCTTGCTTTTTGAAAAGGTGGCAGTGAATCAGAAGTGGCCCAGAGGTCGGTGGGTGGTGCTGTTACAGAGTGTGTTAAAGGGGAAGGCACAGCGGGCATATACGGTTTTGGCCTTGGAGGAGGAGAGTTATGACAAAGTAAAGGCGGCCATTCTCCGGAGTTATGAGCTAGTACCTGAGGCCTATAGACAAAAGTTTAGAAATTTAAGGAAAGGGTGGAATCAGACATATACTGAGTTTTCCTATGAGAAGGGGGTGCTCTTGGACCAGTGGTGCACCGCAGAGAGAGTGGGAGAGGATTATGGGCATCTCAGGGAGTTAATTCTGATTGAGGAATTTAAAGGTTGTGTTTCGGAGGATACCCGGATGTATTTGAATGAGAAGCCGCATAAGTCCATCTCAGTATTTGCTAGGTTCACAGATGAATATGCCCTAACCCACAAGACCAAGTTTTCCTCGAATAAAGCTCCCAGAGAGACTGTGGGAACGATCGAGAAAGTCCGCCGGCTGAGGCAGAGGTCCCGCCGGAAGCTAGTGGTAAGGTTGAGGGGGAAAGGCCAGACGGCCAGAGATTTCCGGGCTTGACCTGTTTTAATTGTGGAAAGGGGGGACATATTGCATCTCGGTGTTTTGCTCCGAGGAAAGAGACAGGAAAAGGGAAAGCAGCAGTCCCTATCGGATGTGCCGTGGTAATCAGTAAATCAACAAGAGAGCCCCGGGTAGACAGAGTACGAGAAGGGTCTGAGACTTGTCTGTCACACGGAACCGTGTCTGTGAGGGAGGGGGACACACCAGTTCCCGTATGGATCTAGAGAGACACGGGGGCTGAGCTGTCATTGACTAGCAGTAAGGTGCTAGGTTTTGGTCCCCAGACAGGAGAGGGAGCCCTGAGAGGCATAGACAAATGGACCGAAGTGGTGCCCTTGCATAGGGTCATTCTGAATTGTGAGCTGGTGTCTGGACCAGTGGAATTGGGGGTACTGCCGGAGTTGCCAGCGGAAGGCGTGGACGTCCTTCTGGGTAACGACTTGGCGGGTGGAAAGATGGGTGCAGCCATGAAGCTGACAACAAAGCCTGTGAGGGTTGAGGCCCCGCCCTTAGATTCCAAGATCTATCCTGCATGTGCGGTCACTCGCAGCCTGCCGAGAGAGGCAGCTGAGAACGAGAGCAGTTTAAATCCAACCAGTTTCGATTTGGCCGAGACGTTTCTACCGACCCTGTACCATGAGGGTTTAGAGGGTGGTAAAATGAAGAGTAGTAAGGTGAAAGAGGGTAAGGAAGCGGAGGTAGACCTGCCCTTAGTGAGGAGAAAGGCCCTAGAGGCAGGAAATAAAGATGAGGAACCGATAGAGCGGTTAAGAGGTCCAGAGTTGGACAGGGATGATCTGTCTGGTTTGGCAGAACTGTTTGAAGAAGTTGAAAATTCTAAAGGTGTTCCCGATAATGAAATGAGGGCAGTTCTAGATGAACAGGGTGCCCTTACCTTGAAGAAGTCTGCTGGGTTGGCAGATGAGGTTGTTTCAGCCCATGGGGTTGAGTTTACTCTGGAAGGGAGTTGCCCAGAGAGTAACTGGGAGGATCGGGGGAACTTAGAATTTGAAAAGGGTACGGGTATTGAAAGCCTGGAAGAGGCCAATGTCCCATTTGAGTGTGTTCAAGATGGGGATGCACGTGGTACTGAACCTAGTAACGGAGCTCAGAAAAAGTCTGAGGTATTTGATTCAGTGAAACGAGACGGCCGTCCTCGTGGGTCAGATAGACTTGGTTCAGTGAAGAAAGAGTTAACCTTGATAATAGTGGGAAGTGAGAGTTCCCAGGTGTTTGTTCTCGAAGGTGTGTTCAAAGTTAATGCGGAGTTCAAAAATGGGGAGATAAAATTTATCATTGAAGGAAACGGGAAATCTGTGGTTCCCAAATCGAATGAAGAAATTTTAAACCCTGCAGATCGATTACAGATTGAAGTGGAAGGAAAAGGGGCCCCATACGCTATTGTTATTCCAGAGTATGGTGTGAAACCACAGAATTCGAAATGCTGTTTGAACTAAGAGGGATCCCTGGTATCGAGACCCAATAGCCTCAGGGGTCCTGAAGAGAAAACTAGCAACTTGAGTAAAATTAAGGAATTGGGTGGAAATTCGGGAAATGGGCTAAGTTTGGAACACATTGCTGATAAAATAACTCCTCTGGAAGGAGCAGACGAGAGCCTATTTCGCCAGGGTGCGCCAACTCCACACGTGGGAAATACCCGGAAATGAGGGGAGGGTTAATGGGGTCACCATTTTTAAATAGAAAAGCCAGTTGTACTGGATTTCGACACAGCCTGTGAATAATAAAGTCAACCCCCTTGAAGCCTCCCTGTTCCGTTTGAAAACGACAGAAAGATTTGTAGTTCCATAAACTGTTGTAGATGCACGGAAGCTGAGATCACACCTCCTTAGAGTTGTTGCTGAAGGAAAGAAATAAAAATAGGTGGTTATTAAATTGAAGTCTGATGCTACAAGACTTTAGTGCGGTACACAAGGTTAAGATATTGAAGAGAGTGACACTGTAATCGTTAACTGTTTAGATACTGAATTGAATGTATCACTGTATTACTCTGTAAAAAGAAAACAACTTTGGTTTTGTGTTAGATTCTAACACCCTGTAAGACTCTGTATTAATTCGTTTTTTTCTGATGGTAAAAAACGCGCTGAAGAAAGGGGGTGTTACGTCCGTAGCCCCCTCCTTTGTGAGAATCGCAAGATCACTGTTGGGTTGGGTCAAGGGGCCCAGGAAATGGGAAAAAAGACGTGCAGGCTGGCTCGTTTCTCCGGCGATGTAAAGCTACGGGACATGTTGGAGACCAATTTGTGGATTGAGCTACTATACTACGTGAATGCCTTCAGGCAAAGTGGGCTGGTTGCAGGAGAGAGTGCACACCCCCAACCTGATTGACATCTACGACCCTGCGAGTCAGGATAAAAGAGGGTCTGTAGGAACAGTCCCTCAGACACACCAGAAGAAACGTTAAGCGACCACGTAACAGCAGGAAGTCATCTAAAGGAGGCCACGTGCATTCAATTCCGTGGCTGGAATTGGTGGCTGGAACCACAGAAAACAGCTTTTAGCTAACAACGGGGGAATCCGCTCCCCTGACTCCACGGATTGGCATCATCAAAGACTTGGGCAAGTTTAAACCGCATTGCTTTTAAACCCAACAACGCTGCAGATTGAACGAACTGATAATGACTGTTATCTTTCCATCGGACAATACATTATCCCCTAGACAACGACAGAGCTATTTCTTATTGATTATTATTATACCCGCTCTTTAGATTTAGTATTGACGATGTATATTATCTGTATGTTCGCATTAATCTTATTTTTGTGCCCTTTATCAATAAACACTTTTAAAAATAGTACCATCAGACTTCAACGAACCTCTCTATCTTTGCTGGTAAGTGATCCAGTTACAGGACTTCGTAACACTAAAGAGAGGTGATTCAGATTTGTTTAGAAATTATTTATGATAACCTTAATTTCTTAGTTGCAGTTGTGTAGGAGGTGTTTTAAAATAATCAGAATCAGGTCTATTATCACTGGTATGTGACCTAAAATTTGCTAATTTAGCAGCAGCAGTTCAAAGCAATACATAATCTAGCAGCAAGAAAAAGAAATAAAAATAATAGATAAACAAGTAAATCAATTACGTATATTGCATAGATTGAAAAAACGTGCAAAAACAGAAATACTGTATATTAAAAAAAAGTGAGGTGTTCTCAATGTCCATTTAGGAATTGGATGGCAGAGGGGAAGAAGCTGTTCCTGAATCACTGAGTGTGTGCCTTCAGGCTTCTGTATCTCCTACCTGATGGTAACAGTGAGAAAAGGGCATGCCCTGGGTGCTGGAGGTCCTTAAAAATGGACGCTGCTTTTCTGAGACACCACTCCCTAAAGATGTCCTGGGTACTTTGTAGGCTAGTACCCAAGATGGAGCTGACTAGATTTACAACCTTCTGCAGCTTCTTTCGGTCCTGTGCAGTAGCCCCTCCATACCAGAGAGTGATGCAGCCTGTCAGAATGCTCTCCAGGGCTCAACAATAAAGGTTTTTGAGTGTGTTTGTTGACATGCCAAATCTCTTCAAACTCTTAATATAGTCACTGTCTTGCCTTCTTTATAACTACTGTGATATGTTGGGACCAGGTTAAATTCTCAGAGATCTTGACACCCAGGAACTTGAAGCTGCTCACTCTCTCCACTTCTGATCCCTCTATGAGGATTGGTATGTGTTCCTTCATCTTACCCATCCTGAAGTCCACAATCATCTCTTTCGTCTTACTGACGTTGAGTGCCAGGTTGTTGCTGCGGCACCACCCCACCAGTTGGCATATCTCTCTCCTGTAAGCCCTCTTATCACCACCTGAGATTCTACCAACAATGGTTGTATCGTATAATATAGGGGATCTTTCTAGAAATCATTTCATAAAGTACCATGCATAAGGCTTGTCAGCAAAGCTGGTACACAATGAACTATATTAGAGAAAACAGATTAATGCAGAATAGTTAGAGTGATTACAAGCAGAATAAACCATTAAAATATTACTACATAACAATATTTTGTGAACATTTGTCAGTTTTACCCCACCTAGATGAGCACAGGCCAATTTCAAGACCAATATCACCGAACTACAGCACGCAAAACACAAGGATGAAATTGTAAGAGTGGCAAAATGATGAACAATGAAGATGACTGGAATGGAATTCAAGAGGCTGGTAGAATTAGAGAACCAATAGCAGATGAAATTCAGTACAGAAAAGTACATGGTGATATATTTTGTTTGGAATAATTCAGCATAACTAAACACAATAAAAAATATTTATTTGGAGATGGCAGGACGGGACAGAAATTGACAATGCATGTAAGATTTATAAATAGAAGAACAGAGGAAATAGGGTAAATCTGCATTAAAGACTAGTTTGCCCCCAGATGAGGGCAAAGATTTATGTCCATTTCTGAGCAGTGTACCTCAGTAAAAATATAAATACTTACAAGAAGAAGATATAATGATCTCTACTTCTTTGAAATTTGACATATAGGTGAAAGACATTTGGTTGAGATACAAAATAGAAGTGCTGGCCATTGACTTTAGGAAGGGGACAGTGCACATGCTCCTATCTACATCACTGGTGTTGAGGTTGAGAGATTGTGAGCTTCAAGTTCCAAGGAGTGAACATCGCTAGTAATCTGTCCTGGTCATCCACGTAGATTCTACAACCAAGAAAGCTCACCAACATCTCTACTTTCTTAGGAGGCTGAAGAAATTTATCATGCCCCCAGTCAACCCTTACCAAATTTTATTGACGCATCACAGAAAGCATCCTACCTGGACACATCTTGGCTTCGTATGGCCAACTGCTCTGCCTATGACTGCAAGGAACTATAGAAAGTTGTGGACACAATTAATCACATCATTAAAACCAGCAGCTCTGGAATTTTCTTTACTCCTCTCTTCCATCAGGCAGAAGATACAAAAGTCTGGAAGCACATCCAACCAGCCTCAAGTGCAGCTTTTACTCCAATGTAATAAGATTTATGAATGGCTCCTTAGTACAATAACTTGGCCTCTGGACCTCACAAACTACATTATTATGTCCTTGTTCCTGACTTGTCTTCTTGCACTGCTCTTTCTCAGCAGCAGTTAGACCTTATTCTGCATTCTGTTTGTCTACCATGCACTATCTCTGTGCACTATGCAATGAACAGATCTGTAAGAACAGTATGCATGACAATCTTTTCACTGTACCTCAGTACATGTGACAATAATAAACCAATTCTAATTCCAATTTATGAGAAGAACGAAAATTCACTGAATATTTACTGTATGCATACATTCTACACTGATAAGAATAGAGAGCTCCCCCATCAAAATTAAAGTAACTGAGGCTGTTGATCAACAATATGCTTTTCTGTTAGGGTGGTCTGGAATGCTCCTGATTAATCTCATATAGTAGTGCATGCAAATTTGCTGTGAATGATGCTTATTAAGTGTTAATGTGGATAACAGTCTTGTTCCAGACTGATTACATTGGCAATCATGGCATACATACAAGTGTGGGAGCCCTTCCACTTGTACATTGTATGGGTGGAGAGATTTAAGGGCAATTAATATCATTGAAGTTGAGGTTTCTTGTTAGTATAAGTGGAATCAAATACTCTATGATGCTGACAAGCTTACTAAGGAATATCAAAGAACCATTTAACAAAATAAGAGAAAACTATAGAGTAAATACAAAGGAATCTGCAAACGGTGGAAAGCTTGAGCAATACACGCACAAATACTGGTAGAATTTAGCAAGCCAGGAATTATGTATGAAGGGGAAAAAACAGTCAATATTCTGGGTTGAGACCGTTCTCTTCAGGATTGGATAAGGAAAGGGGGAGAAGGCAGATTAAGAAGGTGAAGGATGGGAAGGAGGACAAGCTGATAGGTGATAAATGAAACCAGGTGAGGGAGAAGGTGAGAGCGAAGGGGGATGAAGTAAGGAGCTGAGAGGTGATAGGTAGAAGCGGTAAAGCCTTGAAGAAGAAAGAATCTGAGGATTGAGCAGTGGACCGTAAAAAAGGGAAAAACAGAGGGGCACTGGAGGGAAATGATAGGTGTGTGAGGAGAAGGGGTGAGAGGGGAACCAGAAAGGAGAATAGAAAAAGAGAAAAGCAGGAGGGGGTAGAAATTACTGAATGTTAGGGAAAGTGATGTTCATACCATTAGATTGGAGGCCACCCAAATGATTGCTCCTCCAATCTGAGTGTGGCCTCAACAGAGCAGTAGAGGAGGCCATGGACTAACATGTCTATTGGAATGGAAGTTTGAATTTTGGAATCCCACTTTTTGTGGCAGTTGGAGCGAAGGTACTTAATACAACGGTTCTTAATCTACATTGGGTCTCATTAGTATAGAGCAGGCTACACTGGGTGCACCAAATAAAATATAAAATAGATGACTCCTGAAAGACTCACAGATGAAGTGCTGCCTCACTTAGAAGGACTGTTTGGAGCCTTGAATGGTGCTAAAGGAGAAAGTGCATGGGTAGGTGCAGCAGGGTAAAGGGACAAAGAAATTACATAGAGAATGATCCCAATAGAAAATGAAGAGTCAGTGGAGGGATAAGATTTGATTTGTGATGAGATCCCATTGTAGACAGCAGAAGTTACTAAGAATGATTTGACTGGTACAGAGTCTTGTGGCGAGGTAGGTAGGGACAAGGGGAAGCCTATCCCTGTTATGGTGGCTGGTGGATGGGATGAAGAGATATGTTTGGAGTAATTTCAACTCAGGGCCACGAGAGGTTGCAAATTGTTGTAGGTCTGGAACTGTTAATAAAAAGTAAAGAGGAATGTTCAGTGATTACGTTGAAATAAAAAAATTGTGTAATATTGCATCTACAACATGGTTTTAAATAATTTGCAATGAGGTAACTTTGCAGAGTAATGATGAACATATGCACATCATTATCAACTGGATCTCATATTTCAGGACTCAAGTGTTATAAAAAAGATTTCAGTACAAGCACAACATCCTTAAAAAGGCTTTATAAATTCTCATGGCCATGAATGTGAGTCTTTTGTTTTTCAAGAGCTGCTTGCTCAACACATTAGGGAAACTTTTTTTCTGATGTCATAATGTTGCAGAAGTGGTGAATTGATCTAAGAAAACATTAGGCTCTTCAATGAATGAAACACAGGGATTTTATGCTTTGTAGTTTCATCTCTGCCACAAAGGGTGACCCATTCTCCTCTGAGCCAAAGAGTAGTGTTTTCAATTATTGCAGTAATTCCAGTCTCAATTCCATACAAAGATAACACAGCACCATCAGAGTGGTAATGCATTTCAGAATTTGAAGATAACTTTATGCCCAATTCTTCTTTCAGTTTACATCTCACATAAACCAAGTTGGCATATGGCAAATTTCAAATTTCTGAAGGGTCTTAACTCCGTTTCTCTTTCCACTGATATTGCTTGACCTTGAGTATTTCCAGTATTTTCAGCTTTTATTGAAGAGATATTTTATCCTAGTTACCTAGCCATTCCAATAATTCCTTTAAAATGGGTTATTTTGTTATTATATTTTTGCTTTTAGTGATGAAATTGCATTGATTAAACTACAATTTTTTTCATTTTCTATATTTAGTCTCAGGCACTCCTTTGGCTCTCAAATATTTTGGGACATACTGATTTCTTGAAGGGCATTATAAAATGCACATTTTTTTCAGATCACCTGCTTGACTAAGGTGAAATCATTCAAGGATTGAGAAAATTAATTTCACCTTGATTTCTTCACTTTGGAGGGAAAATTGGGTAACATATAATTCTGAATTCATTGACTGGTTGTTTTATATTTGAGCTCTCTCCACTTCCTTGCCTTCTGGCAGACCTCTATTATTTAGACACTTCCTCCAGTAGTGTTCTGCTTGCTCGTTCAGAAAGTAGGTTCAGTTGTGTCATGTACACCTCAAGGAGAGTGGTCCCTCAATCTGAGATACAAGCTGAATATCCTGCCTCAGGCATTTTTTTTTAAATGAAGGTTTTCTGTGAATGTCTTTCATTTCACATTTAAATGCCTTTAAGAAAAATGATGATTTTCTTATATAAATACCTCTCCACCTCTTCTGTGGGAGACTATCCGTGATTCTCTTTGTGTTATTATTTTAAGTGAAGAGTAAGCCACTGATTTTATTAAATAACTATGTTGATAGATAAAATTAAAATATGAATGAGCATACACCACTACAAATAGAAAGAAATACATTTGTGTTGTATTTATCTATTGTTTCAATACAATCAGTCAGCTTTCACACCACCAGATGAAACAGTCTGGAAGGCACGTGTATCATTGTTACATCAGGAGCATGGAGATTCATGTGCAAGCTGACATGGATAGAGGGTTGTTAAAGGACTGAAAGGAAAGAGTAGAAATAAATATTCTATTTGCTGATGGGATGCATGATCCTAAGTATTAAGCATCAGATATTTACAATATATAGTCAGAGGAACTAAGCTAAACATATTGTATTCAGGTTTGCTAATAATGCAAAATGAGGTGGAAATAAGCTGTGAACAGGGAACAAGAGTTTGGGAAAGAAATAAAGACACGTAAAATTAGTCAGAACAAAAGTAGAAAATTGAATATAAATTGGAAAAATGTGAAATTAATCATTTTGGAAATAAAAAATAGTTTTAAAATGATGAGCACATATTAAAATCATTATTCAAAGTGATTTGTTTGTGAAAATTAATATGCAGGTTCATTAAACAATTGGGAAGATTTAAAGATATGAGAGACTACATATGCCAGAAATCCACAGCTTTAATCAGAAGATAAGTCAAGTAGCACAGTGAAGCAGCTGGTAGAGCTGCTGATTCAGGGCTTTAGCAACCTGGGTTTAGTCTTGACCTCTGACAGTTTGCACATTATCCCTCTAACTACATATAATTCCTCCAGGTGCTACAGCTTACCCTGTAATATCCACAAATTATTGTATGTAGGCTGGTAGGTTACTTTCCCAGGTACGTAAATGAGTAGCGGGATCTATGTGGGAGCTCATGGGAATGAGAGGAGAATAAAATAGGAGTTTTGTTCATTAGTGCTTTAACGGTGGATACTCAGTAGACTAATGGAACTGTTTCCATATGACTCTATGACTCTTAATGGCAATGAAATGTTTTGATTTACACTTAAGACTATGATTTGCAGAAAAAGGTTATTTACTAGCTTCATCTTCTGATTGAAAACTGTACAAGAATCTTCTAGAGTATTAGAAGAAGAAAATAGAATGGGAAATAGAAATCAGAAATAAGAGCAGAAAATGCCAAAAGTGCTCAGCAGGTCTATAAACATCCAAGGACAAAGAAACAGAGTTAACATTTCAGATCTGTAAGTAAAGGTCATTGGCCTGAAAGGCTAATGCTGCTCCTTTCTGGACTGATGCTGCTGACCTGCTAAGTATTTCCAAATTTTTAAATTTCTGTTTATGAAGACTTAGTATTTGTAACCTCTAAGTTCTATGATCTGGATCATGGTCTACTGGTGCCTCCTGTCTTTCAAAAATCTGTCAAAACTTATCTCTTCACCCTTGCTCTTTATCACTACTACTAATTCCTTATTTCACACTTCTGGGATGTTTCCTAAAAACTTTGGTCTGATCCAACTTGCTCAATGTAATGAAAAGGTTACCATTGCAGACAAGCGAATGCCTGGGAATATAATTCTGCTATTGGTACCATGTTTTATTTAAAATGCAATCAAACATTTGGCCAATTTAGTTAACATTAAAAAACTACATACTAAAATTATTGTTCATGATCTTCATTCTTTTGGATGCAATAACCAAAAAGACAATGGTGTAATATTAGTTTATGGCAGAACCAATTATTTATTGTTATTAAATGATATTTTAACAGCAAATAATAACAGCAAAGCACAGCACAACTGCAAAAAGAAAAATGCATCTAATATTGGTTGTCTCTTGTTAATGACTATGAATTGATGTTGATCTATTTGTTTAGCAGTGAACAGAATTGATGTTTTATAATATTTGCTAACATATCAGTTGCATAATTTTCAATTGTCTTGTGGTTTCATTTGATTGTCCATCACTGTAATATTCTTCAATTCACTGTTAATTGTACTTAACTATTGAGTTCCTACGTAAACAATCCTCTGAATGAAACTTATATTTAATCATGGGAAATGGTTAACACATATGAGTTATAAACTATATCCTCTGAAACTTTGAGGAAATCTGCAGCTGCTGGAAATTCAAGCAACACACACAAAATGCTGGTGGAATGCAACAGGCCAAGCAGCGTCTATAGGGAGAAGCACTGTTGGCGTTTTGGCCGAGACCCTTCATCAGGACTAACTGAAAAGAAAGATAGTAAGAGATTTGAAAGCAGGAGGGGGAGGAGGAAATGCGAAATGATAGGGGAAGACTGGAGGGGGTGGGGTTAAGCTGGGAGCTGGAAAGGTGATTGGCAAAAGGGATACATGATCTCCCAGTGGCCACACATTTTAATTCCATGTCCCATTCCCATTCTGATATGTCTATCCATGGCCTCCTCTATTGTCAAGATGAAGCCACACTCAGGTTGGAGGAACAACACTTCATATTCCATCTGGGTAGCCTCCAACCTGATGGCATGAACATTGACTTCTCTAACTTCCGGTAATGCCCCACCCCCCCTTCTTACCCCATCCCTGATATATTCATCTCTTTCCCCCTCACCCTTTTTGTTCTCTCTCTGTCCATCACTCTGCCTGTTCTCCATCTCCCTCTGGTGCTCCCCTCCCCCTTTCTTTCTCCCTAGGCCTCCCGTCCCATGATCCTTTCCCTTCTCCAGCTCTGTATCCCTTTCTCCAATCACCTTTCCAGCTCTTAGCTTCATTCCACCCCCTCCGGTCTTCTTTCATTTCGCATTTCCCCCTCCCCCTCCTACTTTCAAGTCCCTTACTATCTTTCTTTTCAGTTAGTCCTGATGAAGGGTCTTGGCCCGAAACATTGACAGTGCTTCTCCCTATAGATGCTGCCTGGTCTGCTGTGTTCCACCAGCATTTTGCGTGTGTTCCTCTGAAACCAGCTGACTACTTTATTCACAATTCAGCCATTGTTGGACTATGTTATGATTCCTCAGGGGTACTGCCTTCAATGAAACCTTTCACTTTTGAGCACATGCAACACACTGAGAATTTTCTCTGTATTTTTCTTACAACAGAAAAGGTGGCTATTTTGGCCTATTGAGTTCAATGCCAGTTTACAAAACAATCTCATTTGCCCTTTCCCTTGCATACCCATTAGCTCCCCTGACACCCTCACCCCTCAACCCCAGATTCTTCCATTCATCTGTACCCTATGGGCAATTTATGGAGGCCCACTAACTTATTCATCAAAATACCTATGGGATGTAGGAGGAAAATAGAGCAGTCAGAGAACCCCATCCATCCACTGGGGAACAGACAAACTTCACACAGCCAGTACTGATGGTTTTGATGGAACTCGGGTTACTGAAGCTGTGAGGCAGCAGCTTTAGTTATTGCATCTCTGTGCTGGTGATCTTTTTGCTGGTTAAGTGTAGATTATCGGCAAAATGGATCACCTAAAGAGTAGTATTATAAGTTGTGAATTCCCTTGCATTTTCTACTAAATCTCAATCACATCCTCAACTTCTACTTTGACGTCTTAGTCACATTAATACAATTGTTCTTCCTTTTACCTGTTCATCCTAGCATGTCACTTACTCTATCTCCAAGGGCCAAAGGTTTGAATATTTATGAAGACACAGGCTAGCTATTCATTGCTATGTCTGATTTGTCTATGTCACACACTATTAGATCCTGTTCATTGCTGAAATGTCTCAAATTTCCTAGATAATCATATATGCATGTTTCTTTTGACTACAAATTTCTTTCTTCCTGAATGTCACTACTGCATCTAAGACAACATTTACACAGCTTATGTGTTTCCTTTTCATATTCCCCCAGCAGTTCTCTGCTTTTCCTTACCAATCCCCACTTTCTTCAAGCCTGCTGAGTGAAATGTTCCCTTTTGTAGCCACTAACACCTTCTGCTTGAAGTGTCTTCTTCCACTGCCTCTCATACTTCTTCAAGATTACATTATGTTTATGACAGCAATCCACTATCTACAATCTTCTTTCTTGTCTTCTATCTTGGTTGAAACTTTGAGCATTTTTTTTCTCTCCACAGATACCATCCCTCTCCAATCTATTATAATTTCTCTTCTTCAAAACACAGCCCTTAACCCACATGTCCTTGTATGTTGCAATTTTATTTTTGCTTACTTTTCCAAAATCTTTCAACAAACTAGTGCTTTTCAAATCTGTGTCTATAGATAAGGTATCCCTTCCTGAACTTCTCAGATTTCTCTCTACCATCACCCCACAACAGTATGAAAGCAGCTCTTGTCAACATTACAAGGATCTCTGATTATAGTAACTGCTTATCCTTCTCAAGAAGTTTGCATCCTTCTCCTCTAAGGCCTTTCCGCCATTGTGTGGTGGAGTGGGAGTGCACTCTATTTGTATACACCTTGAGGTGGAGTGAAAAATTATGCATAGTGGCTTGCCACTGTTCTTTCTTAGTGCTACTACTATAAATAAACTCTTCTCGGGCTTCCAGCCAGTTACTGGTATTGACTTTAACCGATGTTTTGATGACAAATTCCGCCGTCAATGGTGGAGTTTGTCATCGAAATGTTGGATAAACTTGATATCTGTACCTGGCTGGAAGCCCAAGAAGAATTTATTCTTCAGATACACTGGGAAAGCATTAGATCCTTTTTCACTACTACTATAGTTTCTAAGTATCAGTTCTTACAACATTCTCTGGACTCAACATTAAATCCCTCAATTTAGAACATAGGACTGTACAGCACAGTACAGGCCCTTTGGCCTACGATATTATGCCTAACAAAGAGTCTCTCATGTATTTGCCTTTACCACCACCCCTGGCATTGTGTTACACAAACCTACCACACTCTGTGTGCTTTCGGTACATTCCTCCAATCACCTTAAAGTTACGCTCTCTCCTATTTGTCTTTTCTGAACTGGATCTGCCTTAAAGTGGACAGCTAGGTCTTTGGATGCCCACACTTTCTATGCCTTTTATCATTTTGTATACCTCTCTGAAGTTACTTCTCATCTTCCTTTGTTTCAAAGAGAAAAGCCCTATCTCACTGAAACTAAGACAGGCTTTCTCGTCTAGGCAGCATCCTGATAAATCTCATCTACACTCTCTCTAAAGCTTCCATGTCCTTCCTATAATGAGGTGACCAGAGCAAAACACAATACTTCAAGTGTGTTATTACCTCTTGTCTCTTGAACTCAATTACCCAACTAATGAACCACCCTATCAACTTGTACTGCAATTTCAAAGGATCTATGGAGATGAACCCCCTTGTTCCTTCATATTGATAAAAAAATCTATCATCAACCCTACATTTTGCCTTCAATTTCAACCTTCCAAAGTGCATCAATTCACACTTTCCTGGATTGAGCACCATCTGTCACCTCCCAGGCTAACTCTGCATCCTAGCAATGTCCCATTGTACTAAACAACAACCTTCTACATTGTCCACGACACCACAAAACTTCATTTCACCTGTAAACTTAGTAGCCCATCCTTCCACTTCCTCACTTACTGTAGGTCATTCATAAAAATCACAAGCGTCCCTGCGGAGCATTACTGGTCACCACCCTGCAGGTAGAATACACTCCACTTACTGCCACTCTCTGCCTTCTGTGGGCAAGCCAATTCTGAATTCATGCAACCAAGTTTCCCTAGATCCCATGCCTCCTGACTTTCTGAATGAGCTTTCTACAGGGAGTTTTGTCAAATGCCTCACTAAAATTTATATACACTACATTCACAACTCTGCTTTCATCAATTTGTTTTGTTACCTCCACAAGGAATAAAATCAAATTCACGAGGCATGACCTGCCCATCATAAAGCCATGCTGAATATCTCTTACAGACTATGCTTTTCCAGATACTTATAAATCCTGTCTTGAAGAATTCTCTCCAATAGGTTGCCCACCAATGATGTAAGGCTAATTGGTTTATAATTCACAGGATTGTTCGTATTACCTTCTCTTGAACGAAGGAATAGTATCTGGCACTATTCCCATATCAGTCAGGGTGCAAAGATGATTGCCAAGGGTGCAGTAGTTTCTTCTCTTCCTTCTTTCCCATAGAAATCTGGGTTATATCCTGTCTGGCTCTGGGGATGTATCTATCCTATTTTTTTCAAAAATTCCAGTACATTCTGTTTCTTAACATTGACATGTTCCAGTACATCAGCCTGTTCTATGGTGACCTCACAAACGTCATTCCCTCTCACTAGTGAACACTGAAGCAAAGTATTCATTAAGGATCTTTCCTACCTCCTTCAACTCCAGGCATGTTTTCTCTTTTATCCGTGATCATTCCTTCCTTCATTCTAGTCATCCTCCTATTTTCACGTGCGTGAAGAATGCCTTGGGACCTTCCTTAAACATACTCACCCAGGTTTTCTCATGTCCCTTTCTAGCTTTCCTAAATACATTCTTCAGCTCATTCTTGGCTATTTTGTAACTCTTTAGAGTGTTGCCTGATTCTTGCTTCCCAATCTATAACTATGCTTCCTTCTTCCTCTCAACCAGATGTTCCGCATCTCTTGTTAGCCATCGTTCCGTCACCCTAGCTTCCTTTCTCTGTCTCAGTGTGACAAACCTATTCAGAAACCTATGCAAGTGCCTGCTAAACAAGTTCCACATTTTGCTCTGCATTTTCCTGATTACATCTGTTCCTAATTTACTCTCCCAAGTTCCTGTCGAATAGCATGATATCTGCCCTCCCCAATTAAATACTTTCCCACGCAGCCTGCTCCTATCCTTATAAAAGGTTATGGTAAAGGTCAGGGATTTATGGTCATTGTTTCTGAAATGCTCACCCACCAAGATCTTTGTTACTTGACCAGGTTAATTGCCTAGTTCCAGTATGGGTGCTCCTCTAGTCAGTCTGCTTACTCTAGTCATTGTGCCTAAGTACTATCAGGAATCCTTCCTGAACCCACCTAAAAAATCTATTACTTTAAACCTTTCATTCTGAGGAGGAGTCAATTAATATTAGGGAAGTTGAATTCCCCCATGATAACAGCCCTGTTATCTTTGTGTTGTTGCACAATTAGCTTCCTGATCTGTACCTCAGTACATCTGTTGCTATTGGGGATTCCTATTTCTTACTCCAGCCACATTTACTTGGTATAGATGATCCAGGACTTCCTCCCTTCTGCAACAACGTTACTGTCCTTGAGTGGTAAACCCATTCCCTCACCTCTTTTACATCCCTCCCTCTTCCTTTGGAAACATCTAACTCTCTGAACATTCAGCAGCCATTCCTGGTCTGGTGACAGCCGAGTCTCTGTAATGGCCACAACACCATAGTTGCATGTATGACCTGCTGCTTTTTGATATCCTAAGTGTACAGCCTGGAAGATGAGCATACCTTCTGAGCTCTGGGAACGTGTTGATTCTAGGCCAGGGCCCTGACTGAAGTGTCGCGGGAGAACACGGAACATCGGGAGCAACGGGTTAGCAGCCGGGGATCATGTGCCCAGAGAGCTGCACCTTTTTGTTGCCGACTCTTCGGGCGCAGAGCTTGGAAAAAGTGATGCAACAGACCTTTTAACATTGTAATCAGCGAGTTGATTGCCATGTCTTCCTTCTCACTGTGAAATGGGGACACCTCACTTTCCCTTATTAGGGAGAGAGAGAGACTGTCGTACGTCAAACTACTGGGTGAATGAGTCTGCGTCTTTATTGATGCTTTGCTGCAAGTTTGAGTGCTTGGTGGAGGGTGCTGATGCTTTTTTGCTGGTGGGGCAAGGATCATTGTCTTGCTACTGCTTGTGCATATTTTTAGCTGTCATTCATTCTTTGGGGCACTACTCCGCTTTCATGGATGTCTGAGAAGAAAAATAATTTAGGATCTATATTGTATACATTTCTCTGACATTAAATACATGTATTGAATCCTATTGAAACCATAGCCTAAGTTCAGCGCCCTTGCCCCTAATACTTCCTGCTTTGAAATAGACACATTCTAACATACCCAAACTGACTGCATTTTTGCCCTATCCACTACCTATCCTTCCTCTCTATTCTCTGTATGCTCCACATATGTTTACATCAATGGCCTCATACTCTGACCTATTGCTTTGGTTCATATTCCCCTGCCAACCGAGTTTAAACTGTTCGCAACGATTCTAACAAACCTGCCAACAAGGATATTGGTCCCCTTGAGTTCAGGTGTAACCCACCTCTTTTGTGCAGGACATATCTTCCCAGTAGAAATCCCAATGATCCACAAATTTGAGATCCTGCCACTACAGCAATTCTTCAACTACATATCCTTTTCAACTGCCAGGTCACCATATTCTCAACCTTACTGGAGTACGGCACAGATCACAATCCAGAGATCACTATGCTTGAGTCCTGTTTTTCAGCTTCCTACCTAGCTCTCTATATTCTCTCTGCAGCACCTTATCCCTTGTCCTGCTTATGCAACTGATACCAATATGTACAATGACATCTGGCTGTTCATATACCCACTTAAGAATGTTGTTGACCTGATCTGAGACATCCCTGACCCCAGTACATGAGAGGCAACTTACCATATGAGAGTCTCTTTCATGTCTACAAAATCCCTTACCTATTGAATCCACTCTCAACACCTCTCTCTTCTTCCCCCCTCGATTCTGAGCCATGGAGCCAGATTCAGTGCCTGCGACCTGGTTGCTGCAGCTTTCCTCTGTTGGGTTCTATGCCAACAGTATCCAAACTAGTTATTGAGGAGAACAGTTACAACAGTACTCTGCACAACTTGCCAATTACCGTCTCCTAACTATCATCCAGCTAACTATCTCCATCAACATAGGTTTGACTACCTGCCTTTTGCTCTCATCTATCACCTCCTCAACACTGTTGTCACACGTGTCAACAGTCATCCAGCTGCGGCTCCATTTCTTTATGACGATCTGAAAGGAGCTGCATTCAGATGCACTTCTTGCAGTTGTAGCAATCACGGAGGTCTCCCGGACCTCCTACATCTTGCACGGGAAACACAACATTAACCCAGTATTCATTCTCATGAATCTAAAAGAAACAAAATCCTGACAGAAGCCTTCACCTTGCCTGACCCTCTTGAGGCACCCCCTCCCCACTGTCCCTCTCACACATTGGCCACTCCCACAAATGGTTTCACTTCACCTCAACTTTGTTTTGACCCTTGCCCAATACCTATTAACCCAATTGATGTCAATATCTATAGAAATTCATGATTAAGTAGGCCCAGCTTACTTTTTAAATCTGCCAGCTGCCTCTGCAATCTCAATCTCTACAGAAAGTGGAAATTATGTTTCTTGAAACTCACTTCCTCACTTTGAAATGGCCATTTCATCTGTGATATTGGCATAGTGTGAGCTTCCAGGCATGTTCTATGGGTCTGCATTTTGTAACCTTTACTTTTCTTTAATTGTGTTCTATCGCTTAACAGATCTTATTTATTGGTTTTTATCTCCCTTTGTTCAGATTTTCTCACTCTGACTATCCCCATAAGTCTATAATTCGAATTCTCACTTACAGCTTATCTTCATGACAACCATGCCCTCACCCCTTCAGAGATAGAAACATAGAAACATAGAAAGCCTACAGCACAATACAGGCCCTTCGGCCCATAATGCTGTGCTAAATATATATCTAGGATATATCTTTATCCTAATCATCCCTTACCCACTCTCTCTGCAGGTTTAATCCAATTATTTTCTCTCTTTGCCATCGTTGATGAAAGGTCTTCAATCTAAGCTATTACTCCAGTTTCCCTACAATATATGCTGCTTGACCTGCTGAGACTTACCAGCAAATTTGTTTTTGCTCTTGTCAGATTTATGGCATTTGCAGTTGTTTGGAAATGTAAATTGTGTTAAAGTAAATATCTGGGTTGGGTTACCTTTATTCCCAGTTGGTGTTTCATTCACACGTAAAATTACTCTCACAACGTGTAGTTGAGTTGAGGAAGGTATGATATCTGCTTTTGACACATATATTTGCAGTTTTTTCAGCATAATGAAAATATATTATGTTTCTCAATGATGAAAATAAATCTATTTCACTGATCTTTACAAAGGACAATCTAAGCAGTATATTATTCATAACCCTGGATTTGTTTTTGTGTTGAAATTATGCCATTAAATATAATTATTCAAACTAATAAAAATTTCTCATCTTTAGCATCTAAAATTGTTTTTCTTTTACAGAAACCACAGAGGTTCAGTTTAAGTTAATCCTCAAATATGCCCTGCCTCTTAATTTAAATCCCACAATATCTTTCTCTTGCCAGCTTCTTTGCTAGGAAAGAATTTAATTACTTGTGTTCCTATAAGAGAAGCTTGCAAAAACAAAACTGAAGCAAAGTCTGCCTGGAAACTTATTACTTATCAGTAGAACTAAACAATGATATTTGGTAGCTCCAATGCATTGTACTGTTGAAATTCATTCCACTGAAGTTGATAGATAGCATGTTTTGTCTATTGATGGAAGATGAATTTCCAAACAAGCATTTCTTAGGGTTTAAATTGTCTCAACCAGTATGCATAGACTATGTTTCAAAGAACATGATGTAATAATTTGCTGTTTTTTTTTAGGTTTTATTGTTTAAATGGTTAATACAACTGGGGCACATGAAAAAAATCCCATATTTTCTTCAGTTACTTGTATAGGATTTTTATAAAAATCTGAAAGTGTCGATAGAGTTTAACATGTCATCCACTAGAATTTGAATGGTTGCTCAGATGAAAATCTTAAATAATTGAAGCTGGACCTGAACCTATACCATTTTGGTAGAAACAATTGAGCCACAACTCTGTTTACAGTGAATGCATCAAAAGCACCTTGGACTGTGCCATGACCAACAAGCAGTATGCTTATACATTTTCCTATTTAATTGTTATGAGGAATTATGAGAACTTTCCATTATGAAGATGTGAGATTACATTATTTTATGTGGTAAAGAGCAAAATACAGTATCAGCAAGTTATCAGATTTGGTACTTCTTGAAAGTTGAGATAGAGAGACATAGACTTATAATGCCAAGGAAACAGGTTCTTCAACCCAATTCATCCATGCTGTCCAAGGCGTCTTCCTAATCTCGTGCTATCTGCCTGCATTTAGCTTATATACCTCTGAATTTGGCCGAATCATGAACCTGTTCAAATATCTTCTCAAATTTCAATTTACATATCTCTGCCAGTTCCATTTAGCCCCCACCGGCTGCATGAAAAAAAAACCAGCTCCTTGGGTCCCTTTTAAATATTACCTCTCTCACCGTAACCCTGCTGTATGTCCTCTAGCTTTATACTCCCATACACTGAGAAAAAAGACTGTAATTACCCACTGTAATCTATGCCCCTCTATAAGGTTATAACTCAGTCTCATTTGCTCCAGGGAAAACAGGCCCAGCCTGTCCAATTTCTCCTTATAACTCAAGCCCTTCAGTCCCAGCAACATATTTGTGAGTCTTTGCTACACCCCCTCTAGCTTAATTACATTCTTCCTGCAGTATTCTACAGATGTAACATGATGTCCCAACTCCAGTACTGCATGTTGGCTGAGGAACAGCCAGTCAGGTGATGATATAAAAACAAAAGGAACATCCAAGGTGTGTGCTCCTGGCTTTTGGTTCAGTATGCCTTCTGCCTTCCATATTCATGCCAGTCCTATGAAGAAGATCCACCAGTAAGGTATCATTTGCTTGGCAAAGTCCATAGAATAATATGTCAATACTTCATTCAAGAAAAGAAAAAGAGGGATTGCAAAAAAAAAGAATTATGTTTGTAGGAGTGGGTTTGTTATGGTAGTTCAGTATTTGAATATAATATTTCAAATCTGTAATGTTACAGAAAACTCATCTTTTTCTTCCTATCCACTCAAGCAAACAGATATTCTCTAGGTAACCTTTTACCTTTTTATTAATTCCAGGACATTTCTGCAGCCTTCAGTTGGCTCTAAATATTTCCTCATTATAAGTTTCAAACCATGTGAACAAAACACTTCATTGCAATGGCTTGGCTTCCAGCACATTGGAATTGGGATTTTGTAATACATATTCTGGATCATAATCAGTATAACTGCAATTAACTAGAAATTAGTTATATGCAATCTAACCAGAGGAGACTAATTTAAAATTAACATTTGATTGGTCTTTTATCCCGACTGAAAATGTTATTATTTTTTCAATATTTTAGGCACTTTCAGGGCACTGTGGTATTTTGCATGCCATTACGGATTTACAATCATATTGAAGTTAGATATAACTGATTCGAACTTTCAAGTTTAAAGCCAAAGAATAGCTTTATTTGTCACACATACAGTGAAATATGTTGTTTTGTGTCAATCGCCAAATTAGTCTGAATATATGCTGGGGGCAGCTTGCAAGTGCCACAATGCTTCTGGCATCAACATAGCATGCAACAATTTACTAATCCCCCCTAATCTGTACATCTTTGGTATATAGGAGGAAACTAAAGAGAAAGGTGGGGTGGGGGGTTGTGGGGAGAGAAAGATGTGTTTAGTGATGGGATGCCATTTGAGATGGGAGAAGTTGCAGAGAACGATATGCCGGAGGCTTGTCAGTGGTAGATAAGGACAAGGAGAACTCTCTATTTTGATGACGGATGGATGGCGTGAGAGCAGATGTGCAGGAAATGGAGGAGATATAAATGAGGGCATCAGCAATGGTGGTGGAAGGGAAACTATAGTTTTTTTGTTAAAAAAGTGGACATCTCAGATATAGAACGGAAAACCTTATCCAGAAAACAGATGTGTCAGAGGTGGGGAAACTGAGAAAAAGGAATAACGTTTTTACTAGTGTCAGGGTGGGAAGAGGTATAGTCAAGTTAACTGTGAGAGCCAGTAGAATATGTCAGTAGATACTGTATCTCGAGCGGTGGAAGCAGAGGTGTGCCAGTGATGGACCAAATAAATTTGAGGGCAGGGTTGAAGGTGAAGGCAAAGATGATGAAATTGACAAGCTCAGCATGGGTGCAGGAAGCAGTGCCAATACAGTCAGAAATGTAGCGAAGAATGAGATGGGGAGTGTTACCAGTGTAGACTTGGGACATGGAATGTTCCATGTAGCCAACACAAAAGTAGGCATTGCTAGGTTCTACGTGTATGCCCATGACTACACCTTTGGCTTGGAGAAAGTATGCAGAGCTGAAAGAAAAATCGTTGATGAGAACCATTACCATCAGATGGACGAGGGTGGTAAAGGAGGGAAACTGGATGGGTCTGTTGTGCAGAAAGAACCAGCTAGCTTTAAGGCTTTCCTTAAAAAGTGGAAGGAAGTGTATAGGGACTGGACATCTATAGTGAAAATAAGGTGGTCATGGCCAGGGAACTGAAAGTTATTGAAATGATTGAGAGAATACAAAGTGTCACAGCTGCAGGTAGGAAGAAATTGAATCAAGGATATGGAGATGAGTTCAGTGGGGCTGGAGGAGGCATAAACAATGGGCCTATTGGGCCCTACAATTAGGTTTGTTGAGATGAGCAGTGTGGTGTATGGGAACTATGAGGTTGGTGACAGTCTCCAAAGTTGATAAGGTTCGTGATGGTGTGGGAGAGAATGGCTTGATGATCCTGACTGGGGACCTGTTCAGTGAGTAAGAGATGGTGTCTGAGTGTTGCCGCCTGGCCTCAGCAAGGTAGTGGTCAGTCCGCCAGACTACAACAGTATCCCCCTTGTCTGCGGTTGGGATTGGTGTTGAGGGCAGTGCCTTGAGAGGTATGAGGTTTGAATTGGAGATAGGAGTAGTGAAGTTGAAGCAGATGATGGTTCTTTGGCATGTAACCCCCTGGGTCGCTCAGCTCGTTCCCGTCTAGAGGGCGCAGCCTTCGGCCCCGCCAAACAGGGTAATCAGCTGGTGTGGATGCTGTGTGATGTCCCCGCCTCGCCCAAAAACAGACAGTACACCATATGCGATTAAATGAGTACAATTTATAAAGGTTACTATAACTAAATGATTAATAACGATAAAGTATATATGAAGAAAAAAATAAAGAAAAGGCGCCAAACTTATCAAAGTCCAAACCACTTCGTGCACAACCGTTGGAGCTCAATTACTGAAGTCTTCTGGCCACCATTCGATCCCCTCCGAACTCCTCGACTCGCAGCTTAGGACCATCCGAAGTGGTCAACCAAGCACATCTAGCTTCATCTTCTCTCCTCGGAGTACCTCCTGGCCTTGGACCCCCGCTTGGGGTCCATTCCTCGCCCAGCTTACAGCTTTGTGTCCTCTCTCTCAACCCCTCGTGCCGATCTCCCCAAAAGCCCACCAACAATAGCTTACAGACTCAGAAGAAAGAACAACATTAATCCCAATTGGTTTACAAAGGAATACAATTCTCATTATCAGTAAATTTTAACCCAAGCAAGCTTCCAGCACTCTCTCGCAACAAAGAAGCATTCCTGCTTTTAACAAAACAAAGAAGCCATTTTGGTTACATACACAGTAACAAAGAAAAAAGAGGAAGCCCCCTTTACACTCTCCCCCCACCAAATAAAAGTCATGTCCTCATGACTATTAAATAACTTGCCACCTTTCCTGCCAACACACCGTAACCCAAGCACAAACAGTGACATCTCCTCCCCACACAGTAATCCTCATGCCCTGTTCCTCAGGCGCTACATAGGCCAACTATCTGGGAGTTCCCTAACCCTTCTGAGACCTCCATACCCCCTCACCTAAACCCTTCAGGCTAGGACAAAACTGGGGATACCTTGGGCCCACTACCAACTCCTCTCTCAACCTCTCAGTCATGCCCCCCACTGCACACAGCTAACCCTCCCCGCTACACCTGACTCAGTGGGGGAAGGGCCAAAGGTCTCTTCCTCAATTGAGGGAAAGTCTGCAAAAGGCAGCATGTACCACACATCCAGCACATTATCCATCCAATCTGTATTCTTCCTCATTTCTGCGATCAGAAGCTGCTGTTTGATCTTCTCCAAACAGAAACACGTGGCCTGCACTGCTCCTGCAGTCTCTTCAGCCTCCTGTTCAGTATTCACAGCACTTTGCTCCAGCTTTTTCTTCCTCATGACTTTTTCCAGACCAACTTTCTCCAGTCTCTCCGTTTTCATTTCAAACTTGATTCTGTAGAGACAGTCACTCACAAGCTGCGACCTTCGCCAGCCCTGGCACGTGTCCAGAAAACACTTCAACTCTGTAGTTCTCAGCCACTCCTGCAACGACCTCACTTCATATTCTCCTGAGGCAAATCCAAATACCAAGAGATCATCCACATACACCAAAACTCCAAACGCCTCCACATCCCCTATGGTCTTTCACCTGCCCCACAGGAAGGTTGCAAGGGCTCCAGATATGCCCTGTGGCATCTTTTCAGACCGGAAGACTCCTAGGGAATTTATAACGGCCGTCTTCTCCTTGTTGGCCCCACTCATCGGGATCTGGCAACATCCACTCCTCAGATCCAGCACCTTAAAACACTTCACACCACTCAGACAGACCATTGCCTCTTCGGCCCTCAGGGCCATATTCTGGTCACTGACAGTACGCCTCTTCAGCGCAATATAATCCACACACATGCTGCTTACATCTTCCACAGCTTCAGGGGCCAGTCGCCGCAACCTCTCTCTCTCCGAGGTGTCTTCAGCAGTCAATTCCCCTCCCTTGTGTATTTCGCAGCGTCCACGAAGAGGGTCTCACCCTCAGATACTTCCCCCAGGCCGTACCACCACCGGCTCTTGTTTGATTTCGGTATCGGCCCAATGCTGCTACACATGTCCGCACAAGCAGCTCGAAACTCTGGGTGCATCAACAATGCCTCCAAACAGCGCTCACCCGCCTCCTCCGGGCAGGCCCCCAAGCGCACCAGCAGGATATTGGTTCTCTCCAGAACTGAAACGCTGCCCGTCTCAACAGTGTCCGGACACATCAGCATTAACGATTCACGAATCTCCAGTGTCCTCAATGTCGTCAAGGGTAAATGCTTCCAATAACGATTATAAAACAAACTGTACAGCAACTTAACTGGCGCCCCGGTGCTGAGGATGGCTTTAACTTGACCTCCATCCATTCGTAACAACACCTGTGCGCGTGGTCCCTCTAAGCCTTCAGGAATAGGGTCTGCTCCTTTCGGGAGTTCCTTGGTACATTGCTGGGAACGTGCTCCCCCAGAGACCCCAAGCCATTCCCCCACCAAGCCTCCTCTGTTTCCCAACACCTCTCGGATCAACAGAATAACTGATCCCCTTGACAGACACCTTTGGCACCGCAAGCAATTTATCTGCCCCCCTAGCCAAAAGGGACACCCTAAAAACTTTCCACCAATCTCCTGCCACGGATATGATAAGCCCCCCAGCTGCGGCATCTGACTTCCAGTTGAACCACATGCATTTTCCCACACTTTCCCAGAACTGACAGCTGACACCCCGAGGTAATTATACCTGACAGTTCTAACAATGCCACCAGCCCGCCCACTCAAACTTCCAACCAATTCCTGTCGCTTTCCCTCAGCCAAGCACTGCCACTCACCCAACAACAGAGAGGCCCGCTCTGCCCACGCATCCACCCCTGTAGGGCTGGACATTATTCCAACAACTGGGCGGAGCCCACCACTGCTGTATCATCCCAACCCGTCACTCCTCACTCTCCAAACAGTACGGACAGCCCATGGTCCCACCACCATTTCGTCAGCGCTAGTCGGAACTCGAACAACGACCTCTGTGCTACCAACAGCAGCCACCCCACCCAACACACACGCAGTGATAACCAGCAATCGCACACCCACAAAGGCACACCAGCTCTTTGCCATAGACATAATTTAAAGAGGGTGATCACACAGCTTCCACAGAAATCAATCCCAGTCGAGCCCCCACAATCTAACTCCCTGGGTCGCCTCAGGCTTGCTCAGCTCATTCCCGTCTAGGGGGAGCAGCCTTCAGCCCCACCAAACAGGGTAATCAGCTAGTGTGAATGCTGTGTGATGTCCCCGCCTCACCCAAAAACAAACAGTACACCATATGCGATTAAATGAGTACAATTTATAAAAGTTACTATAACTAAATGATTAATATCGATACAGTATATATGAAGAAAAAAATGAAGAAAAGGCGCCAAACTTATCAAAGTCCAAACCACTTCGTGCACAACCGTTGGAGCTCAATTACTGAAGTCTTCTGGGCACCATTCGATCCCCTCCGAACTCCTCGACTCGCAGCTTAGGACCATCCGAAGTGGTCAACTAAGCACATCTAGCTTCATCTTCTCTCCTCGGAGTACCTCCTGGCCTTGGACCCCCGCTTGGGGTCCCTTCCTCACCCAGCTTACAGCATTGCGTCCTCTCTCTCAACCCCTTGCACCAACTCCCCAAAAGCCCACCAACAATCACTTACAGACTCAGAAGAAAGAACAACATTAATTCCAATTGGTTTACAAAGGAATACAATTCTCATTATCAGTAAATTTTAACCCAAGCAAGCTTCCAGCACTCTCTCACAACAAAGAAGCATTCCTGCTTTTAACAAAACAAAGAAGCCATTTTGATTACATACACAGTAACAAACCATATAACCATATAACAATCACAGCACGGAAACAGGCCATCTCGGCCCTCCTAGTCTGTGCCGAACAAAGAAAAAAGAAGAAACCCCCTTTACAGGCAGTTAGAGATGAAAAGTTCCAGAGAGGGCAGATGACCAGACCAGACCTATTCTAACCATTTATTTCCCTGTATCCTCTTAAATCTCTATAGCGTACGTGCTCTCACATTTTTAAGATGCAGGAGACCACCAGAGCTCTCAGAGGAAGCCCATACTATCACAGGCAAAATAAACAAGGTCCACACAGCTACCCAAAGACAGGATTAATTCTGGGTTACTAATGTTGTCTGACAACTCTGCTTAATGCACTCTCATTGTGCTGTCCCTCTTCATCCCTCACGATATTAGATGTCCATCACTTGTTTCAGAACCTGTAAATAAGCAAATCAGTAAAACACAGCCACTGGGATAACCACCACAGAATCTGCTACTGCTTAAGTTCAATAATTTAAGTTTTAATTTTTTTAGCAGTCTGCAATTAGAACCTTTTTAGTTTCATGCAATAAGAAAGATTGTTAGACCCCTTAAACAGTGGTCAGAAAACAAAATAGTAAGAAATGGAATACAGTTGAACCAAGTGCTGCCTATTGCCACCTGAAGTCTGCATTCCGTTCCCCTGGAAGCTTATTTCAGGAAGAATCCTCCCTATATCCCTGAAGCAAAGCATTGTAGATTCCCGAACACAAAACCAAAAGCACAGACTGGAAATACCTAGTAGATCAGGTAGCATCTGCGGAGAGATATGAAGAGTTAAATATTCAAGCCATTTCATCATTTTGCAAATGTTAGGAGCAAACTTGAGATTGTAGTGAATCAGTTACTAGGATATTGAGTGACACAAATGGATAAAAATGGTTGGCTGCGTAGGTTAGTGAATATCAAGTTCAAGGGGAGTTTATGTAATTAGGACAAGAAAAATAAGGTTAAAGTACTAGGAGAGGAGAAAGTGTTTAAAATTGTTAGAAATATGAGATCAAAGACTGAAGTTGTAGATTTAATGTAACGGTTCAATTCAATATTGAGTCCTGCAAACTATAATGTGACAAGTCAAAAGATAAGACACTGTGCCTTAAGTTTATATTGAGCTTCACTGGACCAGTACAAGAAGTCATTGACAGGTCGGAGTGGGATGGATGTTAAAGTGACAGATGGTTGGGAGCTCGCAGCCACTCAACCTGGATGTGGTTTCCCTATTGCAGAAAAGACCACACCATGGACACATAAACAGACAAAAATTGCTGTTTCATTTGGAAGAATGTGTCCCTGGGTGATGCAAAGTGAGAAGGTAAAAATAGACATTGCATCTTATTCTCTGAGTATTTTTTAGAGGTCATTCAACTGCAGTTGTTGTGGTTGGAGACAGAAAACAAATAACCCAGTAGTTAATGTATTTAAGATTTATTGAGCCATGTATTGGACTTAGCAGATTGCTGTTATTACAGACAACTGAATCAGTGATGAATTCTGAAGTTAATCCAGTCATTGTAAAACTAGCCACATTACACCACTCAAAAGTTTATGAAAGAACAATAAACTTTTATTGGATAACATCTTTGAAGCAAATTGAAATACTTTGTTAACTTCTTAAAATATAATTTCTTGTAAGATGCTGTCATAACTGTGAGCCTGCATGAAGCAGAAGGATGGCAGGTGGCATCCATGTTGAGTTAAACACTTATAAAATAACAAAAAATACAAGAAATAAAAAGCAATATTTCATATTTTGGAAAAAATATATTTACAATACAGGGCAAACATGCCATATCCTGCAGAATTATCTGGTTCTTTTGGAAAAAGAAATTGACTTAGCAGAAGTTAGTTGTGGTTACTGCAGTCGAGAAGGTGACAGGGTAGGAATAGCTATTTGCTTTCCTTGTTAACCCTGTTAACCTTGTTAACTTAACCCTGGTTAAGTTCTGTCATCTGAATCAAGCTAACTGACAGCTGACCATTCTGGTGCAAATGCCTGCTTTTAGCTGTGCATGTCTCAACTCATGACCCTTTTCTGGGTGTGTTGGCCTATTGCAGAATTTTGAGATGAGCTGGTACACAGATGTTGGCCCTTCTAAACTCCTGACTTGCCTCTGGACTCGCCATTGGGCCAAGTGATAGAACATCAAGGTGCTGATGATGGTCTGGAAATACTTCACAATCAACCTTCAGCTTTAAGCCAGAGCTGGCTGTAGTACAGACAGAGACCCCATTCACTCGAGCGGGGTCATTGCATCTCTGAGATACAATGAGTACAGGAAATGGATCACATTGATTTATTTTCATGTATAAATTTTACATTTTAATTTATTTTTTAATGATTTTCAAATCATTAAAATCATGAATCTACTTGAGTACTTTTTTAAAATCTTTTTCTATCAAAGACACTTAAAACCTGCCAAAAGGTGTTTGATAGCAGCAGTCTGTCCATGTCAATTAGGCAATGTTCAGGCTACAATATTTAGGGTCACTGTGGCTTCTGAGATACTTCTTGGATGATGGAGCTCTGGTCAGATGTTCCTTTATATTTGAGGAGTTTTGTCTCGGTGGGCATGCTGAGTCAGGACAGAGACCTATCTGCTTGTTACCTCTGTGATCTTTTTGAATTACTTTGAAGATGGCTGTAAACTACACAAGATCCCCTTAAGATAGAATCTTTGAAATGGCATCAGAGTTTTGGAGAAGCAACTGAGCAACACCACAAGAGTTCAATCTCTCCAACACAATGATCCTACTAAGGCACCATAGACTGTGGAAAACACTTATTAGTTGCAATTAACTTGACAAGATTAAACTGAAAACACAAGGGCTGAACAACTCTAGTTAAGACAATGATTATAAATTCACATGCTCAAAAACCCTAGAAGCTTACTGCTTTATGGCAAGTCATATGGATCATGGTAGCACCACTGCACAAGATTTGCCATTGCACCACATCAGGAGTTATTAAAAAAGAGGTGACAAAACTTTCAGTGAGAGGGATAGTGTTTAACTTGTATCCTAATGGTTAACAGAAATAGAGGTTTAAAGAGACACCTACTGATTTTAGGGAGTTAGAGAAATAGTCTGAAATGATGGAGCAATTAAAGTCAGGCATATGATAAGGTCATAAATCAATAAATATAGAAATGTCAATGGGTTATGGGGCTGGTGGCATTTACAGAGATAAAGAGGGGTGGGGTCTATCAAGCAACTTGCCAGTAAGAAATGACAAATTTAAAATTAAATCTTTGTTGGAGTAAACATTAAATAGGCTGGTCTGAACATTAAATACAGGAGACATTCACAATGTATATAGTCTGAACCAGGAATTATTAAACCTAATTTAATCTTTAATTACGTTTGTGGAGATGTAATATATGCTGGCATATTCAGAACTGTTTTATCTGAAGAAACATGTTTCTCCTCAAGCAGTGACAGGTAAAATAGTGTCAAGGAACCAGCAGGAGCATTTTTATTTCTTGGGTTCCAGTGTGAACACAGCAGCATCTTCCTTCATCCAGTAGAATATACACACTTAAATCTGTCATTGTCTTTTAATAAAAGTGTAGTGCATCATTTCTTCTTTAGTGGTAGAGGTATTTTTCCCTTAGTGATTACCATTCAGCCATTTTAAAAAAGCACAAAACAAAATGCCTTAATGAAGATGCTGTTTTCCAAATGTACAGTAAATGGTACAATGTAAACTTTGATAACTATCAAACTACTTGATTCGCACACTATGGTTTATTGCTGATTCTGTGGAACAGAATTAAGTTGAGATCAATGATCTACCTGTACTTAAAGGAAGCTGGTTACACAGATGAGAGAAATGAGTTTGAAAGAGGCCAATATGGGACATTAACATTGCAATCACTCTGTTGGGTTGAATAATTTGTGTGTGTACTCTGAATTCTGTACTTCATATGACAGCTAATAATCCCTTAGAAAAAAATCAATTTCTTATAGAAATAATGATTTTTGCTTTCTTTCACCACAGAACACATAGATTTTAATGAAAATTTTAAAGCCCATGACTAATGTTTTTTCTGTTCCTTCCGCAACAGGATTATGATTCCATTAGGTGCCCTTCCGACAATTCTGAGATTTGCATTTCACTTCAAAACTGCTCCCCATCATGATGACCATGAGCAGATGATGACATCCTCTAATTAATATCCAAAAATAGTGTTTATTCAGAAAATAATTTCTGTAAGTAACAATATTTGGTATAATTTAACATTATACATTCTGCTTTGTGAAATAGATTAACTTGGTACTTTATAATGGTCTTCACATCATATTGCAGCTTACAATTAAAGCAGTACAGATGAAGCCACTGAACAGCAACTTGCATTTATATCACCTTTGAAACTGTGAAATGTTACAGCACTCTCTATAGCTCTATTAAACAAAATCAGATATTACAAGAGGGGAAGAAAATCTTGGTTAGAGTGGTTGGTTTTAAAGGATTGGTTTAAAGGATAAAAGAGGTTTACACTATCTATATGACCCTCTAGTATTATGGCACTGTTTGCTGGGCTCTTGATTTGCAATATTAAAATTGTTGTCACTGAAAATAGGCAGTGGTTTCTAATGAGATTAAAAATTACCTTCACTTTTAAATCCATGTGATGAGCCTAGATACAATTCTCCCCAGGGAGTTGCATATTCTTCAACAAAAATGATTCCTTCGGGATATCCCAGTTCATAGTTTGAATATTTGCTTATGGAGATGAATTACTTCAATTACATTATCTATAACTCATTTTTACTTAATACCATCTTGTTATTAATTCTAAAGATTACCAATATTGTTAAAAGATGGCTTGTTTCATGAAAAGTATAGCTCCCTTTCCAAGGTTAAGGAATTGGCATGTGAATTACTGAAAAGACAATGCAGCTGAAATAGAAGCTAACAAGAATTGTTGGGTTCAATATTAACATTACACTCTGTTCTCAACTAGAGAACTGTATTATGGGGTTCAAAATGTTTGTTTAAAAATACAGGAATAAAAACAAAATAATGAGATAATAAATTTACTTCAAAACTGATAACAAACAATCAAGATGTTAATATGAACTAAAATAAAGTGGAAAGAAAGCCACCTCTATACTGTTGCATTTTAAGGAGGATCAACCACTCTAATCAGATGCACTGATCATCAAGTGTAACTGAGCCTTCAACTTGAGGAATTTCCCTGGATTCATGATTGAATCTGCAACCGGCTTCTATTATATTCTAAACTTTTACACTGCAGTGCAAGACATGGATGTTCAGAACAGATTAACTCATGCACTGAAGATTACTGAAGCTCCCCGTAGAATTGGTGGCTAGACTTTGGTACAACAAGGCCATTACTCTATTTCTGCATTATTCTCTTTCTCATGTCTCAGCTTATTGCTTACTTTATTGACATTTTGGGAGCAAGAATGGAGTAACAGGAGATAGCCCAATAGGAGCCAGAACAACTGCCCCTTTTTCTAAAGAAAACCTATTTGATTTGGTTGATGACTTGCCCTCACTGGGTTTGGTTAACGAATTGACTGGAGTGGAGCTGGTTTTCTTTAAATGCACTTTGTTACTCTCAGATGTAAATTATAACTTTACCTCAGTGTTGACTGAATTCTAACCCTTGTTGTTGTTATATTGGAACACACTGACTGAGCCTTGTGGAGCAAGGCTGATGCTTTGGGTGCATTATTATGAATGGATATTGCCCAATGAGTCAAGTAAATATTTGAGATCCCATCAAGTTTTGGGTAGAACTTCAATTCCTCTCCAATGACGTACTCCAATTTTTTTTTTCACTGATAGAGAAACTGCCTAAATATCAAGGCCTGAATTCCCAACCCAGCTTCTATTTATGCATCTTAAGATTAAGTTAATTTTTGATCGTCTAGCAACATTTAAAATGTTACAGCATTGTCTGTCAGCAAAAATAATGTACACTCATACTTTATAAAAAAATCAAGAACATAATCATATAAATCTTAGAAAATCACTGTCATCTGTCAAGATCATTTTTAAGAGTTTTGAAAGAATTAGTTTTGAGGTGTTATGATGCTAGTGTAGCTTTTATTGAAATAGAATGCAATAAAATGAAAATTTGTTCAAACTCAATTCATCAGAATATCAGGCCTTTTGAATTTTATATTTATTACTTTCGTGGCAAAGCGAGTGCAGCTTTCATACGTTATCAGCCAGTGTCAACTTTTATTAGCAAAATAATCTGAGACCATGGCCACCTTTCTTCAAATTTCTCTGAGTTTCCCAGAATGATATAATAGGTGCACCTATAAGGACACAGTCTTTGTTCTGAAATTCTGTGTATAGAGCTGAGGCAAAGAATGAAAGTATGCATGAATGCAAAGAAGGCTTTTTCTCCTTTGTTCCAGTGTTACTCTTTATCTACACCACTTACGTTCATTAGCAAGAACAACTACCCAGAAACTCTATTGCCCAACACTGTTCCCGAAGTGTTGTTTCCGAACTCTATTGCTCAACACTGTGTTGCTTCACAGAGTAAAATATGTGAACAACTGTTTCCTGGTTATTTATTATTACTCTGGAGGTTTGACTGTACATTGCCTGTTGTTAGTCTCATTTGCACTCCTGAAGACATTTCTTGAACATGACACATGAGCAATATCAATTTTTGTGAGATACCACTCATGATTTTCATGTATTTTTCTGATATAGGAGGTAATTTCGCCTATTGAGTCTGTAGCAGCTCTCAGTATAAACCCAATCTTTCACTTATTTTTCCAGTAAAATATTCTCTTTTGTAAACTCAGCAACTCTTTTGTAAACTCATCAACAGTAGGACCAATTTAACCTAACAAAGAGCATGTCTTTGGGAGGTGGAAGAAGACCAGAATACCTAGGGGAAATCCAGTGACCATTGGAAGAGCTTGCAAACTCTACCTGCTATTCCACCGTGTCGGCCTTCTGTCTCATTCTAGACTCCTTAGACCTGGAAGTGATTCCCTTGGATCAAATTTTTAAAAAATCCAGAATCAGGTATATTGTCACCGATGGAGTACCTGAAAAGCTCTGAAAACCTGTGCTAATCAACTGGTGGGGCTATTCAAAGACATTTTCATTCTTTCACAGCTCCAATCAGAAGTTCCCATCTGCTTTTAAAGGGCAACAATTATACCAGTGACCAAGATGTGCAGAATCAACACCTGTCTCAGGAAGGACATGGACCCACTGCAGTTTGCCTACATCATAATAGGTCTACGGCAGATGCGATCTCAATGGCTCTCGGCCTAGCCTTGCATCTCCAGGACAATGCATAGACCTATCTCAGGCTGCTGTTTATTGACTATAGCTGAGCACCTAACACCATTTTTCCTACAGTCTTGATCAAAAAGCCACAGAACCTAGGCTTCTGTACCTCCCTCTGCAACTGGATCCTCGACTTCCTAACTGGAAGAGGACAATCTGTGCAGATTGGAAATAATATCTCCTCCTCGTTGACAATCAATACTGGTCTAGGTCTGTAGTCTAGTGTGGTTTATTTCTGTGTTGTTTTCAGGTAGTTCAGTGTAGTTTTTGTACTGTTTCGTGTAGCACCATGGTCCTGAAAAACGTTGTCTCATTTTTACTGTGTACTGTACCAGCAGTTATGGTCAAAATGACAATAAAAAGTGACTTGACTTGAATTGACTTGGTACACCACAATGATGTGTGCTTAGCCCACTGCTCTACTTTCTCTACACCCTTGACTGTGTGGCTAGGTATAGCTCAAATGCCATCAATAAATTTGCTGATGATACAATCATTGTTGGCAGAATCTCAGATGGAGACAAGAGGGTGTATAGGAGTGAGATATACTAGTTAGTTGAGTGGTATCACAGCAGCAATCTTGCACTTAGCGTCAGCAAGACCAAAGAGCTGATTGTGGAACTGAGGGAACACAAACAAATCCTCACAGAGGGATCAGAAGTGCAGAGAGTCAGCAATTTCAAGTTCTTAGGTGTCAATATCTCTGAGCACTTAATCTGGATGCAACATTTGATGCAACTATAAAGAGGGCAAGATATTTCATTTGGAGTTTGAGGAGATTTGGTATGTCAACTAAAACACTTGAAAATTTCTACAAATGTGCTGTGGCTGCATCCCTGTCTAGGATGGAGGGGCAGGGCTTCCACACAAGATTAAAGAAATTTGCAGAAACTTGTAAGATCTGTTAGCTCCATCATGGGCACTAGCCTCCGTAGTATCAAAGACATCTTCAAAGAGTGGTGCCTTAGGAAGATAGTGTCCATCATTAAGGATCACCACCACTCAGGACATGCCCTCTTCACACTGTTACCATCAGGGAGGAGATACAGAAGTCTGAAGGCACACACTCAACAATTCAGGAACAGCTTCTTCCCCTCTTCCATCCAATTTCTAAATGGACATTGAACCTATAAACACTAACTCACAGCTTTTTTTTGCACTATGTACTTAAACTTAACTATTTAATAGACATATATATCCTTAACAAAACTGTTTTTTTCCCTCTATATTTATTTATCATGTATTTCATTGTACTGCTGCCATAAAGTTTAATAGATTTCATGACATATGCCAATGATATTGATTCTGATATGTAATGCAATTTTTTTGTTTTGCGGCAGCAGTACAGTGCAAGACGTAAAAACCAAAACTTTTAAGTTACAAAACTAAATGTGGTAGTGTTCATGGGTTCATCAACCATTCAAAAGTCAATATTCTTAAAACATTTAATGCAGATCTTCAGGATCCTGCATTTCCTCCCTGATGCTAGTAACGTGAAGAGGGCAAGTCCTAGATGGTGAGAGTCTTTAATAATGGATGCCACCTTCTTAAGATACAACTTCTTGAAGATGTCCTCCATGGTGGGGAGATTTGGGCCCATGATGGAACTGGCTTAGTCTACAATGTTCTGCCCCACCTTGTGAAACTGTGTATTGGAGGCATTATATCAGACTGCAATCAGTTAGTCATAATGATCTCCAATGTACATCCATAGAAACTTTGCATGATGATGCAACAAATCTCCTTACAGTCCAAATAAATAATACCCGCTGGCATGCCTTCTTCATGATTGCATCAATGCTTTGGGTCCAGGATATATCCTCCGAAATGTTGACGCCAAGAAACTGAAGCTGCCCACTGCTTCCAGCAATGAACTCTCAATGACGAAAGGTGTGTGTTTTTTTGACACCCTTTCCTAATGTACACAATTAATTCCTTGGCCTTGCTGATGTTGTATGAGGTGTTGCTATTGCAACACCCTTTACCAGCTGATCTAATTTACTCCTGTATGCCTCCTCATTGTCATCTGAAATTCTGCCAAAAACAGTGAGGTTATTGGCAAATTTATTGTTTTTTTTTGCACCAAACATTCACACAGCCCCACCAACACGGTCATGAGTGTAGAGAGAATTGATTAGTGAGCTAAGCATGCTTCCTTGACGTGTGCATATGTTGATAGTCAGCTAGGAGGAGAAGTTTTTTTTTCGATCAGCAGTAACTGTGGTCTTGTGATAAGGAAGTTGAGGACCCAGTTGCATAGGGTGGATAAAGTCCCAGATTTTGCAGTTTGTTGATTAGTAGTGAAGGGATATTGGAGTTAAATGGTGAAATGTAATCAATGAACAGCAGTCTGAAATATGTTTTGTTGTTGTCGAGGTGCTCCATTGCCACCATCTACTTCCTTTCCACATGTATTTTTGTCCTTGAGGATGTTATGTGACATCTTAAATACCTGCAAGAAGTTTACATTTAACATAGAATATTTGCTTATCCTTTCCACTAATTTGTCATATATTCCATTATGGTTTCTAACTGTGAGCTTAATTTTGGAAATCTTTACTACAATGTTTCATTATAAGGGTGGCACAGTAGTGTGGTAGTTAGCACAATGTTTTACAGTACCAGTAGCGTGGGATCAATTCCTGCTGCTGTCTGTAATGACTTTGTACATTTTCACTGTGACCACATGGCTTTCGTCCCACAGTCTAAAGACTTACTGATTGGTAAGTTCACTGGTCATTGTAAAATTGGCCCATGATTAGGCTAGGGTTAAATTGGTGTTGCTGGGCAACATGGCTTGAAGGGCCAGAGAGGCTTTATTCCAGTTGTGTCCCTATAAATAAATTAATCAATCAATCTGTTATGTTCTCTTGTGTTTCTCTTTCTTTCAGCTAAGGTCTTTTCCTTTTGCTTACATTGGTTTATAGTTTGCTGACTAAAGCTACCTCTAATTTTGAATTTGGGATTACATTTTCTGGCAGAATTGTTTTCTGTAATGATACTAATGCATAGCTACTAGTGACACTGCAGTCTGATTCATAGTTGAATATGTGTGCGAGTAGTCCATTGGGACCAGGGGTATTATTCTCCATTTGTTTGATTACTTTGTCCAAGAACTCTTTTCTTTCTAGCTTGAGTAAATGCTATCTTGTTGGCTTCCATTACTCTATCGTCATTTCCTCCTTTGTAAAAACTGAGGCTCATAATTTATTCAGCACTGTTACCATTTCTGTCACCTCCTGCGATTTTACCTTGCTCATTTCTCAGTAGAATGATCTCAATCTTGGTTTCCTTTTTATTATGAAGTATTTTTTGACTATTTTTTTTCTGATTTTTGTTCTTACTTCCTCTTTGCTTTCATAATTATTTTCAACTCTTATAATTATAATCCCTTTATTGACCTTATTTCTTTGACATTATTTTGTTAGGGTCAGTGTTTTCCTTACTTCTTTATTCAATAATGACCTTCTATTTAGGTTACTTATGCTGGGTTTTATCAAATTTGTGTGCTTCTGACTTGCTTTTCCTTTGTTTCCGTTTATGCACTTTATTGATCTCACTTAGAAGGGATAGTCATATGGTATAGCTGCTTTGTTGGAATGTAACATTTCATAATCAGCTTAAAGTCTTATTATGTGACTAGTTTAGGTGTGTTGCCCTGCACTTAAACCAAACTTGTATGGTCTCTAAATGCATCTGTGATGAAAATCTGAATAAGTATTTTCACAAATACTTTTGATTTTCAATCAATTGTTCAATTGCTCTATTTTTCTCAGAAAAATCTGGACCATTTTATTAAAACTTTGGCTCAGATTATGGATTGAGAAATTATACTTGATTTTGTCATATGCCACTGCTTGTTTTTCATTGATACAATATCACCAAAAACTTACTTCACACTATATCAACACCCGCTCTCATTTCTCACCAGTTTGATCATTGGAATCTCACAAGCTTATGATTTTTGGATATTTTCCCCACCTTTTCATTTCTCTGCAGCTAAGTTAGCCAAGAATACAAACACCTAACAATTCATCTCTAATAATGTGAAGTGGCAAAATGGAACTGAATTCCAACATCAGACTAAAAGGCATCATTACTAATGATGAATTTAGTGTTACTGATCAGGATTCAATTTCTAGGCAGTTGTGTTTGTTACGTTTTTTTCTGATTGGCTTATAGTAATTTTCTCTCAGGAGTTCTCCTCTGAGGAAATCAATATATAGATTAGTATATGCATAATATATCAATATCAATGTCAATATATACTATTTCAGTCATTTTATTTGCTTTAAATGTTCTAAAATGTTTTAAGTAACACATTTATTGGGATGGCATGGTAGCATTTTAGTTAGCACAACATTTTACAGTACAGGTGAACCTATTTCAAATCGCCTGTAAGGAGTCTGTACATTCTCCCCGTGACTGTGTGGATTTCCTCCAGATGTTCTGGTTTCCTCCCACAGTCTAAGGACTTACCAGTTGGTAGGTTATTTGGTCATTGTAAAATGACCCATAATTAGGCTAGGATTGAATCAGGGGATAGCTGAGCAGCACCTTTTGAAGGACCAGAAGGGCCAATACAGAATTGGATCTCAATAAGTGTTGGCGCGTGGCCAAGTGGTTAAGGTGTTCATCTAGTGATCTGAACGTCACTCGTTCGAGCCTTGGCTGAGGCTGCGTGCGTGTCTTTGAGCAAGGCACTTAACCACACATTGCTCTGCGACGACACCGGTACCACCAAGCTGTATGGGTCCTGATGCCCTTCCCTTGGACAACATCAGTGGCGTGGAGAGGAGAGGCTTGCAGCTTGGGCAACTGCCAGTCGTTCATAAAAAAAAAGCCTTGCCCAGGTCTATCACACCATGGATTTGGTGTCATAAGATAATTAATTAACAATACCCACATAGAAGCATTGTAAGATTGAAAATAAATCTAAAGGTTTCATCAGAATCCTGTGTCTTTCTGGTATTTGTACAGGATATCAATGGAAAGGTGTCACATGAACTAACAGACCTGGTGCTACTGTAAAGATGTGTTTACTCTGGTTCTTTGACCTCTCCATAATCAAAATAGAAATGAACAGGTGGAGAGCACTGAAGCTTTCTGGTTGTGCAGTATCAATATTCAATAACCTTCCTCTGGTTTGGTGAAAAATAAATGTATAGAAGTTATTCTGCCAAAGGATGTGGATGGATTTGGGTATACAGCGGGATGAGGTATACCCAGCCACATTTTAACCCTGCTGAACATGCTTTCTTGACCCTTGTTTACCATATTCACTGTCTGGATGGGTGTGGTGCTGTTGGGATTTCACTGGACGAAGCCCCGGTCAAATGCTCTGACTTGAGGGATGCAACCTATAAGTAGAAGCAAAATGGTTGAGCTGAAAAGCTCTCTCTTTACAAGACCACATAGAAACATAATCAAAATTTCACTCCACTATTGAATAAGATGATGTTTGACCCTTAGCCTTACTCCACCTTCTTTTCCAATCACCATATCTTCTGATACTCAAGTCAAATAAAATCAATTAATATCAATATACATATTGACTAAGCATCTACAGCTTTCTAAGGAAGAATATTCCAAAAATTTATAGGCTTCTCTACAATTATATTTTTATTTGTCACTCCTAAGTAGATGACTCATTATAAAGACATGATATTTTCAATTCTACAGCTGGAAGTAACAGCTACTTGGTACCTACATTGTTAATCCTCTCCCAGAAATTTACTCCTTGGTGGCTGTAATTTATAGATCTATTTCTTTTAGTGCAATGACCCCCCCCCCCACTCAGCACTGTGTATTGATCTGTTGTCTGCACATGTCCTGTTGTCTACATACAGACACAACAAATTAGTGATGAGTACGAACCTGAATGTCAGAGAATATCATCAACTGTACTGACAGTTACAGGACAAAACAGTGAGAGTTAAACTGCATGAGAAAGCCACCATGGACAGTAACATGAGGTATAGTGAAAGATGCATTAAACTGAATTTAAAGTGAAAATAATGTGGCGATAGCTTCAGTCAGGGAAGCTGACAAATTTGATGATACTAATGAACACTGGGAGTCATATATCAAGAGGGTTGAACTGTATTGTGATGGGAGTAAAGTGGAGGAGCAAAAGAAAGCCCCTACATTTCTTAGATTAGTGGGCTGAAGGACGTACGGTCCCTTACTCAAGTTAATAATCCCTGCAAAGCCAACAAGCAAGCTGTTCATGAGCAGGAATCTGGGATCTCATGTAGACCTCCTGAAACCAGTCCTCTGAGGGAGGTCCAGAATAAACAGTTCAACCAGTTGCCAAGTGAAGCAGAAAGGAGATCTGAGATTGGACAGGAAGTCCTCCTATGTCAGGGGTGTCAAACTCATTTTAGGTCACGGGCCGGATTGGGCAAAATGCAGCTTCATGCGGGCCGGATCAGTCGGGCGCGTGCGAACGCAGCTTTCATTGCCTCCGTTTTCTCAGCCTGTTCCCATGTGTCTCAGTCTCTGCTACAACTACAAAGGGTTTCACTTCACAAATTCTGTTTCTTATGAGGAAGACTGCTGAGCAAGCATTATTTTTATGATTGGTATTAACTTACAATCATAGGCTTCATATCGCCGGGCCATTAATAATTAAAATAATAGATCCATCTAAAATGATCTCGCGGGCCAGATATAATTGTATGCCCGGGCCGGATATGGCCCGTGGGCCTTGAGTTTGACATCACTGTCCTACGTGATTACAGGAAGACAAGTGGATACCCCGTAGGATAGCTGCAAGAACTGGACCACTGATGTACAGAGTGAATGTTGAAGATCAAACATAGAAATGTCATGTGGACCAGATACTGGATGCTCTTCTGAAGAACACACCTGAGTTGATTGCATCCAATAAAAAAGGACACATTACAGTCACCAGACTTACTTCCTAGTGACGATCATGTCACTGACAGCAACATAACTTCGGAAACTGAGAATGACGTCTTAGACAAGATAGCTGCCAAACATAATGACCAGAGGTGTGACAAGAATATTATCGTTGATAATTCACCTGCCAAACCTGATGCCACTCCACTGCTCCAGAGGCGCTATTCTGAAAGAAACCAAGCTCCACCCAAAAACCTGAACCTGTAGAAATATGAAATTAGTTATGGGCTGTTTTATAATAGCAGGGTTATTTGGAATATGTGTTTATGAAAGAGAAATTGAATGTTTTGTACATATATAGTTCTATTTTGCATTAATCCAAAGGGGAGGGAGTATGTAGATCTACTTTTTTAGAGCAATGACCCCTATTAGCATTATGTATTGAATTGTTGTCTACGAATGCACTGCTGACTATGCATGCGCATTGTTCTGTCTCTCTCATTGCAATGTGAATACACCAGTTAAAGCCATCTTCCACATGTGTGCACAGACACAGCAGTGGGCCCACCAATCAGTATTCTAATCTCCTCCGAGTCTAAATTATTCTTCCTCAATCTCCCTTCAAATAGCTAAATTCCTCATCTCATGAATAAATCTGAACTTTTCCCAAAGGAAAATAATTATGGCTGCTGGGGGTCAAGCCTATCAGCCTTAGGATGTCACTGCAGGAGTTCCTCAAGATGGCATTCTGGGTCCAAGCAGCTTCAGTGTGTTCATTTCAGACCTTATTTCCATTATAAGTTCAGAAGTACAAATGGTATTTTTCCAGGACGGTGGAATCAAGAACTAGAGGGCATAGGTTTAAGGTGGGAGGGGAGACATTCGATATGAACCTGAGGGGCAACTTTTCACATGGATGGTAGTGCGCATATGGAATTAGATGTCAGAGTAAGTTGTAGAGGCAGATACATTAAAAAATTTTGAAGGACGCACAGACAGTTGTATGGATAGGAAAGATTTAGAAGGATATGGCAAATGCAGGCAAATTCAACCAGCGTAGATGAGACTTTTGGTTAGTATGGATTAGTTGGGCCAAAGGATTTGTTTTCATACTCTATGGTATGTCTCTGTGATAAAGTGGGAAGGTTTCATGATGATTTACAATATTCAATTTCATTTGCTGCTCTGTAGCAATAAAGTAGTCCAGGCCTGCACACTTCAAGTTCAAGGCACCATTCAGGCATGGGTTGCTATTCATGCCACAAAAATGCCAGACAATGATCATCTCCAACAAGAGAGACTCCAGGCACTCACCCTTGCAAACAGTGGCATTACATTCATAGAACCTCTCCAACACCTATTCATTTTAGGGCAGCATTCTCTAGTAACTCAAGTGGACCTGCTACATAAAAGCTGTGACCATAACCAGATTGGATCCTGGGTCTCCTATAGCAAGTGGCTCACTTCTTGACACCCAAAAATACATGTTAAATCATCTTCAAGGCACAAGCCCGGAGTATGACAGAATATCCTTCATTTGCCTGGATGCGTGTGGCCCAAGCAATATCTGTGATGTTGGTGTCATCCAGGATAATTCAGTGTACTTGTTTATTCTGCTATTTAATACCCTGAATATTAATCTCCTTATCACTGGCAATATGGCTGCAGTGTACGCCACCTGCAAAGCGCAGTGTTTACTTGTCTCTTCAATCAGCATCTCTCATACCTGTGCGCTCTGCCATCAGGAAGGACAAGCTTTAACTGCATGGGAGCTCCAACACTTGTAGATTCCCCTCTAAAACACACACTATCCTAACTTAGAAATATATTGAATGTCCTTTATTGTCAATCTAAATCTTGAAAGTCCCTGCCCAAAATGTATTGAGGGAGTACTGCAGATGGACAAGAAGACAGCTGTCTTTCAGCTCCTCAAGTGTCTTTAAGGAAGGGTCAGTAAATAATCACTTTGATAATGCTCCCAGATCCCAAAAATAAATAAATAAGGGAAAAGGATTGATCTGAGTATTTTATAAGCAAGAACATAATGTTTAAATCAGAATCAGAATTAGATTTAATATCTCTTATGTGACATGAAATTTGTTGTTTTGTGGCAGCTGTACAGTGCAATGACATGAAAATATTACTGTACAACCCTTTTGACCTGGCGAAACCCTTGAAATAATTCTTTGGTATCAGAGAACACCTGTATAAAAATTATTATATCTACAGCTCATGTGATCAATAAGTTGTAGTTATAAAATCCAAAAACAATTGTCAATGTTCCTTTGAGTAGAGAATGAATTTTTAACCAATCTTTCTTGCAAGAAAAACAGATAGTTAAGCTTAGTTTACCATTCTTGAAATTAATATCACTTTGATAAATTTTTAGAACTTATAAGGCAAACATAGTCAATTTCTTTTAAGTAACTGGCCTAAGCCAAAATGTGATTTAATTTTTCTAAAGGCAGGCTCAGTAGATTTAATTTAAATAAAGGTTGTAAATTGATTTTAATTAATGCTCTTTACAACATGGAAATTTATTGACAATGCTGAATAGTAAAGTTACTGAAACCATAAGCAAAAGCATTATGAATAAAAATATAGCCTGAGACAATTTTATACAAGACTTTGAAAAAAACATTTTCTTACTAAGTGATATGATCGGGCTGAAATATAGGCCTAGCATGTAAGACCTGTGCTTGCTTTTCCTGCTCAAATACTCAGTTCTGGGGAAAACTTGAGATAAATACTCACAGATTTCACATTCAACTGAAATGAGATGATTTCTATCCTTGCTCTTGATGCTTGTTAAACAAGAAAAAGCTTGCTCATAATGTAAGAAGTTGAAAACTGCAGCAGAAATCCAGTACTTATCCAGGAGCAGATCAATAACTCTCATCGGGAGGGAGAGGCTAACATCACAGCCCAAGATGGGCAAGTCCATTCAATGCTCAGAAAATGCACTTCATTCCCCTCATCAGCCAACCGTCCTCCACTCCATACAATACAGCGCTCACCAATTATCTGCCTACTATCCTCCCCTCCAAGTATTGAATGCAGTTTTGGGTTCCTTATTTTAGAAAGGATGTACTGGCATTGGAGGGGGTTCAGAGAAGATTCACAAGAATGATTCCAGGAATGAAAGGGTTTCTGTGTGAGGAATGTCTGGCAGCTCTTGGGCTGTATTTGTTGTAGTTCAGGAGAATGAGGAGGGATCTCATAGAAATATTCCAAATCTTAAAAGGCCTGAACAGATTAGAGATGACAAAGTTATTTCCCATGGTAGGGGAATCTAGGACAAGAGGGCATGACTTCAGGATTGAAGGACGTCCATTTAGAACAGAGCAATTACTTTAGTCAGAGGGTGGTCAATCTATAGAATTTGTTGCCACAAGCATCTGTGGAGGCCAAGTCATTGGGTGCATTTAAGGCAGAGATAGGAAAGTTCTTGATTAGCCAGGGCATCAAAGAGTATGGGGTGAAAGCAGGGGAGTGGGGATGATTGGAAGAATTGGATCAGCCCATGATTGAATGGCGGAGCAGACTTGATGGACTGAATGGCCTACTTCTGCTCCTATAATATATGGTCTTATCCAATACAGCGCTTACCTATTATCAATGCCAACCCTAGCTCGCATCAAAAACTGATAATGAACATGGTCCTACTGCACGCTGCCATACTGGACTGAGAGACCTCTGATAAGATTGTTAACAGGGCTGCTCCATCTCTGCCCACCACTGTAAGCATCAGTTGAGAAACTCTGCTGTACACTACAACATAATAAGTGGTGCAAAAGTATTCATGAAGTGTTCATGGACCATTGAGAAATCTGATGGTGCCGGGAAAGAAGCTGTTTTGAATCATTAAGTGTGGATTTTCAAGCTCCTGTACCTTCTCTCCAAATTTAGTAATGAGAATAAGGCATGGCACAGTTATGGGTTTATACATGGCTTTGTGTTGCAAAGAAACTTATACTGCAGTTAAGTTTGGCCCATCAGATCAATCCAGATGTTTATATTTAACGCTAGTCTGCTCCCACCTTAATTTATCTAATGTCAACGTAACTCCAGTTCCTTTCTTCCACACCCATTTATCCATCACTCTCTATAATGTATCTATGTTATTTTCTTTAAAAATTCCACATTGTAACAAACATCACTTATTCACCACTTAGCTGAAGAGATTGCTTGTAAATTCCTCACTGGATTAATTATCTTTTAATGTTACTTAACTGTAGATTTTACTCAAGTGGATATAATGCAAGAGTATTTCCTCACCAACCCTCTAACTGGGTTCCATTTTGTCCTACTCTCGTGGTTTCCCTGAACTGGAAACATGATGTAAAAATCTCTGAATAATTATTAGAAACAAATCACTTGTAATACCAAAGGAAATGAAACTGAACTGCTATTACGCCACCATCAGATGTGCCACTGTGCTATCCCACGTCCACACTTTGGAAAGTCTGGTCACCTGGTTGTACTTCTACTCCCTGAGTATAGGCAGAGACTGAAGACTGCAGCACCAGTCGTGAGGAGCAAGAAGGTATGGACAAGGGAGGCACAGAAGCGCTTAAAGGACTGCTTTGAGTCAGTGGACTGGACTGTATTCAAGGCTACATCTTTGAGTTGAATGAGCATGCCACAGTTGTGACTGACTTCATTAAAACCTGTGTGGATGAGTGTGCACCTATGAGAACTTCGTGTACATACCTGTCAAAAGCCGTGGATGAACCAGGAAGCTTGTAGTCTACTGAGGGCTAGATCTGTGGCATTCAAGTCTAGCGACCCAGGTCTGTGCAAGAGAACCAGGTACAAGTTGTGGAGGGCTATTTCACGAGCTAAGGAAAAATTCCAAGCAAGGTTGGAGGCAACATCAGATGAACATCAACTTTGGCTGGGTTTGCAGGCTATCATTTCCTACAAGGTGAAACCCAACATCATGAATGGCAGTGATGCTCCACTCCCTGATGAGCTCAATCCTTTTTATGGTTGCTTTGAAAGGGAGAATAAAATTACACTATGAGGATCCCTGCAGAACCTGGTGACCCTGTGATCTCAGTCTTGGAGGCCGATGTCTGACTGCCTTTCAAGATTGTGAACCCTTGTGAGATGACAGGCTCCAATGGAAAACCTGTGCCAATTGACTGGTCGGGGTGTTCAAAGATATTTTCAATCTCTCATTGCTACCGTTTGAGCTTCCCACCTGCTTTAAAAGGATAAAATAATATCAATGCCTAAGGAGAGCCCTTAATCACCTTGGATCACCTGGACAATACAAATAGCTATGTCAAGATGCTACTTACTGACTACAGTTCAGCTTTAACACCATCGTTCCTAAAATTCTGATCAAAAAGCTCCAGAACCTGGAACTCTGTACCTCCCTCTGCATCTGGAACTATGACTTCTTAAGCAGAAGACCACAATCTGTGCAGATTGGAAATAACATCTTCACCTCACTGAGGATCACTGCTGGCACAGCTCGGGAATGTGTGCTTAGCCCAATGCTTTACTCTCTTGACACCCACAATTGTGTGGCTAGACACAGCTCAAATGCCATTGGCAAGCTTGCTGATGATACAACAGTGTAAGCAGAATATCAGATGGTGACAAGACAGCGTACTGGAGTGGGATATACCAGCTAGTTGAATGGTGTCTCATAACAAACTAACCCTCAACTTCAGAAACAGTAAGATGAGGGAACACAAACAAATCTTCATAGTGGGATCAGAAATGGAGAGATTGAGCAAATTCAAGTTCCTGGGTGTTAATATCTCTGAGATCCTAACCTGGACCCAATATATTGATGCAACTATAAAGAAGGCAAGACAGTGGCTATATTTCATTAGAAGAGATTTGGTATGTCACAAAAAATACTTGCAAAATTCAACAGAGGTATCGTGGAGAGCATCCTAACTGACTGCATTACCATCTGGTATGGGGGGGTGGGGGGTGGTGGTGGCTACTGTACAGGATCAATGTAAGCTGCAGAGAGTTGTAAGCTTCAGGGGAACAGACAGGAGATTTTGTGGACGTGAGAAGGAAACCCGTATGGTTTGTTGCCTCCCGGGTGCCAGGATGTCTTTGACGGGGTGCATCCTGGTATGAGAGGGAAAGCAACCAGAAGTCGTGATACATGTTGGGACCAACGACATAGGCAGGAAGAGGGATGAGGTCCTGAAGTATGAGTTTCGGGAACTAGGCAGAAGGATGAAGAACAGGACCTCAAGGGTGGCGTTCTCAGGATTGCTGCCAGTACGACGTGATAGTGATGGTAAGAATTGGAGGAGATGGCAGTTGAATGTGTGGCTGAGGAGTTGGGGTAGGGGGCAGGGTTTTAGAATTTTAGACCATTGGGATCTCTTCTGTGGAAGGTGGGACCTGTACAGATTGGATGGGTTGCACCTGAACTCGAGGGGGAGCAATATCCTTGCTGGTAGGTTTGCTGACATGGTTCGGGAGAGTTTAAACTCATTTGCAAGGGGGATGGGACCCGGAGCGATAGAGCAGTGAAGGAAGTGCATGGAGTAAAGCCAGATCCAATAAATAGAGAGACTTTGAGGAAAGAGAAGCAGAATAAAGGGTGTAAAGGTAGTAAGGTAGAAAGGATAAAGTGTGTGTACTTCAATGCAAGAAGCATCAGGAACAAAGGTGATGAACTGAGAGCTTGGATACATACATGGAATTATGATGTAGTGGCCATTACAGAGACTTAGCTGGCACCAGGGCTGGAATGGATTCTCAATATTTCTGGATTTCAGTGCTTTAAAAGGGATAGAGAGGGGGGAAAAGGGGAGGAAGGGTGGTATTACTGGTCAGGGATACTATTACAGCTGCAGAAAGGGTGGGTAATGCAGCAGGATCCTCTTTTGAGTCAGTATGTGTGGAAGTCAGGAACAGGAAGGAAGCAGTTACTCTACTGGGGGTATTCTATAGGCCCCCTGGTAGCAGCAGAGATACCAAGGAGCAGATTAGGAGGCAGATTTTGGAAAGGTGCAAAAATAACAGGGTTGTTATCATGGGTGACTTTAGCTTCCCTAATATTGATTGGCACTTGATTAGTTCCAAGGGTTTAGATGGGGCAGAGTTTGTTAAGTGTGTCCAGGATGGATTCCTGTTACAGTATGTTCACAGACCGACTAGGGGGAATGCCATACTAGATCTAGTATTAGGTAACAAACCGGGTCAGGTCACAGATCTGTCAGTGGGTGAGCATCTGCTGGACAGTGATCACCGCTTCCTGACCTTTAGCATTATCATGGAAAAGGATAGAATCAGAGAGGACAGGAAAATTTTTAATTGGGGAAGGGCAAATTATGAGGCTTTCAGGCTAGAACTTGCGGGTGTGAATTGGGATGATGTTTTTGCAGGGAAATGTACTACGGACATATGGTCGATGTTTAGGGATATCTTGCAGGATGTTAGGGATAAATTTGTCCCAGTGAGGAAGATAAAGAATGGTAGGGTGAAGGAACCATGGGTGACAAGTGAAGTAGAAAATCTAGTCAGGTGGAAGAAGGCAGCATACACGAGGTTTAGGAAGCAAGGATCAGATGGGTCTATTGAGGAATATAGGGTAGCAAGAAAGGAGCTTAAGAAGGGGCTGAGAAGAGCAAGAAGGGGGCATGAAAAGGCCTTGGTGAGTAGGGTAAAGGAAAACCCTAAGGCATTCTTCAATTCTGTGAAGAACAAAAGGATGACAGGAGTGAAGGTAGGACCGATTAGAGATAAAAGTGGGAAGATGTGCCTGGAGGCTGTGGAAGTGAGCGAGGTCCTCAATGAATACTTCTCTTTGGTATTCACCACTGAGAGGGAACTTGATGACGGTGAGGACAATTGAGTGAGGTTGATGTTCTGGAGCATGTTAATATTAAGAGAGAGGTGGTGTTAGAGTTGTTAAAATACATTAGGACGGATAAGTCCCTGGGGCTTGACGGAATATTCCCCAGGCTGCTCCACGAGGCAAGGGAAGAGATTGCTGAACCTCTGGCTAGGATCTTTATGTCCTCATTGTCCATGGGAATGGTACCGGAGGATTGGTGGGAGGCGAATGTTGTCCCCTTGTTCAAAAAAGGTAGTAGGGATAGTCCAGGAAATTATAGACCAGTGAGCCTTACGTCTGTGGTGGGAAAGCTGTTGAAAAGATGCTTAGAGATAGGATCTGTGGGCATTTAGAGAATCATGGTCTGATCAGGAACAGTCAGCATGGCTTTGTGAAGGGCAGATCTTGCCTAACAAGCCTGATAGAATTCTTTGAGGAGGTGACCAGGCATATAGATGAGGGTAGTGCAGTGGATGTGATCTACGTGGATTTTGGTAAGGCTTTTCACAAGGTTCCACAGTAGGCTTATTCAGAAAGTCAGAAGGCATGGGATCCAGGGAAGTTTGGCCAGGTGGATTCAGAATTGGCTTGCCTGCAGAAGGCAGAGGGTTGTGGTGGAGGGAGTACATTCAGATTGGAGGGTTGTGACTAGTGGTGTCTCACAAGGATCTGTTCTGGGACCTCTACTTTTTGTGATTTTTATTAACGACCTGGATGTGGGGGTAGAAGGGTGGGCTGGCAAGTTTGCAGACGGCACAAAGGTTGGTGGTATTGTAGATAGTGTAGAGGATTGTTGAAGATTGCAGAGAGACATTGATAAGATGCAGAAGTGGACTGAGAAGTGGCAGATGGAGTTCAACCCAGAGAAGTGTGAGGTGGTACACTTTGGAAGGACAAACTCCAAGGCAGAGTACAAAGTAAATGGCGGGATACTTGGTAGTGTGGAGGAGCAGAGGGATCTGGGGGTACATGTCCACAGATCCCTGAAAGTTGCCTCACAGGTAGATAGGGTAGTTAAGAAAGCTTATGGGATGTTAGCTTTCATAAGTCGAGGGATAGAGTTTAAGAGTCGCGATGTAATGACGCAGCTGTATAAAACTCTGGTTAGGCCACACTTGGAGTACTGTGTCCAGTTCTGGTCGCCTCACTATAGGAAGGATGTGGAAACATTGGAAACGGTACAGAGGAGATTTACCAGGATGTTGCCTGGTTGAGAAAGTGTGGATTATGATCAGAGATCAAGGGAGCTAGGGCTTTACTCTTTGGAGAGAAGGAGGATAAGAGGAGACATGATAGAGGTGTACAAATTATTAAAAGGAATAGATGGAGTGGATAGCCAGTGCCTCTTCCCTAGGGCACCACTGCTTAGTACAAGAGAACATGGCTTTAAGGTAAGGGGAGGGAAGTTCAAAGGGGATATTAGAGGAAGGTTTTTTACTCAGAGAGTGGTTGGTGCATGGAATGCACTGCCTGAGTCAGTGGTGGAGGCAGATATGCTAGTGAAGTTTAAGAGACTACTAGACAGGTATATGGAGGAATTTAAGGTGGGGGCAAATGGGAGGCAGTATTTGAAGGACAGCACAACATTGTGGGCCAAAGGGCCTGTAACGTGCTGTACTATTCTATGTTCTAAAATTTGTCAGCTCCATCATGCACACTAGCCTTCATTGTATCCATGACATCTTCAGGGACTGGTGCCTCAAAAAAGGCAGCTTCCTTCATTAAGAGTCCCCAGCACCCAGGATATGTACTCTTCTCATTGTTACCATCAAAAGGAAGCACAGAAGGCTGAAGGCACACACTCAATGATTCAGGAACAGCTTCTTGCCCTCTAGCATCCGATTTCTGAATGGACATTGACCCTTCAGATAAAAAAACATTGCACTACTTACTAATTTATATAGATTTTATATACATTTTTATATAGATTTTATATTTTTTTCCAGTAATTCATAATTTGTTTCTCTATTATTATTATTATTATTATTATTATTATTATTCTGTATTGCATTGTACTACTACAGCAAAGTGAACAAATTTCATGATGTTTGCCAATGTATCAGGACACTGGATCAGGGATCTAATCACAGACCCAGTACGCTGCACACAGTGATATTAATTGAATAACAAATCCCAAGGTGCAGACAAAGTCAGCATCTATGTTCAGGCAGAGATCAAAACATCCAGAGAAATCCAAAAACCAGAATCAGAAAACAGGCAGAGTTGCTATTCAGATAGACAGAACACATATGAATGCTGGAAAGGCTCAGGAAAATTCACTGGCGTAATCTGGCAACAAACAGGTGAAAACACAGGACTGAAATACACTGAGCAATAAACAGAGAGGCAGATGGTAGGTGGAGCGCAATGAGACACAGGTGGCAGCAATGCAGGTAATAATGAGAAACAGATGAGAAACGGAGTACTCAGTGATACAGGGGCCGGAGTAGAGCAGGAGTGAGGACAGGATCACATGGCAATACAAAACCACAGACTGACAGCTAGGGGGAAACACACACAAAGACAAAGTTCAACTGGAGGTACCGACCGACAATACACCCCCGCCCCCACTCACCTCACGGACGCCTTGTGACGTCACGACAGCAAGAGCTGGGTGCTGGCAATGAAAGTCCCTGATGAGAGGGGGTCCAGGATGTTACACGTGGGGACCCAGCACCTCTCCTCAGGGCCGTAGCCCTCCCAATCCACAAGGTACTGGAGGCCACAGCAATGAAGGCCTCCGAACCATCGATGAGCCATGGGGGTGGGGGCTTAGGGAACAGGACACAGGGGGTAGCTCATGATAGGCTTGATGCAGGACACATGGAAGGTGGGATGAAGGTGGTGGAGAGCGGAGGGGAGCTTGAAATGGATGGCTGCAGGGCTGATGACTTTAGCAATGGGAAAGGGGCTGATGAAGCCGGGGGGGGGGGGGTGTGAGCTTGCAGGAATCCACCCTGAGGGGCAGGTCTTGGGTTGAAAGCCACACATGCTGTCCCTGGCGGTAACATGTGGCCTTGGAGTGATGGTGGCCAGCTTGACGCTTGATCCTAGCAGAGGCACAGAGAACAGCAGAGCGAGTGTGCCTCCACGTCCCCTGATAACGGTGGATAGATGCCTCAGCAGATGGAACACCAACCCCCTCCTCCTGGGAAGGAAACAGTGGAGGCTGGAAGCCAAGGCAGCACTCGAAAGGGAACAGACCAGTGGATGAGGACGGATGAGAGTTTATGGCGTACTCGACCCAGGGTTGCTGCTGACTCTATGCAGAGGGGTTCTGTGAGACCAGACACTGCAATACTGTCTCTAGCTGTTGGTTGGCCCGCTCAGTCTGGCCATTGGTCTGTGGGTGGAATCCTGAACTTTAAACACGCAAACTTTATTGAATGAAAGGATACCATTTAAAGTTGTTGATGATAACTTTATCTATTTAGGTATAAAAATTACCAAGAAATATAAAGATTTATTTACATTGAATTTTTTACCTATGTTTCATCAAATTCAACAACTTACTACAAGATGGTCTCCCTTATCCTTATCATTAGTTGGTCGGATTAATGCTATTAAAATGATGATTCTACCGAAATTTTTATATTTATTTCAAGCTTTACCAATTTTTATTCCTAAATCTTTTTTTGATAACATTGACTCAAAAATTTCTTCATTTGTGTGGCAAAATAAAAATCCTAGGTTAAGTAAAAGGCAATTACAAAAATCTAAAAAAGATGGTGGTTTAGCTCTACCTAACTTTAGATTTTACTATTGGGCGAATAATATTTGTAACTTAATTTATTGGAAATCAGATTTGGATTCACCATTGTGCCCACAGTGGGTAAATTTAGAATGTAATGAGGCACAGGGATATTCTCTATTCTCCGTTCTGGGTTCTTCTCTTTCTGCCGATTTAGTTAAATTCAATAAACAGATATCCAACCCTGTTGTCAAACATACATTACGAATTTGGTTTCAATTTTGTAAATTTTTTACTCTGAAAAACTTTGCTCTTGATAGCCCTATTTTACTTAATTTTTTTTCAAACCTTCTTTGACAGATCAAGCTTTTAGCATATGGAAGGTATAAAATGCTTTCGTGATCTCTTTTTTTGAAGGTAGTTTGATGTCTTTCGACCAACTTTCCAACAAATTTGAGTTACCTAAATCTAACTTTTTTAGATATCTACAAATCAGAAATTTTTTTACATAAAATTCTACCATCCTTCCCCAATTCAACTTCAATGGACTTTTTAGGTATGATTTTTACCTTAAATCCCTATCAGAAGGGATTAGTGGCTTTTATTTATAATACGATTATGAAGATACAACCAGAAATATCAGATAGAATTAAACAAGAATGGGAAAAAGAACTTCAATATAATATTTCAATAGAAAAATGGGAAAAATTTTTACAAATGGTTAATTCTTCTTCTATATGTGCTAAACATGCTTTAATACAATTTAAAATTGTACATAGAGCTCATATGTCTAAAGATAAACTTGCTCGATTCTACTCTCATATTAACCCTCAATGTGACAGATGTCATTCAGATGTGGCTTCATTGACCCACATGTTTTGGTCATGTCCCACCTTATATAATTATTAGAAGGACATATTTGCTACCATTTCCTCAATTTGGAATATCGATTTACAACCTCATTTTATTACTGCAATTTTTGGTATACCAAATGAGGATGGTATTCAATTTTCCCCTTCAATTAGACGAATGATTGCTTTTGTAACATTAATGGCCAGAAGGTCTATATTGCAAAATTGGAAAGAAGTAAATCCTCCTACCACATTTCAGTGGCTCTCTCAAACTATTTCTTATCTGAGCTTGGAAAAAATTAGAAGCACTATGTTTGACTCATCAGTTAAATTTGAAGAAACTTGGGGACCGTTCATTCGACATTTTCATATGAATTAATTTGACCTCTCCCAGACCTTTTCTCTGTTTATTCTTGTTCTGGTATGGAGTTCCGGAGTTTTTGGCACTATCATATACAAATAAACTGTTATTATTGCCCATTGTTAGTTTAGTTTAGTATTTTTTTTCTCAATATATATTTTTTGCTTGTATTTTTACAATTTTTTCTTTTTCTTTTGATGATTATTCTGATTTTTTCATATAATTATATAGGCTTGATTGATAATGTACTATGTTTTCCTGTTGATATTTTAATAGGATATTGTTATCCTATTATTAATTTAATTTCAAGTCTAATGCATTTATAACCTATTCATTATTATGTTATGTTTTTTTTATATATATGAAATTCAATAAAAAGATTGAAAAAGAAATGAAAGGAATCCTGAAGACAGACTCAGAGAGGCACCCAGAAGATTACAGAATGACCTCCAGAAGTTGGATGTGAATTGAGAGCCCCTGTCTGACACAACATCTACAGGTAAACCAGGTAATTTAAAAGCATGCAGTACTAGAAATTTGGTTATTTCTTTGGCTGAGGGGAGTTTAGGTAAAAGAAGGAAGTGTACAGACTTGGAGAAACAATCAACTGCTGTGAGAATGGTGGTATTAACATCTAATGGGTTAAGACCGGTGATAAAATCCAGGCCAATGTGGGATCAGGGTTGACTGGGGATAGACAAGGGTTGTAGCAGACCAGCAGGTTAGAATTAGACCAGTTAGAGTTCTTGCCTTGAGCACAGACTGAGCAGGCTGAGACAAAGTTTCAGATGTCATCTCCCATGGAAGGCCACCAGAACCGCCCACTGATGAAGGCCTGAGTACGCTTGGTTCCAGGGTGACAGGATAAGTGGGATGAATGGTTTCAATAACTGTGAGCAGACAGAGCTAGGAACATAAACATGGTTAATGGGGCAATGTCTAGGGGCTGCCTTGCTCTGTTGAGCAGCTTGCATCATGGATTCAAAGTCCCATTGCGCTGCACCCACAAGACAGTGAGCAGGGAGGATGACATCGGGTACTTCAGGGGTCTCAGAGGAAGGGAATCTTCGGGAGAGGACATCAGGTTTTCCATTCTTGGAACTGGGGTGGAAGCAGAGTAAATTGAATCTTGAGAGAAACAGGAACCAACAAACTCTTTCGGGAGTTGAGATGCTTGGCTGTACGGATATATTCCGGATTCTCGTGATCAGTCCAGACTAAGAATGGCACCTTTGTTCCCTCCAGCCAATGCCTCCACTCCTCCAGAGCTAACTTCACAGCCAGCTGCTGCCAGTTTCCGACATCGTAATTCCGCTCTGTGGGAGTGAGGCGGTGGGAGAAGATGCAGGGGTGTACCTTCTCATCCTTGGCAAAGCGCTGAGAGAGAACAGCTCCTACACCAATGTCAGATGCATCCACTTCCATAATGAACTGCCGGTCAGTGTTGGGTTGAATCAGGATTGGGGCAGAGGTGAAACATTCCTTCAGGTCAGAGAATGTTTTTTCAGCAGCAGGAGACCAGGAGAATCTGACAGCAGATGAGGTAAGAGTAGTGAGTGGTGTAGCCAGTGTACTGTAATTTCTGATGAAGTGGCGATAGAAGACAGCAAAGCCCAAGAAGCGTTGCAACTCCTGACAAGTCAAGGGTTGGGGCCACACGACCACCGCCTTGACCTTCTGTTGGTCCTTCTGAATGGAACCGCCTGAAATTATATACCCAAGGAAGGAGACTGTATTACGATGAAACTTACATTTCTCAGCCTTCACAAAGAGCTGATTCTCCAGAAGGCACTGGAGAACTCTGTGGACATGACTTGTGAGTTCAGCAAGGGACTTTAAAAAAAAATCAAAATGTCATTGGAGAAACACTAACACAAGTTGGTTCAGCATGTCCCTGAGAATGTCATTTACCAGGGCTTGGAAGATGGTGGGGGCATTGGTGAGACTGAATGGCATGACCAGATACTCATAATGGCCTGAGGTGGTGTTGAAGGTGGCCTTCCATTGGTCCCCTTCTTGGATGTGGACAAGATGGTAGGTTTTATGGAGATCAAGTTTGGTGAAAGCTGAGGCACATTGTAATAGCTCAAATGCCAAAGTCATGAGCGGAAGAGGGCAACGGTTCTGAACAGTGACTTCATTCGGTCCATGGTAATCAATACACAGACACAAGGAGCCATCCTTCTTTTCAACAAAACAAAAACTGGCACCAGCAGAGGAGGAAGACGGTTGGATGATACCTGTAGCCAGAGACTCTTGAATGTACTTATTCATAGCTTCTGTTTCATGTATGGATGGGGAATACAGTTAGGCCCTTGAGGGAGATGTGCCAGGCAAAATGTCAATGGCACAATCATATGGACGACGAGGCATCACTGAAGTGGCCAGGGACTTGCTGAACACAGCCTTGAGGTCCATATATTCAGGAGGGTTGGCACTAAGGTCCGGAAATTCTTCAGGGGAGGGTCTGGGCTTGGAGACAAAAGGATCTGAGCATGGTGGAGGCAGTGGGAGTGACAGAATGGGCTCAAATCTACAATCTTGTGACTGGGCCAATGTGGGGGTGGTGCCTGACTAACCAGACATGGCCCAAGACAATGAGGGGAGTCAATAACATAAAGGGTTAACTGTTCATGACGGTTGCCGGATAAACTGAGGCACACCAAGGCCGTAACATGGGTGATGTTCGCCAGTCTCTGACTGTTCAAGTGTTGGCCGCCAATGGTGACTGAAGAGCAGACGTGGGTAGTCCCCTCTGGGCAGCCAAGTTGGAAACGATAAAACACCCCCCCCCACACCAGAGTCGACCAAGGCAGAGACTGCTCGGTGTTGGACGCCCCACTCCAGAGAAGTAGGTATGAGAGTGAGTGGTGTAGAGGAGGGCAGGACAGGGGACACACTCACCAGTACTCCTCGTCCTAGTGCTGAGCGCTTGGCTTTTACTGGGCAGGTGGAGATGAAATGGCCTGGTTGGCCACAGTACAGACAGGAACGGGTGCTGATTCTCCTTTGTCTTTCAGTCAGCCTCAGGTGATGGTCAACCTGCGTAGCCTCTGGCTTTGGAGCAGGAATTGTAGGAAGAGGCAAACAGCAGGGAAATGTAGACAGACGAGGAGCTTGGAAATCACCCAGTGCCCTCAGGGACTCTCTGGAATTCCTCCCTCTGTCACACTGCTGAAGGCGAACATCAATATGGATGGCCAAATCCACCAGGGCTTCAAAGGTGGCAGGATGGTCCTGGGTGACCCGCTGATCTTTGATGTCTTCGGAGAGGCTTTCAGGAAGGTGTTGTACTGTACCTCCAAGTTCCAGCTGCTGGAGGTGGCTAGGGTCTGGGACTTTATGGTATAACCTGAGACAGATCTGCACCCCTGGTACACGTGCAGCATTTCACAGGCAGCCTCTCCCCCATGTTTGGAGCGATTACACACTTTTGTCATCTCCTCAGAAAATAACTGAAAACTACTGCAGAAAGGGGAGCCTGCCTCCCAGACGGCTATTCCCCATTCTCTCGCCTGATCAGACAGTTGGGTGATGATGTAAGCTACCTTGGCTCAATAAGTCAGAAATGTTGTTGGTTACAATTCAAAAATGAGGGTGCACTGGGAAAGAAAACAGCAGCAGGTACCGGGCTCACCCAAGTACTTTTCTGGAGGAGGAGGACGGTGCTCTTGGACAGTAGGGCCATGCAAGGACACAGAGGGCAGTGCAGAAGATGCAGTCACAAAATGTTGATGGGCACTCTGGGACAGCTGGAGTGACTAAGGCTGGGCCACAAGATTGGCTACATTGGCAGAAGGTGACTCCACTGCCCTGAACATGGAGTCCAGCTGGTTCTGGTGCCTCCCCAGCATCACTCACTGTTGTTCCAGGGCAGCTCTCAGACAGTCGGGGTCTGCTGGATCCACTCTGGCCAGATTTTGCTATCAGGGCGCTGGAGAAGGGATCCAATCACAAACCCAGTACTGTGCACAGAGTAATATTAATTAAAACTCCCATTCCCACTTTACAGCAGTTGGTACCCAGCTTAATGTTTCATTACCACCACTACACTGAGCAATAAACAGAAAGGCAGATGATAGGTGGAGCCCAGTGAGATACAGGTGGAAGCAATACAGGTAATAATGAGAAACAGATGAGAGACAAGAGTACTCAGTAATACAGGGACTGGAGTGGAGTAGGGGCAGGAGCACATGGCAACACAAAACCACAGACGAACAGCTCGGGGGAAAACACACAAAAGGAGTTCAACTGGAGGTACTGACACAATGATGTTAAACCTGAAGTTGATTCTGATTCTGATTCTATTCTATAGGATTATAAATAACAAACAGCCAAATCCCAATTGCTTCTTACTTGGAAAAAATAGCTCAGCCATTTCAGTTCTTTTCCTAATCTTGTAGCTTCCTTATGACTGAAATGCCGATGCGAAGTTATAAAACCTAAATGTAAACTTATTGTTGTTTTCAGAGTTGTGACCTTCCCAGCTTTCATATAAATGATTACAGTAAATAAATGACTTTGCTACAGTTAAATATGCTAATTACAATTCATAAAAAAATCATTGCTTATGATTGTTCATTGCATTTAATCACTCATTGCAACTCTTTAAATTTCCTTTTAGCAATGGAATCGTAATGGCAGAAAGAGAAGCCATTCATTTAATAATTCCATAGTGGCTCTTTGTAGAGCAATCCAGATAAAAGGGAAAATAGTCTTGTATATTCTTTTCACAAACAAAAAAATATCTGTGGATGCTGGAAGTCAAAGCAACAGACAAAGTGCTGGAGGCCAGGCAGCATCTGTGGAAAAGAGTAAACAGTCGATGTTTTGGGCTGAGACCCTTTATCAAAGGACTGGAAAAAAAGAAGAGAAGTCAGAGTAAGAAGCTGGAGGGAGTTGAAGAAATACAAGGTAGTAGGTGATAGGTGAAACCAGGAGAGGGGGAGGGGTGAAGTAAAGAACCAGAAAGTTGATTGGTGAAAGAGATAAAGGGCTGGAAATTGGGGGATAGCACAGAGACAATGGAGGAAGGGGAAGGGAGATGAACATCAGAATGAGGTGATGGGCAGGTAAGGAGGTAAGTTGAGAGAGGAAAATGGGAATGGGAAAAGGTGAAAGAGAAGAGGGGAGAGTGGCAATTACTGGAAGTTTGAGAAACCACTGTTCAGGTTGGAGATTGGAGACTTCCCAGACAGAATATAAGGTGTTGTTGCTCCTCCAACCTGAATGTGGTCTTATGACAGCAGTAGAGGAAGCCCAAGGACTGACATGTCAGAATGTGCTTTGTTTTCCTTTGTGCCTATCCTGTACCCTTTCAAATGTGTTAAATTTTCTCTGCTTCCACCAGTTGTAACATTCCTTACACAAAATAAATATCATCTCACAGATCCATCATCCTTGTAGGCAGGATTTTGGAGTTTCTGAATTTCAGACCATAAAATTAAACGCTCTTCACCACTCCCAAGAAGTAAACCTATATCCAAGGTATTACTCACTTTCACATGTCATTCACCTATCATTGGGTCCCTTTTCGAGTTGTCAGTTTTTATGGGCTTGTTAGTTTTTTTTGTGAAATAGGTAGTCAGCATTTTACAGATTTTTTTTTACCTGGCAAGAGTCCTTTTCATTCTCTTTCTCTCTCAGGAGTGGGAGTGGAATATATTTATCATTTCAGTAGAAAAACAGAGACCGATTTGACTGTGAGCATTAAGTAAAATTGCTTGGGCCTTGGTGGCAGAATCAGGCCAGGCATATTTGATGTTCCATTATATTTTTCTGGGTGAATTAGCTGATGGGATGAAACTAGCATGAAATGTATCATCAATCAAAAAGCTTGAGCTTGTGTGAAATGATTGTAATCTAAATTGTTTGGGGGGGGGGAAGTCTAGGTATGGGGAATCAGAATCAGGTTTATTATCATAGGTCACAACATTTGTTGTTTTCTGACAACAGTACAGTGCAAGACATAAAATACTGTAAGTTACATTAATAAATTTTTAAAAAATCAGGGTGAAAGAGGAATACCAAGTTAGTGTTCATGCACTGGCAGAGGGGAAGAAGCAGTTCCTAAAATGTTGAGTGTATATCTTCAGGCTTCTATACCCCCACATTTATGGCAGCAATGAGAAGAGAACATACCTTAGATGGAGAGGGTCCTTAATGATGCATTTGTCTTGTTGAAGCACTGCCTTTTGAAGATGTCCTCATTGGCGTGGAGCTGGCTGAACTGCTGAATTCATTGATACATACTAAATTAAAATGCCTGCTTTTTTGAATGTTTATTGAGTTTAGTTTGTAGAACATATCAAAGGTCATAGAAAATGTTCGGTAACTGTTATTCATTGATTCCAACGTTTTCTACATACAGGACCTCTTTGATGATCCCAACTACCACAACTTACCCAGCTACATCTGCCACAGCAGGTGGCTGTTGAGCCATTAATTTTTCTCCAAAACTGGGACCTGACTCTGGATGGTCACCTTTGGCAGGACGCTGGTTAACAGCATGCTAATGAAGTCTGGCTGCTTACTGGACTACAGATCCTAGTGGAGTCCATTAACCATGACATTGTTCCCTCTGAGGTGTGTGTATGTATGTGTGCATACATCTTTTGCTACTAGCACACAAAGGAACTTAAGCAGCACACAAAAGGTTGTCACCCTTTACCTCATTGGCATGTTAAATATACTTCATGATGTACACAATCCCATTCCCTTTTCTGGTTTCCAGGCTTTTCAATATTTGGTAGGTTTTAATTAAAAAAGAAAGCCCTTAGGTCCGAGTGAGGTCATCGAGATGCCGTCGTGACAGCGTTTTTTTAGCAGGCTTTCTTATTTTTATGAAGCTGAGTTGCTAGTTCGATGCTCAACCCAGCACAGATGGAAAGTGTGCAAGGGAGCCGGCTGGATTCAAACTCAGGAGCCTTCACTCTGTAGTCCGGTGCTGATGCCACTAGGCCACAAGCCAGGTTTTAATTAGATTTCTCCATATCCTTCTAAACTCTGAGCCTTTTAATTCTTTTCATTTATGAAAGCTTTCATTCCTGGGATCATTGTCATAAACCTCTTCTTGAATTCTTCAATGTCAACACATCCTTTCTTAGATATGGGACCCAAAACTGCTCATAGCACTCCAAATGTGATCTGACTAACGCCTTATGACAAAATTGTTTGTTTTATGTTTAACATTATTTCCAGTACATAAGTGTAGAGGAGGATGAAGCAATTGTTACTGGTAAACCCATGCAGCACATAAGAACACAATTAAAAATCACAATAAATATAAATACATGAATAGCTTATATACATTGATCGCTTTTATGTACACAAGATGATCCCAGTTACAGAAGTGTCTGGACATAATGTGACTCAGACAGGAAACGATAAAGTAGTGGTGGTAGGTGTGTGGTGGAGTGGGTTAGTGAGCGGAGGTACTTATCAGCCTTTCTGCTTGGGGAACATAACTGTCTCCTCCCTGATGTGAGTGGGACGGTCCATGAGTAGGGTGGGTGGGATACTTCATGATACTGCTAGTCTTTTTTCAGCCTTGCCATCGATGTTCCAGTCTCAAGCCAGTGGAGAAAGCAAACGTGTGCCAAGAGGCAGGGTGTTCAGATAGGTAGGGGAAAACTAAAGAGCTGGAGATGGGCCTTGGAGAGTGGATTCCTGTACTTCAGGCTTGTGGAGTTATTTAAAAAAGTCACTTCAGCTGCTGATAGCTCTTTCTTTCTATTCAATACCAGATTTCTCGAGTTTGTGTAACAACAGTTACTTTAAAATTCAAGCAATTAAGCAAAATGTTAACTGCATAAATTAACTAAGCTAATGAATCTTATTTATTCTTTATGCATCTATAATATACAGGCACCACTGGCACCACAGTAGCATTTACTGAGCACGCCTAATTTCCCTGGAGCAGGTAGTGGAGAAGCACCTTCTTGAGCCACTGCAGTCCTTGTTAGGAACGTCTGTCGGTCAGGCAGTGATGTTGTACTTAGTTCCAAGAGTTACATTCAGAAGAGATGAAGGATCATCAACATGGTTCTCAGATCAGTACAATGTATAGCTTGGGTAGGCATACAAGTATTGTAATGATGTCCTTCATGGTGTTAGAGGTCATGTATTTTGAAGGTGGTGTTCAGGAAGTCACCTGATTTATTGTTGTACTCTGGAGTCACCAATTGCCATTTCTGAGGGGAGTGAAAGATTGGGGTGGGAATGGCTGTCCTAGAATTTCATTCAGGCAAGTGAAAAAGAAATCCTCTATCACTTTCCTGATGCAATGAGAGAAGGCTTTTGGAAGAGTAGAAGGTATTTACCACAGGATCTCTAGCTGATATTCCACTTGACAAATTCCACCTGGATAACCTACAAACCAAAGTTATCGGGTAATTCAGTATCTCTTTCTCACTCTCATCATTCCACTGAGTTTCCATTTTCCTTTGTTCTCATTTTCCATCCTCTCCTGCTAGTTGCACTCGCTCTCCTGGTTCATCTGCCCATCACTCACATACCTATCTGCCTGGGTATCTTTTCCCTTGTTTCATCTTTCTTACCTCACCTTATTCCACCTACCCATCATCCTTCCCTTATCTGGTTCCACCTATCTCCATCCAGCCTCTTCCTGCAACTTCTCCCACCCTTTTCGAACTGCATGATTTTTTTTTGCCTTATCTGTTTCCACCTTCCACTTACAAGAGAAAATCTGCAGATGCTGGAAATCTGAGCAACACAAACAAAGTGCTAGAGGAACTCAGCAGGCCAGGCAGTATCTATGGAAAAGAGTGCAGTTGACGTTTTGGGTTGAATCCCTTCGACAGTCACTGCCTGGCCTGCTGAGTTCCTCTAGCACTTTTTGTGTGGGTTGCTCCACCTTTCACTTGCCAGTTTCCATCTCAATACTCAGACCGAGTCAATCTGACACTATCTGCTCCTCTTCCACCCCTCATCTGGTTTCAGCTATCACTTAACAGCAATTTTCTGACTCCTCCATCTCACTTAATGCAAATGTCAAAATGCAAGCTACCGGTACTTTCTCTCTATATTCTTAGTGTCTACATAAGACCTGAAACATTGACTATTCCTTTTCCTCTGGAGATGCCTTTTGTCCTGCTGAGTTTATTCAGCAGTCTGCTTTTTGCACAGGTTATTGAGTTTCTGATCTGATCTTCAAGGCATAGTAATTATTTGGCCTTTCTATATTGGTTGTTGGCCAATGTGAACCGTGTTTATTGCTGGAGGTGTCTAGCCACTGGTTATGTGAAGAAACATGATAAAGATGTAGCAAGACTCTCTGATTTTGAAGATGATTATTGCTGGTAATTTGTGTGAGGAAAATTATTTCTCAGCTGAAGGTGGATAAATATTGTCTGGATCTTACCACAGGCAGGTATTTTATCTGGGATAGCTTGTGAAATGAATTGTACATTTTGTAATCACAGTGAACATCCTCACTTCTGAACATGTGGGAGTGGTCACTGGTGAAGCTATTGAGGATGGTTGTATTTAAAATATGACTCTGTGGAACTTCCCATTGTGATACTCTGGAATCCTGCAAAATCTGCCAAGGGTAAAACATTGACAGTTGTATGGATGGTGATGTTCAGTCACAATTTGGGCATTTCATGGTTTAATCCTGCGTTCCTGACGTAACAATCCTCTTCCCACACCCCAAGTTAAATTATTTTTGAAGTCACTGACCAACTTATAAGGAACAAGAGTTAATAAAAAAATACAACAACGACCAGATAGTTGGCTTCTACAATATTGGACGGGTGATAAACATTGGCCAAAACACCTGAATTAGTGCCATATGGTCTACCTGAAATGTCACCTGAGACAGAGCCTTGCTTTATCATTGCAGCCAACCTGCATTATTCTTCTACACTGCTCCGCAATCTTTCTAAGATTTTGTTCTAGTGAAAGTGGGGGACAAGGATCCACGATTCTAAGAGAATAGAGATCGGCCATTAAGTGATGCTGATGACTTCTCTTTCGACCAATAATATTCATTTTTATCTTTTTTTCCTATTTGGAAAATGGGGATTTTTTGTGTTAAGAATTGAATAATTAAACTGTTTTATTCCCATTATTTAGAAGGGGAGCAAGTGATCCACCATCAAGCCATCTATCTAGTCTATTTGTTCACTGAGAAAGACCTAAGAATAGGCTCTGACAACAAACTTTCCTCATATGGTTTATCCTCCATCGTTAAAGAGAACATTTGGTTCTGATACTTCCTAGTAATAAGAGTACCTAGTAATGGGATACGTATAATTAATTATTTAACAGAACCTGAGATTGAATGTGCACCCTAACAATCCCTAATATTCTGCTTTGGTAATGTTTGCTTGCATATTTAAAACATTAAATGGAAAAATACATCTTCATATGCTTTCTTGACAGGTTTACGCACAGTGATATTCATGAGAATCTGTAAATCATTATTATTTTACTGGAATATGTAAGCAGGTCAACCAATCATCACTTCTTTATCAAAATAAGAAAGGGCAAGAGGTGATGGGAAATAAGCTTATTATGTTTTACTGGAGATAATAAGTTTTCAATTGTAAATAGAGCTAATACTTTTTAATAAACTAGACATTTCTCAACTTATCATGGAACAGTCCTTGAAGTAAGTTCCAGTGGCTCAGATTAAATAGAATTTCATTTGTCTGGATGACAATATAATGTGATGATGCAGAATGTTATACATAGTCCGAATTGCTGACAATAATTTTTGCATATTCATATTTCAATAGCCGTACCTTTGGACAGCTGAATACTTCATGTTTGTGGCAAATAGATTTGGTATGTTGCTCTGAACAGCTGGAAATTTTGACTAATGTGCGAGTGGGAGAATGGAAAATGTATAGCACAAACAATACAGCTGCTGGCTCACCTACTGGGCTACTCCATTTTTGCTCTTTATTGAGCTTTAATTGGGTTTGTTTCAAACTGAGCTGAAAATGGAGTATGTGTTAAGGTTTTTCCTTCATGCAGACCTGTGAAGAAATATGAGGGAAATATAACACAGAACAAATACAAGGAAGATCAGCTGAGTTCTAGGCCAAGGGGCAGGATTTACATTGGAGAGAGGGCTGGTGACTGGTTGGGAATCTGGGGGAGTTGGAGAGCATGGTCAAAGGTCTGTTCCCAACCAACCCAGAAGTCTAAGATTGAGAAGATGATGGTGGAAGTTTGAACCGACTTTGCTTTGGGGGTGGGAGTGGTTAGGATGGCATTCTGGGGGCATGTGCACAATTGTTAAATTATGGAAGGAGTAGTCCAGTTGGGATCAGGATGATTAGCTTTCAGAGGTGGAGATTGGTGTTCAGCACAGGGAGAGAGCACAGTTATTTATTGGTAAGAGGTGCTGGAGTCAGTTTGAAATTGTATTAGTTTGATGGCAGTCAGTGGGTTATAGGGGATGTCAGGCAAGAGTAGAGAACTTGGTAGGTGGGTGGGAGTCACCATCAAGGGAGAGCATATGTGGCTAAGAACTGTGTCCGGGTGAATAAAACTCTCAGTGCTGCCCGTGTCAAACAGGCAGCTAGTCCTGCACCCCTCCACCAGGATGTCCATCATTGACCTTGCGAGCTGGTGTGGAGTGCCTTTGTTGAGGGTCACGGAGGCCAGAGTCGAATTGCCGTCCTGGTCCGGCACGTTGGGGTGCCCAGTAAGCACCCGTGGGTCGGAGGCGGTGTGAGGTGGCGCCAACTAAGATGGCCGCCCCCATACCTTGCACGCGGCGGGCAGGCAAGATGGCGGTGACCAAGATGGCGACACCCATGCCTTGCACATGGCACTGCTCAACCCCACTCGCGGTTTGGAATTACAGGCCTTTGCGAAGTGGCCCTAATTTGTCTGTTCAAATTATGTTCATTTTGACAATCTGAATCCTAACTGGGAAGCTCCCCTTTAATTTGCATGACATGTAACTTTAAAATTACTGTAAGGCTGCTGTTACACCAGGCAATGATATGCCATGCACATGAACTTCTGAATATTATGTAAATTGCAGCCAGTTGTGTATTTGATGTTGTTGAATACAGATGCAGATGTTGCTGATCCTTTTGCCTCGAAGTTGGTGCTTGATGGGAACATATTCCAATCTTAAAAAGACTTATGAAATTGGTCATAAGTGCAAGAAAATAATACTATCTTGCTCAGCAGACAAATTCAAGCAATAAAATGAGATGTCATTTGTTTCTGTCAGTAGCTGATGAAGTGTTTACATTTGCCAGGTCATTTTCATATTGACCACTGCTATGGATAACTAACATTCACAGCATAACAGCAAAAAACTGCCATGAAGGTGAGAAGTAATTGTGTTCTTCAGTTCTCTGGGCCCTACTTCCCTCAAGACAGACTGACCTAACTTATCACTGTGTCAAAATTGGCCCCAAACTACTTCAAACACTTTTTTCTTTCTTTAATTTCTCAGAATGGAGGCCATATTGTCAAGAGCCATACTTACAGCCCATCATTAATTACATTTAAGGAGGTAGGGGTAAGGTAGTCCCCTCAATCGGTGGAGTCCTCCTGGAAAGTACTCCCACAATGCTTTTGGGAAAGGTGTTCCAGGATTTATGTATCTGTGTGCTAACTTAGTGACAGTGAAGGAACTTCTGTTTTCCAAGTCCGGATAGTATGTACTTGGAAGAGAATCTGCAGGTGCCTGTATCTGCTTCCTTGTTTTACTTGGTGGTACAGGTTGTAGACTTGGGAGATGCTGTTGGAATAACCTAGGTGAGTAACCACAGTGTATCCCACATATAGTGGATGTTCCATTATAGTGGATGGAACAGATTTTGAGGTGGTGGATTGGTTGCCAATTAAGCATATGCTTTGTTACAGTTGCATGGTTCACTTCTTGCTATTCATCAATGACAATGAGGAGTAGTCCTTCATACTCCTGATTTGTGCCTTGCTTATGATGCAAAGACTTGGGGGACAGAAGGTGAGTCATTCCCTACAGGATGCCCAGTTTCTTGTGTGCTGCTGTGGTCTGCGGGTTTTATCGAGCTGTTGTTAGGTCAGACATAAATGTAAACTGAAGTCTGAAACCTGTGAAGGGCTCTCTAGTAAATTATGCAAGTCATGAAGCTGGCAGACCCTATGTGCAAAACATTGATGGTAGAGGACACACACTGTAATCTCAGTCCTGAACTCTGCATGATGCAATCCCTTTTTATTTGGAGAAGTATACAGTAAGATTATAGGTTTCCCACAAAAGCCGTTGAGTCTTCTTGGCTTGTGTGACCAGTGTCACTGGTTACTTGAAAAAAGTATCAGTATGCTAAGTGGGTCAGATGGGTGCTAATTGACCTGGAGAACATGTCTAGTCTGATCCAATGTTCACAGACAACTTCATTTGCATTTGAGGTACAAAAATAATACATGGAAATAGATCTATTATTTATGGATCTGTGTGCTAACATAGGCATGGAGTTTATTCAGAGTCAGGATAACTGACTGAGGGCTCTGTGCAGTAACTCTACGAATTTCTATTACCGGTGTTTCAATAAACAGAGAGATGAGAGTGGATATAGTTATGTTAGAAAATTGGGCTGGAAAATAATAACGGGGTCAAGGAGATGGCAGATGAACTAAATGAGTATTTTGCATCAATCTTTCACTGTGGTACTCCAGCAGTGTGCCAGATGTTGACAGATGCAAGGGGAGAGAAATGAGTAAAGTTACTACTACAAGGGAGAAGGTGCTCAAAAACACCTAAGGGTACATAAGTCACCCGGACCAGATGAACTGTGCCCTAGGGTTCTGACAGAGCCAGCGGTAGAGATTGTGGAGACATTAGTAATGATCTTTCAAAAAAAATCATTGGGCTTTGGCATAGTGCCAGAGGACTGGAAATTTGCAAATGTAACTCCATTCTTTAAGAAAGGAGGGAGGCAGCCTAAGGGAAATTATAGACCAGTTAGCCTGACTTCGATGGTTGGGAAGATGTTGGTGTCAATTGATAAGGGTGAAGTTATAGAATACTTGGAGAGACAGGATAAGACAGGTCAAGGTCAGCATATTTTTTTTTAAGGGAAATATTGTCTGACAAACCTGTTAGAATTCTTTGAGGAGATTACATGCAGGACAGGTAAAGAGGATACAGTGGATAGTGTATATTTGGACTTTCAGAAGGCCTTCAACTAGGTACCACACATGAGGCTGCTTACCAAGTTAAGAACCCATGGTATTACAGGAAAGCTACTGGCATGGTTAGAGCATTAGCTGATTGGTAGTAGGCAGTAGGTAGGAATAAAAGGATCCTTTACTGGTTGGCTGCCAGTGACAAGTGGTGGAGGCAGAGACTGCTGGAGGGGTATACGGAGCTCAGAAAAATAGAAGGCTATGGGTAACCCTAGGTAATTTCTCAGTTAAGGACATGTTCAGCACAGCTTTGCGTTTCTATGAAACCATCAAAATTGGCCTTGATTCTCCACTCGTGGACCAGATCTATCTTTTTCCATATTTGCTTTGAAACTGCTGGCATTATCATCACCAGACGCTAAGTGCTATCCTACACAAACTTCTATTTCAGGCCTGTCTCATTCTCTGTTAACAGATCAATATTGTACACTCTCTTGCTAGGAATTCGATGTACTGTTCAAGGAAACTTTCCTGAACACATTTGACAAACTTCATCCTATCTATTTCTTTTACAGTCTGTGAGTCCCAGTCAATCTATATGGAAAGTTAAAATCACCTGCTAGAAGAACCTTATGTTTCTTGCAACAGTCTGTGACCGCTCTACAGATTTGTTCCTCTAAATCCCATGGACTGTGGGGTGGTCTATAATATAGTCCCATTGGCAGGGTCATACCACATCATGAACAAGTATAATGTGTTTTGTGTTATCTATTTAATTAGGTTATCTTTTTCTAGTTTTAGGACTTATCTGAAGATCTGATCACATTTTAGTTCATATTTATGCAGAAATAGAGAAATTCCTACAGGGTTCTCAAACTTTCTGGCACTACTGGACATCAGTACACCACCACGTCATGAGGGTACGCCTCATTAAAATAAGAACAAAATAGGCTTGTTACTCTGGGTTTTGCGCTTTTCTTTTGATTAGCTTTATGTGTTGGAGTTGCAAAACTTAACAACAGTCACCCAGTGTATAAGATGATGAGAGGCATTGATCATGTCGATAGCCAAAGGCTTTCCCCCAGGGCTGAAATGGCTAACATGAGAGGGCATGGTTTTAAGGTGCTTCGAAGTAGGTACAGAGGAGACGTCGGGGTAAATTTTTTACGCAGAGTGGTGAGTGCATGGAATGGGCTGCTGGCGACGGTGGTGGAGGTGAATACAATAGGATCTTTTAAGAGGCTCCTGGATAGGTACATGGAGCTTAGAAAAATAGAGGGCTATGGGTAACCCCAGGTAATTTCTAAAGTAAGTACATATTTGGCATAGCATTGTGGGCTGAAGGGCCTGTAATGCGCTGTAGGATTCCTACGTTCTGTTCTATGTTTTCTAGGTATCTGCCTCCTGTAACTTAAGGGTGACTACATCCCTGCAGTGCCTATCTGTCACCTCCTTATTCTCCCATATGAGCAGCAGATCAGCCAGATGCATCTCTAATTCCTTAGCACGAACTCTAACAAGCTGCAGCTCGATGCATTTTATGCAGATCAAGTTCTCCAGAAAACTATAGGTCTCGCAGAATTCTCACATAAAGAACATACCTCTAAACTTGAACCCTTCTCACAGCACTAATAGACAAAGAAAAAGGTAAAAATCATACTAGCTACTTAGAGTCCCTGCCTGTTCTCACCCAAGCAAGTTGAACCAAAGTCTCACCATTCTAACATTGTCCACTCCAACAACAGCTGCTTTGCTTACATTCTGGTTCTTTATATTGGCCTTTGTCAAGTGCCGAATATATCATTATCATTGCAGCCCACCAAAAGGTCCCAAAAGTCTGTGAGCCCTTAATAAACCTCACACAATCTCAGCTCATCAAGCAACTGCTCGCAATGTTTGCAATATCATTAATTTTGAATAATGTTACTTTAAAGTATCTTAGCAAAAAGAAAATATTCTTCTATCCTGAGGCTTCTTACATTTTTTCACTTCCTTTAGCTACTTCACATCCATAAATAGGAAAAGATTAATCTAACCTATAAAACCCACTTTTCATCTTAAGTGCATCAATAAATTGCTTCATTAATAACTGAAGTTCTGTAGCAGAGACAGGAATATAAGAAAACTAATATACTGTTATAAATAATGTATTGATTATACAATAGATCTTGCATTCTCTGCATCTTTGCAGATATTTAGCCATAAATTCTTTTCTTTTGTAGTCTGCAGCTCTTTCCCAGAATGATAAAATCTGCTACTGTGGAGATGAGGTAACCAAGCAGTTCAATTATTCTTGGAAAATCAGTCACTGCCTTGTATTTATTTAGATTCTTTCTCAATCTTAAGATATCCCAAAGCCAGTGACATACTGTTAAAGTGTAATTACTGCTATGTTGGAATTATTGCAGTCAATTTGTGCAGAGCGAAGTCCTAGAGCAATTAGAAATGGCTAAATAACTTGTTTTTAAATGGTGTTGATACAGGCAAACACCCTTTACCTTCTCAGAAATGTGACCATCGGATCCAATGAGAGGACAGAAGGGCTTTGACTTCTTGACAGACGGAAGCTCTGACAATAGAATGCAAAATGTTCTGCTAAGTGTCTGTAATGATAGTGATGGTATGTAGAGAATGTGACCGAGCACTTGACTCAATCTTTCTTGGACCAGGACAAGATATTGGTGCTATTCACACCTTGGAACTTGAAGCTTTCAACCATCTCCAGCTCAGTACCATTGATACATGCAGAAACATGTGCCCCATCGCCCTTCTTTAAGTCAATAACGAACTATTTTGTTTTGCTGACATTGAAGGAAAGGTTATTGTCTTGATCCCATACTACCAGATTCTCTCTTCTTCCTGGATGCTGCCTTGTTGTTACTTGAGATCTGCACTTATCTTTCAGTCAGTTTTTATTAAATGTGGTAGTTGATTTAATGTTTCCTAAACTGGGTAAGTTAGTTTTTCTTTTTACACTGTTTATTGTTTCCAATAGAGGATGAACTAAGAATTTTCCATATAGCTTCTTTGTATCCATAAACACAAAGTTTTAAATTCTGATATACTTTCAGCACAAAAATAACTCATCAAGTTTTCACCATAGTGAATGTCCAGAATTCCCTTTGGAGTTGATATTGTTCCCTTTGGAGCAATTGTTTTCTTGGCAACATTGTCTGTTGTTTTTTTTTCCTTTTTAGGTAACATACTCCAATGTTGTCACTACTGAGCATTCCACTTAGAATTAGTTTTGTTATATCCTACAGATTAGGATCCAGTACATTCTTCTATACAAGTCTGTAATGGTTTCCTTTCAAGGGATATTCAAAATGGATCTTCTTTGAAATAAATGAATGGTGTGGCCCTAGATGTATATTTCAACACCATCCTATTTTAGCCATCATCTCCTACTCTGAAGAAGACATATTGTTTTCTTCTTGGTTTAACTGTCCTCAAACTGGAAAGCAGTGAAGGAGTTGGGTTATTTTATAAATTGATGAATAGCAGAACATCATTTCCAATATTCTAGAAAGACAATGGAAATACTGAATGGAGACACTTAACTGCAATGCATCCAGTCTCAACAGAAAAATGTGACTGAACTGTTGAAGAACTCGTAGCGATAATAATGTACTACGAAGCAGCAAGGTGGGTCTACTTAAAATTCTTTCCCAATTTGGTAGAGGTAAATGAGCAATGTCATAGAGTCTGTACTTTGCATGCTGTCCTTGAACTTTATTCTATTGACTTCAATGGATGAATTTCAAAGGTTAGATACTGATGCACCATCAATAACTCACACTGAGACGTAAGGCGAGATATCGGCTTTTATTGACTGGAAGAAGGAACCAGGAGTGAGTGTCCATCATACTATGTCCTGGAGACTGAGGCCGAGCGTCAGGCCTCAGATCGCCTTTATACAGGGGCCTGTGGGAGGAGCCACAGGAGCAGCCAGCAGGGGGCATGTCCAGACAGGCACATAGTTCACCACAGATACAATGTGACAATCAGTTTTCATGAATTCTAAATTTAACAGAGCACTAAATGGCAAAGAATTATAGTTGTGTAAATGTCCTTGCCTCCAAGACTGGTGTTATAGTTCCCAGCAGCTATCAGGTCATAGCAACAACAAAAGGTGATCCTCTGGCTTTAAATGCTCTCAAACATCCTTTCAAGCATTTCATTGTTTCCTGAGACTGAAACAAAGAATTTTGATCCTGATAAATTATTATTGTTTTACATAGCTGAAACTGGTAATGGATGCATATAACTCTGCAGCTCTATTCAGCCCCATAGCAATCAGCAGTATCTGCATTCATCCAATATTGTTCACTTAACAAAGTCAATTTAGGTAGCACTGTCTTTTGCCTCTTGTTGCTCCCAAGTTATTTTGACATTTTTCTTTATACTTCCTTTCATAACTTATTGCCTGATAGCACTTGCTGAGGGTCTCATAACAAACCTTGAGAAATCTTACTGAACCTAAAGATACTGTGTATCTATAGGCATATTTTAAGTAATATCTAGAGTGATTGAAGGGGAATGCCTTTTTTAATCTAAAGGGTGGAAGTGGTCTAGAACCTGTGACCTGAAAGGTGGTAGTGGCGGAAATATTACTTGCCTTTGTGTAGGTGAAGAGACACAGAACTATAATTCTTGTGTTGGTGGTGGAATTAAGTGGGATGTCTCCTCTTGATAATCATACACAGAATGTGCTGAATGTCTTATTTCTTCATTGTAAATGTTCTGTGCTTCCATGGTTCTAGGACTAGAGTTGACAATTGATCTGGAATCATGAGTTCAAATGCCACCATTGCATATTAGGCATTTTAATTAAACATGAATTTGGTATCTTAATGATACTAATAATGGTGTTCACTAAATATTTGACCTGCTGTAAGAAAAGATCTGGTTCCCTAATGTCAGTCAGGATAGGAAATCTGTTGTTCTTCCTGGTTTGAAACATCAATATGGTTGACTTAACTGCCAGTTCAGTTCAGAGTAATTAAGCATTCTCAATCAGAATCACAACCTCTGAAGGGGTAAATAAATATCAGTTTATATTCAGTTATAATATTCTGCCTGTTGCTCTCATTGACATGTTATTTTCTCTCAAATATGATGCCCTCAGTTAGCTTTATTCAATTATAGAGGGACTCTCTGTGCTTCAAAATGAACTTTGGCACCTAAACTGCAGTTCTGATATCATACTGTGTAACCAATGCATCAGCACAGAAGCCGGTGCACAAATCACTAAGAAAATGTAAGCATTCTAGTAAAGCAGGTTCACTCTGTAAGTATATTTGGGAAATGATTAACTGTAAAGAATAACAAAGAAAATGGCAGAAAAATTCAAAGAAAAAGGACAAAAGGATATATTTGGAAAAAGGTTGACAGTTACCCGGAAAATGAATGGGGAAGAGAGCCTGGTTCAAATGATATTTGGCAAAATAACAATACATGACAAATTTATAGTTCAGAGCTATATCTAAATACAGCTGGTGGGGCTAATTTTAATCAGGTTTCAACAAACTGATGAAATGGGTATGAAGTTAAGTTCTGCAAGTACTGCCACACACCTCTCCTCCCCTTTCCCTCCCACAAGCCCTTGAGTTCACCCTGGTATGATTTCTTTATGTTGCAATTAAGATTTTCTCTTCCCCTTTAGATGAGCATTGAGTTTCAGTTGCCTTAGGCTGCAAGTAACAGTTTCTGCCATCCTTACTGTTATTAAGTAATTGGTTGTAAATTGTATTTTGTTTGGCAAGTAGGTTTAAAATTGCTATATGCATATCAAGTAATGATAACACAGACAGCTGTATTTAGCATCTTATTATAAATAGCTGCTCACATTAATTAACGCATCAGCTGCTAAATCTAATCACAGTTGTGAAGATTAATATTCTATGCAATATTAACATTATACTTTAAAGAAGGATAATATTTAACAGAAATACACATCCATTAAAAATGCCATCTGAGGCTTCATTCTGTTAGATAGAATTTGCATATTATCATACGTATTAAGAGCAATAATGATGCAGTTAAAAGGTAGAATTAAGGGTACAAATCCAAAATGTGATATGTTATAAACTCCTGTTCATTAATATTGAAATAAGACTAATTTAGTTTACATAGAAATATAAAAATTAGTAGTAGAAGTAGGCTGTATGGGTTTTCAAAGTAATCATCTAAATTCAGTACCTTCTATTGCTTTGACCTCTGCTCCTTTATGTCTTCAGCTATTAGTATGATACCTAGCTCCTTCATGAATATATTTATTAGTATGAACTCGGTCTTACATGGTTTGCTTCATATCTTGAGGCCGCATTCCCTGCTCCTCCTGCATTTCCTGACCATCAGGATCATTGTTCCTGAATCTGCCCTGACCAGCCTCACCAGAATTTTGTATGTTTCAGTGAGATGCCCTCTTATTTTAAGGTCCAGTGAATATAAACCCAGTCATCTCCATTTCTCTTAATGCACCATCTCAGGAATCAACCTGGTGAGCCTCCACCAAACTCCCTCCATAGCAAGAACATTTTTCCTCAGATAAAGAAACCAAATTTGCATGTAATACTCAAGGAACACACAAAAAGTACTGGAGGAACTCAGCAGACCAGGCAGCATCTATGGAAAAGTTTATGGTAGACTTCTGGCCAAGACCCTGAATCAGGATGATTCTTATATCGCATATATTCTTTTCCACAGCTGCTGCCTGGTCTTCTGAGTTTCTCCAGCATTTTGTGTCTGCTGCTTGGATTTCCAGCATCTGCAGATTTTCTCTTGTTTGTAATACTCAAGATGTAGTTTTGCTGTGATTCTGTGCAATTGCAGTACGACATTCTTGATTTTGTATCAGTTCCTCTAGCTCTGAATGCTGACGTGTCATTTGCCTTCTCAACAGACTGCTGCACCTATATGTTTACTTTCACTGACCGGTACACACACAAATTGCGCAGGACTTTGGCACTGAGATGGTACCGAGCTGTGGCCTCCGATGAGTTGCAGCTCAGATTTAGTTGTTCCTTTAATTGTTTAACTTCTTATGGTTTTTCAGTTTCATGAGGTTGGTTTTGGGGACAGAGAGGGGATGCAGGGAAATTAGAGGTCAGGCTGGAGTCTAAGACTCTGCTTTAGATTCGAAGACCAGCTACATGGATGTGGGAAATGCATGGTCAAACATCAAATGTCAAACTAGCAGAGAGTAGATAACAGACCCCACCCCCCCCAAGGTCTGCAAGTTTTTGGCAGGTTCTGGAGTTAGACTTCCATGCAGGAAGGAGGAACAACTTCCAATGAATCAATGAGTCTGGAGGTTGAGGTCTAATGGTTGGGTTCCCACCATCAGCGATTCTGGAATTTAAGGCCTCTCATGTCCTGGGATTGATGTCAATGATTGATGCCTAAGAATGAATCAGAAGTCCAGAAGTCTTGTTCCGTTGGCTGGAGCCAAGTCTGTGAATCTCTGTAAGTCTACTGGGGAGGTTGACGCGCAATGTTTTCAGACCTCAATCCATGTCCGTAGAAGGCTGAGGCTGGAGATCTGCCCTGGGGTTAAAGGGATGTGTATGGTGGGAGGGAGGAATTGGCTTGTTTTTGCTGTTGTTGCTGTTTGTTGCTTGTTGTATTCTGTGCTTTTCTACTGAGAATTCTGGGTATGTTATGTTGGCACTGGAAAGTGTGGTGACAATTGTGGGCTGCCCCCAGCACACCCTCGGGTGTTTTGGCTGTTAATGTAAACAGCAGATTTCACTGTATATGTCAATGTATACGTGTCAAAGGAATTTGAATTTTGTATCTTGAATAATCTACTGCCATGCAGATAATAATAATCTGTCTTCTTGTTTTTGCCACCAAAGTGGATAACCTCATATTATTCCACAAAATTTAATATCTCCCATTTGCCCACTCGACCTGAATCACACTGGGGCCTCTCTACTTTATTGCAGCTCACCCTCTCACCCTGCTTTGCAATGTTTGCAAGATTATTTTCAACAACAAATCATACGGTAGTAACAATTTATGAGGCACAAAATCAAATCTGCTCACTTTGACAGTACCTAATTAAAAAGTGTGTGAAGTTAATTGAAAACTTATTTTTGGACATGTATTAAAATGGGGTACGCAGGAGTATAAACAATTCTGCTTAGATAGTCATTTCTTGACTCCATCAGTCCAGCTATTTTGAGATAATAAGTGAACATGATACATTTTCACAAGAAATAAAACAAAAGATCCATCAGTGGGGAAAGGAAATTTCAGAAAAAAAAAACAAATATGGTATTGCGTTACTGTAATAAGTTACGTATGTTTTGCTGCTGTAAAAAAACAAAATCATGGCATATCTGAGTGATGATAAACCTGATTCAGATATGGATTTCTCTTGTGGACTGAGAGTGGGACGACAGCAGGGAGAGGGGAATTGTGGTTGGGAAAAGGGGATAGTGAGAGGGGTGGGAAAGGGGTGGGAGAGGAAAGCACCAGAGGGACATTCTGTAATGATCAATAAACCAATTGTTTGGAATCAAATGACATTGCCTGGTGCCTCAGACCACCCCCACCACCCGTCACTCCTTTTCTGCCACATGTCCTGTACACCTCCTGCCTCACTCCTCTCTTGCTATTCCTATAATCCTTTGCTCCCGCCAGATTTACAAACTTGCTCTCCACACCAATTTGACAAATACAGTACTGTACAAAATTCTTAGGCACCCTAGCTATACAGTATTGTGCAAAAGTCATAAGTGTAGCACAATGTGTAATCCATTTGTTGTGCCAGTACAGAATTATGCTTAATTTTGACCATCCCTTTAAGTCCACATAATCGAACTAATTGCACGTCACAACATATTCAAATCAAGTCAAGTTCACTAATCTTTTGGTAAGAAAACACTTTTCATTTGCTCTGTGCCTACAGAATTCATGACTAAGATTCAGAAAAATCTCAGTGAAAATACATCTTTCTCTCCCATAGGTTTTTAAGTGTACATTACATTTTTAAATAATTGCAATAATGTACATATTTTGAAATGTGTTATCTGACTAATGCTGTTCTGATAAAATACTATATGGGGGTGAATTTAAACATAAAATAAACACCATCCAAAATCTCCATCCTGTTAGTAATTTGGCAAATGCACCAAAATTAAAGGAACTATTTTATATAAACGGTTGAGGTGCTCATTCAGAGAAAGATGTAATCTTGTTTGCTGAGGAAAATTTCTAAGGAGCTGTTGAATCTGTAAAGACTTGCTTTTAGAATGCATTAATGGTCATTTAGATCAAACTGCATCCACATCTAGATTGAATGGATACAAAATAAAGCTCAGCAGACCTTTAGAAATGTCGGTTATTCTAATTTAGGTCTCCCTTATCTCTTGGAAATCTTTAAGTAAGATATTCAGTTGCCCTTAAGCAACTTTGATCTTTGTCATTTCTGAAGTGTGTTGCATTTTCCAACATGACACGCAATTCATTATTTTATGAATTTATGCTGCTCTCCATGTAGAGAGATAGAGTTTTATTTTCAAATGTCAACAATACCTTATAAAATCTTTTCAACTTCTATAAGATGTTTTACTTCTTGCTATAGGGTCCTATGTGTCACCTTTTAGGATTAGAATGGTGAAGAGAGGAGTTATTTACTCCTTCAAAGCTATAAAAACATATCTGAGGGAAAGAGGATTTGTTTCATTATTATCAAAAAGAGAATTTCTTGCTGTGGAGTCTTATTACATCACACTATACACTGTCAAATGGACTTGAATATAAAGTTCACAAAATTTAGGTGTGATATGAGAAGTGTTTATGTCCTAATGTAGACTTTCTTGTCTATAGGATGACAGGGAACAACTAATAAAGCAGCGATGTGGTCAAAGCCACATGAGCCATGATCTTATTAAATGGAAAAGCTGCCTGAAGAGACCAAAGAAATATTTTGCTCTTACTTTTTAAATTTGGATGTTCTTGTATGGAGAAAACCTTGAACAGAACAGAATGCATCTGTCAACACTTTGATTTTAACAACCTATTTCATTATAATTATTTTTAGGTTTTCATTGAAACAGCATCATTATATGTTATATGCTATGGACTGTATGGGAAACATGATCTGGATTGATCTAATGCAATGACAATTTGTATATAAATGAACCGTTCAAAAATGGACGTTGAAGGAGTCCTGAAGTAAAACGAACAAGGTTGCATAATTATTAACATGGCACTTCCTTCCTCTGTGGATGTTTTAGCTAACCTTCCTCGCTTAGCAACAGCCAGAACTGGAATGCATGGTTGGAGCATGTAGTTAGGAGAACAGGAGCTGGGATTTAGTGTAAAAATAGGGTCAATGACCGAGGCAGTTCAGGAAATTTATCAATTATGGCACATTTAACAATGTGCTGCTTTGCATATTGCTCATCCCCACATTCTGTGCCTCCACACTAATGCTCAATCTTCACAATCACTAATCATCCTTTGTCTCTATCTTGAATGCATGCTTAAGGGGGTCATTAGACCATTGCTCTTTCACACCGTTTCAGGATGTGTACAATGATCAAGTGCAACTCCCCTTGACGGTGCAATGGTGCCTTTTACCTGCATTGGTCAGGTTGATTGGTAGTTGAATACTATACCCCTGCCAGGGTACTTCTGTGGAAATTGACTTGACCAATGCCTCAGAGCTGAAATGACTGCATTTGAGGCAAATGACTGTTTTTGAATCAGAAAATACAGGAGGATAAGGTGTCTCTCTCCCTCTCCCTCTGGGTAAGATAGCTCACACTATGCTGAGATACTATTAGGTAACTGCTGCAAGGGTCAATGAAGACAGCACAATAATGTTATTGACTTGATATGTTGACTGTCTATTTCTCTCCATAGATGGAGGTATGGAGATACATGTCTGACCTGCTCAGTTTCTGCAGTTCGTTAGCAACAATTCAGTTTAAATAACTCTGAATAGCAGCAATCCAGAAAATAAATTTTTCAGATTTTCAACTAATGTAATTGAGCATTTTATGATGAACGATATACAAGTAAGGAAGAACCTAAACCTTAATTTAAAATTGTTATTTTTTTAAAATGGAATTTTGAAGAAAATGACAATATAAGTACAAGTAGTCTTTCAATTTCAAGGAGAGGCTGTTCAACAATAATTGGAGACTAGTATACAATGCTAGTGAATTTAAAGGACCTAGTATTTTTCTAAGCAAGGAAATCTGAATATCTGAACTGACTGATAGAATGGGCACATTGTCATGGTATAAGTGAACTTTGCATAAAAAAAGAACATCTGTGGTATCTTAGATGTCAATGTGAATATGTAGTTGATATTGATCACATCACCTAAAGCTCAATAGACTACATTTTGGCACGCATATTTCTATAGATACAGTATATACTGAAGAGAAATCTGATTGGTTGCATCACAGCTTGGTATGGAGGATCCAGTACATGGGATTGCAAGTGGCTGCAGAGAGTTGCAGACTCAACAAGCTCTACTGTAGGCACAACCCTCTCTACTATCGAGGACGTCTTCAACAGTTTCTGCCTCAAGAAGGTGGCATCCATCACTAAGAAGACTCACTGTCTTCTCCTAGTTGCTACAATAAAGACCCATATTCAACAATTCAGGGACAACTTTTTTTTTCCCTCTACAATTATGTTTTCAAATGGTCCATGAACACTATGTAGCATTTATTTACTTATGTCATATAAAAAAGTGACGATAAACTTCATTCTGAAACGGAGCGCACCAAAACTGTATATGTGTTCAACATCGGTACCTGAGATTGAATTTCTCTTCCCTGTTCTCTGTGTTAGTCTCTGTAATTCTCCTTGAAGCTGCTTTCTTTGATCTCCAGCTGTGTGATAGCAATTTATTGCATCTGCTTATGGATGAGCTACTTCAAAACCCAGATATATATTCATCCATCCTTATCTGCTTATGGAAGTATATACATTCAAAAAGTAAACTCTCAACAAAACTATTGTGATCAAACTTTTTCCCTATACTAAGTTAGAAAGTAACTGTCAATGTCCATATTATTGCAATATTTGCATGAGCTTTCATCAGCTTTCTCAATTGCAAACTATTTCTTCCAGTAGTTGATAAATCCTCCAGTCTAAATTGATTTCCTATATATTTGTAATGCCCTGGTTAAGATTTCTACTGCTAGAGATAGCTTATATTTGTAGTTTTCTGTCAAAGCAGTGTGCCATGCTGGAAAGAGTGTTTTGCTTTGGCTAAGGATTTGGAGCCATGCTGTTCCTCTTAGGAATGTGCGTCAGCCAATCAAAATTGTGGGATGTGAAAGCCTGTTCCAGAGAGCTGTGGGGAAGGTTTTTCTGAAGGACAGTGGTCTGGTTTGGGGTCTTTTTGGTGGGAGCTGTGGAGCAGGGCAAAAGGGAAGATGCCGCAGAATGCCGTCGGGAGAAGTGCTTTGTGTAGATGAATGGCTCCAAAGAGGAAAGGTCAATACTCCCGAGAGAGAGCCAATTTGTTTAACATGGTCTTGGAGGGGAGTTTAGAATGTGGCTGGTGCTTTCTCACAGACGGTGGGTCCAGGGCATGAATAAAGAGATACACCCCAACTACAATAGTATGAACTCCAATGATTTGTGTACATCGGACTGGCTTAACTGTAATGAGGCTTTTTATTTTTCTTTTCTTTTTTCTGTAGCTGTCTGTTAATGTCAAAAATTTGGTAAGTATGCTTTCTTTATAATGTTATGCTGGTGTATGAGCTGTTATTTCTGGGCTACCAATAATTGTGTATGGGAAGTATGTACACATTTGGTCAAATTGAGGTTCCTTTAATTGAAACGTCACAACGTTCCTGTTCAGTTGAACTCAAATCATACTGACCCAAGGTGTATATTGTTTATGAAAGGAGGCTTTCTCATCACTGAGTCATGTGGCTGTGAGCAGAGTTAGCTAACGAGCCAAGTTTGCATACGAGCCCTGGTGAGAGGGTTACACATTTTTGTTAAGTCCACTGCAAGATCCTGAGCTACCTATGGCTTTCCACTTTATTTGCTCCCACGTATTTCTACACTGACCTCTCTTTGGCTTCAGGCCTCTTTCTATTAATTTTCAATTTTTAATTTCTCCCTCTCTGTGTAGAGTGCCCTCCTGCTTCAAAACATCCACCATTTTGCCTGTACATAAGAAGACCAAGGTAACATGTCTGAACGACTGGCATCCTGTCACACTCACCTCAATAATAAGCAAATGCTTTGAGAGGCTGGTCAAGGATTACATCTGCAGCATGCTGCCACCCACACTGGACCACCTACAATTCGCTTACTGACACAACCAACCAACAGATGACACAATAGCCACAGCTCTACACTCCATCCGTACACATCTGAAGAAGAAGATGCTCATGTGAGAATGCTGTTCTTGGGCTACCACTCAGCCTTCAACATCATTATTCCTTCCAGGCTCGACAGGAAGCTCCGAGACCTCAATCTTGACCCTGCCTTGTGCAACTGGATCCTGGACTTCCTGTCCGATTACTGGCAGGTGGTAAGAGTGGACTCCCTCATCTCTGCTCCTCTGAGCCTCAACACAGGAGATCCCAGGGCTGTGTCCTAAGCCCCCTCCTTTACTCTCTATACCCATGACTGTGCCGCCACCCACAGCTCCAATCTGCTAATTAAACTTGCAGATGATACTACAATGACTGGCATTATCTTAAGTAATAATGAGGCAGCCTACCGAGAAGAAGTCATCACCCCGACACAATGGTGTCAAGAGCACAATATCACCCTCAATGTCACAAAAACAAAGGAGCTGGTTGTGGATTACAGGAGGAATGGAGACAGGCTAACCCTATTGACATCAATGGATCTGGGGTTGAGAGGTGAACAGCTTTAAGTTACTTGGCATACACATCACCAAGGATCTCATGTGGTCTGTACATACTGGCAGTGTGGTAAAAAAAGCACCAACAGCGCTTCTTTCACCTCAGATATTTAAAGAAGTTTGACATAAGCCCCCAAATCCTAAGGACTTCCTACAGGAGCAGAATTGAGAGTATCCTGACTGGCTGCATCACTGCCTGGTATGGGAACGGTACTTCCCTCAATCGCAGGACTCCATAGAGACTTGTGTGGACAGCCCAGCACATCTGTAGGTGTGAACTTCCCACTATTCAGGACCTTTACAGAGACAGGTGCATAAAAAGGCTCTAAAGGATCACTGGGGACCTGAGTCACCCCAGCCATAAACTGTACCAGCTGCTATCAACTGGGAAATGGTACCGCAGCATTAAAGCCAGGACCAACAGGCTCCGGGACAGCTTCTTCCACCAGACCATCAGACTAATTAATTGAAACTGATATAATTGTATTTCTATGCCGGGAGCAACATCAGGACCTGTTTATGGCCTTTGTTGACCTCTCCAAAGCATTCAACACTGTGCAAAGAGAGCTCTATGTCCTCCTTAGGGGTGAGGCAGGGGTGTGTGCTAGTGCCATTGCTCTTTAATATCTTCCTCTTGTATGTTACCAAGCTTCTCCACAACAAGATTGAAGACAGCAGCAGTGTGGCAGTGGACATCAGATTAGATGGCAACCTCTTTGACATCAGGAGGGTCCATGCAACGACCAAACTCCGTAGAGAGCGGGTCCTGGAGCTGCAGTATGCAGACGACTGTGCTCTTGTGGCCCACACTCCAGAGAATCTTCAGACTGTCCTTGCTGTGGCGGTGAGAGCTTCACTGTCAATAACACCAAGACAGAAGTGGTTTGCCACTGGAATACAATCATGATCTTCACAGCCCGGCACTTTCCCTGAAGCTGCCGGGCTGTGAAGATCATTTTGATCGTGCTCCTGTTCTTCCTAAATCCACACTGCGATTCCAGCAGCATTGACTCGCTGATGTTGCTGATGAGCCTCTGAAGTATCACCTTAGCCAGGACCATTTCAGCAACAGAAAGGAGTGATATGCCCCTACTATTGCCGCCGATGGCCTTGACACCCTTGTTCTTATAAATGACGATGATGTTTGCATTTCTCCATTGCTGTGGGATGTTCTCATCAGTCCAGGCCTTGGTGAAGTACTGGTAGAGGGTGCACATAAATATGTACCCTCCGTTCTTCAGTAATTCAGCAAGGATATTGTCAGTGCCAGGGGACTTGTTGTTTTTAAGGGAATAGACAGCTGATAGAACCTGCTGGAAGGGTGGTGGTAGATTGAGGTCTTGAATCGGAGGAAGTTCAGGCAGTTCGTCCAGGATGGTGGGGTCTGCATCAGAATCCTGATTAAGCAGAGTGTTAAAATGCTCAGCCCACCTCAGCAGAATGGTATTATGATTCTTCAGAAGTGTTAGGCCATCTGCTGTTTTCAGGGGAGTAATGCATCGATTTATTGGGGCCTAGATGGTTTTGACAGCATTGTGAAAATTATGCATGTCATTATTATTGGCAAAGGACTGGTTTTCATGTGTCTTTTCAGTCCACCACTCATTTTGTGTGGCCCGTATTGCCTTTTGCACTTTCCTCCGAGCTGTCTGATGCTGGTGGATGAAGGGTTATCTAAAGTTGCCCGGTGTGCTTTGTGCATGTCCTTAAGCAAGTTGTGGATGGTATCTGAGTTATTGTCAAACCAGTCTTGGTGGTTTCTGCTCCTGTGGCCGATGGATTGAGCTGCTGCCTCATAGAGCACAGAGATGATATAGGTCCACTGTTGTTCTATGGTATTTTCTGAACTCAGACATGGTTCCAGCTCCTTAGTTTCTCAGCTAGGATGCGTCAAACCTCACTTCTTGCTTCTGTGTTTCTCTAGTGGTTGTAATTTAGCCGCTTTTATTGGGTTTTTGCAGCCACAAGGGGGGACGCGCTTTCATATGGAGCTTGGCCACAATCATATGATGGTCAGTCCAGCACTCTGCACCTCTCATGGCACGGGTGATAAGACCATACTTGATGTCACTCCGTCTCACAATGATGAAGTCGATCATGTGCTAATGTTTAGAGTGAATCTGCATCCACGAGGTCTTATATTTTGCCTTCTGCTGGAAGATGGTGTTGGCTATGGTAAGGTTATGCTCAGAGCAAGGAGTAAGTAGCCTCATGCCATTTGCATTGACCTTGCCAATACCATGCCTTCCTAGCACTCCACTCCATATCCTGTTGTTCTGTCCCACCCTAGTGTTGAAGTCCCCAAGCAAAAGGATCTGATCATTCTTAGGGATCTGGCAAAGAGCTTCATCCAATGTTTGATAAAAGCATTCCTTGGCCTCATTCTCAGATGCCAAAATTGGTGCATAGGCACTGAGAAGCCTGGTACAACGTTTCTTTGCCAGGGAGATACAAAGGGTTATTAGTCTTTAACTAATGCCAACAGGTCTTTCTGTGAGACTTGGTAGAAAGATGTTCTTGATGGCCAATCGTATTCCATGGAGATGTTGTCCACCTGGGGGGGGAAACCTTTACAGAAGAAGGTGTAACCCATCCCTTTCTCTGTTAAAGAGCCTTCATCCAGGAGCCTGGTGTCACTCAGGGCAGCAATGTCGATGTTGTAGCACCTCAGCTCAGCAGCGATCAAGGCTGTTCTCTGGTGAGGTCTGTCAGAGATGCCATACGAGTCTAGGAGAGTCCTTACATTCGATGTTGCCAGTTTTAAGTTGTATTGTTTCTTATTTTAGCCGCAGTAGTAGAATAGCCCAATAGGCATGGTAACCTATCCAGGTGAGTGATTGAATGGGCAAATTTTACGCCACCTTTTCTAGGCCCTTCCCCAAATTGTGGTGAGCAGTGTGGTCCCTAAATAGGGCTGCTCAGTCGCACAGGGGTCTGCCGAAAACAGCTGCCGCTCAGTCATAGCTGCGAGTGACCAAATACCCTGTGCCGCTGCCGTGCAGGGTTCTGACTAGGAGCTCCCAGTCCATTCGTACCTGCTCCATTGCCAGACACCCCATCAGTGTTAGACTTCAACCTTATGTAAGGTCCAGGTATTGTTCACCGTGGTCAGAGGTGGAGACCTGCGCAAGGAAGATATTAAAGTGCAATGGAGGTGCGCCATCTCCAGTAGCACTATCTTCACCTTGATGAGGTAAATCCCGGTGGCAAGGGTGAACCCAGGACAACCATTTCCACATCTTGGCTGCTGGGTCCTTGGTCTGTTAAGGCCCGCCTTTTGCACACCGCCAGCGCATTGCTTTTCTGTCAGTGTGTGAAGGCAGTGGGCTACTTATCCATAGCTGGGACAGTGGTTGACAGGCGCCAGGGTGTGTCCACACTCTGGGGCCCACTGCTGCTCTGAGATCCCCTGTAGTTTAGCCTGGGACTGTAAGATACCCAGTTTCCGCGTGTGGCTCCGAGGAGTCACTGCCGGAGTCTTGGTGGCGGAGAGGCTCTGTACTGGCAGGTTGAGGCGTACCCACTTGGCTCCTCTTTTCACCCTCTGTTGAGAAGGCTAGCCAGCGGCAATTGCTGTGAGCAGAGAGTAGCAAGCAGAGAGCACTTGGCGGCATACATCATGCAACCTGCACTAACTACACTGCACTGGATGCTTCACACACACTCCGTGAGCAGATACTCCCACCCACACACAATACAAGGTCTACTGTTGTTATCACCCACCCTATTCCAGTTCAAATAACATGGAATGTCTTTTACCCCAAGAGTTATTTAAGTAAGCAGCACACTCCAAGAAGGTGCTGTTGAAGTAGATTCCTTAAATGCATGAAAGAAAGGTCCAGATCAATTCATAAAATTGAAATAAAGTTATACTGATGGTGTGTGAGGAAGCTTGAGAGAAGCATCAGTAGTGATCATAGATGGACTAATTTTTGTTTCTGTGTTGCAAATTCAGTGAGACTTCAAACCTGATTCATGATTTTTCCATCATTGTTATTTTCTTCCATGTCTACATATCTTCAACCCCCTCCCCCTCCCCCCAGTCCCTTCTCAGTTTACAACATTTTATAAATGTTCTGTATTGGTTAACTTGACTCATCCTTGCACAGATACAGATAGACCCCTTTTATTCTTTTTCTCCAGCTAATTCTGTTTTTGATTAACTTTCGAACAATGTTGTAAGACACCACAGAATAGCTTTATTAACAACTTGAATAAGCAACCTGAACCTTGCTGATTGTCCCTGTTTTTAACTTCTTTCGATTTATCTGTGTATGCTTAATAACACAGAGTGCAATTTTTGTACCTAATGTGCGCAGAAGGATTGCGTTGGGTTATCACACACTTTGAAATACGCTGAAAGATAATTAAATGGGATGAAGAAAATGTATTACACCTACAGAGAAGTGTATAACATTGCAGCTCATAACTGATGCCAAGTTGTTCGCAGATACCAGTTTTCTCAGCAGTTATTATTGTTAATATCACAGTTGCAGAGAGTTACCAGCTGTGTAATAGGATTCTACTACAATGCAGAAATAAATGTTAAGCAGGATATTTCAAAAAATCAATAACCAATTAACAGCTAGACTGGGAGCCCCAGAAGATGAATATTGAACTTGTGACCCTAACCACAAGAAACAGTTGAATGGTTGGCCCCATTTGGATTTGACTGTTTCAGCAGACTTCTGTCATCTGGAAAAAAAAGGAAACTGATGTCTCAATCTCTTTCCTACCCATTGTATAAGTAATCTTCACTGGTTGATATTGGTAACTGTTAAATATAGAGGGAATTCAGCACAGTTAATATTGGTCTTCTCATTTAATGGCAAATGGATATTGTAAATGAATATAATGGCAGGAATTCAGTATTACATAAAGAAAGTGCTTAATAATAATGTTGCTTAGAACGGGTGAACCCAAACGCAGGACACTGGCATGGAGGTAGAATTGGGATGCAGATGAGGGCATGAGCGTGGCTGGAGCTGAACAGCAAACAGGAGGATGAACGGAAAGGCAGGCGGCAGGCAATGCTTCTCTTGACATGGGGAGACAGAGTTAACACAGGCAAACTGCAACACTGAAACAAAACATAGAATACACAATTCTAAGTGGCCTGGAACGTGAACTAACATACTGGCTGAAAAAACCATCTGGCAATGAGTGGAAGCAAAGCCGGGGTTTTTATGCTGCAGGTAGATGAGGGTCAGGTTTGCTGAAGTCAGAAGACCCAGGAGAGCACGGGGGAAAAGGGAATTAGAATATGAGGACTAAATGGCCGGGACCGTGACAAATAAGTGTGAACAATCTGGTTTGATGTTATTTGTTAAAATATTTTTAAAATTGTTTACAATGCCACCTTAGTAGTTCACGGATTGCCTTCAAATGACAATAGCTCTATTTGTGATCCTTAGAAAATAATACACTTCACTATAATATTTGCAGGTCAGTTATTTTACATGAAAACATCAAATGGTCAAGGTAGCGGTTACAATATTTTCAGTTTAGCATATTACCTACACTTGCATATAGTATGCTAAACACTCACATCGCACTGTATCTGTCATGGCTATCCTTCGAGGTCGAGGATGATGGTCTTTGTTCTGCTGATTTATGGGCTCTCAAGTGGCTTATGAGTCCAATCTTGGCTTTGAAAGTTTTTCCGCATTCAGGACAGGTGGTTCCAGATGGCAGATCGGGCTTTGGTTGTTGCTGCCTCTCTTTCCATTTTCTTCTCTTTTCTTCTAATTCTGCACATCTGTTGGCTTCGAAAGTTGCTCTTCCTTCTGGGATGATGGCTTGCCAGTTTCCTGTCCTTGGCATTGGTTTCCCAATTGTTGATGTCGATGTTACATTTCTTCATGTTGGATTTTAAGATGTCTTTGAATCTCTTCTGTTGTCCGGCTCTTTTCGCTTGCCTTCTTTAAGCTGGGAGTAGAAGATTTGTTTTGGCAGACATTCGTCTTTCATCCGAACAACATGACCGCTCCATTTTAGTTGGTTCTTGATGACGTAGGCTTCAGTGCTTGCTGTTTTTGCTTCATTTAGCACATTGACGTTGGTTTTTCTATCTTCCCAGCTGATATTTAAGATGTTTTGAAGACAGCATTGATGGAACTTTTCAAGTGCATTCAGATGTTGTCGGTATGTTGTCCAGGTTTCTGATGCATACAGGAGTGTCGGGATCACCACTGCTTTGTACACTAACATTTTGATGACTGTTCCAATGTCACGATCCTGAAAGACTCTTGTTCAGAGACGTGCAAAACCTGTTCCAGTGCATTTAAGACTATGTTAGATCTCGTCATTAAGGTCGACATTAGAGGAGGGGTGACTTCCAAGATATGGAAAGTGGTCCACATTTTCCAGGGTTGTTTTATCAAGTTGAATTATTGGTTCTATTCGATTTGTCTCAGTTGGTGACAGTTGGTAGATGATCTGACTCTTCTTGAATGATGGTAAGTCCAAGTTTCGTGTATGCACAGTTGAAGGCAGTCAGAATCTGTTGTAGCAACACACACAAAATGCTGGTGGGACACAGCAGGCCAGGCAGCATCTATAGGGAGAAGCGCTGTCGACGTTTTGGGCCGAGACCCTTCGTCAGGACTAACTGAAGGAAAAGATAGTAAGAGATTTGAAAGTAGGAGGGGGAGGGGAAAATGCAAAATGATAGGAGAAGACTGGGAGGGGAAGAAACAAAAAAAAACTAAATATATCAGGGATGGGGTAAGAAGGGGAGGAGGGGCATTAACAGAAGTCAATGTTCATGCCATCAGGTTGTAGGCTACCCAGCCGTTATATAAGGTGTTGTTCCTCCAACCTTAGTTTGGATTCATTTTGACAGTAGAGGAGGCCATGGATAGACATATCAGAATGGGAATGGGATGTGGAATTAAAATGTGTCGCCACTGGGAGATCCTGCTTTCTCTGGCGGACAGAGTGTAGGTGTTCAGTGAAATGGTCTACCAGTCTGCGTCGGGTCTCAGCAATATATAGAAGGCCACACCGGGAGCACCGGACACAGTACACCACACCAGCCGACTCACAGGTGAAGAGTCGCCTCACATGGAAGGACTGTCTGGAACCCTGAATGGTGGTGAGGGAGGAAGTGTAAGGGCAGGTGTAGCACTTGTTCCGCTTGCAAGGATAAGTGCCAGGAGGGAGATCAGTGCGAAGGGATGGGGGGGGGAATGAATGGACAAGGGAGTCAACGTAGGGAGCGATCCCTGTGGAAAGCAGAAAGGGGGAGAGGGAAAGATGTGCTTGGTAGTGGGATCCTGTTGGAGTAAGTTACAGAGAGTTATATGTTGGATCCGGAGGCTGGTGGGGTGGTAGGTGAGGCCCTATCCCGAGTGGGGTAGTGGGCAGATGGGATGAGGGCAAATGTGTGGGAAATGGGAGAGATGCTTTTGAAAGCAGAGTTGTTGGTGGACGAAGGGAAGCCCCTTTGTTTAAAAAAGGAAGACATCTCCTTTGTCCTGGAATGAAAAGCCTCATGCTGAGAGCAGATGCAGCGGGAATGGAGGGATTGTGAGAAGGGGATAGCATTTTTGCAAGAGACAGGGTGGGAAGAGGAATAGTCCAGGTAGCTATGAGAGTCTGTAGGCTTATAGTAGATATCAGTGGATAGGCTGTCTCCAGAGGTGGAGACAGAAAGATCAAGAAAGGGGAGGGAGGTGTCAGAAATAGACCAGGTAAATTTGAGGTGAAAGTTGGAGGCAAAGTTAATGAAGTCGACAAGCTCAGCATGTGTGCAGGAGGCAGCACCGATGCAGTCGTCGATGTAGCGAAGGAAAAGTGGGGGACGGATACCCGTATAGACTTGGAACACAGACTGTTTCACAAAGTCAACAAAAAGGCAGGCATAACTGGGACCCATGTGGGTGCCCATGGCTACACCCTTGGTTTGGAGGAAGTGGGAGGAGCCAAAGGAAGAGTTATTGAGAGTAAGAACTAATTCCGCTAGACAGAGGAGAGTGATGGTAGAGGGGAATTGGTTAGGTCTGGAATCCAAACACCTTTGGCTCTCAGCTTCTCAATCACCTTTCTGGCTCTCAGCTTCACCCCACCCCCTCCGGTCTTCTCCTATCATTTCACATTTTCCCCTCCCCCTCCTACTTTCAAATCTCTTACAATCTTTCCTTTTAGTTAGTCCTGACGAAGGGTCTCCGCCTGAAATGTCGACATTGTTTCTCCCTATAGATGCTGCCTGGCCTGCTGCGTTCCACCAGCATTTTGTGTGTCCTGCTTGAACTTCCAGCATCTGCAGGTTTCCTCCTAGAATCTGTTGTAGGTGGTTTTCTGAAAGAGCTGCAACACTGTTGTCATCTGTGTATTGGAACTCAATGAGGAAACTCGTGGATGTCTTCTTATTGAACCTGAGATGGGCAAGATTGAAAAGTCTGTCATCTGTTCTGCAGACAATTTCGATTCCTGAAGGTAGGTCGTCCTTGATGATGTGGACGATTGTTGCAATTAAGATGGTGAACAAAGTTCCGGCAATCACGCATCCCTGTTTTACTCCTGATCTGACTTGAAAAAGCTCACAGTTACTATTGCTGACCATGACTGTGGCAAGCATGCTATCATGCTATCATGAAAGAGTCTTCGTGTTTCAGGGCATCCATAGGTAGATAGGACTTCTGTTATGTCCGCAGCCCCCTCCTTTGTGAGAATCGAAAGAGCACTAGTTGAGGGGGGGTCAGTAGACCCAGGAAGTGGGAGAGAGAGAGAAGTGCTGAATAGATTCAGGAAATGGGAGAGAGAGAGAGACGTGCCGAATACCGCGTTCTACCGGGATGCAAAACAAGGAGACATTGACTATTGTCTCATGGAGACCACGTGTAAAGCCCTCGGGCAAAGTGAGCTGGTTGAGAGAGAGATTGCATCATCCCAACCTGATTGACACCTGTGACCCTGTGAGGAAGTATAAAGGAGGGTCTGGGGGGGGGACAACCCCTTCAGACGCACCAAGAAGACACGATAGCGATCCCGTCATAGCGGGAAGCCATTTTGAAGGCAGCCATGTGCGTTAGATTCCGAATCTGGAGTCTGTGGCTGGAATCACGGAAAACTGCTTTTAACTAACAACGGGGGGAGCCCGCTCCCCTGATTCCATGGATTTGCTTCATAAAGACCCGGGCAAGTTTTCCTTTTCTCACCAATCTCCCTCTCTCTCCAACACGTGAAACCCAGCGGTTCCCAAAAGGCTGAAGCCTGCAGACTTCTGAGTGACTTTTATATTTCCAACGGACAATATATTATCCCCTAGAAAACAGTACAGCTTATTTCTTAATGATGATTATTACTATACCCGTGCTTTAGATTGAGTATTGATAACGTATATTATCTGAATGTTTGTATTAACCTTACTTTTGTGCCCCTTTATAAATAAAAACATTTGAAAATAGTGCCATCAGGCTTCAACGGACCTCTCTATCTTTGCTGGTAAGTGATCCAGTTACAGGATACGTAACACATCCCATAGGAGTTCCCCTGATACCGAGTCAAGGCTTTGGTGGGTCGAGGAATGCCATGTACAAGGTTGAAGTTGTTCACAACATTTTTCTTGTAGCTGTCACATTGTGAAGATCATGTCGATTGCTCCACATGATGGTCTGAAACCGGCTTGTGCCTCCAGAAGGATCTTCTCGGCTAAAGGCTTGAGCTGGTCTTTCATGATGCGGGTGAGGATCTTTCCTGCTGTTGCTAACAGGGAAATTCCACGATAGTTTTGTGCATTTGGATTGATGGCCTTTCCTTTCGAAGATGGTAATGATTGCTGAGTCTCTAAAGTCTGCTGGTACATCTTCATTTATCCAGATCTTGATGAGAATTTGATACAGTTAGTAATGAAGTGGATTCCCTCCAATTTTGTAGACCTCGGCTGGTATTCTATCGAGTCCAGCAGCCTTGGTGTTTTTCAAGGTTTTGATGGCTTCCTTGACATCTTCAAGTGTTGGTATTTTGCTTAGGGAGTCGTTAACCGGCTGTTTTGGAATGTTGTTAATCACATTCCTGTCAAATGACATAGTCTGATTTAGAAGATCTTCAAAGTGCTCCCTCCATCTAGAATTGATGTCAGCATTGCTCTTTAGGATGGTTGAACCATCTTTGCTTTTGAGAGGGGCTTGACCGTCAATGGATGGGCCAAAAATAGCTTTAGTTGCATTGAAAAAGCCTCGAGTGTCATTGGTGTCTACTAGTTGTTGGATTTCCTGAGCTTTCTTCTTCCACCATTGGTTTTTCAGGCTTTGGGTTGTCTTCTTGACTGCAGCCTTGCATCCTTGATAGCATTTCCTTTTGATAGCCAATTGTTGGTCATTTTATAAGATGCCGAAAGCTTTTCTCTTTTTGTCGATGGAGTAGTTTGGAGTAGTAGTAGTAGTTTGTTGGAGTAGTTTGTCGTTATCATCAAAATAATCCTGACGTTTTTCCATCTTGAACCCTATTGTTTCTTTGCAGGAGGTGATAATAGCATTCGTCAATTGATTCCAGTGTTCTTCTACAGTTGGTGGGATTTGTTGAGGCAGTTGTTCTTGAAGATTTTGTTGGAACTTCTGTACATGGTGGATGTGTTGAAGGATGTCAACATTGAATCTCTTAATAGTGTTCTGATTTTGATGTTTCCTTTTGGGCCGAATCTTCATTCTCAGAGTGGCTGAGATGAGTCGATGGTCTGTCCAGCACTCAGTACCAGCAACTGCTCTTGTTATCAGTACATCTTGTTGGTCCTGAGATCGTACAGTGATGTAGTTGATGAGGTGCCAGTGCTTGGAGCCAGGAGAATTTGTGCCTGTTTTGCTGGCAAAATAAAGTGTTTGTAATCACCAGGTTGTGTCCAGCACATTTGGTGAGGAGGAGTGTTCCATTGGCATTGACCTTGCCAACTCCTTCCTTGTTTATTATTCCAGTCCAGAGCCTATGACCTTTACCGACTCTGGCATTGAAGTCTCCCAAGAGAATGATCTTGTCATTGTTGGGAGAGGAAAGGACGTAGTCAAGTTGGGCGTAGAAGTTCATCTTTACTTCATCTTCAGTGTCCGGAGTTGCAGCATAGGCGCTGATGAAGGTGGCATGTTGATTCTTGACGAGCTGGATTCACAGAGTCATGAGACATTCATTGATTCCCAGTGGTAGCTCTGTCAGCTTCTGAAGTAGGCTGTTTTAGATGTCAAAACCTACTCTATGGATCCTCGGTTGTTCAGGATCAAGTCATTTCCAGAAAAAGGTGTATTGACTTTGCTCTTCTCCAGCTCTGCGGGTCTCACTCAGAGTAACAATGTCAAAGTTGAATTTTTGTAGTTCTGAATTCATCAGAGTTCGTATATTCCAGGTTCCAAATTTCATAGTTTCACTTCTCGATGTTTTTCGACCGCATGATGATGATCTCTCTGGATGCAGTTTTCCAGACAGGATGGGGTGAAGCAGACTATTTTTAGGGCACCTTTTCTGGCCCCCTCCCAGTTCAGGGTGAGCAGAGTGGATCCTAAATAGGGCTGCTCAGATGTGAATACTGCTACTGAACAGCTTTCCTGCTTCTATCTAACAGCTGAGCAATTGAATCAAGTATTCACTGCTTTCATGCTGGTTCTTAACTAGGAGCTTCCAGCCATCACATTGTCTGCTCCTGTCGCCCTCCCCCAATCACTGAAAGACTTGAAGATGTGGCCCACAGAATGAAGACGCCTATGCGTGTATTTGTTTAATGTGTACTTGATGTTGCTCTCCAAGAAGCACACGATACTTCACAAATCAATCAACTGATTCCATTAGCATGGAAACCACGACGATTGGAGCTGGTGGATTTGTTGCAGCCTTCATCTGCCTTCAAACCCATTGAGTTCGAAGTAACTTCATCCACCTTTTCCACCGTTGAGCTCTTGGTTAGTTTGTTCTTTGTCAGGGACCTCACCCTCAACCTTACCGCCATGGATGACCCTACCAGGAGCATAGCTCCAGACGGCATCGTTCTCGGGATCTCAGGACCACCCAAGCTTCTCACGATGACAAGGTGACAATCCACGGAGAAGTGCACTCTATTACAGTGACCATGTATGTTGCATGACTGTGAGATTTAACACAATAACAATTTTGAATGGATAACAATGTAATTTCAAATTTATGTCACGGTTGATACAAAGCATTATAAAATATGTGTTATGTTTTATCACTGACAAAATGGCTCTCACAAAATCTGGCATATTGGTTGGACTATGTTTGGAGCTGGGCATATTATGTTCAATATTCCTCCACTGAAGTGCAGTACCTCACATACATATCCATGTTGCTATTCAGGATAAATCAGGACTTTGCTGAGATCCCTTATTCCCTTTTTCCAGATTTGTATCCTGTTCTGTGAATTTTATGCTCAATCTTACAATCATCTGACCTCAAATTCCTCTTACAGATAATTATTGCAGAGGTTTGCAGTCTAGAAAAAGTATTTTGTTTGCTGCCTTCTGACCAAAAGTATCATTATCTCTATTAGAACTGCTTGGCACCTGAATACCTGATTAGTTGGTTCTAAATTCTGCACTCATTGCCTGTTACATTCATAGATCATGTTTTTACATCTGGGCTTGCTGTGATGTAAAACAATGGTCTGGATTGTATTGAACTGGCTCATATTGTAGAGCACTGTTGACTGACAATATTGCACAGGTCAGCACTCTTCTGACATCTGAGTGTGTGTGTGTTGCAGAGCAGAAGTAAGGAACACCAAAGGTCAAATATTAGTACATCTGACTTTCTGCATTGCCACTGAATTCATCTTAGAGTCCAGAGATGGAGCTCAGACGTGATGAGCTGAGAGGTTGAACATACTTTGTAACTAGCACCTCAGCTTGACCTCACCCATGGCTGATTATGTTTTACATTTGTATGGGGACCCTGGAGTGTAAAGGTAAATACAAACATTTGTTTTCCCTTTATTTTATAGAGTTACATAGCATGGAAGAAGGCACTTGGCCCAACTGGTCCATGCCGACTGTGTTTCCCAATGAGCGAGTCCCATCAGCGACATTTGGCCTGTAGAACTCTATTCCTCTCTGACCAAAGGCCTGTTAAGCAAGACTTGAGGTACTGAGTGTTGTGATTAGCAAACAAGAAACAGCCTACACAGATGCCTTACATTGCTGTGGAATTCAATCAAGTTTGTCTGAAGAAATCTCTACCCAATTACACTGAATAATTTATTTTCATAAGTGTTACTTCTTCAGAATTTTTTGTTTATGATAGCCCATTTGAAGCTGAACAGAAGTATAATTTCAGACTACTTGTATCATTAAGGAATTTGGAGAAACAGGAAATTAACTTTTATTGAATATGTGTTTAATTGCATAATGGTGCTGATGCATTGCAATAGTTCATCTAAGCTAAAAAAGTTTTGTTGATGATTTTCGTTTCTGCTCAGTACTGTATCTGAGGCTTCTCACGTAAGTGTTTGATAATAATTTGCCAGCAGTGATGGATTTCAATTGCCCTGACCTCGATGGCCTGTTAATCACATGTTCATCACTGACAGCATCAAGATTTGCAGGAACAAAGTCTAAACGGGAATGCAGAAAATGAATCTTATGTGACATGTTGTGCTATATGGTTTTGTATGCTTGAAGCATGTTTACAGTTAGCTACACATGGTCTGGTGCTCTGTAGCAGCCAGAAAAATTTTCAACACATCCTTGAATGCCTTCCATGTGATTTTCTCCAGTTCCATTAGAAAGTCTTTGAAATTCTTATCATTGATGACCTGTTTGCTTTGTGAACCAACAAAAAATGGTATCAGTTATTCTGGGAAACATTGGTCTCAAATATTGAAATCTTTCATGGAAATTTATAGCCATGCAGCATCTGCCCTGCCTAACCGGCATGCCTAGACAAGGCAGAATATTTCTCAGCTTATGTTGGGAGCAACATTTTAATAGACAGGAATCATGAATTGAAATAACAAATATAGGCAATTTCAAAAAATTGCCTATATTTATGATTGGGAAATTACACAGAATTTTTATGATCAGCAGCCCAAAATCCATGAGATACATCAGGAAGCAAAATCTTTGTTGTCCACTGTTATCATCAACATATTACCTGCAGCACCAGCTGCCCGAACACACCACTATGCTACTGTAAGGAACATGATTCCTAAGCTGCATTTCTAGGAATCAGGTGATCTGGCTGTCCTCCTCTGACCTAAATGCAGGTAGAGGCCAAAGACTAGAAGTAAGGACACTGAATAGGTGTCACAGGAGGCAGAGGAACAGCTATAGTTTAGATTCAAATCAGTGGACTAGGCCATGTTCAAGGTGTGGTGAACTACGTGTGCCTGTCTGGACACACCCTCTGCTGACTGCTCCTGTGGCTCCTCCCACAGGCCCCTGTATAAAGGCGATCTGAGGTCTGATCCTCGGCCTCAGTCTCCAGGATGTAATATGGTGGTCACTCACTGCTTGTTCCTTCTTCCAGTCAATAAAAGCTGATATCTCGCCTTTACGTCTCAGAGTGATGGTGCATCACAAGGACTCATCAGAAGGTTTTTAATGAACATACCCTGATTGTTATGGACTTTTTAAAGTTAGTTGTGCAAGAGAGTGTCCACACAATATCATTTAACGTCTTCCCCAACCAAAAGTCCTGGATAAATCAAGAGATCTGCAATTAGCTGAGGATAGATCAGTGGCATTCAGGACAGACAAACAAGTAAAATACAGGAAATGCAGGTATGATCTCCAGAAAGCTGTTTCACATGCTAAGTGGCAATTCTGGACCAAAATGGAATCACAAAAGGATGCTCTGCAGTTATGGCAGGGCTTGACTGCTGTCACCTCCTACAAAGTAAAAGCAGGTGACATACGTAGCAACAAGGTTTTTCTCCCAAATGAGCTCAATGCATTTTATGATCACTTTGACTGGCAAAATATGGAGGCAACTTCACAAACCCCCACACCTCCTGATGGCCCTGTGATTTCAGTCTCTGAAGCCGACATAAGAGCACTCATCAGGAGTGTGAACCCACAGAAAGCATCTGGCCCAGATGGTATACTAACTGAGTATTAATGACCCATGCTGATCAACTGGCTACACTGTTCACTGAACTCTTTAACCTCTCACATCTGCAACCTAATGTACCCACCCACTTCAAGCAGACTTCAATTATACTGGTGCCCAAGAAGAACATGGTAATCTGCCACATTACATCCACTGTGGTGAAGTGCCCTGAAAGGTTAGTGATAAATCATATCAATTTGTGCCCAAGGAGTGATTTCGACCCATTCTGATTTGCCTACCATTACAACAAGTGTACGTGCAACAAATGCCATTTCATTGGGTTTTCACTCAACCCTGGAATATTTGGACAGTGAACCAGAATCAGGTTTATTATCACCGGCATGTGTGGTGAAATTGGTTAACTTAGCAGCAGCAGTTCATTGCAAAACATAATATAGTAGAAAAAAATAAAATAATAATAATAATAATAATAAAAATAAATAAATTACAGTATGTGTATATTGAATTGAAAAATCATGCAAAAAACAGAAATAATACATATTTAAAAAGTGAAGTAGTTTTCAAGGGTTCAATGTCAATTTAGGAATCAGAGGGCGGAGAGGAAGAAGCTGTTCCTAAATCACTGAGTGTTTGCCTTCAGGCGTCTGTACCTCCTACCTGACGGTAACAGTGAGAAAAGGGCATGCCCGGGGTGCTGGAGGTCCTTAAAAATGGATTTTGCCTTTCTGAGGCACTTTGAAGCTTCCTGGGTACTTTGTAGGCTAGTGCCCAAGATGGAGCTGACTAAATTTAAAACCCTCTGCAGCTTCTTTCAGTCCTGTGCAGTAACACCCCCCCCCACCCCCCACCACCAATACCAGACAGTGATGCAACCTGTCAGAATGATCTCCATGGTATATCTATAGAAGTTTTTAAGTATATTTGTTGACATACCAAATCTCTTCAAAGTCCTAATATAGTCACTGTCTTGCCTTCTCTATAACTGCATCGATAATTTGGGACCAGGTTTGATCCTCAGAGATCTTGACACCCAGGAACTTGAAGCTGCTCACTCTCTCCACTTCTGATCCCTCTATGAGGATTGGTATGTGTTCCTTTGTCTTACCCTTCCTGAAGTCCACAATCAGCTTTTTCATTTTACTGACGTTGAGTGACATTTACTGACGTTGATATGTGCTAGTTGGCGTATCTCACTCTTGTACATCCTCTCGTCCCCACCTGAGATTCTACCAACAATGGTTGTATCATCAGCAAATTTATAGATGGTATTTGAGCTATGCCTAGCCACACAGTCCAGGGAAAGTAGAGCAGTGGGCTAAGCACACATCTCTGAGGTGCATCAGTGTTGATCGTCAACAAGGAGGAGCTATTATTACCATTCCACATAGATTGTGGTCATCTGGTTAGGAAGTCAAGAATCCAATTGCAGAGGGAGGTACAGAGGCCCAGGTTCTGTAACTTCTCAATCAGGATTATAGGAATGGTGATATTAAATGCTGAGCTACATTTGATGAACAGCATCCTGACATGGGTGTTTGTGTTTTCCAGGTGGTCTAAAGCCATGTAGAGAGCCATTGAGATTGTATCTGCCATTGACCTATTGTGGCAATAGGCAAACTGCAATGGATCCAGACAGGAGTTCAGTCTAGTCATGACCAACCTCTCAAAGTATTTCATCACTGCAGATGTGAGTGCTATCGGGCGATAGTCAAGATGCATACATCAGAATCCACTTCATTGACTACAGCTCTGCAATTAATACTATCATCCCCTCAAGGCTAATTAATAAGCTCCAGGACATAGGCCTCAGTACCTTGATGTATGTGTAACTGGATCCTTGGTTTCTTCACTCGCTGTCTTCAGTCAATTCAGATTAATGACATCTCTTGCCCAATCTCCATCAGCACAGGTGCACCACAACACTGTGCTTAGTCCCCTGCTTTCTTCATTGAGTTTCAGAGCCTTAGAACACTACAGTGCAGAAACAGGACCTTTGGCCTACTTAGTCCATGTCAGATTATTAATCTGCCAAATCCCATCAGATTATACCAGAAGCATATCCCTCCATACTCCTCTCATCCATTTACCTAACCAAATTTCTCTTAAATATTGGAATGGAAGTCATACTTGCATTTTACCAGATGATGAACTTCAAGCACATTTTACATTTGCTTTCTAGGAGACAGGATTGACTTGAATCCTGGCTACTCATTAGGATTTTATATAGACACACACTGTGACTGCCTCAACTTTACAAAGTTCTTTACAAAAGAACTAAAACTCATGCAGTGCATTGACAATACCCAATGTATATATTTTAGTGCTATGAAATATTCTTGTTAGGAACATCAATATTTCAGATCACTCCCCAAGTGTTTCAATGTCCCTCCAAAACCATAAACTTCAACTTGCCAATTTGAACATACACAAATCACCAATTTCCCAAGATACTAATTTCTTCCTGAAATGTGCGCATCTCATATCTGGAATAGAAATGCACAGATTTCCATCACCGTCACCCAGATTCCTTATGGCCAGACTCTCTGATGGTAGATGTCTCAGTGAGACAAGTTGTGTTATCCTCCTCAGGTCCCCTCCTTCACACTGCTCCTCTCCTCTAAACTGCCCACTTGCCAGGTCTGGCACACTGGTCTGGCTGTATTTGTGTGGCTTCATTAGAGAAAGGGCACTCACTTAGTGGGGGAACCTCAAGGTTCCCTTCTAACCTCCCTTTCCCATCTTCACTTTCTAACCAAATGTCCCCATCCCACATCCACGTGTCAAGGTCTCTTTCTCACAACATCAAGACTCAGATCTTAATGGAGTCTGGTCACCTGTTATTCATGTGGGCAGCCTTTAGCTGCTGTGCCTTTACTAGCTGACAAGCTATCTCTGTATTCTTATCCTCTAACTCTTTAACCAGAGTCTCCATTGGCAAAGAAAGCAACCCCCCCCCCCCCCATGGTAACATATCACTGATTTAGAACTTCTATTTCATTTCTTAAACTATCTACCTTTACCTCCTTCTGTGAGATTGTCTCATACTGCTACTTCACTAAGGCTGCCAACAGCCAGAAGGCAACCTTCTGGCTTCCCACCCCCATGTGGAACCCTGCCTTATTAAGTATGGATACGATGTGGTGTTCCATTTTCACCCCACAGGTGTTGATCTTACCTGACCAGTCCATAGACCCACTTATTTCCCTCAATTCCTTAACTTCCATTGTTTTTTGCTCAGTAAAACTGAAGCAAAACATAGATTCTCATCCATTTCCTTTGGTTTTGCAATCAGATGGCCATGGTGAACTTTAAGAGGACCTATTCTCTCCCTCGCCATTTTGGAATTGTTGAAAAAGCCTTTAACAGAAGAAGCTATCAAAAGGCCATTGACGGTTTGGGCGGGATGTCCAGATCTGCTGGGGATGAACTTCACAGGCTGAAACCTAGATCTTAATCTGTCCTGTGGTCTGCTATGGCTATATATGTCTGTAAGAAAACATGGGAGACATTCTAGGGCATGGGCCAAATCAAGAATTTGTGATGCAATTTTGTGGTGGTCTATTATCCCTAAACAAGGCATCTTAAACTAGATGGAGCAGAAACAATATAGCTAGAACATGGTTTAAATTCACTAACAATGGTATCATGCTGACTTGTCAGCCACAACAATGCTGTTGTATTCAATTGTTAGCATTTGAAAAATGTAGTTTTAATAATTAAATTTATTGTTCTCATCAGAAAATAGGGAAGTATGTTTGTGTTCAAATTGTCACATTGCCCTGAGTGGTGCATAACAGCATGAAATGAGCTGCTGACAGTTTGCTGAGGTGCCCTTAAAGGGCATAAGGAAATATCACACAGCATGCGAAGGATGCTGCAAGTCAGAGCATAATTTTACCCATTTTTCAGCATATGAGCATCAAAGCAAATCTAACATTTACTGGTTATCCCAGTTTATGAAGTCATTTCATGAGAGTCATTTACAATGTCATGAGATTAGGTTCACAGAAAAACTAGACCAGGTAAAAGTAGCAGACTTCTTCCTCTGAAAGGCATTGGATAATTTTTTATTACATTCCCGCAGTTTCATGGATATCATTATATATTTTTAAATGCAGCTGCCATGGTGTGATTTGAAGTCATGCCTGTGAGTGTTTTGTCTAGCTGTCTAGGAGACTAGACCAGTAATTTAATCAGTGCCACCAATTACCTGTCACCCAACTCTGCACCAGGGAGCTTCTTGGAATAAGAGGCGGAGGTCTGGGTGGAAGTAACTGAAAGGAGGGATCTGGCTAAGTAGAATGGAAGGAGATAGTGAAGGTCAGCATAGAGAAAATCAATGATTGTTTCGTGTCCATTCTGAGTTTTGAGGAGCAGGCAGCAGAAGTTACGAGTGACCTTTTAGATAGTGAAGGTAAAGATTGAACATTTCAAACAAACCACCTGCCTATTGGAAATGATGAACACCTGCTGCGAAAATACAGGTGAAAAACAATATGTTCCAGTAACTCCTGTTTGGGATTTAGAACACTGCAAAATAGAGAACGACATAATTAGATTTGCAGCCAAAAGCAATAAAACACCTAATCAGTGTTAGTTTTAAACACAATGGTGACTTTTGGGTTTGGTGACCCCTGCAGTGTTAATTATTTCACAAAATGTCACGGTCACTGTTCTGACAGATATCCACATTGGATCATGTTGCGACAGAATCCAATATCCAGCCCATCATTTTTTTCTTTCTATAGCTTATTGTTTCCATGGTGACAGAGTCAAATGCCAATGTATTGTATAATGAAATTAATTATTTCTAGTTGCTTTTAACCTTATGAACTTTAATCCTATTCACAGCCAGAAATTTACTTACTTCTCACAAAGTGTTTACCAACTGCTGGGCTTGAAGTCTGTTTCAGAATCAGACATATTGTCACTGACATGTTGTGAAATTTGTTGCTTTGTGGCAGCAGTCGTCTGCAAGACGTAAAAATTATTACACAATTCAAAAATAATTAAGTAGTGAAAATGAGGGATAATGAGGTCGTGTCCATTAGTGCATGGACTGTCCAGAAATCTGTCAGGGAGGAGAAGAAGACATTTCTGAATCTTTGAGTGTGAGTCTTCATCCTCCTGCACCTCCTCTCTGAACGTAGTAACAAGAATAGGTCATGTCCTGGATGGTGTGGGACATTAATGATGGATATTGCCTTCCTGAGGCATTGCCTCTTGAACTGCCTTTGATGGTGGGGATGGCTGAGCCATAATGGAGCTGGCTGAGACTACAATTCTCTCTAGCCCCTTTTGATCCTGTTCATTGCAGCTTCATACTAGGCAGTTGCAACCAGTCAGAATGTTCTCCACTATACATCTACAGAAATTTGCAAGAGCTTTTGGTGGCATACCAAATCTTTTCAGACTTTTAATGAAGCAGAGCCTTCTTCATGATCACATCAATGTGTTGGGCCATGATAGATCCTCTGAGATATTGATGCCCAGGAATTTGAAGTTCTCATCCTTTCTACTGCTGACCCTTCAGTGAGGGCTGCTGCGTGTTCTCCCGACTTTTCCTTCCTGAAGTTCACAGTCATTTCCTTGGTCTGCTCTCCTCTCCTACATGAGTAGATCAGATAGGAGGTTCAAGCATGAGGCAAAATAAATGTAACCATGTGCTTACAGTGTAAATTTAAATATCTACCATTAAAGTATTTTATTTCATACCTGTGCATAATCATTTCAATTACCAGATACTAACCAATATTTAATACGCTGTTCAAAACCACATCCCAATATTTACAGAGCATGTTGAGATATTCATTCATTATTCATTCCACCATGGAAACAAAGGTTTTGTATGATTTTTTTTCCTGGAATGAGAGATAAGGTCAAATGTGGTGTGAGTTGGGTGTGGGAAATGGATGAGATGATATTGGTTAGGATGTGTATAACTCTGATACCATTCTAAGAGACTTCTTGGATTCTGCTACTAAACTGGATATCTTTTTTCGATGTTGTAAACAACTATAAAAAAATTCTTTTTGGAGGAAAAATGCAGAAGTTAAGAGCATACCTGTGAATGTCATAAGGCAACTGGCAGATAAATTATTTTTTTCTCTTTTTCATGAAGGAGACACAGAAAGAATTCCTGAAACAGTAAAAAAACAAATAAATAATGAGCTGAAAGAAATTAGCATTAGAAAAGTAAATTAGAATAAATGATGTTACTGAAAAATAATTAATTCCCAGCACCTTTCAAAATGTTTTTTGGCTGAGAAAGAGGTAGATGATGATGCATTCACTGGTTATAATCTTCCAGATTTCCATATATTCTCAAATGGTTCTGACGACCTGTGACAGAGCTTCAATATAATCACCTCTTATAAAGTTAAATCAAATGTCTTGGGTGACAACAGGGCTTCACTTCCAGATTAGCTAAATGCCTTCTATGTTTACTTTGACCATTAGAACTTGGAGGAACTATCACAAACTCACCCAGCCTCCGATTTTCCAGTGATTTCAGTCTCAGAGGTGAAACGTGAGTAGTCTCCAGGAGGGTGTTCCCATGAAAAGTATCCGGCCCAGATGGGGTACCTGTCCAAGTACAACATTGAAATACAATGTTAGAAAAAGCATGGTCATGCACTTTGGCAGTAGAAATAAAAGTGTGGACTATTTTCTAAATGGTGAGAATATTCAGGAACCTGGGATGCAGATGGACTTGGGAGTCCTTGTGCAGAACACCCTGAAGGTTAACTTGCATGTTGAGTCAGTGTGAGGAAGGCAAATGCCATGTTAGCATTCATTTCATGAGGTCTAGAATACAAGAGCAGGGATGTGATGCTAAGGCTTTATAAGGCACTGGCAAAGCCTCACTTTGAGTATTGTGAACAGTTTTGGGTGCCTCATCTTAGAGCAGATGTACTGGCATTGGAGAGGGTTCAGAAGAAGTTCACAAGGATTATTCTAGGAATGAAAGTGTTGTCATACAAAGAACATTTGATGGCTCTGTGTCTGGAATTCAGAAGGATAAGGAGGGATCTCATTGAAACTTTTTGAATGTTGAGAGGCCTAGACAGGGTAGATGTGGAAAGGATGTTTCGCATGGTGGGAGAGCCTAGGACAAGGGGACACAGCCTCAAGATAGAGGGGTGCCCTTTCAAAACAGAGATGCAGAGAAATTTCTTTAGTCAAAGGGTGGTGAATTTGTGGAATTTGTTGCCAATGCAGCTGTGGAGGCCAGGTCGTTCGACATATTTAAGGTAGAGATTGATAGGTTCTTGATTAGACTTGGCATCAAAGGTTATAAGGAGAAGGTCAGGAACTGGAATTGAGGAGGAGATAAAAAAAAATCAGCCATGATTGAATGGAGGAGCAGACTTGATGGGCCTAATGGCCTGATTCTGTTCCTATGTCTTATAGTCTTATGGTCTAAAGACCTGTGCTGATCTTTATCTCTTGCTGTGGAAGTCTAAGGTACCTGCCTGCTTCAAGCAAGCTTCAATTATACCAGTCCCTATGAAGAACATGGTAACTTGGCTCAATTACTATCATCCAGTAGTATTTTCATCCACAATAGTGAAGTGTTTTGAGAGGATGGGGATGAAACATATTAACTCCTGCCCGAAAAGAAACTTCGATCTGCTCCAATTTCCCTACTGGAGCAATAGGTCCACAGCAGATGCCATCCAATTGGCTCTTCACTCAACCCTGGAACATTCGGACAACAAAGATGCATACAACAGGAAGCTCTTCATTGACTACAGCTTGGCATTCAGTGCCATCATCAACTTAAGACTAATCAATAAGCTTTGAGAACTTGGCCTCAATACTATCCTTGTGCAATTTGATCCTCAATTTCCTCATTCACAGAATCTAGTGTGTTCGGATTGGCAACAACATCTCCTCCATAATCTCCATCAGCACAGGTACACCACAAGGCTGTGTGCTTAGCCCCTGCTCTACTTACTTTACATTTATGACTCTGTGGCTAAGCACTGCTCCAATGCCATATTCAAGTTTGCTGGTGACACCACTGTCATTGGTTGAATCAAAGGTGGTGATGATTCAGCATATAGGCTAGAGATTGAAAATCTGGCTGAGTGGTGCCACAACAACTTCTTATTCAACGTTATCAGTTCCATGGAGATGATTATTGACCTCAGGAGAAGGAAACCAGAGGTCCATGAGCCAGGCCTCTTTGGAGAATCAGAGGTGGAGAGGGTCAGCAAGTTTAAGTTCCTTGGTGTTATTATTTCAGATAACCTGTCCTAGGCCCAGCACATAAGTGCAATTGCAAAAATAGCACACAGTTTCTCTACTTCCCTAGGAGTTTGAGAAGGTTGGCATGAAATCTAAAACTTTGACAAATTTCTATTCCCATGTGGAGGAGCATATATTGACTGGCTGCATCACAGCCTGGTATGGAAACGCCAAAGCCTTTGAATGGAAAATCTTACAAAAAGTCATGGATAAAACCTAGTTCATCGTGGGTATAGCCCTCACTACCACTGAGCACATCTATGTTAAGAGATATCACAGGAAAGCAGCACATCATCAGAGACCTCCACCACCTATCTCTTCTTGCTGCTGCCATCTGGAAGAAGGAGCCTCAGGACACACACCATTAGGCTCAGGAAGTTATTACTCCTCAACTGTCAGGCACTTGATCAAAGGAGATAACTTCACTTGCACTGTTGTTGAAATTCTGTATAGTCAACATGATTTTATGAAAGGAAATCATGTGTGACCAATCTTTTTAAAGTAATTTTTGTGCCTGTAATTAGCAGAATAGATAGGGTGAAACAGCTGAAATGGTTCATTTGGAATTCCAGAAAGCATTTTATAAAGTGCCACATGAAATTATGAAACAAAATTAGAGTCCATGACGTTGAGGATAATAGATAAGCATGATAATGAGCAGTAAAACTGAAGGTAAGTTTAATTAGGTGATTTTTGTGTTGGAAGGCTGTCATCAGCAGGATGCCACAAGAATTAATGATGGAGACCAATAGCTTCACAAGCCACAATAATTGTTTGGGTGATTGTTTCTTTTGTTGCTGATGGTCCATTGCAATTCATTGGTGTGTCTAAGACCTTAAGATACAGGAGCAGAAGTAGGCCATTCAGCCCATTGAGTCTGCTCCACCATTCAATTATGGGCTGATCCAATTCTTCCAGTCATCCCCACTCCCCTGCCTTCACCCCATACCCTTTGATGCACTGGCAAATCAAGAACCTATCTATCCCTGCCTTAAATACACCCAATGATTTGGCCTCCACAGCCATTCGAGGCAACAAATTCCACGATTTACCACACTCTGATTACAGTAATTTCTCTGCATTTCAGTTCAAATTGGATGTCTTTCAATCCTGAAGTCATGCCCTCTTGTCCTAGAATCCCTAACCATGGGAAATAACTTTGCCATCTCAAATCTGTTCAGGCCTTTTGTTTCTATGAGATCCTCACTCCTTCTCCTGAACTCCAGGGAATACAGCCCAAGAGCTGTCAGATGTTTCTCATACAGTAACCCTTTCATTCCTGAAATCATTCTTGTGAATCTTCTCTGAACCCTCTCCAATGTCAGTACATCCTTTCTAAAATAAGGAGCCAAAAACTATACGAAATACTCCAAGTGCAGTCTCACAAGTGCCTTATAGCGCCTCAACATCACATCCCTGCTCTTATATTCTATACCTCTAAAAATGAATGCCAACATTGTATTCACCTTCTTCACCACTGACTCAACCTGGAGGTTAATCTTTAGGGTATCCTCCACAGGAACTCCCAAGTCCCTTTGCATCTCACATTTTGAATTCTCTCCCTACCACAATAATAGTCTGCCCATTTATTTCTTCCACCAAAGTGCATGACCATACCACTTTCCAACATGGTATTTCATTTGCCACTTCTTTGCCCATTCCCATAAACTATCTCAGTCTCTCTGCAGGCTCTCTATTTCCTCAACACTTCCCTCCACCTATCTTTGTATCATCAGCAAATTTAGTCGCAAATCCATTAATCTTATAATCCAAATCATTGGCATACATTGTAAAAAGCAGCGGTCCCAGCACCGACCCTATGGAACTCCATTGGTTACTGGCAGCCAGCCAGAATAGGATCCTTTTATTCCTACTTTGCTTTCTGCTGATCAGCTAATGCTTCACCCATGCTAGTAACTTCTCTGTAATTCCATGGGCTCTTATCTTGCTAAGCAGCTTCATGTGCGGCACTTTGTCAAAGGCCTTCTGAAAATCCAAGTGCACCGTATCTACTACATCTCCCTGGTCTACCTTGTTTGTAATTTCCTCAAAGAATTGCAGTAGATTTGTCAGGCAGGATTTTTTCTTTCAGGAAACCATGCTGTCTTTGGCCTATCTTGTCATGTGCCTCCAGGAACTCTGTAATCTCACCCCTAACAATCGATTCCAACAACTTCCCAACCACTGATGTCAGGCTAACAGGTCTATAGTTTCCTTTCTGCTGCCACCCACCCTTCTTAAATAGTGGAGTTAACATTTGCAATTTTCCAGTCATCTGGTACAATGCCAGAATCTATCAATTCTTGAAAGATCATTGTTAATGCCTCCACAATCTCTCCGGCTATTTCCTTCGGAACCTGAGGGTGCATTCCATGAGGTCCAGGAGATTTATCCACCCCCAGGCTGTTAAGCTTCCTGAGCACCTTCTCAGTTGTAATTTTCACTGCACATACTTCACTCCCTTGACACTCTTGAATGTCCAGTATACTGCAGACATCTTCCACTGTGAAGACTGATGCAAAATACACATTCAGTTCATCTGCCATCTCTGTGTCTCTCATTACAATATCTCAGCGTCATTTTGTATTTGTCCTAAATTGACCCTCAACTTTTTTACCCTTTATATTCTTAAAAAAGTATCTTCTTTGATATTAGTTGCTAGCTTCCCTAATCCATCTTTTCCTTCCTAATGACTTTCTTATTTACCTTCTGCAAGTTTTTCAAAGCTTCCCAATCCTCTATCTTCCCACTAGCTTTGGCTTCCTTGTATGCCCTCTCTTCTACTTTTACTTTGACTTCACTTGTCAGCCATGGTAGTGTGCTTCTTCCATTCGAAAATTTCTTCTGATTTGGAACATATCTGTCTTGCACTTCCCTCATTTTTCACAGAAACACCAGCCATTGCCACTCTGCTGTCCTCCCTGCTAGTGTCTCTTTCCAGTCAACTTTGGCCAGTTCCTCTCTCATGCCATTGTAATTTCCTTTGTTCCATTGAAACACAGACACGTTCGAATTCAACTTCTCTTTCTCAAATTTCAAAGTAAACTTGATCATATTGTGATCACTGTTCCCTAAGGGGTCCTTAACCTTAAATTCTTTTATCACCACTGGATCATTGCACAACACGCAATCTAGCTCAGCCGATACCCTAGTGGGCTCAACAAGAAACAGTTCTAAAAAGCCATCCCTTAGACACTCTACAAATTCTCTCTCTTTAGGTCCAGTACTAGCCTAGTTTTCCTAACCCACTTTCCCAATGATTATTATGACATTGCCCTTCTGTCATGCCTTTTCTATCTCCTGCTGTAATTTGTAATCCATATCTTGGCTGCTATTTGGAGGCCTGTATACAACTGCCATTAGGATCTTGTTACCCATGCCATTTCTAAACTCAACCCATACCGTCCTCATCCCTTTCTAATGATTTAATATTATTTCTTTTACAAAGGGCCACATCACCCCCTCTGCCTACTGACCTATCTTTCCAATACACCATATATCCTTGGACATTCAGCTCCCAAGGGCAGCCATCCTTTAGCCAAGTTTCAGAAATGGACACAACATCATGCTTGCTAATCTGTAGCTGAATTTCAGGATCGTCCATTTTATTTGTTATGCTGCGTGCACTCAAACACAACACTCTCAGTCTAGTATTTGTTGCTTTTGGTTTTAACTGTTCCACACCTCTATTGCCCTGTAAATCATCCCACTGGCTGTGATTATGCCTCATCTCCTGCCTGTCTTTTCTATCATCTCTGTTGCATGCTAGCTTTGATTTATTTGTTTTCCCCTTCCTCAGCCCTTTCACTCTGGTTCCAATCCCCCGGTCAAATTAGTTTAAACTCTCTCTAATGGCTCAATTAAACCTGTCTTTGGGTTTAGGAGTAACCTGTCCTTTTTTCTGCAAGTCGTACCTCCCCCGGAAGAGGCCCCAATGATCCAGGAGCTTGACGCCCTGCCCCCTACCCCAGTCTCTCAGCCATGCATTAATATGCCTGATCATGCTAATCTTGAGCTCGTTAGCACGTGGCATAGGCAGCAATCCTGAGATTACTAGTTTGGACGTTCTGCTTTTCAGCTTCCTACCTAACTCCTTGAATGCTCTCTTCAGGACCTCCTCCCTTTTTCTACCTATGTCATTGGTACCAATGTGTACCAAGACTTCTGGTTGTTCACCCTGTCCCTTCTGAATCCTCTGCACCCGATCCGAGACATCCTGTACCCTGGCACCTGGCAGGCAACACATCATGTGGGTATCTCTATCAAACTAACAGAACCTCCTGTTCTCCTCACTATGGAATCCCCTATGACTACTGCGTTCCTCATCTTCCTCTTTCCCTTCTGCACTGCGGAACCTGGCACAGTGCTAGAGACCCGATCACCGTGGTTGTCTTCTGCAAGGTCACACCCTTCAACAGCATCAAAAACCAGGTAGCAATTATGAAGGGGGGTGGCCACAGGGTTACTCTCTACTATCTGAGCTCTTCCCTTCCCTTCCCTGACGGTCACCCACTTATCAAACTCCTATAGCCCCAGGGTGACTAACTCCCTGTGGCTCTTTTCTGTCTCCTGCTCACTTTCCTCAATGAGCTGTAGGTCATCAAGCCGCAGTTCCAGATCCCTAACATGGTTTCTCAGGAGCTGCTACCGGATTTGTTCTGAGTCCATTCTAATTGGCACAATTGTAATGCCACGTGTGGTATCGTTACTGCATGCATTAGAGACAGTTTGTTGCTCTCCTGTCCAGAGAGTAATCAAAACTGTAATTATCCATCACGGCCCGTGAGAAGAAATGACTGTGGATTTGTAAGGTGTGAGGACAGATGAGAGATAGAGAGGGAGATGGATATCTAACCTACTGTAGATTTTTACTGTCAATAGGGCTATAATATTCCCAATACAGCAATGTACTAGGTTTCATTCTCAGAAACTATTAACCTATTGATTTGTAAACCATTCGAACAGTACATAGCTGTATGTTTGAAAGACTACTTGATGGCACATGGCATTTCATATCCATATGTGGTCAGATTCACAGAAAAGTCTTTAAGTGTATATTTTCCAATATAAAATGTAATCCCATTGTGCAAATTCCATTGAATCTGGCTTTCTACCTGAAAGTACAACACTTTGCAATTAAGCAATTTGTACAGCATATTGTATATGACCACATGGAAAATAAATCAGAAATTATGATTTTGCTTTTAACATATTGAAATTCTTATCAAGACATTGGTGAAGGTGGAGCTGGATTATTGTGTATAGATTCAGTTACCCTGTTGTAGGAATGACATCACTAAGATAGAATGATTGCAAATGCATGTAATACTCTCATTTAAGACCATTATTTATTTTATTAATACAGTTATGCTGTTGGGTATTTTAGTTTCTGCAGATTTTCTCAAAATGCAATAACTGTTCATTTAATTATATTATGCAATTAAGTATTTCATTTTCGCTTAAAATAAAAAACTCATTTGATTAAGTTAAGCTTGTTGAATAGCCAATAGAATTAGTCTTGATAAACATTTTTTAGGAGAGTGCAGGAGAGGAACATGTAAGCATTTTCGAGAGAGAGCAGTATCGAAGAAGGAAAAAAAAATGAAACAGAGGAAGAACATAACAGAAGAACATGGTGAAACGCTAGCAGAACCCACTCGGAAGAATACTCTCTGTCTGAATACCCTCATGCAGACAACGACCTCATGGAGCATGTACCAATAACTTTTAGTTAGCTAGTTAGTACACGATCTTGGGGGATGTTCAACACACTTCCCTTGGATGCTGAGTATTTTTTCCTAGAATGATTTCTTTAGTACAAAACTGTTCCAGTACTGTGAGTAGGCAGTGTGGCAGCAGCAGCGGCCTTTCGGATCTGGTGCTACTTTAATTTAGTCTTTTAGTTTTTAATTTAGGTTTTTGATTTAGTTTTGGGGAACAATTGGGGTTTGGGGCAATGGATAGCGGTGCGACTATCTGCCCTGCCATTGCCAGATACTACTACGGTGCAGGGATCGCCCAAAAATAAACCTTCATGAAAATCTGCTGGTTAGATTGCGTGACCTCCGCTTGCTGAGGGAATTGGGCCTGCAGTCCTCGGAGTCGTCTCATGCCGGTGGACGGAGTTGGGGACGTCGTAAGCGATGTGCGAGGAAGCGGAAACGAGGTGAGTGGGTGGGAGTCCGTGGCAGGAAAAAAGTAAGCCCTAGCCGGCTGGCTCTCTTGTCCATTCTGCTCCCCAATGGACATTAAATTGGACTACATCTGTGGAAACAAAATACTCGGCGGGAGTACAGAAATGGACGGAATGCCCAGACGCCGCCATTCAACTGTTTATTTATGTAACAGATTTTCCCCCAAGCCATCGGACTACCAATCCACTGCCCTCTGCTGTGCCTATTGTCTTGTTTATTATTTATTGTAATGCTTGTACTTCATGCAGTCCTGTGTAGATCTGTAGTCTAGTGTAGTTTTTGTGTTGGTTTACGTAGTTCAGTGTAGTTTTTGTATTGTTCATGTAGCACCATGGTCCTGAAAAACGTTGTCTCATTTTTACTGTATACTGTACCAGCAGTTATGGTCGAAAAGACAATAAAAAGTGATTTGACTTGACTTGACTTGAGTAAACAAAGTGAAGCAAATTGGATTGATTATGCAGTAATAAGCTCTAACAATTTGGTGCACATTATAGACTAATATTTTTACATATGTGATGGGCCCCTTATTTTGTATTATATAGTTTTAGTGCGTTTGTTACAGTTTCAAATATTTTGTCAATACAATTTCAACCTAAGCTTATATTAGTGTGAGCTAAATTATTCCTTCCTGCCAACTGGTAAATTTGTCAGTACTCATACTAATACAAGTAACAGTTCTACTTTCCCCTAAAGAAATGACCAATCATCTATATTTGTGTTTACCCCAATCATATCTATCCTGGATGTGCTTATTTATTGGTAATTGTATTTTCATTGTTATTCCCATGCATTGTTGAGTTATGTGGCTGTGAATCAGAATCAGAATCAAAATCAGGCTTATTAACAACTGGCATGTGACATAAAATAGTAGCAACAGTTCAATGCAATAGATAATCTAGTAGAGAGAGAAAAATCAATAAATAAATTTTAAAAATAATAAATAAACAAGTAAATAGATTAATTATGCTGAATAGATTTTTTAATACGTGCAAAAACAGAAATACTGTGTATTAAAAAAAAGTGAGGTAGTGTCCAAAGATTCAATGTCCATTTAGGAATCAGATGGCAGAGGGGAAGAAGCTGTTCCTGAATTGCTGACTGTGTTCCTTCAGGCTTCTGTACCTCCTACCTGATGATAATAGTGAGAAAAGGGCATGCCCGGGGTGCTGGAGGTCCTTAATAATGGACACTGTCTTTCTGAGACACCACTTCCTAGAGATGTGTTGGGTACTTTGTAGGCTAGTACCCGAGATGGAGCTGAATAGATTTACAACCTTCTTCAGCTTCTTCCGGTCCTGTGCAGTAGCCCCTCCATACCAGGCAGTGATGCAGCCTGTCAGAATGCTCTCCACGGTACAGCTATAGAAGATTTTTGGGTGTATTTGTTGACATGCCAAGTCTCTTCAAACTCCTAATAAAGTATAGCTGCTGTCTTGCCTTCTTTATAACTACATTGATATAGAACCATAGAACCATTACAGCACAGGAATAGGCCTCTTGGCCCTACTTGGCTGTGCCAAACCATTTTTCTGTCTAGTCCCACTGACCTGCACCTGGTCCATATCCCTCCATACACCTCTTAAATGAGAAGTGAGCCCACATTTACCACTTCATTTAGCAGGTCCTTCCACACTCCCACCACTCTCTGTGTGAAGAAGCCCCCCCCCCCCAATGTTCCCTTTAGAAATCTTGACACCCAGGAACTTGAAGCTGGGTTTCACATTACTAGCCTATGGTGGGATAGTTAGTTATGATTTATGAGAATGTTGCCAGGATCTGACGACTGAGCTATAGGAACATGTTGCACGTGCTAAGACTTTGTTCATTGGAGAATAGGAGACTGAGGGACAAACTCTTAGATGTGAATAAAGTCATGAAGGCCAGAGGTAAGGTGAATGCAGAGTATTTTTCTCAGGAAAATGGAATCAAAGACTAGAGGACATGGTTTTAATGTGAGAGGGGAAATATTTTAAAGAGACCTGAGGTGCAACTTTTTCCTGCAGAAGGTGGTATGTACATTGGATGATTTGCGAAAGACGGTCACTTAGGCAGGTGGAGTAAATATTTAAAAAACATTTGAACAGACATATGGATAGGAAAAGTTGAAAGGAGAAGTTGGTTAAATGCAGGCATAAAGTGCAAAGCTTAGTGTCAGATAAAGGGAAGTCTCAGCTACAGTTTTTCATGGCTAGCGGAGGTTTAACTTAACAGAAAGACTTCTTAGTCATGAGGGTACTGCAGTCAGGGAGTGAGAACTTGGTCATAGCTCATGAGATCATTTGTGGAACATGGATAAAAAGACAAGGAATGGTATCTTAGAGTCATTAAACTTACAGTAATTGTTCAACCACAAGTAAAGATTTTTCACTAAAGGATGAAGAATTCTGGCCTTTTGACATTTATTTAAAATTCCCCATCAGGGATTTTGGAGGACCAGTGGTAGTTCAATTTCTGGCACGCTGCTGGGGAATCTTTTGTTTGTGATAAAAACCCATGTGGGCTGATTAGTAAGTTTGTAGATGGCACAACAATAGCAGTGTGGTCAGTGAGGAAGGTTGTTAAAGGATAAAATCGTATATAGGCCAATTTTATCTATATACAACTAAAACCCAGGTGGGCTGATTAGTAAGTTTTCAGATGACACAACATCTGGAGTTGTGGTTAGTGAGGAAGGTTATTAAAGGATAAAGAAATATATAGGCCAGTTAGAAACATGGATAAAGAAATGGCAGATGGAGCCAAAGCTAGCTGCTTGAAGAACTTTGTTGGTCAATAAGCATGTACAGGGAGGGAAGAAATCATCAATGTTTTGGGTAGAGACCCTACATCAAGCATATGGCATTTAATCTAGACCAAGGTCAACTGTAAGATGAAAGTATACAGAATATGGCAGGACCCTTAGGGAAACAGAGCAAAACACACAAAATACTGGAGGGACTCAGCAAGTTAGGCAGTATCTATGGAGGAGAATAAAGAGTTGAAGTTTTAGGCTAAGACCTTCATCACCTTCATCAGGACATAAATATATTACAAAGATGTTGTATTTACATTAGAGGTTTCAAGTACAAAACCAATTTCAAGTGTGTGTTCAGCATCTGCAGAATCTCTTGTAGTTATCCTGAGGAACATTGATGTAGAGAGGGATGCTGCAGTGCTAAGTATCTGAAAGTACAAAGGGTGATAAAGAAAGCATATGGCATACTTGGTTTCATGAGCTGGGGACTGAATATAAAAGTTGGGATGTCATGTTACAGTTGTTTAAAATGTTTGGACTGGCCACATTTGGAGATTTAAGTACTGCTCTGATCACTGCACTATTAGAAGTATTTGGTGACTTTGCAGAGTACAGAAGGCATTCACCAAGATGTTGCCCTGATTAGAGAATATTTGCTTTCAGGAAAGGTTGAACAAATTTGTATTGTTTCTCTGGAATATCAGAGGCTGAGGGGCAACTTGACAGAAATATATAACATTATGAAAGACATCAATAGAGTAGCTAGTCAGTCTTTTTTTAATCCCAAGGTGTAAATATCAAATAGCTTAAATGGGAGAAGGTTTGAAAGAAATTAATGAGGAACATTTTTAACACAGAGAGTCATAGATGCTTGAAATACATTGCTAGGGAAGCTGGTGGAAGCAGATACAGCAACAATACTTAAGTGGCATTTAGACAGGCATCTGAACAGGCAAAGAATGGAGGAGAATCTATCATGTACCGTCTAAACTGGCATTGTGGTTGAAACAGATTAAGGTGAAGGACCTTTTTCCTGTGCTGTACTGCTTGTTGTTAGCCATAAAGAATCTAAATGCAACTTTTCTGTTAATCTGCACCTCCCCTTCACCAGGACTTTGTTCATTCTGTCTCATTTGTCCAGTGTGAGCTATATAGATTTATAGTCTCAGAGCAAGGCAAAGGGAGAAACCTGTCCTATAGCAAGAGACTCCACACTACTCTGAGGCACAGATGATCACTGAGCAAAGATCACAGCATGAATCTCCGCTGGGTAGAGAATGAAAACCAGATATGGAATAAGCAGTGATAATGCTTCAACTATTCTGTGTTTTGAAGATGAGGTTGACGGATACTTGTGCAAGGCATTGAATTCAGAATGGAGATCCTTTTATTGATGTTCCCTTGGCATTCTCAGCGTGAGAATGTTCTCTTGTCATTATTTTTTTTACTTCAAAGGAGGTTGTGGGTTATATCTAAAATCAAAAGTATATGTTAGTAAGAAAGGAAATGCATGTGGTGTTGGATGTCAAAATGTGTTTGACTGAGGCTGGAAAATTTTCAGTTGTGTTATGTCAACTGGTGCATAGAGAAGTTGCTGGGCCAGTTTCTTGATGGACACAGTTTTCTCCTTAAATGCTCTCCAGTGCAATCTAGACCTGGTTAACTTGGATTTGTGCATGATTTGCACATAAAACATGAGTACTAATGGATTTAATTTCTAGGTTTAAGACTTTTGGAGGAATGTTTCTTTTAAACAGTAATGCTGAGTGGAAAATTTTACAGAACTGCAAAGTGCAGATGAGGAAAGCTGTAATCAATAACTGTAATGATAATTGCTCATGAATTTTTGCTGTTATTTTACTTGAGTTAAATTTCAGACAGCAAAACCAGATGTTGCATTGACAATACATATTCATGGATGAGAAAACCACATGTTCATTGCAGTAGAAAATAACTTTTTATGGTGATACATTTCTCTGCATCAGTGGTAAAAAGTTGCTCTGGTTTATTTTCTAATGTAATGAACACTTCATTTTTAACCACTGATCAATCATGTGATCCAAATTAATCCATATTAGAAAATAGAATCTTGAACTATTTTAATAATTTTCAAAGATTCAAAATACATTTATTATATCAAAGTTTGTATGTATTATATAAATCTGAGACTTGTCTTCTTATGGACAACCATGAAACAAAAAAACACAATTGAAACCATTCAAAGAAAACAACAAACATTCAATGTGAAAAAAAGGAACAGATCATACAAATGACAAAACAATGAATGAAAAACACAGAATATAGAACATCAAACCACAGAGTCATTAAAACAGTCTAGGAATGTTCAGTTTAGCTCAGTTCAGCTTAATTAAGTACTATGTCATTCATTGGCTGCAGACCAGAGAGCCAGTCTGTCTTGATCAAAGCTGCACAAATTAGCAATTTTCTACCATCAATAAAGAATTTTAATTTAATACCCTGGATATTTTTCCACAGTGTCCTTTCATTAACAACATTCATTCTCCAAAGCCTAAGCTGATCACCATTTTGAAGTACAATATTTACATACAGCTAATGGCAGCAGCCATGGGGACCATAAGGCAGGGGCAGCAAACCTATTTGAAAGCATGTGCCCCAAAGCATGGCAATAATTAAACCATTCTCTTGAGCCCCACAGTAATTTTGAAAGATTATCATTGATTAAGATATTTTATCACCCTTTGTATGCATGTCACATCTTTCATTCGACTACAGTCGAAAATCTCTGCTGCCTCTTTCATCATTTGAACGGTTTTGTTCCTTTGCTGGTGTAAATGAAATTCTGAACAAGCTGAAAAGGGTAATCACAATTTAAAAATATCTCATGGATAAACTTGAATACATGGCTTTACTTATATAAATAAAATATGTTTACTGCAAACAAAAGTTGTAGAGGTGCATACAGTAATTGACATTATTACCATTGCATATCCAGTGTTCACACACAAATGACAGAAGAAAAAATACAAGCAGAGAAAAGCTAATGCCAACTGTCCCAACCATTTATTATTCAAATACTGATGTGTGCACCAGGCTTGCAAGGATTTTGAAATGTATCATCCAACCTTATATGTTCTTGTACTATCTCGCTGTTACCAAGCCAGCATGAGATGTTTCCTGTGCTCTTGGGTTGTAAAAAGTTATTTGCTGCTTCATTTGTCAGTCAAGATAATCATTATTTATCTCCTTATTAAAGATTCAAATATCTCAAAGATTCAAAGTACATTTATTATCAAAGTAGGTATGCAGATTACAATCCTGAGATTTGTCTTCCCGCAGGCAGTCTGGAAACAATGAAACACCATAGAACCCATTCAAAGAAAACACCAAACGCCCAGCATGCAAAAAACCCCAAATTATTCAAATGATAAAGAACGAGGGAAAAATACACAGAATATGAAGCATTAAACCTGAGCCCTTGAAACAGTCTAGAAATGTTCCATTCAGTTCAATTTAGTGTTGTGTCACTCGTTGACTGCAGAACCAGTCTGCCCCAATCAAAATCATGCAAAATAGCAATAAAAAGGAGTAACCAGAAACACAAATAACATGAATTGCAGAGTCATCTAAAAAAGAGTCCAATCCGCAACCTTCTTGATCAAACCTTACCCAAGACCCAAGCGAGAGGGAGAGGGAAGCTGGTCAAATGATGTTACGTTTTGTAATTTCAAAACATTAAATTATTTCAAATGAATGCAGGAGTCCAAAATTCTGGTGTAACTATAAGCAAGTCGTGCATGTATCACATAGTAGCATGACGGCATAGCAAATAATATATTTTTACATATAACCTGTAATTAATTACTTAAATTAACATAAATATTTAATCAAACAACATTCATGCAAGACTACTAAAATATAACTGAAATATTAAATACATGCATTCCTCCTGCTTAGCTATAAACTCCAACTCAAAAGAAAATGTATTTCAACTACATACACAGTATATCATATAATGCAACTGCTTTATATGCACATCCAGAGCATAGTGATTTTTTGTCCCATTCAGGCTTAAAGTTTTAATTGCTGTGGAGGATTTCTTGCTCTTGTGCGATAACATCTTTCCTGACAAGGGGGATCACTCTGCTTGACAGATGAGACGTAGCTGTGAAAACAATCCCATGCTCTGGGGCCTCTTCTATAGTCGTCGTAAAAATTGACTTTGAGTCTGCAGGAATCAGTTCTGACAGCTGTGGACACCTCTCTTCTTTTTTCTCTCTGGATTTACTTTGATCCCTTTCTTTTTCATTCTCACTTTCCTTCTCACTTTCACAGCTTTCTCTTTTTCATTCTCATTCTTTCTCACCATCTCTTTGCTCCTCTTTCTTCTTCTAGTTTGTGCATCTTGATCTTGGGAAGATGCATTTAGTTCACTGTAGTGTTCTCTTATCAACCCTTCCATTTCTCCCTTTACACATTTCCTCATTCACAACATCATCTGACATATTCTGTGTTTTTTGTATTTCCATTCACTCCTTTCTTTTTGGCCTTCCAGTTATGCAGTTGGGGTTTGGTTCTTGGTTTTTATAAGCAACATTTTGTCTCCCACTTGAAGTTCATGCAATAACCTTAATGCATGCAGAGTGGATTCCAGTTCTTTATTTTCACAAAAGCTGAATATTTACAACTTTCCTGAAGTTCCTTAAACTCGCTTCCAGCTTAAAACATAACCAAATTTTGTAAATTAACATATCAGAAACTTTCTCAGATATGTTACTTCCAAAACCTGTTGTAATTGGACCAATACTTCCCTCACTTTCATGATTCCTCCACGTAGCATGGTCCTTCCTTTGTCCAATATGCTTTCCAAGCAGAGGCACAGGCGTTGGCATCAACACCTGTTTTCTCTCTGTTGGGCAATGGTTCGTGGTGTACAGCATGGAGACAGTTGTTGCATCATCCTGTACCTTTCTTAATTCACTTTCAGTTGGTTTCATTGCAGGGGATGTGGCATGCAAATGGTGGATGGATTTCCAATCAACTTGTAGTTGTTTCAGCCAAGCATGCCTCCACAATGCTGGCCCTGTTGCTTTTACTGTATACAAGTTCAATGTGGCTTGTCGGATGTTGTATTTTACCGTTACAAATGTCATTCTCGCTGGAGTTAACTTTTCTCCAGTTCTTAATCAGATATCTGCAGGTTTCAGTTTGGTATCTTTAGAATGCTGTTCAAACTCATTTCGTGGAATGACTGAAACAGCTGAGCCCAAATCCGTTTTAATTAATTTGTCATTCACTTCTAGTGTGAGCCACGCTGCTTGTCTATTGCTAATTTCCACACTATAAATTTCAAGGCTACACCATTCTGTGTCACTCTTAACATTTTCAGATTCTTCATCAACAGCTTGCAGAATATTGCTCTTTTCGAAACTGATACTTGACTTTTTATCTTTATCTCTTTCCTAAGCAGACAATTTAGTTTTGTCTGCCTGACATACTCTTAGTATGTGACCTACTTTATTGCATTTTATTGCATCTAACTTCTACATCGCTAGGGCCAGGCAATAACACTTAGATACTTCCTCTTACCTACTCCTCGAACAGGACCCCAGTAAGGAGAACCAGGCCATTGTCACCCGCACCATCGATGATCTTATTATATCTGGGGATCTCTCTTCCACTGCCACCAGCCTCGTAATTTCCATGCCTCCACCTCCCACCTACACAAAATTCAGAAACCTGCCTGTCCAGGTCCATCCCTTGTTTTTGCTTGTTCCTGCCCCACCAAACTTATATCTGTATACTTCGACTCTGTTTTATTCACACCCCCCCCCCCCCCCGTTTCAGTCCCTTCCAACCTACATCCATGACACTTCGCAGGCCCTGAATCCTTTCAATTACTTCATTTCCTGGCCCTCATTGTCTCAATTTCACCATTGATGTTCAATCCCTATACAATCCCATCTCCCATCAGGTGGGCCTTAAAACTCTCTGCTTTTTTCTAAACATTAGACCCAACCTGTTCCTTTCCACCATCACTCCTCCATCTGGCGGAACTGGTCCTCACTCTCAATAATTTCTTCTTCGGCTCTTCACACGTTCTTCAAACATAACGTGTGGCCATGGGCACTCACATGGGTCTTAGCTCTGCCCACCTTTTTGTCGGCTATGTGGAACAGTCTTTGTTCCAAGCCTACACCGATATCACTCCCCAACTTTTCCTACTCTATATCGCCGACTACATTTTTGTTGCTTCCTGCTCCCTTGCTCAGCTTGTCGACTTCATCAAGTTTGCCTCCAACTTCCACCCTGCCCTCAAACTTACTTTGATCCATTTCCGACACCTCTCTCCTCTTTCTTGATCACTCTGTCTATGTCTCTGGAGGCAACTTATCTACTAATATCTATTATAAACCCACTGATTTTCACAGCTACCTAGACTTTAAAAAGACATCTTCGAGGGCACTTGTCCATTGTACGTGGCCTTTAAGCAGCATCAACAGAGCTTTAACAAAAGGGATCTCTCGCCAGGTTGGTGGTGGTTATTTCAAAAGGGAGCTTCGAGAGCGTTTGTCCATTGTACGTGGCCCATCAGCAGCATCAGCAGAGCTCTTCGAACTAAATAAAAGTACAGAAAGGGTAAGCAGAGCAGCCATTAGCTGGGAGTAGGACAGTGACGAGATTTGAAGCAACAGGCTTTGGCTGGGATGAGGTGTCGGCTTTGTGTAAAGTGTCTGTTATGGTTCTGTTTTTATCTTTTCTTTCCTATCTTATTGTACCATTTAAATGGCTGTGGTGTGTTCTTTCTGCCAGATATTGGAGAACTGGGAGACCCGGAGTCTCCCAGAGAATTACATCTGCGTGAACTGTATCCGGCTGCAGCTCCTTGAAAGGGATCTGGAGCAGCAGTTGGATGACCTTCGGCTTGTACGGGAGAGTGAGGAGATAATCGATCACAGTTACAGCGAAGTAGTCACCCAAAAGTTGCAGGAGGCGAGTAGCTGAGTGACCATCAGGAAAAATGGAAAGAGGCAGTTAGAGCAGATCACCCCAGTGGCCATTTCCTCAAAAACAAGTACATGGCTTTGAATACTTTCGTGGGGCATGACCTCTCAGGACAATGCCATGGCAACTGGGTTACAGGCACTGAGCTTGGGTCCGTGGTGCAGAAGAGGAAGAGAGAGAAGAAGGGAGTGGTAGTGAAAGGGGATTCGATAGTGAGGGGAACAGACAGGAGATTCTGTGGACATGAACGGGACACCAAGATGGTATATTGCCTAGCTGGTGCCAGGATCAGGGACGTCTCAGATCACATCTACAACATTTTGGAGAGGGAAGGGGAGCAGCCAGATGTCTCGGTACATATTGGTATCAACGACATAGGAAGGAAAAGCAATGAGATCCTGAAGAGAGAATTTAGAGAGCTGGGTAGTGTCACGCAGGTGAGAAGCTGCTAGAAAATTCAGCAGTCTAATGAACAAGGAGGCAATTAAAAGAGAGAGAGGACTCTGACTTGGTTTTGATAATACTTTTAATCGTAACCTTCAGAGAGAGAGTATGGCGCCAGCTGAGACATGAGCTGGGAAATCACCATGGTAACAGCTCAGAGTGGTTGAGCTAACGGACGGCTGGAATTTCAAATGGATTATAACAAGTTGAGGCTTTTGGTCTGATAACGGTAGAGGAGACGTGACATGGGAGAAGAGCGGAAGCTACCCGAGAAACCACTGGTGGAGTTTAAGACCACCACGAAGGTGGAGGCCACAGACCGATTAATTTCGACCCGTGATTACCAATGCGGGTAACAGCTTGCCTGTGGGGGTCTGCTGATGGTGAACCCAAGCCGTGGGTTAGTAGACCGTTCCCTGGAAGGGGCTCTGTCTGTCTGTGTGGGGTTCACACAAAGTGACTTTAAAGACTTCGGAAGCAAGTACAACTAAAGCTGCCAACTTAAACAACAACTCAGTTAACTCTCTCTCTCTCCATCAATTCAACTCGACACAACACAAAGTGAACTGAACTGCTCAAACTTACCTGACACTGTAAGACTGATATCTACCTCTGGGATTATTATCTTTGTATCCACACATACATTTATGGAGATAGATATATATATATATCTACATATAATAGTTTATAACATGTATTGGATTATCTGGTTTTTAAAGATATTAATTCATAGTAGTAATAAATATAGTCTTAATTTATAGTAAACCAGACTCCAGGTTTGTTCCATTTCTGCTGGTCCTTTTCAACTTGTCACGGGATTTGTGACAATATTGGGGTCTGCGACCGGGTTCTGAACAAGTTTGGTTGGAGCCAATTTTCAAAATTGTGGGGGCTTGTCTTAATTGGGGAAATCCCTTGAAATTGATCTGTGTGTGGAAAACAGCAGAAATGGAGGCTATGTATTTATAGAGAACCCTACTCCTCTGTTTTTGAGAGCCAGAAAGGAGGTTCTATGTGACATTGCTAAAAAACGGAAACTTCCTGGAATACAGAGGAGTATGGCAAAGGCAGGAATTCGGGGGAAAATAGCTGAATATTGTGTTGGGAAAGAGTTAGTTGAGGAGGAGTTGCTACAGGAGTTTCCGATAGGTGATGAGGAAACCCTGTTCTGACGAGAACAATTAAGAATGGAGAGACTTAAGTTGAAGGCTGCAGAGGCAGAGAAACAGAGGGAGTTTGAGAGGGAGATGTGGCATCAAGAGGGTCAAGTGTCAGGCCATGGTGGCGAGAGGGGTGTAGCAATTAATTTCAGTCAGGAAATTAAGTTGCTACCTCCGTTTGCTGAAGGAGACGTTGATAGGTACTTCCTATATTTTGAGAAAGTGGCTCAGAACAGGAAGTGTCCGAGGGAGGACTGGGCAGTATTGCTGCAAAGTGTGTTAAAAGGGAAGGCGCAGCAAGCATATTCTGCCTTGTCTGTGACTCAGTCGCCTAATTATGATGTTGTGAAGGAGGCTGTGCTTAAGGTCTATGAAATAGTGCCAGCAGCATACCGACAGTAGTTCTGGGGTTTGAGGAAGTCTGGGAACCAGACATACATAGAGTTTGCCCATGAAAAGGAGAGGTACTTTGATCGGTGGTGTGCCTCGAAAGAGGTAGATGAGGACTACCACAAAGCGAGACAGCTGATGCTGATCGAGGAATTTAAAGAATGTGCCCCTAGTGAGATACGGACATACTTAGAAGAGAAAGATGTTGAGACTCTTTCTGTGGCTGCTAGGTTAGCGGATGAGTTTGCCCTGACTCACAATATTAAGTTTTTCCCAAGCAAGGGTTATCAGAAGAGTTACCGGGATAATCGACTGAGTAACACAGGAAACAAGGCAGGAGCTAGTGACAGAGGTAAAGAGGAGGGGAAACCGACCAAAGATAAGTTTTCCAGTTTCACCTGTTACTACTGCAGGAAGCCTGGCCATGTGGCGTCTAACTGTCTTATTCGGAAGAAAGAAATGGGAAAGGAGAAGGGGAAACACCCGATGCGTGTGCACCGGCGGCTGAGACCACACAAAGGAAGGTAGGGTCTGGCTGAGTTCAGGAAGGGATTGAGTGTTTTATTATCAAGGGTTTTGTGTCTGTGAAGGAGGGGTCACCCTCAGTTCCAGTGAGAACCTGACGCGATACTGGAGTCTTTCAGTCACTGATATTAAGTGATGTCTTAGAATTTGGTGACAAGACAAAAACGGACCAAGTGAATATTCTGGAAGGTATTGGCAAGGGAACAGAGGTCGGGCCTTTGCACAAAATAATGTTGAAATCTGACTTAGTGTCTGGACCAGTTGAGATAGGGATACAACCTAAATTTCCGACAGCTAACGTGGACATCTTGTTGGGAAATGACCTGGCAGGAAATGATGTATACACAGGGTTACAGCTAACAAGCTGGCCTGCTGTTAGTCAGACAAGCGCAGACGGTGAACTTTATCCTGCATGCGCGGTCACAAGAAGCATGACAATGAAGGCTGCAGAAGTGAAGCGATCTGGACAGGAGGGGGTCAGGTGCCCGCGATAGCAAAGACAGGGGTACAGATCCTACTGACTTACCTGCAACTTTTCTACCATCCGTGTTCGACAAGGACTCTGGTAGTGAGATGGATAAGAGGGGATTGTCATTGTCCAGGCGGAAGCTTATGGAAGAGCAGGATAGGGATCCTGAGATTGCAGTTTTAAAAGAGACAGCTCTTTCTGAGGATGAAATTCAGAGGGAGTTGATGGGTTACTATCTGAAGGATGGGGTATTAATGAGGAAGTGGGGACCATCGACAGTATCTGCTGATGAGAATTGGGCTGTGGTGCACCAAGTAGTGGTTCTGAAGGGTTACCATACAGAAATTTTAAAGATGGCTCATACAATGCCTTTAGGGGGACACCTTGGAGTTAGAAAGACAGGGCACAAGATTATGAAAGAATTTCATTGGCTGGGATTAGGAAGGGATGTGGTGGTTTTTTGTAAAACCTGTCACACATGTCAAGTGGTAAGGAAACCGAATCAGACTATCCCAAAAGCGCCACTTCATCCCATACCAGCTTTTGGCGAACCTTTCTCCAGGGTCATTGTGGATTGTGTTGGCCCACAGCCAAAGACTGCAGGTGGCCACCAATACTTGTTAACCATGATGTGCGCTGCCTCTAGGTTCCCAGAAGCAATACCCCTCAGGAACCTAAAGGCTAAATCAGTGGTGAAGGCACTTATTAAGTTCTTCATGTTAGTGGGTCTGCCCAAGGAGATGCAGTTTGATCAGGGCAGTAATTTTACATCGAGTGTATTTCTGCAGATCATTACGGAACAAATTTTGTCCATGGCATACCATCCCCAATCCCAGGAAGCAATAGAGAGGTTTCACTCTATCCTCAAAACCATGATTAAAACATCCTGTATGGAAAACAAAAAAACATTGGGATGAGAGTGTACCTTTACTCCTATTTGCATTAAGAGATTCAATCCAAGAATCGTTGGGGTTCAGTCCATTTGAGCTCATGTTCGGTCATAGGCCTTGAGGACCCTTGACCTTATTGAGAGAGCAATGGTCTCAGAAGAACGTGCAAATTGGGGTATTGGATTATGTCTTAGAGTTTCGAGACAGGCCGAGCAGGGCTTGTGACCTTGGAAAACAAAATCTCCACGACTCCCAGGCTGATATGAAGCGCTGGTATGGCAGACAGGCGAGGGAGCGAAGCTATGAGGTTGGAGATAAGGTTTTGGTTTTGTTTCCCTTGGAGAATAACTCTCTCCAGGCTCAATTTAGTGGGCCTTACGAAATAATGAGGAAAATTGATGAGCTGAACTATGTTATCAGGACACATCGTAGAAAAAAGGGCACTCAATTAGTGCATGTGAATCTAATCAAACCTTATTTTGACTCTAAATCCACGACCAAACAAGACCCAGCTGCAAAGACTAGCCAGGGATAACGGGGGGGGGGGGGGGGGAGTGTAATGAGCAGTGTCTGGTTTCAGCTTGACTCAAGAATGCTAGTGTTTTGGAGAACATAGACAGTAAAATTAACCACCTGGAACCGAAGCAACAACAACAGATAAAGGAGCTAATTGGCAAACATTCCAATCTATTCCCAGATACACCGAGGCAGTGTAGTATAGGTACACATGATGTCATTGTGGGACAGGCTGATCCAGTGAAACAGCACCCCTACAGGATGAATTTAGAACGTAGTAAAGCAGTGGAACAGAAAATCGAATATATGTTGGCCAATGGTATTATCAGGCCATCCACCTCTGCGTGGGCTTCCCGGTGTGTGATAGTTCCCAAGCCCGATGGGACAATGAGACTTTGCACAGATTATAGAAAGATCAATGCAATAATCAAAACAGAAGCTTACCCTATTCCCAGAATAGATGACTGCATCGATAGGGTGGGGAAGGCTAAGTACCTAACAAAAATTGACCTGCTAAAAGGGTACTGGTGCATTCCCTTAACCCTTAGGGCTCAAGAGATATCAGCATTCTTCACCCCCTCAGGGTTGTACGAGTATAATGTGATGCCTTTCGGGATGAAAAATGCCCCTGGGACATTCCAACATATGATAAACTCTGTGATTCAAGGCTTGAAGAATACTGGGGCATATATAGACGATTTAGTAGTATGGAATGACACATGGGAGGAACACATTGTAACAGTAGAGAAATTATTTGACCGGCTCTCTAAAGCTAATCTGACGGTGAGCCTTGCCAAGAGTGAGTCTGGTCACGCCAGGGTCACATATCTTGGTTACGTGGTGGGCCAGGCTCAACTGGCTCCTATGAAAGGGAAAGTTCAGGCTATCGCTGATGTACTCATTCCAACGGGTAAGAGAGCCTTGAGAAAGTTCTTAGGTATGGTGGGGTATTATCGAAAATTTTGCAAGAACTTTGTGGATATTGCACTTCCACTGACAAAACTGTTGAGAAAGAGTGAACGATTTGTGTGGGATGAGTGTAGCCAAGAGGCGTTGAACAATTAAAAGGTATCTTGTGTCACCATCCTGTACTAAAGGCACCGGACTTCACTAAGTCATTCTCCCTAGCGACGGACGCTAGCGATGAAGCTGTAGGAGCGGGTCTATTACAGAGAGAAGATGATGGCATTGAATATCTGGTGGCATACTTTTCCAAAAAGTTTAATGTGCACCAGAAAAATTACTCGACAATAGAAAAAGAATTGCTCTCCCTCTTTTTTGCATTACAACATTTCGAGGTTTACATCAGTGATGCACAAACACTGTTAGTGGTGTACACTGACCACAACCCTTTGGTGTTTTTAGATAAGAATAAAGATCAAAATCAGCATTTATTAAACTGGAGCCTGTGTTTACAGCAGCTTGATATCGAGATAAGACACTTAAGGGGTATGGACAATGTCATTGAGGATTGCCTATCCCGCTGTTAAAAAAAGCTGATGAACTGTGTAAATGCTAAATGTACACTTTGTGAAGTAGAATGTAGTGCTTGTAGTGTAGAATTTGTGAGTGAGCAAAATTTTCCCAAAAGGGGAAACGTGTCACACAGGTGAGAAACGGCTAGAAAATTCAGCAGTCTAATGAACAAGGAGGCGATTAAAAGAGAGAGAGGACTCTGACTTGGTTTTGATAACACTTTTAATTGTGATCTTGAGAGAAGGAGTATGGCACCAGCTGAGACACAAGCTGAGAAGTCACCATGTTAACAGCTCAGAGTGGTTGAGCCGACGGACGGCTGGAATTTCGGATGGAATATAAAAAGTTGAGGCTTTTGGCCTGATAACAACAGAGGAGACACGACATGGGAGAAGTGCAGAAGCTACCTGAGAAACCACTGGTGGAGTTTAAGACCATGACGAGGGTGGAGGCCACAGACCGATTAATTTCGACCCGTGATTACCAATGCGGGTAAGAGCTTGCCTGTGGGGGTCTGCTGGTGGTGAACCCGTGCCGTGGGTTAGTAGACCGTTCCCTAAAAGGAGCTCTGTCCACCTGTGTCTGTGTGGGGTTCACACGAAGTGACTCTGAAGACTTCGGAAGCAAGAACAACTAAAGCTGCCAACTTAAACAACAACTCAATTAACTCTCTCTCTCTCCATCAATTCAACTCGACGCAACACAAAATGAACTGAACTGCTTAAACATACATGACACCGTAAGACTGATATCTACCTCTGGGATTATTATCTTTGTATCCACACATACATTTACGGAGATATATATATATCTATATAAAATAGTTTATAACCTGTATCATATTATCCTGTTATAATTATATTAATTTGTAGTAGTAATAAATATAGTCTTAATTTATAGTAAACCAGACTCCAGGCATGTTCCATTTCTGCTGGTCCTTTTCAACTTGTCACAGGAGTCGTGACAGTAGAAAGCTGAGAAGCAGGACCTCCCGGGTAGTAATTTCTGGATTGCTGCCTGTGCCACACATCAGTGAGGGTAGAAACAGGATGATTTGGCAGATGAATGCGTGGCTGAGAAGCTGGTGCATAGGCCAGGGCTTCAGGTCCTTGGATAATTGGGATCTCTTCTGAGGGATCTCTTCAAAAGTGACAGTTTGCACCTGAACTCAAGGAGGACCAATATTCTCGCAGGCAGGTTTGTTACAGTTGTTGGGGAGGGTTTAAACTGACTTGATGGAGGGGTTGGGAACCAGAATGAAGGGACTCAAGAAAGGACAGATGGCAAAAAAGTAAAGGTAGCATGCAGTCAGATTGTCAGGAAGGGCAGGCAGGTGATGGGACTTAGTTGCAGCTAACAGGCTGAGTATTAAATCATTAGGGATGCAGAATCCGAAAGGGTAGCAAATATGGTACTCAAGCTGTTGTATCTAAATGTGCGTAGTATAAGAAATAAGCTGGATGATCTTGTCGCAATATTACAGATTGCCAGCTATGATGTTGTGGCCATCACTGAATCGTAGCTGAAGGATGGTTGTAGTTGGGAGCTGAATGTCTAAGGTTATAGGTTATATTGGAAGGATAGGAAGGTAAGCAGAGGGAGTAGCGTGGCTCTACTGGTAAAGAATGGCATCAAATCAGTAGAAAGATGTGACATAGGATCAGAAGATGTTGAATCCTTGTGAATTTAGTTAAGAAACTGCAAGGGTAAAAGGATGTTGATGGCAGTTATTTACAGACCTCCCAACAGTGGCTGGGAGGTGGACCACAAGGTTCCAACAGGAAATAGAAAAGGCTTGTCCAAATGTCAATGTTATGGTAGTCATTGGAGATTTTAACATGCAGGTCAATTGGGAAAATCAGGTTGGTAGTGGATCTCAAGAGCCCAAGAGAGCGTTTTAGAGCAGTTTGTCATTGAGCCTACTAGCAGATCAGCTATACTGGATTGGGTGTTATGTAATGAACTGGAGGTGATTAGGGAGCTTAAGGTAAAAGAATCTTTAGGAACCAGTGATCACAATACGATTCTGTTCAACTTGAAACTTGATAGGGAGAAAGTAAAGTCTGATGTAGCAGTATTTCAGTGGAGTAAGGGAAATTACAGTGGTATGAGCGAGGAGTTGGCCAAAGTAAATTGGAAGGAGCTGCTGGCAGGGGTGTCAGGAGAGCAGCAATGGCATGGGGAGGGATGTGCAGGACATGTGAATTGCGAAAATGAAGAAATACTCAAATGGTAAAATTGTACAGCCTTGGCTGACAAGGGAAGTCAAAGCTATTGTGAAAGCAAAAGGAAAAGCATACAACAAAGGAAAAGTTAGTGGGATGATAGAGGTTTGGAAAATTTTTAAAAACCTACAGAGAGCAACTAAAAAAAATCATTAGAAAAGAAAAGATGAAATGTGAAAGCAAGCTAGCAAATAATATCAAAGTGGATAATCAAGGGTTCTTTCAAGTATGTTAAAAACAAAAGAGAAATGAGAGTGGACATAGGACCACTAGAAAATGAGGCAGGAGATGGCTGATGAACAAAATAAGTATTTTGTATCACTTTCGCTGTAGAAGACACTAGCAGTATGCCTGATGTTGTAGTATGTGATGGAAGAGAAGTGGGTGCAGTTACTGTTACACGAGAGAAGGTGTTCAATAAGCTGAATAACCTAAAGGTACGTAAGTCACCCAGACCAGAGGAACTGCATGCTAGGATTCTGAAAGAGGTAGTGTTAGACACTGTGGTGGCTTTAGAAATGATCTTTCAAAAATCATTGGACTCTGGCACAGTGCCAGAGGACCGGAAAATTCCACTCTTTAAGAAAAGAAGAAGGCAGCAGAAAGGAAAAGCAGAAAGGCAAAACCAGTTAGCCTGACCTCAGTGGATGGGAAGATGTTAGAGTCAATTGTTATGGATGAGGTGATGGAATACTTGGTGACACAGGACAAGATACTGTAGTACAAAGTCCGTATGGTTTCCTTCAGGGAAAATCCTGCCTGATGAACCTGTTGGAATTCTTTGAGGAGATTAAAAGTAGGGTAGATAAAGGGGATATAGTGGATCATGTATATCTGGACATTCAAAAGGCCTTTGACAAGGTGTCACACGTGGGGCTGCTTACCAAGTTGAGAGCCCATGGTATTACAGGAAATTTACTACCATGGTTAGAGTATTGGCTGATTGGTAGGAAGCAATGAGTGGGAATAAAAAGGATCCTTTTCTGGTTGGCTGATGGTGACTAGTGGTGTTCTACAGGGGTCAGTGTTGGGACCTCTTCTTTTTATGCTGTATACAAATGATTAAGCTGATGGAATAGATGACTTTGTTGTCAAGTTTGCACATGATATGAAGATTGGTGGAGGGGCAGGTAGTGTTGAGGGACAGGTAGGATGCATTAGGAGAAAGGGCAAAAAAGTGGCAAATGTAATACAATGTTGGAAAATGCATGGTCGTGTACTTTGGCAGTAGATATAAATGTGTGTAGCATTTTCTAAATGGGGAGAAAATCCATGAATCTGAGATATAGAGGGACTTGTGAGTCCTCATGCAGAATACACTGAAGGCTAACTGGCAGGTAGAGTCATTGGTGAGGAAGGCAAATGCCATGTAAGCATTTATTTCAAGAGGTTTAGAATACAAGAGCAAGGATGTGATACTGAGGCTTTATAAGGCATTGGTGAGGCCTCACCTTGAGTATTGTGAACAGTTTTCAGCCACTCATCTTAGAAAAGCTGTGCTAGCATTGGTTAGAGTCCAGAGGTGGTTCACAAGAATGATTCCAGGAATGAAAGGGTTATCATACCAGGAACGTTTGATGGCTCTGAATCTGTACTGGATGGAATTCAGAGGATAAAAGGGGATCTCATTGAAACCTTTCAAATGTTGAAAGGCCTAGACAGAGTAGATGTGGAAGTAGATGTTTCTCATGGTGGGAGAGTCTCGGACAAGAGGGCACAGCCTCAGGTCAGAGGGGCGCCCTTTCAAAACACAGATGTGGAGAAATTTCTTTAGCCAAAGGGTGATGAATTTGTGGAATTTGTTGCCAAATGCAGTTGTGGAGGCCAGGTCATTGAGTGCTTTTAAGGCAGAGATTGATACATTCTTGATTGGACATGGCACCAAAGGCCAAGGGGAGAAGACTGGGAACTGGGGTTGAGGAGTATATAGAAAATAAGAATCAGCCATGATTGAATAGTAGAGCAGACTCAATGGACCAGATAGCATAATTCTACCACTCTGTCTTATCGTCTTATGGTCTTAAACCTCTTCCCACCCTGTGACATGAAAATGCCATCCCCTCCTCTCAGTTCCTCCGTCTCCACTGCATCAGTTCTCATGATGACACTTCTTATTCTAGAACTAATTAAATGTCCTCCTCCTTCAAAGAAAGAGGCTTTCCATTCTCCACCACCAATGCAGCCCTCAGCTGCATCTCTTCCGTTTTGTGCATGTCTGCCCTCACCCCATCCTCCTGCCACACTGTCAAGGATAGGTTTCTACTTGTCCTCATCTGTCCCCCAACTAGCCTCCATGTCCAGCACATCCGCCATCTCCAATGGATCCAGAGGCATCTATCCCTCCCCCCGCCACTTTCCACTTTCTGCAGGGACCACTCCCTATGTGACTCCCTTGTCCATTCATCCCTCCTCATTGATCTTTCTCCTGTCACTTATCCTTGCAGTCAGAACAAGTGCAACACCAGTCCCTACAGCTCCTCCCTCACTACCATTAAAGGCCCCTAACAGTTCTTCAAGGTGCGGTGACACTTCACCTGTGAGTCTGTTGGGGTCACCTACTGTAGTCAGTGTTCCAGGTGTGACTTACTGTATATCAGCGAGACCCTATATATATTGAGGGACCGCTTCACTGAGTCTGCCAGAAAAAGTGGGATCTCCCATTTCAGTTCTACTTCCCATTCCCATTCTGACATGTCCGTCTATGGCCTCCTCTGCTGACACGATGAGGCCACAGTCATGGAGGAGCAACACCTTATATACTGTCTGGGTATCCTCCAACCTGATGGCATGAACATCCATTTTTTGAAACTCCATCATCATTCCCCATTCCATTTTGCTTCATCCTGGGATGAAAAGCCTCATCCTAAGAGCAGATGCAGCGGAGACAGAGGTATTGAGAGAAGAAGATGGTGGTTTTTCATGTAACAGGGTGGGAGAAGGTATAATCCAGGTAACTGTGAGAGTCTGTGGGTTTATAATAGATATTGGTAGATATGCTGTCTCCAGATATAGAGACAGAAAGGTCAAGAAAGGGGAGCGAGGTGTCAGAAATGGACCAGGTAAGTTTGAGGACAGGGTGAAAGTTGGAGGCAAAGTGGATGAGGTCGATGCATTCAGCATAGCTGCAGGAAGCAGCAACGATGCAATCATCAATATAGCATAGGAGAAGTACAGTTGGGCCACCAGTGTAGGCTTGGAACATAGACTGCTCCATGTTGCTGATGAACAGGCAGGCATAACTGGGTCCCATGTGAGTGTCCATGGCTACACCTTTTGTTTGAAGGTAATGGGAGGAGCCAAAGGAGAAATTATTAAGAGTGAGGACAAGTTCCACTAGATGGAGGAGAGTGGTGATGGAGGGGAATTGGTTGGGTCTGGTGTCCGGAAAAAACACTGAGACCTTTGAAGCTTTCCTGGCGGGTGATGGAGATGTATTGGGACTGGACATCCATTGTAAAAATAAGATGATAGGGGCCAGGGAACTTGAAATCATTGAAAAGATTTTTTTTTTACCATCTTCCATCTCCTTTCCACACTCTCACTTTATCTCTTGACCTGCCCATCAATTCCCTCTGGTGCTCCTCCTCCTTCCCTTTCTTTATGGTCTTCTACCCTCTTTCCTTAGATTCCCTCTTCTTCAGCACTTTATCTCTTTCCCAATCAACATTACAGCTCTTTACTTCAGCACTCCCCCTCTCCCAGTTTCACCTATCACTTAACACCTTGTATTTCTTCTTACTTTCCCCCATCTTCGTACTCTGATATCTCATCTTTTTTTCCAGTCTTGATGAAGGATCTTAGCCTGAACTGTCGAATGTTTACTCTTTTCCATAGTTGCTGCCTGGCCTGCTGAGGTCCTCCAACATTTTGTACGCGATGCCTAATATTGCATTTTCTGCAAGTTTCATCCTTAAATCTGCATTGATTTGGTGTATGTGAGCCCCTTCCAAATGGTAACAGAATTTGTTCAGTCATACTAGTTTCTATCTAGATGCTGCAGTTTTATTGACACTCACTTTCATTCCTGACTGCAACTCAATTGTTGTCTCTGCCTATGGTTTCCATTGAAACAGTGATTTTCACTGCTCATTTCAATATAAGCTGTGCTTCAATTAGGAGCAGTTTTTGACAGCTTTTTTTAAAATATTCCACAAACAAAATGATCTCTTACATTTAGACAGTTACCAAAGACAATGCTCAGACATCTGCTTCAAATTAGCCTCATATGCTGAAATGGACTCCCCTTCTTTTTGATTCTGCTTATGACACCTAAAGCATTCTGCAATTAACAATGGCTTTGATTCTAAGTGTTCCTGCAATAGTAGCAAAGCTAATTTCTGATGTTTTAGTTGGTCCAGTGAGGCCTCAAAGCAAACTGTATGCCTTTAAACCTAAAGAACTCAGCAAAATAGGTGGTAGCTTTTCATTGGCTCTTTCATTTGCTTCAAAATACTGTTCCAATACCTAAGTATATATGAGCCAATTATTTGTTGTGCAATCAAACTCGCCAATCTTTCCAATGTAGCCAGCCATCTCTGCTCTTTTTTTGTAATTATTAATATCACCTGGTACCCACTTTTTATGTACCCTAAATTCTTCTATTTACGGCCTTTTAATAAAAACTCAATCATGTCTTCCCTTCCAAAGACTGTCTTGATACATGGCGGGCTGTTTATTTTAGACTCAATCATTATTTGCAGCATTTTTTATAATTTGACTCTCTTACTCCACTCTTATAGGTTGGTAGTTGTCTCAGGTTCATTTTTTGAAATACCTCATTGCCAATGATATGTTTTGTGACTTCAAAACATTAAATGCAGGTGTAACTTTAAGCGAGGCACACCCATATCACATGGTTGCATGATGACATATGCAATTAAAGTATTTTTACATATAACCTTTAATTAGTTATTTAACCAGACAAGAATACTTAACCAAATTACATATATGTAATATATATATATAAACTGCTGAAATATAACTGAAATATTAAATACACAACATCTCCTTCTCAACCAAATTCATTTAATTCTGCAGCAGGGTGCCTGGAGTATGAGGAAAAGACACTCTGAGGAAAATAAGCTTCTGATCATTGGTCTGACAAATAGCTAATGATCTGAAATGTGACATTTGCTTCTCTTCCTACACGTGCTGTCCTGGTGAGAATTTCCAGTGCTTCCTGTTTTTATTTCAGATTTTCAGCATCTACTGCTTTTCACTGTCCAAATTGCCTTAAGCTGCCGTTTAAACCAGGGGATCCAATCTCAAACACATGTTGGGCATGCACTTATGAACTTATTTTCCTGAGTGCCATGAATTGTTGATATTTGAGCCAACATAAGGACAATAATATCCATTGCTAAAGGACAATACAGTCTTTTTTTTCCCCAAGCACGCCATCGATGTTCCCAGTTTTCAAATTAAAGATTTGACTTACCAGAAAAAGAAAATAAATCCTGCAATTAATTAAGGAGCAGAGTTTACAATGGGAGCATTGTAGCAGGAGAAGATTCAAAAGTGCAAGATTTCTGACCTTGGTCTGACCTCTAGAAGTTGACTATTGCAGAATATTTTCCCAGCTGATTCTATACTTGTTGCTAAGGTAACCTATTAAATTGACTTATGATGAATAAACTGTAGGTTACATTTAATTGCCTTTCTCTTCAGAAGTGTGGTTCACATTACTCTCCTGATTTTAAATGTGCTAATAAATTTGTGATTTTGTATAATTTAACCTTTTCCTTAGTACATAATTATATTTTTGATCATATATATATCTTTTTAAGTAATACTTTATCTATACTTTACTTACTATTACAATAATAAACTAAATTCTTCCTGAAGGAACCCATCCTTACTGAATGAATTCAGGATGAGGGAATGTTTGTGCATGCTGACCATCAGGAGGCTGGTGGATTCTGTTTCAAGGTATCCAAGGCAATATCATTGGGGAAATGAATGGTGGACAGTAACATCTTCATTTAAAAATATATAAACTTAGCATTAATACATTTTCAGTATTGGAGAACTGACTCCAAATAGATGTGTCTGAAGAAGATTCTTCTGTAGCATCCCCTCAATTTGTAGTATCAAGTGCACTCATTTGATTGGAGATTGTAAGACTACAGGAAGGAAGAAATAGAAGAATGCCAGAGTAACTTAAAATGTGTATGTTGCTCCATAATGTTGTATTTTAATTGTGTTTTGTTGTAAAAATGTATTTTTTTATTTTTTATTATTGCAGAAACATTGCAAAACATTTCTGATAAATGGTAAAGTGGGCTAGAATTATGAAGCAAACACGAAGAAATCTGCAGATGCTGGAAATTCAAACAACACACACAAAATGCTGGTGGAACACAGCCGGCCAGGCAGCATCTATAAGGAGAAGCACTGTCGACATTTCGGGCCGAGACCCTTCGTCAGGACTAACTGAAAGGAAAGATACTAAGAGATTTCTTAGTACTAAAGTACTGTGTTCTACCAGCATTTTGTATGTGTTGTTAGGATTATGAAATTTATTTAAGATTTCTACTGGGGGTTTCATGGAAACTCTTTTTACCAATTAATGGGCTGCACATAAACACAAGGGTCTTCTTCTTACATGATGTATGGGTATGTTCGTGTAAATAGACGGCAAGATCAAAAGTCAAAAGGATGAGAATCGCCTCCTCATGAAGTAAGAACCCACCTGTAGTGCACACTCTGAGGCATTCTATGATTGAATGAAGGTTATCGCACTGCATCTTTTCAATAAACATTACAGCATTTGTTTCTCCTGGCAGATAATTGACACTGTGACTCTGCTGATTATTTGAGGCATTTAATGGATAATTTGTTTACAAATGTTTAGTTTATGTTTGTGGAGCCTCCTGCTACAAATTAGTGGAAAACTCGAGTCACTGAAATCCATCCGTTTGATTGCAATTCATGGAATGTTCAGTTGGTGACATTTTATGGTGACATTACTTAGCGCAACTAATAGTAGTTTCCTTGTGGAGGTTTTCCACATGCCACTTGCGTGGGATCTTACATCCGTGTGTAAATAAGTGCTGCTTAGTTAATCAGCATTGTCTGTGCAGCTCTGTTAGTTCAGAACATGTTCCAGTACATTCATTCACGAGAGCTGAATTGTTGGCAGGCAAAGTACTGTATGACCTGAGAATTGGCCTATCACTAAATAACTTACAAAAGATTGCCTGCAGAGAGCAGTCATATCTTATTTCAAAAGTTCTTATTGTACTTAATGCAAAGATTAAAATCCATATAATAAAACAAATTGACATTTGCAATGATGCATGTTATTATAGGGAAACTCTGGAGAAAGCTGTTGCATTTTTCCTTGTTACCGATATATCTCTGTGATTAGTAATTCACTTTGTGGAAGTACTGTTAAAGATATTTTCAAATGGAACAATGATCTTCACTGTAAATGGGTGCTGCTAAAAAGCTGAATTCAATGTAATTATTTTGTTCTAAATATCCTTATAGTTCTTGCATTGTAGTGAACAAATAATTAGTTATTTTATAGATATTTTTATACCTACATGGAGTATGGCTATTACTAACAAGACAAATTTTCAGTGTTATTCTTTGGAACCATAAAACACATAATGGTGAAAGTATCCTAAGAATGCTATTGATATGGTGTTCTAGGATAAAAGATGCATGTTTTTTAAAACGTTATACATTTTTCAGGTTGAAACTTGTTGGTAAGGAAGACCAAAATTTATTGTCCACCTTTAATTGCTGTTGACAGGGTTGGAGTGAGCCACTGTCGTGAACCAATGCATTCTTTATTTACTTGTTTTCATTTAGAGATACAGCACGGTAACAAGCCCTTCCAGCCCAATGAGCCTGCGTCTCCCAAATACGCCCATGTGACCAATTAACCTGCTAAACTGCACACCTTTGGAATGTGGGAGGGAACCGGAGCACCTGGAGAAAACCACAAATGTGGTCATGGGGAAAATGTACCAGCCCCATACATACAGCTGTGGGAAGATGGTGAGGATGTGTTCACAATGTTTTTCCTCAGAGAGTTCCACGATTTAGACTTTCGATGCAGTGTTGATGAAGAAATAGTGAAATATTTGTTTAGTATTTGTTTTTCTTTTATTTATTTAGAGATACGGTATGGAATAGGCACTTCCGGCCCTTTGAACTACACCAATGATCAACACCAGAAAGCCCCGATTTAGCCTTATCCGAATCACGGGCCAATTTACAATAGACAACCTACCCAGAACATCTTTGGACTGTAGGGGGAAACTGGAGGACTTGGAGAAAATCCACTCATTCCATGGAGAGCAGGAAAAATACTTCACAGATGACCCTAGAATTGAACACGTAATGTCAACACACTGAGCTGTAATCACTTTGTGTTAACTGTTATGCTACTGTGATGTCCAAATTTTTGGGTCAGGATGATGTTCAATTTACTAGGTGTTTTCATGTGCTTCTTCCCATTGTGATGAATTTCTGGCTTTGGCAAGTATTTTGGAGTAGCTCAGCAAGTAATGACAGTACATTTTGTAGACTACTTACCACAGCCAGTTTGCATCTGTACTGGAAAGTGGAGGGGTTGAATATTTAAGATGATGAATGGGGTGCTATGCAAGCAGACTTCTTTTGTCTTGAATAAATGTTGGATGTTTTAAGGCTCTCAGCTGTGTAGTAGACTCAAGGTATTAAGTTTAAGTTCAAGTATATTGTCAGAGGCAAACACACTAAGGATATAAATGTAATGTAAATTAGCATTTTGTAACAGCAGTACAATATATTGTAGGCTTTTGCAGAAGAAAATGTGAGGACTTTTATTTTCAACAAAAACAGTGACACTTTTTATTGAACTCCAAAACCTGAGCACATCAAGCCAGAGAAGCCTCTTAAAGTGAACTGTAACTCAATGTTGGTGGCATTGAATTATGTACATTTTCACCAATTACATTACCCTACACAGCCATCCTCCTCAGAATTCAATAAAAACCGGGATTGTGAGCCTGTCCTGAGCTTGGATGAGCTACTCCATTCGGGTCCTATGTTCCATGAGTGGAAGAACAGCAGGTGCCTTTGGCTCGTCCAGAGGTGTGTTGACATGCTCATGGTCATATTGTTACCCCAGTGGCATGGCAGCAGAACTCTTTAAATATTGGTGTGTCAGGTTAAGCCAATCAGCCAATACACATTCAGGTTTGTCCTTCTTATCTGTGATAAATGTCTGTTCTCTCAGTACCAAAATGTAGAACAGGCCATTGTAAGGGGGCTGAAGAGGGTGCTGATGTGCATCATGTCAGACAAAACAAATGAGGTGGAATATAGGTCAACAGGAACCCAAGAATGATGATAGGAGGTAGGAATATTTGCCAAAGAATTGAATTTGCCGATGAGGGCAGACACTGTTGAGAGGCCAACCAGGTGGTCATGGCATCAGGAATAAATTCACTTGCAACTCATAACAGCTGCTCATATACCAACTCAGCAGTGGACAATGGCAAGTCCTCTTTCAGAGCTTTTCTGTGTCCTAGCAGGACCCAAAGGAGACCATGAGACCATCAGACCATCCTGTCCCATTGATTCTGCTCCACCATTCAATCATGCATGATCCTTTTTTTTCTCTTCCTCAACACCTGTACCTGGCCTTCTCCCGGTAACCTTTGATGTCATGTCCAATCAAGAAACTGTCAATGTCTACCTTAAATACACCCAATGACCTGGCCTCCACAGCTGCATGTAGTGACAAATTCCACAAGTTCACCATCCTCTGGCTAAAGAAATTTCTCCGCATCTCTGTTTTGAAAGGCACCCCTCTATCCTGAGGCTGTGCCCTCTTGTCCTAGATTCTCCCACCACGAGAAACATCCTTTCCACATCTATTCTGTCTAGGCCTGCCAACATTCGAAAGGTTTCAATAAGATGCCCCCTCATTCTTCTGAATTCCAGTGAGTATAGACACATAACCATCAAATATTCCTCGTATGATAACCCTTTCGTTCCTGGAATCATTGTGAACCTCCTCTGGACTCTTTCCAATGCCAGCACATATTTTCTAAGATGAGGGGCCCAAAACCGTCCACAATACTCAAGGTGAGGCCTCACCAGTGCCTTATAAAGCCTCAGCATCACATCCTTGCTCTTGTATTCTAGACCTCTTGAAATGAATGCTAACATGGCATTTGCCTTCCTCACCACCAACTCAGCCTGCAAGTTAACCTGCAGGGTGCTCTGCACAAGGACTCCTAAGTCCCTCTGCATCTCAGATTTTTGGTTTTTCTCCTCGCTTAGAAAATAGTCCACACATTATTTCTACTACCAAACTGCATGATCATGTATTTTCTAACATTGTATTTCATTTTCCACTTTCTTGCCCATTCTCCTAATCTGTCTAAGCTCTTCTGCATCCTACCTGTTTCCTCAACATTACCTGCCCCTCCACCAATCTTCGTATCATCTGCAAGCTTGGCAAAAAAGCTTCATCAAAGTTCCATCAGCTTAATCATTTATATACAGCATAAAAAATAATGGTCCCAACACTGACCCCCGTGGAACACCACTAGTCACCAGCAGCCAACAGAAAAGGATCCTTTTGTTCCCTCTCGCTACTTCCTACCAATCAGCCAATATTCTAACAGTGTCAGTAAATTTCCTGTAATACCATGGGCTCTTAAGTTGGTAGGCAGCCTCATGTGTGGCACCTTGTCAAAGGCCTTCTGAATTTCCAAATATACAACATCCACTACATCCCCTTTATCTGTCCTACTTGTAATCTCCTCAAAGAATTCTAATAGGTTCATCAGGGAGGATTTTCCCCGAAGGAAGCCATGCTGACTTTGTACTAAAGTATCTTGTCCTGTGTCACCAAGTACTCTATCACCTCATCCTTAACAATTGACTCTAACATCTTCCCAACCACTGAGGTCAGGCTAACTGGTGCATAATTTCCTTTCTGCTGTGTTCCTCCTTTCTTAATGATGGGAGTGACATTTGCAATTTTCCAGACCTCTGGCACCATGCCAGAGTTCAATGATTTTTGAAAGATCATTTCTAATGGCACTATAATTTCTAATGCTACCTCTTTCAGATCCCTAGGGTGCAGTTCATCTGGTTCAGGTGACTTATGTACTTTTAGGTCTTTTAGCTTTTTGAGCACCTTCTCTCTTGTAATTGTAACTGCATCCACTTCTCTTCATTCACACACTACAACATCAGGCATACTGCTAGTGTCTTCCCCAGTGAAGACTGATGCAAAATATTTATTTCATTCATCAGCCATCTCCTTGTCTCACATTATTATTTCTTCTGCCTCATTTTCTAGTGGTCCTATGTCTACTGTTATTTCTCTTTTGTTTTTAACATACTTAGAAAAAACTTCGACTATCCACTTTGATATTATTTGTAAGCTTGCTTTCATATTTCAACTTTTCCCTTCTAATTATTTTTTTAGTTGTGGGTTTTTAAAACTTCCCAATCCTCGATCTTTCCACTAACTTTTGTTTTGTTGTATGCCCTTTCTTTTGCTTTTACAATAGCTTTGACTTCCCTTGTCAGCCACGATTGTACTATTTTACCGTTTGAGTATGGCTTCATTTTTGGAATGCACATGTCGTTCATCTTTCTTATTTTTCCCAGAAACACACGCCACTGCTACTGTGCTGATACCCCTGCCAGTAGCTCCTTCTAGTTTACTTTGGCCAGCTCCTCTCTCATACCACTGTGATTTCCCTTACTCCACTGAAATACTGCTACATCAGACTTTACTTTCTCCCTATCAAATTTCAAGTTGAACTCAATTGTATTGTGATCCATGCATCCTACGGGTTCTTATACTCTCAGCTCCCTAATCACCTCCAGTTCATTACATAACACCCAATCTAGTACAGATGATCCCCTAGTAGGCTCAATGAAAAACTGCTCTAAAAAGCTATCTCTTGGGCATTCAACAAACTCACTCTCTTGAGATCCACTACCAACCTGATTTTCTCAATCGACCTGCATGTTAAAATTTCCCATGACTACTATAACATTGCCCTTTTGACACATTTTTCTATTTCTTGTTGTAATCTGTGGTCAAGCTCCCAGCAACTATTGGGAGGCCTGTATATAACTGCCATCAACATCCTTTTACCCTTGCAGTTTCTTAACTCAACCCAGAAAGGATTCAACATCTTCTGATCCTATGTAACATTTTCCTACTGATTTGATGCCATTCTTTACCAGTACAGCCACATCACCCACTTTACCTTCCTTCCTATCCCTCCGATATAATGTAATATGGACATTCAGCTCCCATCTACAAGAATCCTCCAGCCACGATTCAGAGATGAACATGTCAGCACTCATCCATCAGAAAAGCCCTTAGAACAGTCTTTAACGAGAGATGAAACTACTCACATAGGCCATTAGACTGCGGTTGATACACCGTGGTGTGATGTAGCCTAACTCCGAGTTTCTGAGCCATTTCAGCCCAGAGGTCTGAAATGAAATGGGGATCCTGGTCAGAGGAAATTTCAGATGGGGTGCCAAATCAAGCAAGCCAGGTGCTGATGAACACCCAAGGCATGTCTGTGGTGATCGTCAATGCTTGAGGGAAGACCTCAGGTTACTAGTGGGGTTCCTCAGAGACCGTTACTTTTTGCGTTGTTTGTCAGTGGTTTGGGTAATGGAATTGATGGCTTTGTGCCAAAGTTTGCGGATGATATAAAGATAGGTAGAGGGGTGGGTAGTGCTGAAGAAGCAATGCAATTGCAGCAGAACTTAGAATAATTAGAAGATTGAGCAAAAAAGTGGCAGATGGAACACATGTTGGTAAGTGTATGATAATGAATTTTAGTAAAAAGAACAATGGTGTGGATTATTATCTAAGTGGGGAGAAAGTTCAAGCATTGGAGGTGCAGAACAACTTAGGAGTCCTTGTACAAGACTCCTAGAAGGTTAATATGCAGATTGATTCTGTGGTGAAGAAGGCAAATGCAATGTTGGCATTTACTTTAAGGGGAATAGATTATAAAAGCAAGGAGATAATGCTGAGCCTTTATAAGACACTAGTCAGGCTGCACTTAGAGTACTGTCAACAGTTTATGTCCATATCTCAGTAAGAATGTGTTGTCAGTAGAAAGGTTCCAGAGGGGGTTCATGAGGATGATTCTGGAATGAAGGGGTGAACATATGGGAGGGAGAAAGAGGACCAATAAGGTCTACCTTGACATAGTTAAATAGTCGCACAGGGACTACAAAAGGTGCCAATGGTGCCTGAACATGATAGGTCATTTTTGCCCGCTGGCACTCCACGTAGGCTGCAGTCCAATCATGCATGTCCCTTTAAAGACAATGCCACACAAGCCACCTTCTGTGAGGCCTTCTGGCTGGATGGGAAAGACAGTCAAAAACAGTCCGTGTTGCTGCCATACAGACAAAGGGTCTGATATTTTGGCCATCAAGTACATCAGGCATATGTGATCAACAAACACAGTGAAATAATGATACTCTAGAAGAAATGGTGGACAGCCAGATAGAGACTGAGAAGGTCACAGTCAAACGTGCTGTACCTCTTTCCAGGAGGACAGAGCTGGTAGCTGAAGAAGGCGAGCAGCTGCCACTTGCCTTTGACCAACTGTTCACGCACAACATAGTCCGAGGCATCAGTAGTAATGACTATAGGTGTGTTGAGGAGCAGGTGCATCAGTATAGTCTTGGTCAAAAGTGTTTGTTTGGTATCATGAAGTGTCCTGGTCATGTCTGCCGACCAGTCAAGAGCTTGATTAGGGGTATTGCCTTACAGTAGACTATAAAGGGGTAGCTTAAGTTCAGCAGCTAACGAATAAAGTGGTGATAGAAACTCCTGCAGTTTTTTAGTAGTGCGAGGCAGTGGGAAGTACATGACAGTGGCTTTTTTTTTGATGGGAGAGGTTTCACACCTTCTGTGGAGATGCAGTGGTTGACAACCCAGATTGGCATTTAGCAGGGTTAGTAATCAACCCATAATGGCTTAAGTACTCAAAAAGTGTGCAGAGATGAGATACGTATTTGAATTTGGACACACTGGTGACAAGTGTGTCATCCAGATAAACAAAAAGTAAGTAAGTCTTTTAATACAGAATCCATCAACCGTTGGAAAGTCTGTGCTGCATTTTTCAGCTCAAGTGGCATGCACAGAAACTCAGAGGCCAAACAAGGTTATCACAGCCATTTTGGAATAATCCTTTGAGCACACAGGCACCTAATGGTAGCCCCTAACTAAGTCAACTTTGGGAAGACAATTAAAACGTGCTGAAAAGTCTTGGATGTTTGGGACCGGGTAGCAATCAGGGGTGGTGACCTTGTTAAGGTGTTGGTAATCGCCACGCGGGTGGCAACCACCATCAGACTTAGAGACCACATGGAGGGGTGAAGCCCAGGGGCTATTCGACTGGTGTACAATGCCAAGTCTTTCCATTTTGGCAAACTTAATCTTCGTGGTTGCCTGCTTTTCTGGGTCCAATCTACGTGCACTGGCATGGACTGGTGGACCAGCTGTGAAAATGTGGTGCCCGATCCTATCTTTTGTGATTGAAGTGGAGGGCAAGGGGTTAAGTGAGGCTTGTGAATTTGCCTAGCAGTTGAGTAAAACTCATATGTGGTTATGCATACACTTGACAGAGTTGTAGGGAACTTCCTAGTGGAGCAGGGTGATGATCCTAAGTTCTTGCCATTTACAGTTCTTAAGATCAACTAACAGTGCTTGGGCACACAGGAAATCTGCACTGAGTAGAGGTCTAGCCATTTTAGCCAGGACAAGGTCCCACGTGAAGCAGAACATCACCTGTCATGTCACTGAAGTCTGGATCTGCTCCCATTGGCGGCCTCCAGCAAGGTTGTATTACCCTTTGCCTTCTCATCAATAGGCAATGCCAGCAGCACGTTCACTGAGCACCCGTGTCACTCAAGAAGCATTGCCCTGAAAAGGTGTGTCTATTGAACAGAAGACAATCTGGGCAGCTGGAACCCATGGTGTTCACAAACCTCTGCTGTCCTGATGTTCTGGCACCATCGAAGCTGCAAGGTGGTCAGCATTTCCTCGTGTTTGTACCAAAGTGAGTGTGGTAAAAACACAGAACCAGCGTAGTCTGTTTTGCAGCATTAGTTAGCTGCCTGTTTCATGTGCTTATGTTGGAAGCCTTGCTGACCAGGATTATTGAGGCAGGGAAATGAGGAGGAATTATGAATCTCTGCCTGGCTAAGTATAAACTGGCCTTTCTCAACCTTTTTGCCCTGGAGGGACACTTGTAATAAATTTCAGGTCTCAGGGAACCCCTGCAGAAAAATTGTTATATCTACAGCTCATGGTACGTTAGTGTGATCAGTAAGTTATAGATATAATAATCTAAAAATAATTGTCAGTGCTCTTTTGAGTAGAGAATTCTCAAACAACCTTTCCTAAAAAAAATGGATAGTTAAGCTTAGCTTTTCCTTGAAATTACTTTCTTTCTCTTACATAAATTTTTAAAATTCATAAGGCAAATATAATATATTCCTCAATTTTTGTTGAACTTGAGATAGCACACATGGATTTCACCTTCATCTGAAATGAGACGATTTCTATCCTTGCACTGGATGCTTGTTAAACAAGAAGAGTCTTGTTCACACATGTAAGAAGTTGAAAACTGTAGCCAAATGTTCATTGCTTCTCTATGAGTAGGAGGAGAGACTTCTTTTACAAAAGTCCACAACTTGTCCAATGGCAGGTCAGTAAATGGTCTGTAAATCTCATCTTGAGAGCATGATCAAAGTGTAGCTCACCAAGTACTTTCTTTTCTCTCAAAGTTAAGTTCTCAGGCTGAGAAAAAGATTCATAGAAAGGGTCCTTCACCCTATCAGAAACTTATGTTGAAAGGGAGGAAAAATACTGTTCAATTTTGTTCTGCCGTTCTTCCAGGTGGTTTCCAAGAAGACGAGACTTTTTTATTTTCTTCCTCACACTCAAGCCCAAGCAATATTGGAAATATTTCAAGATATTGTTTTGCAGCATGTTTTTCCAAAGATTTAGTTTCCCTTTCAATCTATGAATCTGATCACTTGAAGTCAAAACATTTTCTCTATGGCCTTGCAGAAACTTGTTCAACTAGTTCGTATGATGAAAAATGTCTGTTATATTGACTAGTTTCTGCAGCCACTTTTCATTCTTTAAGGCACTTAGCAAAATCTAGCCTACTATTTCTTTGAAAGTACTCCTGCAATTCACTTTTCTGCTCCAACATCCTGCTGAGAACTCTTCCTTTGCTAAGCAACAGGATTTATATATGTAACAGGAGATTGGTGTGCTCTTTGTGCAGGTTTTCACACAGTTTTTAAAAATATTCTTGAGTGAACTGGTCTTAAAGCTAGTAAATAACTTGATTCCCAAGTCCTTTTACTGACTGTGACTTTATTTTACAAAGCTTTAATCTGTTTATTTTGACATTTCAATAGTCATTTAAAATAATCAGCTCTGTCCCTGGAGAGGGAGCATGCAGTCTCAAAATGTACAGTGGGGGATTTCTGGGAGGGGTGGGCCCTCCAGGGAACTGACTGTTTTATAGACAGTAATAATCACATTTTACTTTGATTTTATTCATTGACTTGTAAATACTTAGTGCTTATACTTTGTGTATTTGATGTGTAAATAAACTTTTATAGTTTTGTAAAAAAAAGACAGACTTTTTTTGTGTCCATTGTTGCACTGGTGCAGTGAAATGACTCAGAAGATTGTAATTCTTCATCATTAACCTTATCAGAATTGTCCACAGGCCTAGGCCTAGAATCCTCCTCTTCCATCTCATACTGCCTCTTCAAAAATTGCTGCGCTGGACCAGCTTTAAAATAAAAAAATTCCCTCCAATTTTCTATGAAACTGGTAGTTTGATTGCTCTCATAAGTCAGTCAGCAATGTGTGAGGGTATGTTGATGGTGGTCATTTGGGAGGGGGAGGCTGACATCACAGCCCGAGTTGGGTGAGTCCATTCAATGCTCAGAAAACACACTTCACGCTCCACAACAGCCTACTATCCTCCCCTCCGTGCAATGAAGCACTCGCCAATTATCAATGCCTCCTCTATCTTGTGTTAAAAACTGAGAATGGACTCAAGTAAAATAAATATGGTCCCACTGCGCACTGCCTCACTGGGTTGAGAGAACTCTAATGAGATTGCTAACAGGGCTGCTTGGTTGCTGCCCACCACTGCGAGCGCTAGCATCAAGCGTTGCGCAAAGTTCAAAAAACAATGTTTACTTTTTAATCACGATCTCTCGTGGAACCCCTAGAAACCTTTCACAGAACCCCAGCTGAGAAACTCTGGTGTAAACTATCAGCCATTTTATCAAGCTCCCTACAGTCCTTCAGGGGTACACTAGCAAGCTCTATGCGAACTTGATAAGGCTTTTGCTGCTTGAAGAGTTTTTAAAAACTAAAACAAGGACGGTGATTTCCCAGGAGAGATAGCATGTAGCCCATTAGTTCCAACAGTTTAGCATCACCGTGGCTGGGAAAGGACAGTAACTGTTTGGCATGCACAGAATATGATAATCCAGAAGTCTGTAAAAGGTCAGTTTTTAGCAATCGGTATTCATCGTGTTCAGGCTGGTGTCCTAGTAGACCCTCCACTCTCACAGCCAAGGAATTACTGAGTGACACTATCACATGAAAATATTTGGTGTCATCTACAGAGATTTCTTGAAGCACAAATTGGGCCTCGGCTTATACAATCCCAGCAATGCCAGTTTGCTCTCAAAACTCCGGGAGTTTCAAAGCTACTGTGTTTGGTTCAATATCCTCAAAATTTCCACTCTAACTCTGTCCACTCCAATGATGGCTGCTGCGCTTACCACTGCCTGAACTTTAACTTGTTTTTAGCAATCAATTCTGATCTCTCTGACTGGGTGCTGCTCAAAGCTCTAAAACCACCGCGAGTTGCTGCCTTTTCCACTCAATCAGTGAACCTGAATGAACTACGTCTTCTCTGGCTTTTGATCTCTCTGACTGGGTGCTGCTCAAAGATATTGATCATCTCTGAATGTACAACACGTTGAAACTTGAAATGGATGGGTGACAGCAGCAGAACATACACTCAGAGTCCACTTTATTAGGTACAGGAGTTACCTAATAAAGTGGCCACTGAGTGTTTAGTATTATTTTATCCCTAGCTGTATTATTATGTCTAAATTTGGACACTATACTTAATGCAGGAACTGTAGGCTTTAGAAAGGACACTTCAATGACTGCCTTGAATGATTTCATGGATGAGAAACTTCAGATTTGTAGGGGGATTGGAGAAGCTTTGGTTTATATCCTTTGAGCACTGAAAGCTCAGAGATTTTAAACAGTTGTTCAGAATCATGAAAGGTTTGGATGGAGTACATAAAGCAAATCAGTCTGCAATGGCTGAATTGCCAACAATAGAGAAAACAGATTTAAAGTGATCGTCAAAAGGACCAGAAGAAAGACAGGAAAAGTATTTTATCTAAAGTACAGTTAAAGTTTGGGATGCATTGCTTAATTTATCTTTCAATCCTACATCTGAAATTGATTTAGATGTAGGCTTGAAAGAGAAACAAGTATTTGCTTAAAAACAAAGAAGATGCAGTAACATTGGGAAAGAACAGAGGAGATGAATAATTAGATTGTTTTTGAAAATCAGCATTGGCTGACTGGGCCAAAAATATCATCTCCTGTGATGTACTGGCTTATGATCCTCAGGCATACAACTTAGAATTAACTATAATTGTCAGAGAAGCAGATACAGAATCAGTTCTTAGATATCTACTGAAGATGCAGCAATTATTTTAAAAGAAAAATCAACACATATCAAGGAGTGCAGGATGAAATTAATTGAACTGCAGATTTAAAATAAATAGATGCCTAGCAATTGGATTTCTTGCAACTTGATGCTAGAAACATGCTGTTTACAGTGTTAATGCTCAATTTTACATCTCACCAAAGTTCATAACACCGGGAAAATACATTAGAAACTGTACTGCTCTGGTTTACACTCATCATCCTGCCCTCATATACAAAGTCTGTAGCTCCTGCCAGACGCCTCTTGAAAAGCTCATTGACTTGCCGATCACTGGCCTCTGCATGGCAGCCACATGGGAACTGCATTTTAGGCTGTCAGTGGAGGTGAGAGAAAATGTGGAGGAGATTAACATAATCTCCTATGTGTCAGGGCCTCCTGTTTATAATATTCTTTCTTGATGGAATTCCATGCCACTCAAAAATATGGGACGATTAACATGACAGAATTCTCAGTATGTAGCTCTGATTTGTTTTGTACTAAAGAAGACTACAAACAGTGAAGGGAGCATTAGTGACAGAGTTTCCATTACCCCAACCATTGTAAAAGGACAATGCCAAATGTGTGTACATAATTGTTGGTGCAATCTAACCCAGATAAATGTGCCTTTATGTGAAATTTGTGTGTGCAAAATGTGGAAATGTACTCAGTTTCTAGGTTACTGTTCCTGATACAGTTCCTTTTTAAGTAATTTTTTCCCACATATTTTCAGCATTTTTAATCTCCGCTTGCCATCCCCTTATTGTAAAATTCATAATTTTTATTATTGGAACTAAATTTGTTATTTTCCTTTCATAATTTTCACTTCAATGCTAATTTCTCTACTTAATCAAATAACCCCTTTACTCTAATCACCTCTTGCAGGAATGAGTTGTACTAGTATAATGATCATTGTTTCTAAAGTAGACTATTGCTATGACATTTTCCTTCTGCTCAGCTTTGCTTCCTATTATTAAATTTAAAATTTCTTTCTTCCTTGTTGACAGACCAGCACATTGTATAAACCAGTCTTGTTCTCTGCCACTTGTATTATTATTACACCACTAGATCTCTAGTTAATTAAAATCATCCATTATTATGACTGATATTTTTGCATCATTCTTTAATCTGTATACATATTTTTCCCATCTGGTTTGACACCATATAATTTAGTCCCAGTCCACTGATGGTTCATTTCTTATTGCTTTACTCTAAATGGATTCCATTATGCATTTCCTCAACATAAAGCTTACGTATCATACTTTTATAAAAGCTTTGATAAATAAGGCTACTATTTTTACTTGCCTTATTCCACCATGTATATACACATATTTGGAACCAGCATGCTTAGTTCTCAGCGTTGTTCTAATCTTATCTACTTAAAAAAAATACTTGAATATCACAAGAAAATTGAGACTCCACTGTCAGGTTTTATTCAGAATACTTTCTGCAGATAGCTCAGTCACCTTTGAAGGTTGGCAAACTTGTTCTTTTTTTACTCCTCCTAATCAGAGCACCAAAATTATTATAGATAGCAGGGCCATTCAGCCCATCTTTCTGCATCTGTCTAGATAGTCATATATGGCTGTGATCTAACAGGCATAGCAACTTGAGTGCCAGGTCTACATACTACTAAAAACTAAATATTCTAGGATCTTCAAAACTTAAGAAGGACAAGGATAATCATATCCTTGCATATCAGAGGAATCTTGGTGTCCAAGTCCATAGGACACTCAAAGCTGCTACGAAGGATGACTCTGTGGTTAAGAAGGCATACGGTGCATTGGCCTTCATTAATCGTGGGATTGAGTTTAAGAGCTGAGAGGTAATGTTACAGCTATATAGAACCCCACTTGGATTACTGTGCTCAACTCAAGTCGTCTCACTATAGGAAGGACGTGGAAACCATAGAAAGGGTGCAGAGGAGATTTACAAGGATGTTGCCTGGATTGAGGAGCATGCCTTATGAGAATAGGTTGAGTGAACTCAGCCCTTTTTCATTGGAGCAATGGTGGATGAGAGGTGACGTGATAGAAGTGTACAAGATAATAAGAGGCATTGATCGTGTGGATAGTCAGAGGCTTTTTCCCAGGGCGGAAATTGCTAGCACAAGAGGGCATAGTTTTAAGGTGCTTGGAAGTAAATACAAAGGAGACGTCAGGGGTTAATTTTTTTATGCAGAGTGGTGAGTGCATAGAATGGGCTGCCAGTGGAGATGGTGGAGGCTCATGAGTCTAATTGAGTTCTCTGAGCATGTGACAAAACACATGGATAAAGGTAGAGCAATGGAGATGGTGTAGAGGGATTGTAGTAAGGCACTTGATAAGATTACCCTATGGTTTGCTGATATGGATCTTGGACCTCCAGAAAGTGTCCACGGATGAGTTTGTGGCCTAAGGTAGAAGGAGATGAGTTATACAGCTCTTGTTACATGCACATGCAGGTCAACTCTTCGAGTGATTATGCAGAAAGTTTGAAATTAATAATTCATCTTCTACCTTAGGCCACAAACCTATCAATCACCCCTGCTGTGGACACTTTCTGGAGGTCCAAGATCTGTATGCTCCACGACTGCTGGACTAAGTGTGTAAATGTCGGATGGGACTATGTTGAAAAATAAGTGTACTAGGTTTTCTAAAATTGACTCCTTCTACCTTAGCCACAAACTTATCAATCACCCCTCGTATTTAAGGTGATTGGAAGTAAGCATAGGGGAATGTCAGAGGTAGGATGTTTACATAGAGCATGGTAAGTGCATGGAATGCACTTCTGAGGTGGTGGTAGAGACAGATACATCAAGAGCTTTAAAGAGACTCTTAGACAAGAACATGGAAGAAAGAAAAATAGAGGACTATGTTCAAGGGAAGGGTTAGATTGATTTTGGAGAAAGTTAAAAGGCCAGCACAACAACGTGAGTCAAAGGGCCTGTGCCGTGCTATGTTCACTCAGAGAAAATATTCCATAAGACCATAAGACATAGGAGCATAGGAGCAGAATCAGGCCATTTAACCCATCAAGTCTGATCCATCGCTCAATCATGGCTGATCCATATCTCCCCGCTCCCCCAGCCCCACTCCCAGACTTCTCACCGTAACCTTTGATGCCATGGTCAATCAAGAACCTATCAATCTCTGCCTTAAATACACCCAACGACCTGATCTCCACAGATGCATGTGGCAACAAATTCCATAAATTCACCACCCTCTGAATTAAGAAATTTCTCCGCATCTCTGCTTTAAATGTACATCCCTCTATTCTGAATCTGTGCCCTCTCATCCTAGACTCCCACACCATGGGAAACATCCTGTCCACATCTACTGTCTAGGCATTACAACATTTGAAAGATCTCAATGAGATCCACCATTTTCCTTCTAAATTCCAGTGAGTACACACCCAGAGCCATCAAACACACTGCAAATGATAACCCATTCGTTCCTGGAATCATCCTTGTGAACCTCCTCTGAACACTTTCCAATGCCACCACAGTGTTTTTTGGATAAGGAGCCCAAATCTGCTCACTATGCTCAAGATGGGGCCTCACCACTGCCTTATAAAGCCTCAGCATCACATTCATGCTCTTATATTCTAGACCTCTTGAAATGCATGCTAACATTGCATTTGCCTTCCTCATCACTGACTCAACCTGCAAGTTAACCTTTAGGGTGTTCTGCACAAGGGGTCTCAAGTCGCTTTGCATTTTAGATTTATGAATTTTCTTCCGATTTAGAAAATATTCTGTGCATTTATTTCTACCGCTACATCTTTGAGAACCCTAGGGTGCAGTTTATCTGGTATTGTTTTCTAGCTTGATTTCAGATTTCATCTTTTCCCTCCTAATGATTCTTTTAGTTGCTTTCTGTAGGTTTTTAAAAGCTTTCCAATCCTCTATATTCACATTAATTTTTGCTTTGTTGTATTCTTTTACATTAGCTTTGACTCCCCTTGTCAGCCATGGTTGTACCATTTTGCCATTTGAGTATTTCTTTGTTTTGGAACACATAGCACCAAATCCTGCATAGCTGATCTCCTAGTAGGCTCAATGACAAACCGCTCAAAAAATCCATCTCTTAGGCATTCAACAAATTCACCCTAATGAGATCCATTACCAACCTGATTTTCCCAATTTACCTGCATGTTAAAATCTCCCATGACTAACAGAACATTGCCCTTTTGACACATCTTTTCTACTTCCTGTTATAATCTGTAGTCCACATCCCAGCTACTGTTTTGGGGGCCTGTATATAACTACTGTCAGGGTCCTTTTACCCTTGCAGTTTCGTAACTCTGCCCACAAAGATTCAACATCTTCCAATCTTATGTTACATATTTTTAATGATTTGATGCTATTCTTTACCAGCAGAGCCACACCACCCCCTTTGCCTTCCTTCCTATCCCTCCAATACAATGTGTAACCTTGGGCATTCAGCTCCCAACTACACCCATCCTTCAGCCACAATCCAGTGACGGCCACATCACACCCAACAATCTGTAATAGTGCAACAAGATTATCCAACCTATTTCTTATACTCCGTATGTTGAGATATAACACTTTGAGTACTGTATTTACTACCCTTTTTGATTCTGCATCCCTAATGCACTGATACTCACCCTTCTGGCTGCAGTTTTGTCCTATCATGTGCCTGCTCTTCCTATCAGTCTGGCTGCAAGCTATCTTTGTTTTGTTAAACATCCATCCTATCCTGAGTCCCTTCATACTGATTCCCAACCCCAACAGCTCTAACAAACCTGTCCGTGAGAATATTTCACTCAACGAAGAAGTTTCACCTTATTTAATTTCTTGATGACCTACTCCTTATGTTGAGGAAATAATACTTTGTTCTAGCGTATTTGCCTTGTTGATCTTATAAGAATTTGGTATGTTTTAATGAAGTTAACACATTCACCCAAATCTGGAGATTAGAAACTGATCTTATTTCATCAGTCCTTTTATGGCATAACTGTCATCCCAGGAACTTGAATCTCTGTTACGTTCCCTCTAAAGAAAGTGTTTTTTTTTTAGGAACAGATCAAAATTACACACTATGCTCTCACTGCGGTTTTACCAAAACCCTATTACCTTGTCATAGGACTCATGTACCAAATTATCGTCTGTCCCTGCATGTTATCTTTCAGTGGCTTGTGTAAATATCATTCAGGTCCACTTGAACATTAATATATCTCGAAATGTTCCACTCTTCTGTTTTACTGACCAAAATGTGTAACAGAATTTTTTTCCATTTTGCAATACATTTGTCATGTTTTTGCCCACTCACTTAGTGTATCTACATTCCCTTTGATGTTTCCTTACATCCTCATATTCCCACCTAACTTCATGTAATTAGCAAAGATGGAAACATTCTGCATGCTCCCAACAGTTAAGTTATTGATCTGGATTGCAATAATTGGGGTCCTAGCACCAATCTAAGAGATCGGCCTCTAGTCACAGCCGACGAATCTGATAATTACCAGTATACACCTATTCTCCATTTTACCTGTGCACCTTCAATTCTTGTACATTTAGTTTTATGCACTCTTACTTGGCTCACTAAACTCTTGTGGTGCTCATTAACAAAAGACTCCTTAAGATCCAAGTACACCCTATCCAAGAGTTCATTCTTATCTCCTCTACTAATAACATCCTCAAATTCTAGCAAATCAGTCAAGCATAATTCTATTTTGACTCATTTTAATCATACAGTTATCATTTAAACACCTTGAAGTATCTAATCCTAAGGTACTAGTCTAGAATTTTAGAAGACGTTAACCAGCGTATACCCATAGCAAATGCTCTGGATTTCCTAGTTTCTGGGATTAGTAACTACTTTTGTAGATTTTAGGACTTCAGGCTTCTGTACCTTCTGGATATGAAAAGATGACTTGGTAAGGGTAGTGAGGATCTTTGATGATGGATGTTGCCTTCTTGAGACAGCCTTTGATTTAATGTTGTCTTTAATTTGATCATTGATGCTTTTACTATTTGTAACCCTCTCACTATGGACTCCAAATGAGTTAGCTAGTACTATGAATGCAAACTAATAGTGACAAAACTCTACAATGCATGAGGAATAATAGTGAAAAGTGCACTGACAATAAATAAGTATGTCTAGTGTAAACATGAATCAGGTAAACACATGACATAACAGTTTAAATGTTCCTTTAAGGGAAGTAGGACTATTACTTATATGAACACTGACACACCCATGCAAATTTATCAGTTACCAGGAAACAATAATTTAACTCACACCAGCATAAACTAAAATTGAAATTGCATCTTTTTATTTACTCACGGTACTGAACAATTTTGCCTGAAACAAAGTCCAAGTGAAGCATAAATAAATATCCATGCAATATCCAAGGACAAGGTGTCAAACTTTCTCCAAGGTCATGTGATAACCAGCTAATTAAAATTTATCTGTACATTCTCCATGAGACTATTGTCTGCATCAGGATTTTATGACAGACATTTCTGTTCTTCCAAATGAGTTCATGTTCTACTGCAAATATGAAGAAATCTGCAGATGCTGGAAATTTAAACAACACACGCAAAATGCTGGTGGAACACAGCAGGCCAGGCAGCATCTATAAGGAGAAGCACTGTCGATGTTTCGGGCCAAGACCCTTCATCAGGACTAAATGAAAGGAGAGATAGTAAGAGATTTGAAAGTAGTGGGGGGAGAGGGATATGTGAAATGATAGGAGAAGACCGGAGGGGGTGGGATGAAGCTAAGAGCTGGAAGGGTGATTGGCAAAAGTGATACAGAGCTGAAGAAGAGAAAGGATTATGGGATGGGAGGCCTAGGGAGAAAGAAAGGAGGAGGGGAGCACCAGAGGGAGATGGAGAACAGGCAGAGTGATGGGCAGAGAGAGAGAAAAAAACCAAACAACTAAATATGTCAGGGAGGAGGAGGGGCTTTAATGGAAGTTAGAGAAGTCAATGTTCATGCCGTCAGGTTGGAGGCTACCCAGCCGGTATATAAGGTGTTGTTCTACTGCCATGTCTGTTATCCATTTCCATTTTCCATCTTTCTCTTTCTCTCTCCCATACCTCCCCAAAACTCCTGGACACTTTGTAGGAAATGGCAACAATTCCCCAACTCCTGATCCCGTTGGAATGTTCCAGGTCACCTTTTTGGATAAAATATTAACAAGATAAATCCTATTGGCTGTTACAGCAAACCTAACTTAATCAACTGAATTATTATTTTAAACAGCAAAAAAATAAATACCCGATTGTATTATGTAATTAAAGGAACACATTGCCTTTTGAGAAAATCTGCAGAAAATAAAATATCCAAGAGCATAACTGTATTAATACAATAAAGCATGGTCTTAAACCAAGGTATTACATATATTTTCCTATTGCATTTTTTGTATTGCTAAGTACTTCATATTCATTGCAAATTACTTAGATGCTAGTTGGTTCCTATCCACTGTCATAGTTTCCCATTCCATCACAGGCAGCCTGTGCTTTTTACATTCATAACTCTTTGTTTCAATTGTTTTTGACTAAATTACATTACTTTCAGACAGCATAAAATTTTATTGTCATTATATGGGGGGGGGGGCATAATTTTGAAAGTGCGGGGGAATGTCAGAGACAGGTTTTTTTAACACATAATGTGGTGACAGGGCTGGTGGCAGAGGCTGATACATTAGGGACATTTAAGAGACTGTTACATTGGCAAATGGATGGAAGAAAAATAGAGGACTATGTGGAAAGGAAGGGTTAGATTGATCTTTGAGTAGGTTAAATGGTTGGCACAACATCATGGGCTGAATGGCCTGTATAGTACTGTACAGTCTGATGTTAATGCTCAATGTTTTATGTGTCTAGTTCTGGTATCCTTGTGTGGCAACTTTCCTCAATGACTGTTGTCCAGCTGCACTTACATCCACAGTGATGAAGTGTTTAGAGAGTTTGGTGGAGAAACATATCAGCTCCTGCCTGAGAAGCGACTTGGATCTGTTCCAGTTTGCCTACTGGACGCCTACAGGTCAGCAAAGATGCATACATCAGGATTCTCTCTATTGACTACAGCTCAGCATTTGATACTGTCATCCCCTCACAACTAATTAATAAGTTTCAAGATCTCGGCCTCAATACCTCCTTGTCCAATTGGACCATTGATTTCCTCACTTGCAAGACCCCAGTCACTTTGGATTTACAACAATATCTCCTCCACAATCTCCATCAGCACAGTTACACCACAAGTTTGTATGCTTAGTTCCCTGTTCTATCTTTTTACACTTAAGATTTTGTGGCAAAGCACAGTTCCAATGTATATTTAAGTTTGCTGATGACACCACTGCCATTGGCTGAATCAAAGCTGGTAACAAATCAGCATACAGGAGGGGGATTGAAAATCTAAATAAGTGGTGCCATAACAACAACCTCTCACTCAATGTCAGCAAGATGAAGGAGTTGATTATTGATTGCAGGAGGAGGAAACTAGAAGTCCATGAACCAGTCATCATGGGGGAATCAGAGGGAGAGAGAGTCAGCAACTTTTAATTCCTTGATGTTATCATTTCAGAGGACCTGTTCTAGGCTCAGCACATAAGCGCAATTACAAAGAAAGCACAACAGCATTTTTACATCCTTAAAAGTTTGTGAAGATTCGGTATGACATCCACAACTATGACAAACATCTGTAGATGTGTGGTTTTAGAGTATATTGACTGGCTGTATCACAGCCTGGTATGGAAATTCCAATATCTTTGAACAGAAAATCCTACAATTAGTAGTGGGTAAAGTCTAGTCCATCATAGGTAAAGCCCTCCCCACCATTGAGCACATCTAAACAAAGTGTTGGCGCAGGAAAGCAACATCCATCGTCAGGGATCCCCACCACCCACGACATGCTCTCTTCTTGCTGCTACCATCAGGAAGAATGCACAGGCTCTTGAATCAGAGGGTATAACCACTCAATTTCACTTGCCCCATCACTGAACTGTTCCTACAACCTATGGACACATTTTCAAGGACTCTTCATCTCATGTTCTCATTATTAATTCCTTATTTTGTTATTATTATATGTTTATTATTTTTGTATTTGCGCAGCTTGTTGTCTTTTACACTCTGGTTGTCTGCCCTTTTGGGTGCGGCCATTCATTGAGTCTATTATGTTTATTGGATTTACTGAGTATGCCCACAAAGCAAAAAATCTCAGGGATGTACATGGTGACACATATATACTTTGATAATAAACTCACTTTAAACTTTGTTATAATTTTACTGCTCAAGAGCTAATTGTGGAGATTTCCTCTTATATTTTTCAAGAGACCTTGACCAAAATTTACCAATGACCCTTCCTATGTCATTGGTCTCATATACAGTAGGTTGCAACTTGTAGTTATTTCCATTCCCATTGAAGTTTTTATTTCTGTTTCATTTCCTCCGCTTGTTACTTGAAGTTGACTTCTGGGATTGTGGTCCCTAAAAGCAAAGTAATTATTAATTTCTCAAACAAAATCATTGTATATTAGCATTCACCTTCTGCCTTTCAGTAATCATTTACTATGAGATTTGTTCTTATTCGGGTTGTCAACACAGCCTTAGAAACTTATTGAATAATATCTGTACATTAGCTCAGCAATCTCAGGAGATGAATGAAATTACTACTCCATGACGAATAATTATCAATTTCCATTTATTGCTAACTAGTTAAGCTTGTAAATGATCTTGTTCTGGACTGTACACTAAAATATGTACATTAATCTCTTAGATCTACCATGTGATCATGATCAGAGCTTCTATACACTTCTTCCTTTGTCAACATTTCCAAAGTTCATTGATACCAATGTCTTTGAGAAGAACTTAAATGAATGTACAGTCGACCCTCCTTATCCGTGAGTTCTACATGCACGAATTCAACCAACCGCGAATCGAGAAAACCCGGAAGTGCTCTTCCAGTACTCGTTCAAGCATGTTCACCTCGCGGTTCGTTTGTTCGCTACTTTGTTCCTCAATTCCTCAAAGGCTAAGAGGGAGCATAAAGTGCTATCTCTTGCCGAGAAAGTAGAAATATTAGATCTTTTGATGCAAAGAAAAAGAAGAGACAGCTTCCTATAACAATGTTTCTAACTAAGGCATCTGCAATTCTGAAGTCTCGACGTCAATGCTAAAGATCCTCAGCCCTCTCCCTCCACAGTTCCTGACTTTAGTATTATTGAGCCTCCTCCAAAGTGTCCTTATTCCCTAAACAAGATAGTGTACAACCACTGTATAGGTATTACAAGTTTAACTCATTGTTTGATCATTGTTTGCCTCGAGTGTCGATCGTTTGCTGCTTGTGTTGTGAGCGAGAGGAACATTTATAGATTTTTTTTCTTGTCAATATTTCCTAAATATTACAGTATAACAACTATTCACATAGCATTTACATTGTATTAGGTATTACAAGTAGTCTAGAGATGATTTGAAGTATACGGGAGGATGTGCATAGGTTATATGCAAATACTATGCCATTTTATATAAGGGACTTGAGCAGCTGCATTTTTTGGTATCTGCGGGAAGTCCCGGAACCATTCCCTCGCAGATAAGGAGGGCCGACTGTAGTTGGCACGATGGCATAACGGGTAATGTCGATGCATCACCAATTCAATCTGGCTTTAATCCTCACTTCTGCTGCTGTGTTATTACATATTCTGTCCATGATATGTTCCTCTCCTGTGCTCTGGTGTCCTACCACATCACAAAGATATGCTGATTGGAAGGGTAATTGATGACTGAGTGGAATTGATAGCCATGTGGGAGAAAATAAACTAAAGGGAAATAGAAGGGAGAATAAGTTGCCATGAACTCAGTGGATGAATGGTCTCCCTTTATGTTACAAAAATGAAATATATTATTTATCTTTCTATTTCCAATATATGATAGATTGTATTTACTTCAGTTCAGAAACACCACAACGTATTTTCTGTTGAGGTGAATTAGGGGATGTTTTTGGAGCAGTAGTCTTGAATAATGTTTTATGTGTCTCTGACTGCTTGATACCCCGATTGTTAAATAGAGATGCTTGGCTCAAATATTTTCCCAACTTGAAGCCATCTGGTTCACATGATGACAATTTTAGTAGGATTTAAAATATTCTCTATTTTGAACTTTGATTTTATTATCTTAATAAAAGTTAACTCTGAGATTTCTTATAAAGAAAGTTCAAAGTTAAACAGACGTTTGACAATTTTTAAGATTACTAATTTTTGAAAACAATGTTTCTTAAGGGGTCTAAATTATACAATCTTTAAGCCTCGCTAATAGTGGAGAGCTGGAGGTAGGATGGTGCCATCTCTGAAAAAAATAAAAGGGGAAATGCATTATCTTTCAGGATCTTCTTTCCCACGGAGAGAGAAAGATTAATAATAAATCTGATATGGATGTAAACCTCAGTGAAAATTTTACGAATTTATAGTGTAGGGAGGAGCACATGTTTGATATATTGCTTTGTTGTGCTTTGCATTGCCAACGTCAAAAAATAAATATGTTAATTTAGTTATTTGGATCAAAATATAATCGTGGACAGATGTGATAATTCAACTCCTTACTTTATCTGATCGGCAGTAAAACAAGCCCTTTAGCTCATGATGCCTGGGTCTACAGTGTTCTGCTTGGCATGATCCATAGCCCCCACCATGCGTATTCATGTGTTTGTCTAAATATTTTTACCATGTCTGTTTCTACTGCTAGTCCTGGCAGTGTATTCTAGGCACTTAACACAGCATAAAAAAGATAACTCTATACATTTCCTTTAAACTTCCCCCTTAAACCTTAAGGCTACATCCTCTAGTCTGGTATTTGACATTTCTATCCTGGGATAAATACACAAAATGCTTACCCTTTCTAAGCCTCTCATCATTTTATACCCCTATGTTTGTTCCCCCGTTAGACTCTGATGTTCCAAATAAAACAATCCAAGTTTGATCAGCTTATCCTTACAGCTAATACTCTCTAATCCTGGCAGCGTCCTGGCGAATTTCTGCACCCTCTTCTAAGCCACCACATTCATCCCATAATGAGGTGACCAGCAATGTACCAACTATTCCATATGTCATCTAGTCAGAGTTTTATATAGCTGCAATATGATTCTCTGTCTCTTAATAGTCAATTCCCTTATCAATGAAGGCAAACATTCTGCATGCCTCCTTTACCACTCTACCTACTTGTGCTGCCACTTCTCAGGAAACCATGAGCTTAGGCCTAAAATCCCTCAGCATATTAATGCTTCTAAAGTCTGGCCATTGTTTTTTTCATAGCTTATTGGATATGGCCAGGGGAAAACTTCAGGGAAAACTCCAGAGGAACAAAATGAAAAATTGATCTTCAATGTTGTGCTACAAGATCAATGTTGTATGGCTATACTTTAAACTTGCTATTGAATTCAAAAAAATTGCAAGCTGGAAGTTTGATAGCTTAATACACTTTTATAGTTTTAAATGTCTTAAAGGGAAGTTGGAATTGTTCAGAATTTTTAATTAATTAAATATGTGGCTGGAGACATTCCCTCTCTTTGAACTTTAGAACATGTGTGCTTCACTCCTGTTGTTTTTTGTTCCTTCGCTCTGAAGTCAGGAAGCTCTCATTCATCCCCCAAAGATCCGTTTCCCGTGTCTAATTAGCTTTGTCACTTAAGTGTCTAAAATCAGATTATGCTCCTTTTTTAACATTAAAGATGATTTTGGCTGGAAATAAACTGCAAGGAATAGGACAACAGCTTGATGTTGCCTGCAGGTGTATTAATAATGAGAGAACATTAAAACATTTTCATTTTAATGTGCATAGCTGAGTTAAATTACATGATCAAAGTTTGCAGCCTACAAAGTCCTGACTTATGCACTTTCAATTCGATTTTTGCTTGACTTTAGACAGAATCAGAATCAGGTTTATATGCTACTGTCTTATATGATGTTAAAATTGTTATTTTGTGGCAGCAATGTGAGGCAATGAGATAAAATAACTATTCAGCATATAATAGCTGTACATTAAAAATAAATAAATAGTGCAATAATATGAATAATGATGTAGTGTTCATGGGTTCATGGACTATTCACAAATCTCATGCTAGAGGGAGGGAAGCTGTTCCTGACTCATTGAGTGTGAGTCTTTGGGCGCTTGTACCTTCTCCCTGATGGTGGCAATGGTTTAGAGATTTTGTTTTCATATAAGTGGAAGAAAGGCTTTATTAGTAACTGGTGCAAGTTTGATTTAAGAATAAAGAAGGACACTTTGGTTATAACTGATGAGAAAGCTCACCGCAAAATTTCTTTATTTTACATAGTTATTCAGTCAACTTATCCAAGTCTGCAATAGCATAGAGATACTGTAGATCCCTGTGTATAGCTGTAATTCTAATTGTTGTTAGACCAGACGACTGGCACAAACAGATCAACAAGCAATTCTATTCCTTTATATCACTGGAGCAGCTCTGTCTGTCACTTTCAATTACAAAGTACCTTTTGACCTTTTAACCAGAATGATTTTGTTCAACCAGAAATCAAAATTGTGACAGCAGTGGCAAATCAAAGAAATACTAACATTTAACCTTTTGCTCAAAATGCACTTCTTCCTCCATATTGCATTAGTGCTGAAGAGAGAGGGAGTGATGTGACCAAGTCTTAGAATGAAATAGAAATGTCTTCCGTGGGTAACTAGATCATAACTAGATCAATCTGTTGAATAATTTTAAAGGAAATCAAACGAAATGCTGATCACTGGAACATTAAATCAAATTTTGCCACTTAGCATTGCAATATTCTATGGTGGGTGTGAGAAGAGCCAGTAAATAGTTTAGTAGAATGCATGATAATAATTTGGCTTTGCAACTGAGAAATGAAAACCATCAGATGCACTCATGTATAATTTAATTGTTCAAAATGATGATGCAGGATACACTGCTGTCCTGTTTGATCAGTTTTCCAGGCTTGAAGCAATTGATCTTAAGGCAGCATTTGTATGAAAAATGCCATTAGAAGAGTCACAGTTGTTACTTTTGTATTATTTACAGCAATTCGGCATAATGGTTCATCAGTTATACATTTTCAGCTTCTTTTCATTTGGCAGGACAGGGACTGTTCACACTTAAATCTTTGCAAAAATCAATGTGCTTACCATTGGAAATAATTGAACAGCGATGTTAATAAAATGAAAAGAATGCACACATTGTTAATTATATTCTGTTTTTAAAAGTCTCAAAGAAAGTAATATGCAAGGTGCTTGCAAGGGAATTGAGGAATAATTTATTGAAGCATTCTTTGAGTTTGTATTGTACTTTTCCCTCGCTACCTTCTCCCTGACACAAATGCCTTTTTGTTTTCAGGTATCCATAATAAAAATAAATTATTTAGTAGAGCTGTTCTCACTGTGAAAACAGAAGCATGAGTTACTGTTTTGAATTAACAATTGAAATATTGGAGTCACCTGTGTACCATTTTTCTCTCTCTTACTGAACAATATGACATAAAATCAGTTGGAGTTGCTATCCGTGAGATTTTGCCACTTTACATTTTAAGCCTGATTTTGTAGCACATGTACTTGAAACAGTTCATTGGTAGAATCTATTATATGTGGTCTTGGATGAAAAAGAAATGAAAGTTAATATGAGTAAAATTAGAGGAACTGGTAATTTTAGATCAAGCTGATTTGAACTGAGGTAAATCAAATTATTTTTCATGTTGAGTGGGAGGTAGATGATAGTGTTATTCTTATGTCACTCTGTTAGCGACTCCACAAAGGAGGAGCTATCAATAAAGTTCAGTTAAATATCCTGCAAAGCTGCCTCTGGTGTGTATTCTGCACTCCCCCTCATAACAAATGCAACAGGTTGTCAGAAGTGGCTGATTGTCGATGAATTTGTGCTGCAGACCAGGTGAGATCCTCAACAAGAAATAATTTACAGTGTCTGTTTTTGTTCATATATATCTATGAGAAATATCCAGAGACTTATCAACCTCACCTGCCCATACTAGTTGCTAATCATGTGCACGATGAGGCTAAGCTGAGAAGTGGCCTGCGTTGCTAGGCAAGGCCTTCAAGCTGCACACAAAAGAGGATCTATTGTGATAATCTGTGGGCCACGATACTAGGGAAGTGCCCAGAAACCCAGACACAGCAGTGAAATCAGAGAGGTCAGTCAAACTCTCTGGAAGAGAAAAGAAGACTTCTGCAGTCCAAATAAATAAAATAATAAATAAATATGTAAACCGAAAAATGGAGCAAATGCCTGCAACTACTTAACTAATACATAGCCCTGGACATTTGATTTCTGTAAACCAGGGAACATTGATACGTGGGCTCGGATGCTTTGAGATATTTAGGGTTGCAAGCAATCTCCTTCATGCTTCAGAAGAGCATCAAGTAAGCACACTGATATACTTCATGGTGACGAAACAGATGTCACCACTGGTGGATTAGGACTGACAGATGCCCAGAGAAAGAAGTACAAAACAGTACAGGACAAATTCAAAGAGTATTTGACAAGAAAGTGAGATGTGATATGTGAGAGGGCGAAGTTCAACTCTGGAAAATAGGAGCCATATGAAAGTGTCAATGACTTCCTCAGAGTGTTGTATGCCCTGTCAGACAACTGTGCATATGGAAATCTGAGAGATGAGCTCATTAGTGACAGGATAGTTGTCAAGCTACTAAACACAAAATCGTCAGAGAGAAAACATGAGGAAATCTGCAGATGCTGGAAATTTAAACAACACACACAACATGCTGGTAGAACACAGCAGGCCAGGCAGCATCTATAAGGAGAAGCACGGTCAATGTTTCGGGCCAAGACCCTTCGTCAGGACACGAGAGACCTGTTGTCAGAGAGACCTCAGCTACAGGCAAGTCTCACATTAGAGAAAGCTGTTACTATGGTCGGGCAGAGTTAGAATGTTCATCAACAAAAGGCAGAACTCAGACATGAAAAGGATGCTTTCCTGCATCACATAGTATACAGGATGAAATTCATGCTTTGTTGAAAAAGGACCAAACATGCAGCAGTATCATGCAATACTGTGAGCATGGATAGCCAGCTGTTCCAAAAGAAGCTCACAAACTCAGACCGTACTGGCTTGAAAGAGGCATGCTTACCGTTCTTGATGGCTTACTGCTAAAGGGCTCCAGATTCATTATTCCTACTTCTATGCATGACAAAATCATCAGTCAAATCCACAAAGGACAGCGAGGCATTGAAAAATGTTGCCAAAGAGCAGGGCGGTCCGTGTGATGGCCTGTCTGAGCACACATTTGGGAGATTATGTGAAGCAATATGAGGCATGCAGAAACCACACAAGACTCATACTGAACCACTCAGTCCCACAGAATTCCCGGGTTTTCCATGGCAAATTCTGCTGAAAAGAAACAAGTATCTACTCACTGTGGATTTCTACTTATGGAATGCTGAGGTGTCCAAGCTGTCCTCTACATGTCAACAGCATCTATAAAGCACCTGGAAGCTGTATTTACTCACCACAGAATACCAGAGACACTTGTTTCCAACTATGGTGCACAATCCAGCTGCTCAGAATGGAAAAGCTAGGGACTATGAGTTTAAATACCAGGCAAACAGTCCACAGTAGCCACATGCGAATTGAGAAGTGGAGAGAGCAGTGAAAACCATTAAGAATCTCCCAATGAAGTCCCTTACAAAGCACTGCTAGCTTATCATTATATAACTCTTGTGAATGGCTACAGTCCATCAGAACCGTCACGGGGCCGGAGACTGACCAATTCACCGAAGGAAGTCCAGCAGCATGCACTTGATTGTTTGTGATCAGAACATTGCAAGGTGAAATCAGGTGGAGCAGGCACGTGCACCTTCAAAGTCCACAGAAGGCAGAGAAACAAATACAGTACCGAGGCATAACTGGACATAACTCTTAAGGAAACTCCATCTGCTCCAACACTTACAGAAACCTATACCAGGTCGGGTTGTTTATCTGTCCCACGACAGAGATATACCCTATAGCAAATAGCTTAGGGAAAGTTACTAAAGAGGCAGATTAATCCTTTCACTTTGCCGCAGTGTTCAGGTAGTCTACCCTGAGGTCCATTATATTTTTTAAAAAGAGTTCTAATGTTGAAAGCATTTCATAAATCAGGACTGTTCTTAAAAAAAAACACATGAATTGGCTGAAAAAAGGAGGAAAACAAAAAGAAGACGACATAATTTTGGTAATAATATTGAGGTTGAAGGCAACATCAGATGCATGTCAACTCTGGCAGGGTTTGCAGGACGTTACTTCCTACATTGCAAAACCTAGCCTTTTGTTTTTTTCAAGAAGGGGGCTGTATTGGTAGTTGATAGTGTTATTCCTATGTTATTTAGCCACTCCCACTTAGGAAGAGTTCACATACTGTACAAGCAGAATTAACAATAGAGTTCAGTTGGATATCCTGTAAGGCTGACCTCCTGGTGTGTGCTCTGAACTATCCCTCAATATCAAACATTACATTGAGCAAGTCTTTTACTTCATTTTTTTGAAAAGGATTTTCATGTCACTCTTAGCAAATTACAAAAGGACACGAGTCATGGCGTTATTTCCTCCTTCTGCAATATAATCTTCAAAATAAAAAAAACAAGGCTATTATTAATACTTTTGAAGTTATATTCCTTCCCAATGTTCAAGGTACAAATTAAAATTTTATTGAAGTTTTTGTTGTTAATTTGAAGTATTAACAACGGAAGTAGATTAAGATCTGTGCATTGCTCCGGGCATGTTGAAAACTGGCTGCTCTTATTGAAATGACAGTAACTCATTCAAGGAATAATTACAAGATGAACTACTTCTGCAAATTGAGAAGTGAAGGACTGGTAAAAATTATTGCAATAACGAGTTTGAGATACTGCACTTATGTCCTTGATAATATAATGATTTGTTATTTTCAGGATTTAGCTGTATTAGCCTGCTATTATGAAACTCATATACACAGTAATTTTATCATAAAAATTAACATACATTCTCCAGAGAAATGGCCAGATTCATTTTGAAGTATAGCATCCCTCTGAAAGGAGGCTATCTCTGCTTTCAAACATCAAACCATTAAGAAATTGACTATATCCTTATTGCATAAATATTTGTTGGTAATTACAGATTCATAGGAAATAAAACTAAAATCTTCTAATGCAAAGAAATTAAAGAAATGAAACCTACATTGGTCAGTGCTCATTGAGTCATGGATCATGCAGCAGAGAAACCAGCCTTAGGTCCAAATGGTCCATGCTGGCCAATATTCACATCTAAGTTAGACTATTTGTCCATGTTTAGATCATATACTTCTAAACCATTCTGATTTATGTAGCTCTCCAAATATATTTCTCTCTAGTTTCCCACTGAACATACCTAATCAGACCCTGGAGATTCACCTATATTCAAATATTTTAAAACATTAAATACTTCCTCTGCTGTAATGCACACTGTTCCCAAGATCTCCCATTAATCTCAAGGGCCAAAGACTTGCTGGCTTTCTCTATGGTAAAAAACAAAGGAGAGATATCCAGTGAAGATTTTCCCATTATCTCCAGCTCCACACAAAGATGTGTACTTCGGTCTTTGGTGGGCTGTAATCTCCTCATAGTCCTCTTTCCCCCTTAATATATTTATTAAATCTCAGAATCAGAATCAGAATTAGGTTTAATACAACGAGTATATGTCATGAAATCAGTTGCTTTGCAACAGCAGCACATTGTAATACATAATAATAAAAAACAATAAATTACAGTAAGAATAAAATGCATATAATTAAATTAAATTAGTGCAAAAAAGAGCCAGATAACATTTAAAAAAATAAGGAGAAGTGTTTCAGAAAGCTGATGGCTGAAGGAAAAAAGCTATTTCTAAAATGTTGAGTGTGTGTCTTCAGGCACCTGTACTTCCTCCTCGATGATAGCAATGAGTGGATAGTATGCCCTGAGTGATGTGGATCCTTAATGATGAAGACCACCTTTTTGAGCCGTCACCTTTTTGAAGGTGTCCTCAAGGCTGGGGAGGCTAGTGACCATGATAAAGCTGCCTCAGTTTGCAATTTTCTGCAGCTTTTTCCAATCCTGTGTACTAGCCCCTCCATACCAGATAGTGATGCAACCAATTAGATTGCTCTGTACAGTACACCTGCAGAAATTCACAAGAATCTTTGATGACTCACCAGGTCTCCTCAAACTCCTATTAAAAATATAACCATTGTCATGCTTTCATGGTAATTGCATCAACATGTTCAACCCAGGAGAGGTCTTCAGAAATGCTGAAACCTAGGAACCTGAAGCTGATCTCCCTTCCCACTGCTGATCCCTCAATGGGACTAGGCAACTTAAATCGTTCATAAGTTGTGAACCAACTTATGAATGGTTCATAATAGGCAAAAGTTGTGGCATTTGCAAATCCTCATAGATGGCCTTTGATTGTGTTGAATGCTGAAGCTGTAGTCAATAAACAACAGCCTGACATAGGTATAGCTATTGTCCAAATGATCTGAGGCCAAGTAGAGAGCTCGTGAGATTTTATCCTCTGTTGACCTATCGTAGAAATAAAGAAATAGTAGCTGTTCTTCTTAGGCGCTACTATGATTATTGTCCTTTTGAAGCAGGTGGGAACCTCCAAATGCAGCAGTAAGAGATTGAAGACGTCTTTGAACACCACCCCTACCCCCAAGCTTGCTGGCACAGGTATCCAATGCCCTACCAGGTACACCAGGACAGCCTGACACCTTGCAAGGGTTAATCCTCTTGAAATATATCCTGGATTTAGCCTCCGAAACAGAGATCACAGGGTCACCAGATGCTGCAGGGATTCACACAGGTGTAGTTTTATTCTCCCTTTCAAAGCGTGCATAAGAAGTATTGAGCTCTTCTGGAGTGAAGCATCACATCCATTCAACATGTTACGTTTCACCTTGTAGGAAGTAATAGTCTGCAAACCCAGCCAAAGCTGACGTGCATCCAATTGTGTCTAACATCAATCACAATTGCTTTTTTTTTCACTTGTAAAATAGTTTTTCGTGGGTTGCATCTGGACTTCTCCTATAGTTCTGGATCACCGACCTTGATTGCCATAGATCTAGCACTCAACAGACTATGAATCTCTTGGTTTATCTACGGGTTTTGGTTTAGGTATGTGCAGTATGTTTTCAAAGGTACACACTTGCTTGATAAAGTTGGTGTCAACTATGGTGTATTCATTCAGATTCAAAGATGAATCTCTAAATATTGTCCAGTCCAGCAACTCAAAACAGTCCTATAAGTACTCCTCTTCCTCCCTTGACCATACCTTCTTGGTCTTTAGTCTCTGCCTGTATGCCAGGAGTAGAAGTACTGCCAGGTGACTGGACTTTCCAATATGTGATGATGGGATGGCACGGTAAGCATTCTTGGTGGTGGTATAACGGTGGTCTAAATCTCTTTGGATACTCCTTATTATTTTCTGCAAAATTTATCTTATTCCCCCCATTTGCCCTTCTGATTTCCCTCTTGATACTACCCATGTAGCCTCTGTACTGCTGCCAGGATTCTCTTGGCCCACGTCTCCTCCATTTTCTGAGCAGAGACTCAATATGCCTTGTCATCTTTGATTCCCTTCTCATGCCAAACTTGTCCTTCACTCTAACAGTAACATTCAGATTTGGAACTCTCAATATCTCACTTCTAGAAGCTTTGCACTTGCCAGACCTCCTTTTACCTGTGGAGTTCTTATGGAGCACCAACTCCAACCAACTTTTTCATGTTCCTGTCTAATACCATCAAAAGGTATCTTGCCCTAGTTTTGAACTTCAACTTATGCACCAAGGTTCAGGATCAGAATCAATGCTAGATAAATGTTGGAATTTTTTTTCTTCCTTTCATTCCTATTCAGCCTTGCTCTATGTGGAAATAAATACCTGTATGTGCAGGAGAGAAGAGGGTGAAAGATTGAGTATGAAACTATACTTAGCTTGCAGCTGAATACATTCTATAATAAATTCAGATCTTCATTTCCAGAAACCTTAACAGCACTATTGTTATGCATCACTTAATTAGACAGAATTAATGTATATGTCTTGTACAGATGTGATTTATTATAAGAAATTATAATTTAGAGCTTGTCTCTATTCCCAGTAGAAAAGACAAATTAATAATTAGCAGCTTAATAATTACAATTGCAGCATCTGACAATTAATTTAATATTATAATCTACCTTTGAGTTGACCTTCAACTGCTTCATTTAAAGTTAAACAAAAACATCTTATTTCATATCTTCCATTAAGAGCTTGGTGATATCAACAAGGTTTCTGGGCTCTATCAGTTCAGTCGCCAACCAAAAAAAGATACATTTCATAACTTATGCTGCAAAGAAAAAGAATCCATCTCTTGCTCTTTGCTTAACAACTCAGCATGGGTGCTGTCCTCGCATTACTCCAGCACCATCCTTTCATTCATTCCACAAATAAAAGCTGGATCAACGAAACCTCTTTCTACAAGCCAATGGATAGTGTTTCTGTGTCACACCATTGCCTCAATCCATATGAGGTCTAGTATACAAATTAGAGTAGACTTCTTAGCATGCCTACCTAGCTGAATGTATATTGATTTGGGGGGAAAAAATCCCAGGGCCACCAAGTAGCTTATCTCCATGAGACTGAGAGAGCTCATGGAGCTCATGATATTGCTCTATAATCTGCCTCACACCACAACTATCCTAGGCATTTCTCATTCTCTTCTCAATTTGCCAGATGTCCGCTCATGTGAAAGTAGGAGCAATTGAAGGAGCCATGACAATGATACTCACTGTGGTAGAACCTAGATCTGGTAAATCAACATGTATCCTTTCAGCAGTTCTCCTATAACTGAGTCATGCTCTTTTGAGGCACGGTCAGAGCTTTTTCATCAACCCTATTTAATTTTCATGTTGCATAAAAGAAAAGAATAATGATTCCATTGAATTGTTTCATATACTGTCCATATATAAAAAAAACATAAAGACAGATGACAGTCACTATCAATGGGAAAATATGATTCTTCTGCCTAATGTTATAGATTAATCACATCAGTCTTACAGGAGATACCCGTACCTCCAATTGCATTCACACATACAGTATGATTCTTTGTTTCTTTGCTGGGCAACAAAGCAAGAGAACTTTTACTATCTCCAGTATCAGTGCATCTGGCAGTTAACTAGCTGATATGCCCCATGTCGTGAATATGCACAAAGCATTACTTTCAAAAGTATTACAATGAAATACTCCAAGGCCCCAAACACACAGTAAGACACACAGCAAGATTAATTTGTCTGTACCTACCACTGGGTACTTTTGATATTTTCCTGAAAATCTTCCAAAATTGATCTTGCAAAACTAACAATTAGGGCAAAATGCCCCCAAATATGTGACAGATAGAGAATAAAAAATGGTATTGATAAGTATGGCAACACACACAGAACAGCATCCCACACCTGTAGACATCCTCATGCTTGTGATTGAAAAGCATGGCCAAGTTTTGTACTGAAGCCATGATACTTGGGTAATACTCATCTTTACGTTACGGCAAAAGTAGTAAAAGATAACCTATTGTTTTGGTGGAAGCCTCCAACATAGCTTTTTTAGTGATAAGCCCCAAAATCTCCATTAAGGGACAGCTGTTATTCTGGATGTTACGTTATAGAGAACACAGGTAGGAAAATCTGCAACATATTGTTGAATACCTAGTGCTTCTTTTGGACACATGAAAAATGTGCAGTAAAACATAATTTGAGAATCTTTGGGACAGGTTCTCAGTAAATTGTTCATTTTGGTCCAATGTTCCTCTTGCATTGAATACAAACTTACCCCTCCCTGTACCTTTCATGGGTCAAGGTTAATAGAAAGTGGTAGACTATGGTGGGGAGTAATGTTCTTGCACATCATCAGGACTTTTGGCAATGCAGCATGATACCACGGAGTGAGCATTAGAAACCCCATCCAAAATAAGCAAAACTCTTTGACAGCTGTCAAACAAAATTAGCATTTCCAAGTGTTTCTAATGCTCAATAACATTAATACATTTTGGAAGAATAGAATAATACAAACAAATCCAAGTGGAATTAGACCTTGACAGTGATTTCCCTACGTAGAGTCATAGAGTTACACAGCATGGAAACAGACTAAT